>NC_081362.1:71018925-71671151 GCF_030684315.1 Stegostoma tigrinum | reverse complement strand
TCACATTAATAAGGTTAACATTATTCAATTTGTAGACTAAATTGCATCAGTCAGAATTAGACTAATACTCATCATTGGTTCCGAATATTAATTGATGCTCATTGTTCATACTAAAATGGCTATGTGAACAGCATAATAGGATGAAGTCTCACCTCGATAATTTTTCTGGCCTCTTTGTATTTCCCACTCTGAAGAAAAGCGAAAAAAAGGTCATACAGCATAGTCATTTCACCTCGCTCCTGGTTTACAAAATCCATTGCTGCAAGCACAAGAGAAAATTTTAAAGCAATGTAAGACAACAATCGTCATAAAGTTAAAACTTCATCTCTCTTCATTCCAAGAAATGTGAGCAAAAACCCCCCCAGATTTTATGCATAGTACAATTCATAAGGTTCTACCCATCATCTTTGTTCCGCAGAGGCAAAAAGTTAATTCAACATGACTTTTGTCCAGTCACAATACAGATTTTAGGACAAATAAAGTGGGAGGACTCTTCCAAGAAAGGAAATTACAGCAAGTGTCTTTTGTCCTAATGAGCCTATTCATTTTTGATCCAGCTTTGCTTTCTCTGCAGGATCATGTTCAATTATTACTGGATCCATTTATACAACGTAATAGTTTTCCCTGGTTATATATTCAATGCAATTAAAACACAAGAAGCACAGAAATAGAAAATACCCCAGAAACCACCTAGTTGTCCCCCAAAAATTAATACCTCTATTAATTGTTTTTTGCACATCTCATTCAACCGCTACTTTTTAAACTTTGGAACAATTTGTCTGTATTAATTCTCAACTTGCATTATTGAGTCAGCACAGATTCTCCTCCTTTCCAAAACAAGATCAACTTACTTAGCTGTTCACTACAAATAAACCCACTAGTCTTAAAGTGCTGCAATCTGTCTTCAATTTCACACTGGAATTGCCTGCAAAACTACTAAATGATGCAAATATTCAATCAGAACTGTTGAAAGTCTATGTTTTCAGATGTAAGCACTTTCATGTTCAGACAAGATATGTTCAGACTCTACACATATGCAAATGTTTTCTTTCTTATGTTACTGATGACTTCACTTAATTAATTAATTTCAATTAGTTAGTTTTTCATTCAATTTCATAACACTTTTCTTAGTTCCAATGGGAGGCTTTACAATGCCATAAGACAGAAAACGTCCACAAAACAGACAAAAGAAACGAGGCACTTATTTAAGCCTCACACCAATTCAGGGTGAAACAAAAATTCTGCTGCCACAGAACTTGAGGTGCAATTCTGATGCCAAATAAAGAAGCAACTTGTAGGTAAATCAAAATAAAATCAAGCAGAAAGCAAATTTAAAGAAATAACATTCAATGTGTAACGATCTAATGCACCTGCTGGTGGATCAGTTACACAGCAGCAAAGCAATCTCATTTTTCTCCTTAAAAGTGAGAGGCAACATTCAAATATTCAAAGACAAAATTAACATAGGAAAAAAAATTTAAAAAGGAAGATTGATAGGTACAAGTACTTACTTAACATTTAGAATAATTTGAGATACCAATTTTTAAGCAACTGTCTATAAAGTGATTTTATATCTACCCATCGAGCAGTTGAAAATGCAGCACGTGAAGCTTTATAGTATTTAAGAATCGCTAAATAATCACCAGTGAATTCTAATTCATAACTAGCACAGCAAACCTAAATGAAAATTACTCCATAAAAACCTGTAATTTATCGCAGGAAATATTCTACGGGTTTGCTTTTAAAGGGCACACAATAATTAGGATGTTGTTATACAAATTCAATTGGAGCAAGAGGGGAGGGAATCTGGCAAGAACACAAAAATAAACGACTTTCACATCTCCTCTATCAACCACCTTTCTGCAAGAGATCAGTGTTTCCCTGATCGACCAACTTGCACAAAATGTCATGAAGTCTCGGCATCTGGCCATATTTCTTCTGACAATCAATTATTGCATCTAGGGCAGCAGGTAGATCCCCCCTGGAACAAAAAAAAGAGGACCACAGTAATATATTAGAGAATTGAAAACAACACAGGCGGTCCCTGTATTGCAAACACATTCCACTCAAGTCAATTATACACACGTCAGAACACAATGCAAGACAATATAAAATAACATTTCTAAGTACAAGTAAACGTTCAAACATTGGACCTTTAATATCAGTAACACAGCTAAAATAGGGTCGCATTCATAACTACAAGTGCTCATAAGGCAGGCATTTGTAAATTGGGGACCCCCTGTACGCCTTTATAATTTTTGGCCTGCTGAGGCACAGTTTTCTTGCCCAAGAAATTCATGCACATTAAGCAATACCTTATGAAAGAACAGTTACAACCAATGAAATTTCAAATATATCATTACGAAACTACTCAATTCAGCAACATTCCACTTCTTCCTCCTTCTTGGTGACAGCTACAAGTCCAAGTTTTCTCAGTGATACACCTGTTTTAGCATCAGACAATACAAAGTAAATAATCCTTCCTGCAGAAAAGAAACCAGTCTAACTACTTGCATTAAAATTGAAGGGGCAATAGAATGGGGCAATGGGAAATTACAGGGTCGATCCCCTAGCACACAATAAATCCTGTTTAGAAACAGCATAGTTTACTATAATTTTACTGAGGCAAAGAGCTTAATCTTAATTCCAATTACACCTTGCAATGGAATGCTCAGAATAGCTGTCTTTAAATAAAGCTGACGAATAATGTTTTCTAAGCTAGTAAGCAAAGAGGAATGATGGTGTCAATTTCATGCTGAACGGTTTACATCAAAAAAATGCACAGCAGAATAATGGTGTTATCAAACATTGAAGAGCCTTCCACCTACAAAGAATCATCCAACTGGGAACTAATATTATTCCCAACTATGAACATAAATTTGACAAAGACAGCAATAAAATTGGACAATAATCATTCACTCCCAAAATTAAGAAAGTTCAGAAAGAAATAACCCTGAGGACAAGGCATCAGCTACATGCTGCCAGCCAAGAAGTAGACAGGGGGTTAGTTGGGTCTACAGAAGCAGAAGAAAGCTAGAGTCAACAGGCTTTTAGTTAAACATACTGTCGGTACAGGGTGAAACTGATTGGTTTCTGGGTGCATCCCAAATTAGACAGAAAGACTGTAAAAATGGAATTGGATACAGATACAGTAGCATTGCTGATTTCCAAAATCAGTTTCCAGGGACATGTCGAGGACACGACCATTGGAAGCCTGCCAGAACTGTACTAGGGACATACATGGAACATGCAGTGCCACTGAAGGGCTATGTACCAGTCAAAGTACAATTAAAAGAATCAATGTGCACAACTGCCACTTTACCTAGTAAAAAGCAGATAACCCTGCATTATTCTCTCATCTCGGGGCCTCCACGAGAACGTCCATCTTTTTGGGTTTCTTGTGTAAGACCTCACCATCATTATACGGTCCAAGTATTATTAATCAACAAATAGAGTTCTTAAAAAAAATCTCGTATTTCTCTTTTTTCATTTGTAGGCTGCGATCCTGCAATCTTGCAATCTTAAGGTTCCTTCTAAATATTTCAAATTTAGGATCCAGCAATTAAAATATCATCTGAATAACACTGGGCTCCTGGCAATCCATTTAATATTTGATCCAATGACCCTCTGGAACTCAGTCAGCGCTGACATAATGCCTAAAGGAAATTGCATGTAGTGGTAAAGTCTGTTGTGTCACTATTGTTAGCAGCAGCTAAGACTCCTTCATGACCTCCATCTGTCGGTAGGCCTGTGATCGATCCATTCTTGAGAACTTCATTTCCCCTCCCACTCTAACAAATAGGTCTTTTCTGGGTGGTCTTCTATGAATGAAGACAAAGAAGAATTATGCTCAAGCCGAAGGAGGATTGAGCATCACATCTGACACTTGAAGTTCACGGATTTCCTTTATGGCAGGCACTTCATGCCACCGATCAACCACAGACCTCTAAACCTCCATTTTCGGCCATTACAAGGTGATTCCATCAATGGCAGCAGCACATCTACAGAGATCGGCACTGGCTTTGTTGGCCTACTCATGAGAGATCAGAAACTAACAGGCAGAGATGCACAGTAATTCAGGTCAAGGGAGTCAATACCAGGGAATGAAGATGTTCCTGACCGAAAACTGAACATTACGTACTTTTCCCAGGATGATGAGGTGCCGGTGTTAGTGAATCAGGTACGGACACTAGTCAGAACTAATGAATTTTGAGCTGAGTGGTCGAAACGTGGACCAGTCATGGAAAGCACTCAGTTTTTCCTGTCCAGGAGGAGGGAGTTGTCCCTATTGGATGGGTCTTTAATGTGGGGACCTCAAGGTCAAGGCTATTCCAAAGAAGACAGTCAGTGTTGACCCAGAATTGTACATCTGGGAAAAAAATAGATCCCAGCAGTGTTGGTGGCTCAAGCAGGATCACTGTCATAAACAGTGCAGACGAGGGATGAACTGGTCCAGAGGGGACACGCAGACCACCTGGTGTCTGCATCTCACCAAGCCTGGCCGGATGGGACAAGGTGTTGACCAAACCAGAGTTGGTTATACCCAGAGAGGCAACAACAGCAGTGTCACAGGGCAACAGTAGTCAGGGAGGCACATGCCTGCAGAACAACAGGCCTTCTGGGAGCCAAGTAGGCTACACTAGAGAAGGTTTTTGAAACGAGGAGACCATCTCCTAGGAATCACGATCCCTCAGAGATTGATCACATTGATGCAAACTCCAGAAGAGTCATTTCCTTTTCCCATGTTTTCAGTGTATATTCCTGACAATGTATGTTAGCTACAATGCTGGTATAACAGTTATAACTTTTGTATATGTTTATCAGTGGGATTTTGGAGAGGGGTGTTTCGTATGTAGTTGGGGGTGCTGACCCTTTAAGAGAGCTGGTCAGGTGACCTCAAAGGGCAGAGTTTCTGTTAAGTCCAGAGCCAGCTGTGGGAGGTGTGAACTGCTATTATTAGTGTTTCTATTCAAATAGAAAAGTTGTCCACTTGGTGCATAATTCCTGATTCCAATGAGGCACCCACATAACAATGACATCCTGCATTAAGATGGAAGTTTACATAGAAAACACTTTCTCAGGGCTTCACAAATTATCATACTAGTAAAGAGGTAGAAGGGAGGCCTAAATATTAGTTTTCATCGGGTTTCAGTCAGAAGAGCTGAAGAGTGATGAACTTAAGAAGGGTGACTTATCAATCTGGCCAAGGCTGCTGATAACTCTGCCATCAAACTTGAGGCACTATGTACAAAAGACCAGCAAAAAAGGAAACCAGGGAGGATCTTGCAATGCACTGCAAAGGAGGAGTAAAAATAGTTGAAATGAGGCCAGAGAATAATTTAAGAACAAGCAGTTTAAACTGACATGCAGTGAAACAAGACATCAACGGAAGTCAAAGACATAGGTAATAATTGGAACCATAATAGCAAACAAGAGTACATCATATGGCCACTTCAGCTTTATGACATTCAATGCCATCATAAATGACTTTCTGCCTCAACTGTACTTTCCAATCAGTTCCTAAATCTGTAATCTCCGACCAAAAATCCGGTTGTTTCAGCCTTGAATATACTCAATGAAGGTATACAAGTCCACAAGTCCAAAGATTCACAAGCCAACAGGTGAATACATTTTTCATCACAGTCCTAAATGAGCAAACCTCTACCTGGAATGTATGCTCCCATGTTTTAGATTCCCAGCTAGTCAAAGCAATGACTCAGTGACAACCCTGTCAAGCCCACCAGAATCTTGTACGCTTTAATCGGATCATCTCTTACTGTTCTAAACTCCAGACAGCGTAGAACAAATTTACACTGTAACTCATCATAGAATAACTTTCTCAAGCCACCCAACAATTTGGTATGCCCTCACTGTACTGAGTCCAAGGCTAATTACATACTTTTAGATATGGTGACCTAACTGCACATAGTACTCTCGGTGTGATCTGACAAAGCAGTGCAAGACAGTGGCAAGGTTTCTTTGCTCTTGTATCTCAGTTCCCTTGCAATACAAGCAACATTCCATTTCTCTTCCCAATTGCCTGCTGGACCCAGCATGGACCTAAGCTATATGCTAACACTGTGTTCTTTGTATAATGTGAACCAAAGTCTCTGCGAACAAATATATTCTGCTTTTTGTTCATAGCGTAAAAGTGAATAAGCCCATTATATTCCATTTACTACCATGCTGTTGACTCACTTGATCTATATGCCCTCCTCACAGCTTATACTGCCATCTAGCTTTGTATCAGCAGTAATGCTGAATACATGAATTTAAGCAAAACTTCAACTTCAAAATGCGCTATTTATCACCAGTCTCTGTTTCCTAGCTCTCCAAGCACGTCAACAGATTAAGCTGACCTGTGTGTTCTTAACTGCATATTCATCTTCTGATACCTCACCAAATGCCTTTTATACATCTTCAAGCACACTGCATCTACTGGCACCTTTGTCATCACTATTAGTGATATTGTGATGGATAACTGGTTTGTGGTCCTGTTTTCCCTTCCCTTCTCTCACTAAATAATTGTGTTACATTTGTTACATTACTATCTGCTGGAACTATTCTACAGTCGGGAGTATTTGGAAAATCATGACCGGTGCGTCCCCCTCTGCAGTTCCCTCTTTTAGAGTTCAAGGATGTAGTGCAACACGTTCTGGTGATTTATTGGCTTCTAATCCCTTGGAGTTTCTTTAGTGTCCTTGCTTTTTTGATATTAATTACTTAAAACTTTCTTACTCTCATCAGTCCCTTGGTTATCCTCGACTTTTGATTTGGAATTTTTTGCCACACAGACACAATGTTCAGAACATAGAAATAGCAGCAAGATAGACCACTGAAATTAAACAAAAAAAATCCGTGACACAACCTTGGAATTTATGCAAAAGTGAAAAAACAAGCCTTCAGTCTTTCTAATGTGGAATTAGAGAAAACAATGGTGTAATTATGACACCAGTTCAGGAGACAGAGTGACAAGATTGCAGTGAATATCTAGTTCATGGTTTATGTGTTTTAGTATATAAAGTTCATTTTTAGTTATAGAAATTAAAATTAAATATGAGATAAATGTTACTGAAGCAAGGGTAAGTCAGGTGCATTTCAAAAGTTGAGATCATATTACTTAAAAGGTTAACAGTTATAACACAGTAATTAAACACTGAGCTTTATTACCAGAACACAAAAAAATTGAAGGATTGGATGCTTTCCCATGTTTACTTAACAAAATCAGCATGGAAGAGATGGAGTTGCAAACGCAGCAGTTAGGCTTACTTAGTTGAAGGTGTGTTGTCTAGAAAATTTGCAGGAATGGTAATCCAGAGAACGTCAGAGCTAAATTATCTTAAAAATATCCAGTAAACCCCAAAGCTAGGTTAAGTGCATCTTGGTGCATGCTTCATTATCACAGAGATGAATTTTGATTTAGAAGATTCACTGGACTTTATTTTTCTGGATGTGCATTTGCTGGGAGAGATCAGGTCTCATTTCGAGCTTGGTGAGTGCTGAACCACTGCCGAAATGCTTTTTTTAAAAAAAAATGGCTCCAGGCTCCAAATGTTCCTGTTGACAGAAACATGGCAGTTACAGTTCAGAATGAGGTGGATCATGCTGTCGAGCAAAGTTACAGCTAAGAGGCAGGACTAGGAGCCATTGATAGTTTATTGATAGTTGAGAACAAAGGTGAAAAAAAATCCAAATGCAGCATTCTCTTGCTGTAACTGAGGAAAAATGGAACGGAAAGAATTTCAACAGTAGCTTGATAAAGATAGCTGTTTGACAAAAGCTTTAATTGGATGTTTGAAAACACAAGTCTTAGGAAGAGAGATTAAACTACCAAGATGTGAGCAGCCACTGAGGGAGTTCCAAGTAAAGATCTTTGAAAGTGAAGAATAGGAATCTCTTTTAAGGGAAACAAAGTTCTAATCAGACTTAGTGACTCATAGTGTTACCAACATTTGGGTGCGATCTGCCTTGATTGCACTGGCAGTTAAACATGCAGTTTTTTTTGGGAGTATTCTACTGACATCTGTTTCATGTTCATTTTAAATATTAAACTAAGTTTGTTCAGAAAGAGGCAGACCGTAGGTTTTTTTTTCCCCTAAGTCCATTTGCAAGTCAATTTGTATGAAAGTCAGAACACAAACCAAAACAATATAAAGTAGCCATTTCAGAGTTTAGGAAATGTGCTTGCATTCGATATTTAAAATTCCATGGGAGCATGTTCGTAAGTAAGTGTTAAAATGAACATTTGTAAAGCAGGGACTCCCTCTACAAAGAAATAACTTAATGGTTCACCTGTTCAGTAAACCTAATTGGTCATTATTGGCACTGTTTGTATTGTTGAAGTTTGTGTAATGAAGGGGGAGGGCACCTGTCAGTTTTGGACTGATAGGCTGGACAGAAATTCGTACCTTATTAGGATCTAGCCAACTGGTATCTTACTGGTAGCTGAAAGGCTTTATCTGTGTATTAAAACTCCCAATGAAGTCCACTTATTAAGAGTCATCAGCAAATCAGAGGTTGGTAACTCTTGCACTCAGTAAAGATGGAAGTATTGGTTATGCTCCAACAACCTTGGACTTGGTGGATGGGTCAGGTATAAGAAGCAATGGCAGAAAATAGGTCAATGTAGCCAATCCTCATACTAAATCCTGTCTGAGCCGTTAGTCACTAGACTAGTAGCCCAGTGTTCCTAACGTTTTTGGATCATGGTTAAAAAAAACGTCTGGCTCACAAACATTTTCTGGGTGAGAAAATCAGCTGTTGTTACATGGTTTGGCTTCTGTATGGCTCCAAATGTGACAATATCAAATGGTTGACTCAAGTGCACTGTCAAAGAACCCAGCAAGTGACAGCCACATCCCATAAATATATTGTTCTTTAAAAAGCAACTTTTTATTCCATTTCTGCAAATACTAAAGTTATTGCACCCTCATTTACAATGCTAGAGCAACTTGATTGAATGAAACTGAGAGACTTCCTCCAATACACAATTTTTAAAAAGTATGTAACATGACTATACCATCATGAAAACAGAATCAAAGCTTCAGAAGTATTTAGGACATAATTACCACTTACTTTTTAAATCTATCTCTAGTATTTCAGCAGTCTTTTTATAAACCAAAAACTCAAATGACAAAAATGTAAATGTCAAGGTATGCAATCCCAGAAACAAATTCCAAATTGGCAAGTTTTCTAATTTTGCCTCTCCTGGTGGACAAAATTACATTAGCACGTACCTGACCTCTAAAGAAAATGCTACAGAGATAATGTTTTCAGTTCCTGCCTCAAACAAGGATGCAGGAGGAATGCAGGAATTATAAACGTAGTCTGCCATTAGTTATTTGCATTTGTTAGGCAGTACATAGATAGTTTATAGTGACCACAGCCCTGGGTTAATTTGTCACTTGACTGTAAGCAACATAACCATAAGAATTTGCAAAAGAAAATGTTCATCCTTTCAGTATTAATAATGAGCCAAGGTCTTTCTTCTCCCTATGATGAGGATTGTCTTACCCTCTTGGATAGAGGAAAATAAGCAGTGATAATCAGAAAATAAAACAGTAATATTTAAAAGAACACGCTACGCTATTATTAGGCATTTGTTCAGGCAACCCATTAAACATTGCAAACTAAAAAAGTCTCAATTCCAAAAATGAAATAACTAAATTGGATCATTACAATCTAAACACAGTGCTATTCTTCCATGTAAGCGGGGCTTCACATGATAGATATGTACCTTATACCCTTCCCAAGCCATGTTTACAGTACAGTGAGTGGAACCCTACTGAGACATTCAAATTTTTGTCGTTTTGTATGAAGACAAAATTATAGGTTAATTTTTTATCTGTGAATAGATGTGCAACTAAATAAAAGCAACAGACTAGACAAACAATAGAACACCGCCGTGAAAAGCTTACAGCTGCTATTCAACAGCTTAGTCTCCATTTGCTTAGTGGTGAAGAAGTTTACAATGGAAAAGCAAGAGACAGTTCACTTTTATACAAGAAAACATTGTGGACTGTTGATTTTAATTGCCATGTAGTGTGGTAACGTTATGTTAAAAGCTTCAGTTAAGTGGCAATTCATGACAGGCTTACTGATTGAAAAGCTTGTCTTTTGAAGCTGAAAACCTCAGAGAAAGGAGCAAAATAAAAATGGGTTGGGAGGCAGGGTGGAAGAGAAAAAGACTGGAGGCAAAAAAAGACACTTGTGTAACAAATCCCAATCGGCAAATCTGAACTAGATGTTAGTGTACAGGGAAATCAATTCTACACGGTACAATCAGCTTTGCACAATCATACATTTAAAAGGACTGGCTCTTTACTGAGCTAAATGTTTCTCTGTTCATTAGACATAATGAGGAATCTTCAAGGAGACTGGTGTTGCAATTACAACTAATCCTCAAAAAATTAACTGTGTTGAAGGCTTTATAATTTCCCTAGGTACAATTTAGCTGTCACTTACTTTAAAATTTACTCAAACACGCTTTCGAAATAGCTGTAACTTCACATGTCAAGTGCTTTCCAACCAATTAAGTCTAACTGGAAGTCACTGTTAAACAACTGAATGACTAGACAAGATAGCTCATTTCCCTGCTCTTTTGTTCGGAATAATATGCTGCATTTACATTATCAGCCTCAACAGGATTTTCTGACAGGGACAGAAAAAATTGCTAACGCTGTCCATGCTAAGCACATGAAGCCTGTCATTTACCAATCATCCTTCAAAATGCAATAGCCATGAATGCAACTTAATTACAACCCAATGATCCTTGACGAAAAATCATCTTATCAGTGTCCTGTCTCCGCAAAGCAAATGAACTACTTTTGTCCTTCATCGCTGGTGATGCTAAATTCATAATGGCAAAAAAAAGGAGTTTGAAAAATAAGGCAAGCTCCACAGAAGTCTTTCCTATTGCTAGGATACAATATAGAACAGGGCAAGAAGAAACATGCTTCAGGTAGCCAACTTTTAAAATTCTGTGCTGAGATTCACTAGGATAAACATCACAAAATTTAAACCTACAAAGATCAAATACTTGCAGTTTAAAATGCTTTGGTCTCAAAAATAGCTATCTCCGGTCAAAATATGCAAAGTGGATAAAGGTGACCAAACTTGCAGTTATTATTGTATTTTATATCTGTCAGCATCACTAAATATCAGCTAGATATTTACAATAACACTTCGTTCTTAATTAGCTGTAACTAAATGATAGTTGTGTTCATTTGGGAGAAGTTGGTGCCCCTTTTATATTCTAATCTGTGCATTTACTCTTTCCCCACCCCACCCCCATCAAAATATTTCATTAGCAACAACTTAAATATAAAGCCCCATTCTCAAAACAATACCTTGAATGGCACGATAATTTTACTCAGTATACCTCATAGAAGAGAGCAAGCTCAATTGTTTACATTCTGAATTGACACTTCAATCATGCTCCTTGAAGTGCTGAGCTGACAAGTTTGACAATCTGAAAAGCTAATTAAGGACAGGAATGCCTCAGCTGAAGAACAGAACACCTCTGCACTTTGTATACACTAAGCACTCCTAAAACATAGAGGTGAGCTGTAATCCTGAGCATTTCCCCCACAACGCATCTCAAAACCTCCAATTTAGCAAAACACCTGTTTTGACCTACTACCACATTTATATGTTCAGTTCTTTGCCTCATCAAGCCAGGATTCTCTCAATGGATGCTCTATTCATGATAAAATGCAAAATTAATCTCCTAACGAAATGTCAGCTTGTTGCAGAATACAAACTGGGACAGGATGTAGTTTGATTGCAGTTCACACAGAGTTAGTTGATGAGAAATATAAGCACTCTCAGATCAAAAGATTAATCAAGACTTCTGATTATTTCTATCCAGTAAAGTTAATGTAAAAAGACTGGGTTAATTATGATATTACTGGTGGTGATAGCCCCACAACGCAATGCACAAATGATCCCTGCCAGGAACGGCCAGTTGAATAGAGTGCGACTAAATCAATTGCACCTCAAACTACGGCAAATTGTAAAGCATACAAAACAGAATACATTCAGGATAGTTGTTGAGTTGATTACATGGAATCGTAGTTTTATTCCAGCAAGAGGATCATCCAGAATGTGAAACTGTGTACATAAAATTTGTCTTTCCAAGGTATTTGATGTTGATTATCAGTCTGAAGGCCACTCCTCTCTGCCATGATTACTGAAATTGGTGTCCATAGGCATAAACAGCAATTAACATTGTTATACTGCCATTAGAAACAAATAAAAAAAATCTCAATTTGTAGAGCTCAGTTCAGTTCACTCATGCTTAGCAAGAGCAGCCTTCTAAAAACTGAAAAGATTTTGGCTAATCGTGCCCATTTGTACAATTTGGTGAAGAAAAGGAGCGTTAATGACAACATGAGAGGAACCATCTTTAAGGAATTTCTGAGCATGGCAGTATGCAAAGAGGTTGAATTAACGTTAGTCGATACTGTCATTAATGCAGAGTGGTTCAATGAGCATGTCATTTCAATCGTATATGTAAATTTGACCATTCTGCACTGTTAGACTTGGAAATGTGCAAGTTAGTTTTCCCTCATGTTGTCATAAGATGTCACCCTTTAAATTAATATGCAAAGAGAAATTGAATGGAAATACAAAATATTCATTTCTAAATGCTGAGCAAAGTTCTGAAGATCAAATAATTGGATCAAATTCCACTTCAAATAAGTATTCTTCATTTACAACACAAGATTATATTAAGTAATTATTCTTGCTTGGAACATAAAAATAGAATAAGACACTGTAACCCAAAAGATATAATATTATGTCATCTATTATTTGCTCAATTGCAATGTGTAAAGTGTCTGACCTGTCCTTTTAGCTCAAGAATAATTAAGTATATGTTTGAAAGAGCACTTTAAAAATTTTTTCAATGATTGTCAATGGTTCATTTAGCCATCAACAAGTTTAGTCTAAATTTTCTACTGTGGAGAATCTATAAATTTGGTACCAACCAGGCAAAAGAATGGACCAAAAATAAAACATTGGAGAAAACCAGAGCTCGGAGATCAGACTGCCACTGGATAACTTCTACATTTAATAGTAGTGTCCACACGGTCATGAATAGACAGAACATCATGAAGAGTCTTCCCCAGCACATGGGGTATGCCTGTGTGTGGTGCTGGGAGGAGTGAGGTGTGTATCATATGGGGCAGTATAGAGTACGTGTGTGTAATCGCAAAGCACTTCAAAGACACAAGAATATTATATTTAGGCCAGACAAAAATAACTGGGGCAAGCAATGGTTTAAATCAAAAAATTTGGAATGGAAGGTGTTACAAAGAAAATATGGAGACAGGCTGCTTCAAGTTTAGGAAATTTTAAAAATGGGACTAGAACAATTGAAGGCACAGGAGGCAGTGGTGCAGATGGAGCAACTTGAGCCAGGGGATTGAAGAATATACATTTGTTGGAGCAGTTTCGTAGATATGCCCGCCACGTTTCGATTATGAGGCACTGTGAAGTCCAGAGGCAGTCTTCATCAACCCAAAAAGGGGTAACAGGTTTGGGAATAGGCTACCAACAGCAATAGGTAGTTGTTTGATGGAGACAAGAAAAAAAAAAGTGAATCCATTCTCAGCTCAGTGCTAAACTAGATGGTGAAGTTGTGAGCAGTCTGCTTCTACACAAGGTGTAGTTAGCAGTGAAGATATAGTTTATGGCTAGACTGAAATTGATGGCTTTGATCCGTCAAATATTTAGGTGAAAAGTTTTACAGCTCATGCAGGATGAGACTGCCCACAGCACAAATGGTTAATATCAATTAAAGGTGGTTAGAAGGGAAGAGTCAGGTGTCCCTAGCATGCGTGCTTACAGCATCTGGACTGATGATGCAACTCAGTTTTAAACATCAAGAAATAGCTTAGTACAAGTTCCAATACCAAGTAATTAGTTGTTTTTAAGCACACTACAGAAGGGAATTCAAGTTAGGTTTGCCAATTTGTAACCAACTACAGGGAATCTTGAGTTGAGTCAAATGGCCTACTTCTGCTCCTACATTAATGATTAAGTTACATTATATTATTCATCATTCAAACAATTAAGCTTCTCAAAAATGTAAGTATTTTGATAAACAACCCGAAACAAGCACCTTTGATTCAGCAGAACGTATAGTTTGTTGGCAGAGGGAAATTTTGATTTTTCAACTTACTGATGAAGATGGACTCCAATCAATGGTGAACAGAGGTTGGCAGTTGGCTTAGCCAACCCCAAATTCACAATGGATTCATGTAGCTGTTTCACTGCATCTGCTTCTCCTTTCAGGGCGACAGCATTCAGGATATGGAAGAACGAAGTGGTGGTTGTATCTCTCAGAACAACCTTTTTCTCTTTCATCTCTTTCAGGATTAAAATAGCATCTACAATGCAAAACAAAGTTCCCAGACAAAATTTATTCCAAAGAGAAACAAACTGCCTTTTTTTCAAAAAATGGCATTTTAACTGAGCAAGAATGCAAATTCTGGAGTATAATGCAGATTTCAAGTTAATTACTACTTGTATATCTATGCGAGACTACAATTATACACCACAATGGCATGATTTTATCATTTCTCTGCCACTGTGACTACAAATTATAGGCAGTATCTGTGTGCCCACTCTGCACTGTATAACCCTGCTCAGCCTGCCCTGTAGCTGCACAATCTCAGTAAATGGATGCTTTTATCCTTCAATGATAACATCTGCTAAATCACACTATTGTTTCTCCAGCAGATGGTTTGTCACGAGGCCAGATAATTAAGATGTGTTTACACTGTATTTACATCTAGACTAATGGCTTGATACCGATACAGCCTGTTTGCAGAGCCGATACTAATTATCCAGTCTTAGCAAGGGAAAGCTTTCCAACAGTCTACTTTAAAAAAGGTTTGATAATCTGAACAAATTAGTTTTCCTTACGGAATAGATCAAGTCTCTTCTCTTATTTCAACAGCTTAGCTTTCAGCTACTAATCCAAACAACTGAATTATTGCAAAATGTTTTTGTAAATTTCAAATATAATTCCGAAATTAAACAAAATATTTAATTCCCCAATAGCAGATTAAAACTGTTCTCTAAATGTTGTACAACTTTGTATTTGTTATTATACAAGACCATGCTAAAACAAAAATAAAAACCATTAGCGTAGACACAGTAGGCAATCTATGCCACTAGTCATGTTCCTCAAACTTTGAATGGCTATGCTAACAAAAAGAGCTGCAAAAAAAAATCAAATGCACTGAGCTGTGCAAAATGTAAATGACAAGCTTGCCAAGCCATTATAACTACTGAAATGGGTTGCACTGTCCAAAATTTTTACTTGAATTCACATGAAAATTAGCATGCACCATGCTTTAATATAACCTTTGAAGACATGATATATACCAGCAAAATAAAGTCAAGTTCTCCTTATGGAGGTGCGAATGCTTAATTGTCATTCTTATGAAAAACTCTCTCTTTTGTAGGAGCTGTCAGCTTACCTTCTACTCTACCATGCTTGGCTAGGACCCTCACAAGTGCCAAGTACTTAGATGTGTCAAGGGCTGCCGAGGAATCTTTACGGTCCCTTAAATTTCACAACAAGGAGGGGGAGAGAAAGGTTATTTTTTCACAATTGACCAGAGCATTATTTCGTCCTACAAATGCTGCACTAGTGCAGTGCTCAACTTCATGCTATATAAAATCAATGTGTAGCAACTCTCACTTTTAATTTAGCCATGGGCCAGGCACCGATAAATATTTTATGAAGGGGTTTGAAGATTACTACCTGTTTAATTCAGGAAGGTCCATATATCAGCATAAATTAAACTGACATATCTCTGCACTAGTGTACTTACACTTCTTGTTTCAGGTTCATTGCTTCTTCTGCGTTATCGTGTCGACAGCAAAGATTTATTAGTGCAGCGTAGCCACCGATAGCCATGTGCGTTTCATATTGAATTTTCACTTCAAGGGCTTTTTGCATATTCTAAAAGGAGAATGAGAAAACTGTTCTGAAGGCAGACTGAACTGGAAAAGACAAAGAGGATTTCCTCTCACCAGAACTTCAACAGCTGTTACTACAGTTTTAGTGACTGTTAATTAGTATAGAGGTAGATTCACATTTTTAAGAATGTTGGCTGGTGAAACAAATGAAACAGATAATTTTTCTACAGGAGTTAAGGGCCTAGAAAACCCAAAATATTTAATCATTGCAATATATATCGAATTGGTTCATGTATCTAAATCCACTGATAACAAAATAAAATAATGATTTTCAATGCAACAAGCAGAACACTAGTACCTAACAAATTTTCTTCTTCCCACTTTGGTTTAAGTACAACAGGGAAAAAAAAACATGCAATAAACATAATATTTTCTAAATTCTTGACAGGTTACAATTTCTGAGGCTGTTGCAATGTAGTTTATGTTCATGGGAACATTATGTCCAGTTACAAAAATGCAGGTAACAATGCATAGATTTTGTGCTTCTAGCTCCATTGCATCTTTTAGAAGGAACTCCCAAGATTTTGTGCACATTTGTAAGGAAAGGCAGAGGAGACACTTTGGTGTTAATCCTCACTAAGGCTGTATACTTGGAATCAAGACATAATATTTCTGCAGTCATCACAAAAGTAAAAGATTTTTTTTTAGTATATAGATTTCCATAATTTAACTGACACTCAGAAGCAGAAAGCATGGATTAGATATCTGCTTGCTCTGCTAGTCTAGACCATGGCTGACACTGAACTCAACGTCATTTTCCTCTATCTTCATATCTCTTGATATCAACGATTCTAGAAATCTATTGATCTTTAACTTGAATGTACTGGAATACAGATTTTTATTTAAGGGGTATGTTGAAGATTTTAAACTATTTGGATTGGTTTAGTTCAAAAAGAGTATTCACAACGTAATTTCTCAGAAATGAAGCCAATATTTGAATGAGTGCTGAGAGCTATCTGCTGTGTATAGTAAAACAACTATGTTTTAACTCTCTCCTTTCCAAAGATTTCAAAGAAGATTAGAGGTTTACAGTTTTAAGCATTGGAAAGACTTCGTTTAGAAGAGATAAGACTTGTGCTGATGGTTGCCAATGACATTCTGCTGGATGCTTCTATCTTTCCAGTCACCTCAGTATGCCAGCTGAGGGGGAAAAATGTCTCAAAAGGCTACAGGTGAAAATATCTCCCTATAAAGAAAAAGTAAGAAGAAACTCTACAGAGGGACAAGATACACTAATCGCTCTTAGTGAAGTATCTTTGGGAACCTGGGAAAGTTTCAGACATCAGTATTTCTACCTCACAGACTCAAAGAAAAACTATTATTTCTCATCAAAGACTCAAGCCTAACTGACTTGCTATGCGATCTGAAGCACTGGTATTTTAAATCTGACAGGAAATCTGAGCAACCATGTTAACCCATTTTATTGCAAACCTTTTGTCTACTGGGGCCATTTTTCACTTATGCCTTTCTTCTTATTAAAAGCCCACTTAAACTCAGCACAGCTAGAAGTTGGCCATTTAGCCCATCAAATCTGCTCTGCAAAGAGATCGTGACTGAGCTGATAATCCACAACACCATTCTCCTGCCTTATCCCCATAACCCTTGATTCCTTCAATGATTATAAACTTGCCTTACTTTATTTAAAGATCAAAGGAACCACGTGAAAGGCTCTTGTTCTGGACAACAGTAATAAAGGGAAACAATGGGGCCATTACAGTGGTTGAATTAAAACATTTGCACACATGGCACAGCTCTTGTAATGGGCTTTCATTACAGGCATATTTCTTCTGTCAATGTTATAACAATGCTCAAAAACTAAGCTTCTGCTGCCATTTGGTAGAGAGATTTCCAAGGTTCATGAAAAAGATATTCCTCATATCAAAGCTACATAGCCTGAGTTCAAGGCATAGGCTGTGTTCACTGCTTCAAGAAAATCTTGCCTTCCACTCACCCACCAAGCCAGAAGAAAGCCTTTGTAGCCATCCTACTTGAAGTAATGATCAATGAGATTGTGGAGGGGTCTTTCATTTATGGTTAATGTATTTTCTTCCTTTGAGGATCTTGAATCTTTGAAACTTTTTACTTGTGGAAGGCAGGGACACTGAACTGTATTGAGGCAGAGTTTAATAGATTCTCAACCGATAAGAGAGTCAAAGTTATCATCAGTAGGTAGGAATATGGAGTTACGGCCACAACTGAAATCTGCCATGCTCTTACTGAATGGCAGAACAAGCAGGAGAGCTGAATGAGCTACTCCTGCTCTTAATCTGGAAACTCACCACAAACCTGTAAGGAAGCATTTTTTAAATTTCTAATTTAACATTCAATGTTGCTTTCCCAAAGCCATCAATATGTTTATAGTCAGAATGAGCAGCTTGCAGAACAGTGCTTCCACCTACAACCTATATACACTATTCTTGATACAACCGTCTCTTGGATACCTGCTGAAAGACTGGCATCCCTGGCACCTGTGCATCCAGGTACGGACTGGCATTGTGAAACTGTAATGCTTGGTCAAGGACATTTCTTAACATCTCAGAGAAGAGGGAAGATAGCACTGCAATTCTCTGACAGAGACTGAGTGTGCCTGGTCAATCGGGTGTTGCAAAGCAGTCTGATTTGAAGTCAACTGGCCATTGCCGTCTCAACAGTCAGGAACAGTCAGCCTCCCATACTAATCAACCCTGCATGGCATCTGTGCTGTCTCTTCACTCCCTCAGAATTCTGTGCAACCTTTCAACCACCTGCACCTGGAAATTTCTGTCTCCAGTGGAGAGAACATTTCAAAGAACAAACAGATCATTGATGACTGTTTGAAGAAATCCCACAACTCCATATCAAAGATTATCCTAGACTCCCACCTCATGTGGCAGAAGTTGAAACTGTCATTAGATACGTGAAGAATTTAAAAACCACAGAAGCAGACAGGTTTCCAGTGGAGATCTTCAAACTTGGAGGAGCTGAGCTTTCCCATCATCTCTAACTGCTCCTGGAAATATGGTACAAAGAAGTCATCCCTGCCAATCTCAAGGAGAGAGCCATTACAAATGTGTTTAAGATAAAGTGGGCTGTAGAATCTCTCTACTCTCCATTACCAGGAAGATCATCACCCAGGTCTCTGCGGGGCACCTTCTCCCGGTCACTGATGAAACCTTTTGCGAAAGCTAGGTGTGGTTTCCAAGCAAACCACAGAATTATCGACACAATTTTCACAGCTCAGAAACTTGGAGAAATGTCAGGAACAGCACTGGCCACTCTATATTGCCTTTTTCGATTGAACCAAAGTTTTTGACTCAATTGGGAAGTATTATGGAAGACTCTGTCAAAGATCATCTGTCCAGTGAAATTCATCAACATCCTCTGTCTCTTCCATGACAAGAACTTGGTGACGGTCCTCGCTGACAGTAATATGGCAGAATCCTTTGAGGTTAAAATGAGGGTTTAGCAGGGATGCATCATCGCACCCAATTTCTCCAATGCCATTATTCTTCATCATTACAAGGACAAGCTACCCAGTGGCGTAGACACTGTCAAAACTTTTCACCCTCAACCTCGTGAAATTCAATGGGAAAATGATACCGACCTCATTTGTGGTACTTGAGCATGTTGATGACCATGTTATCCATGTCTCTCAGAAGAGAATCTTGAAACCTTGCTTAACACCTTCACAGAAGCAGACTGAAGTGGTCTCAACGTCAACAAAGTCAAATCCTTTCCCAACCCATTCCAGTGATGTGCTAATTCCTCACTCCATTACAATCAATGGAGATACGATTATAAACGTTACCTCAAAACCCGTGAGAAGTACTATCAATTCTGCTTGAGACATATTGTCCATAGCAGATGGAAGGGCAAGTGTACAAACATCAACATCCTTGAAGCAGCTAATAGCACCAGCATCAAAGCCATGAGCATCCATAACCAACTCCACTGGTCTAGCCGCATACTTAGGATGTCCAGGTTCTGAATACCAAAGCAAACCATCTTCGCCAAGCTCAAGGAAGGCACTCGAATTGGCAGCAGGCCAAATGAACTGTTTTAAAGAATCTTTGAAGGCTTCCCTCAAGAAATGCAACATCGATGTCACTGGGATCTTGTTTAGAAGAAACCGACATGGAGGAAACTCCTGTATGAAGGGACACAATTCTTTGGGAAAAAATGTTGGCAAAAGGAAGTATGGAAAAAGAACCAGAGAAAGGAATACTAGTTATCTCAACACCAAGGGCCACTTTCATATCTGAAAATACCTGCCAAGTGTGGTCAGAAATACAGCTCTAAGATTAGACTCATTACTCACGCAAGGATCCACATAACCCTTGACCAATGACACAATCTCCTAGGTGGACAATCATATTCATTAGCAAGTGATTGCCAATGACGACAATTAAGAGGGGTACAAAATGCTTGTTTAAAGTCTCCACTATTTCCTTCTCTTCCCTCCTCCCACTCAATATTCAGCCTCATCTCTAAGGAGCCAACATTCAATTTAGCTACTTGCCTTCGCAAATCCATCAACTTCATTTTCATCACTTACAGCTTTCTCTTCCACTAAATCTTCAAAATGTACTACATTCCACTCAGTGTTGTCCAATTATTCCCTGATCTTTAATCCTCTTGTCCGCTCTGGTTCATTCTCCATGATGAGATACAATTATAAATCCTCCTTCATAGACTTTTTAAATTTAATCTCTCCAAATAATGCTGACCAAATTCACATGCAGCAAAACCTGGACATCACCCAGCATAGGCTAGTAATTGGCAAGCAGTATCCATGCCACGTAGCGCAGGGTAGTGACTATCAATAAGACAGAATCTAACCATCTTCCCTTGATATTCAAAAGTATTACCATTGCTGAAACCTCCACAAAATTGGAGGATGTAACGTTGACCAGAAACAAAACTGCATCAGCTAAATAAATACGATGGCTACCGAAACAGGTCAGAGACTAGGGATGCTGCAGTGAGAAACTTGCTTCCCGTCACCCCATAGTGTGTCCACCATCTTTAGAGCGCAAGTCATGAATATGATGGAATCTCTCCTTCTTGCTTTCATAAATGCAACTTCAACAAACCTTCAAGAATTTGGACACTATCAAGAACAAACCACTCAACTAGCACCTGCATATTAAAATATCCATGCTCTCCACCACTACTACAGTGAAGCAGTATGCACCATTTGCAAAATGCATTGCAGCAACTCAGCGTGGCTCCTTTGCTGACACCTTCTAAGCCTGTGATCTCTAACATCTAGAAGGATAACAGCAGAGGCATTGGAACACAACCACCTCCAAGATCTCCCCCACCCCGCCACACACACACCACATATCATCCAGACTTGAAACTACATTGTTATTCTTTTTCCTAGGTCACCTTTCCTGTTGGGACTGTGGATGTACAGAAACACCAAAGATTGCAGCAGTTCAAGAAGACACTCCCCATCATCTTATCCAGGCAATTAGAGATAGCAAGAAATGCTAGCTGAGCTCGGTGATACCCACGTACAGTGAACAAAACTTTTTTAAAAAAAGTCATTACCATGTGGGATTTCAACTATTTCATTCGACTTTATACTTAAACTTTTTTTTATTAAAAGATTCGCATTTTCTAAGCCTACTTACCACCTTGACATGAAGGTCCCGTTTTGGTTTCTTCTTTTTATGATCTTCTGCCCTATTCTATTTACATTTAAGCTGCTTCAGTTTCTTGTATTTACACCCCTTCCCTATCTCACCACTGCTTCTCAACAGTTTAAAAACCATTGCCATCTTCTTATTTACCTTTCTTGCCTGACCATAGGCCCCACCCTGTTTAAGGTAGAGCTCATCCCATTGATACACCTTCATATGTCTGAAAACAGTGCCAGTGTCCTATGAAAGAAATTTCTCTTTCCCACACTAGCACTGCAGCAAAGTCTTAACACTGCTGATCTGTCCACTCCAACATGGCCCAAACAATAATCCAGAGATGATCACCCTTAAAGTTCTATATTTTAATTTCAAGTCTAACATATGATATTCTTTTATCAGAATTTATTTTTTTCCCACGACGCTGTTCCCATCCATTTCAGCGTCCCAACTTGAATCTCAACAACTGGATAACCAAACTATTTTCCATCCTCCATGAGATACAACTACGTAGATGGAAACTTCAGGAACTAAAGCAGTTTATGTCTAGTTGAATTTTACGGCCACACTATTCAGCTTACATTTGTCAAACGTGATTTCTCCTAAAAATGGGAACCAACAGTAGACTCCAAATTATAAGGATAGATTACATTCAACTAATGCTGCTCTGCAACAATTAAGTAAAAAATGAAATTCTGGCCAAATCAAAGCAAAACTACAAGTTATACGCTTTTTTTGGGGTTTCAAGCCGCAAGACATCTACTGACATCCAAATTGTTTAGAAAGGAAAATTATACTCGCATACCGGAAGACAGTAAATGCAACAATTCTGCACAACAAAACCTGGGTTAAGTGAAGAAATTATTCATCAATTAATCATATTGCATATGTTGGAACACTACTAAAGCCTACAAATGAGATGAAATCATAAAGCATTTGGAAAACAGAAACTGAATAAGCAAAACATGGATCCCTGGAGTTGCACTTGACCCATCTTCCAAATTAAAACAATAGAAGATGGGCAGGTTAATAAGGATCTTGAAGAAAGCAATTAATGAGGTCCAACGAGAATAATGATCTGGAACTTTATTGGCTTTTTAGTCCAAATACCGTATGACTTATGATGTGCCTTCATGCATGGAGCACCAGCTCGGCTGCAGGCCATACATCTTTAGCCTTCAACAAAGTTGAATAAAGTCGCAAATTTGCTCTTTTAATTTGATATTAGCTGGCCTCCACTTGGCAATGGCTGAATTACACATTTTAAATTTGCAGCTCAGTGCATAGACCTCAGATACAATTCAAAGCTCAACTGCACATTCCTCGGAACAAATTTCATGAAAAGAGGTGCAATAATTTATAGTACGCAGTCAGACCATCGATCAGAGCTGTAATCTGAATCTAGTTTCACCCTAGTTTCGGCTCTCACTTGCTTTTTCCTCAGAGCTCTACATCTTTCTTTTGTTTCAAATACTGACTCAAATTTTCCCCAAATGTCTTACATAAACCAATTTCTTGATGATCAATCTCATACATGCACTATCATACCATTGTTTTGTCAACCCATCCTATAATCCTAACAAATGAACTTGACAAAATTCCAACAGAATTACTTAAAGAAAAACACTCAAACAAGAGAAGACAGCTATAACAAACAGATTTATAATATTGTAGAAATTACTGAAGGAAGCCATTCTCTATGCATGTCTTTATCTCAATGTCAAGAAAATGTTCACCGAAGAAAGGAGAGAGAATCGCGGACCGAAAATGAACAAAATCATTCAAGAAGCATAATAAACTATTCCAGAAGGCAACAGCATATAAATGGCTCAAAAACCTCCAAGTATGTAATGTTCATATTTATGCAGTGGCAGCGCATAACAATCCATATATCCATATATCCATAAAATATAGAACAATACAGGCCCTTCCGCCCACGATGTTGTGCTGAACTTTTACCCCAAACCTAAGGTCTGTCTACCATCCACCCCTACCTTATACTATCATCCATATGCCTAGCTAATAGCCGCTTAAATGCCCCGAATGAGGCCGAATCCACTACCCTCTCTGGCAATGCATTCCACTCCCCTACCACTCTGAGTAAAGAGCCTATGTCTGACAACTCCCAGTTATCTGTCTCCACTCACTTTAAAACAATGCCTCCTTGTAATAGCTACCTCCATCCTAGGAAAATGTCTCTGGCTGTCCACTGTCTATACCTCTTGATCATTTTGTACACATCTATCAAGTCACCTCACATCCTTCGTTGCTCTAAAGAGAAAAGCCCTAGCGCTCTCAACCTTTCCACACAAGGCCTTCCCTCCATTCCAGGCAACATCCTGGTAAATCTCATCTGCACCTTTTCCAATGTTTCCAGATCTTTCCTGTAATGAGGTGACCAGAACTGGACACAATTCTCCAGACGTGGCCGAACCAGACTTTTGCATAGCTGGAACATAACTTCAAAGCTCTTGAGCTCAGTCCCTCCTTTAATGAAAGTTAACACACCGTATATGCCTTCTTAACAAGCCTATCCACCTGGGTGGCAGCTATCAGGTAACTGTGAACATGAATCCCAAGATCCCTCTGGTCTCCCACACTGCCAAGAATCTTTCCGTTAACCCTGTATTCTGCTTTCAAATTTGTCTTTCCAAAATGTTACAAACAAAATTGCAAAAAATTCAATAAAGATTTCCAAAACTTCACCTAAAACATTCTGCATTATAATTCAATGAGAAACAAATTCAAAGGTTACTCCTTAAATGTGGGTTGTCTATCTCTGTTTGCTAGCGTGGTGCTCAGAATAACAACATCATGTTTGGTTCCTATTCTAAATGAAGGTAGACTACGGACCTGCCACCTAACCCTGCCCGAGAATCAAAGGCAATTGCAACTCACCACGGATAAAAACTGCCAAGCTAACAGCTGGTATCTGCTGTTGCTTCAATGCGCTACTGACCCATCCACACAAAGAATGCATGACATTCTTTTGTATACATTACCTCAGCTCCACAAAGCAATAGGATCAGTTGCTTCACTGTTTCTCCGATAGGTTTGTTCTCTATTTTTAGCTCGGTCAATCTTGCTTCCAGGGCAGCAATTTTATCCTCAGACCCCTGTGAAATACAAATCTTACATGTTATAGACAACTTAGAAATGGAAAAAATAGCCATTTAGATAACAGGAAATAATTTGAACTGTTAATGAAAAGCCCAATGTTCTTTAAGTAAATATTGTAACGTACGAAGCCATTGTTTTTAATAGCCACTAAAGTTCTGCTCCTCAGTATGTTAACTATTTCACTCACTTGTACAGTGAGATTTCAGAATTTCATGATTTTAGTGCCTCATCTGAGCAAGAGATGATCTTATCTCATACTCATCCAACTATTACAACTGCCTTTCCTATCATATTCATTCCTTAACATATAATTGCCACTTTCATACTGGACTGATAAATAGGATAGACTCAATTTACTTGAAAATCACAAATAGGTTTACAGAAATGATAGTTTGCTCTGCAACTGCAAGTTATTTACACATCCTTAAGTGAACATACTGCAACTGGACTCCTCAGAGTTACAGCGGCCGCACAATCTCAACCTGGCCCTTAGCTCTCAAGGGGTTGATTTGCTCAGTTGGCTAGATGGGGACGCACAGTGATCTCAAAAGCACAGGTTCAATTCTCATATCAATGAAGGCCACCACAAAGGCCCTACATTCACAACTTTACCCTTCACCTGAGGCAATGTGAACTTCAGTTAAACTCACCACCAGTCACCCCTCTCTGGGGAGAGAGAAGCCTATGGTCCTCTGGTCTGCGTTAACTCTCAGCTCTTCTGCTGTCCAAACTGTTTGTCATGAATTCAATACCTCAAAATTTAACTATAGGGCTTCCATGATTTAGCAATGTCTGATGCACAATTTGAAATATGTTTTCTTGCGCTCACAAATGGTTATTTTATATGGTCTTTTATTGTGTTTCAAACTGCCTACATTTGCCAGTCAACTTGGACTCAAAAACACAATCGATTTGCAAACCAGGGACTGCCTGTACCACAAAACACTCTAGGGTAGTGTAGCAAATTCCACACTCTAAACAAAAAAGGAACCTACAATTCCACTACCTATTTTTTAAAAACTTGCATCAAGTCTAATTCAACTGTACTCCCACAGTTACTGACTAACATTGGTTTCTAGTCAGTAAGTCTTGATTTAAAATTCTCATCATAGCTTCATAATCTTTCTGCTACTAACTTTGTAATTTCTTCCAGTCTTCAATAACACTCCAAGATATCTGTATTCTCATTCTGGCAACTTATGCACCCCAATTTCAACTGCCGCACTATTGGCTCAAAGTCTTTTGTGAGACAAGTGGATTCAGGTCTGTGGACACTGCGACATCAGTACCATTCAGACAGTCCATATCTGCCTATGCTGGTACTAGGGTCCTAGCAAACTACAAACTAGGGGAAGTACAGAGATTTCAAAGTAAATATCAAAATTAGAAGGACTTGTGAAATAAAAGTTGATAACAGTAGTTAGAGAAAGGTATTAATATGAAAATTGATAAACATACCATAACAGAAAGAGATAGAGTATAAATCTAGGAGTAAATCAACTTAGAAAAAGATTTCAAAAATAATAAAAATACATAACTAAAGGGTCTGTATCTGAATGCATGAAGCATTAGAATTAAAACATATGAACTAACAGCTCTGATAGAATTAAATAAGTACAGCTGAATAGGTATTAGAGATGGCTGCAGATGGCACGAACCGGGACCTAAACGCTGAAGCACACAGGACATTTCGGAATAACTGAAGGCTAGGAAAAAGTGGAAGGACGGCTTTTGTTAATGAATATTAATCCCATATTGGGGGATGGCCAAGTTTACAAAATAAAGATGTAGAAGCGCATTGATTAGGGATGAGAAACGAAAGATGAGATGTCACTTGTGGGAGCATTGTACAGGCTCCCGAACAGTAACCACACAGTAGGACAGAGTAAAAAGGAAAAAAGTAACAGGAACTTGTCAGAAGGACATGTCAATAAGCATGAGGGGATCTTAATCTACATATGGAGCTAAAAAAAGACGGATAACGGTAGTCTAGATGAGGTCACAGAATGTCTGTCTTCAGGATAATTTTTTTTTTAAAGCATAGCACATTCTGGATGCAACCAGACAGCAGGCTATGCTAGACCTGGTATCCTGCAATGAGAAGGGATTCATGAACAGACTCCTAGTGAGGGTGCACACAGGTGTAATGATCATAATATGACTGAATTTTACATTTAGTTTGAGGAAGAGAAGAGTGGGTCCAAAATCAGTTCTTTAAAGCTAACTAAGGACATTTACGACAACATAAAAAGAAGTAGGATCAAATTAGTGCAGATGCTGGAATCATGCTGAAAGCCAAAAATACAAGAGTTCACAGCAGGTCAGGCAGTATTCATACAGAGACAGCAAGCTACTGTTGAGTCTAGATGACTCTAGATAGCTCTAATGAAGAGTCATCTAGACTCAAAACATTAGCTCACTGTCTATCCACAGATGTTGCCTGACCCACTGACCTCCAGCATTGCCTGTTTTCAGTCAAAATAAAAGGAGAGTTAGCAAAAATGAAAGCTCAAATTAGTTTAAGAAATAGACAACACATATGCAGTGGCAGGCTCTTAAAAGGATATTTCAGAATAGGCACGTTCCAAAGAGGTGGAATGTAACTCACTACCCACAGTTAACATAAAAATAAATGTTAAAAATTGTATATCAAACATAAGCGTAAAGCATATAATTACGCAAAGACAAACAGCAGGCCAGAAGATGGAACAGAATATAAAAAAATCAGCAAAGGATGATTAAAATACAAATCAAGGAAAAATTAGAGCATGAAAGAAAGCTATCGAGAAATATAGAAGCAAGCAAGGGTTTCTAAATATATTTTGTTGTTTATAAGATGTTTAAAAATGAATCTGGGTAAAGATTAAGGGAAATAAAGAAGCTAGTGCATGATTTGAAAAGGAACCTTGCATCTTCAGTCTTCAGACAGAGTTTAGCTCAGTTGACAAAATGGCTGGTCTGTGACACAGTGATGCCAACAGTACAGATTCAACTCCCGTACCAGGTAAGGTCACCAGGAAGACCCCAATTTCACAATCTGGCCCCCTCCCCATATGTGGGCACCCTCAGGTTAAACTACCACCAGTTGTTTCTCTCTCATGAGAGGCAGCCCTGTGGTCCTATAAGGACTTGACCCACCAGCAACTTCCTGGAAACTGCTGTAAATCAGGAAATAGAAGAGACAGAGAGGAGCTCAAGAAAATTACAGCAGACAGGAAAGTAAGACTGAACAAATTATTTGAGCTACGGTTTGAAAAGTACTCATTTTGCAATGGACTTCATTGAAGCTTTTTTGAAGAAATGGTAAATGAGACAGTTAAAGCATTGCTTTTAATTTTCTAATATTTTCCACATGTACAAAAAATGCCATTACATTGGAAGATAGCAATAGATTTTATTCAAAAGGAACAGGGACAAAAGTAGAAAATTATTAACATCAGTAAGGGGAAAAACATTGGAAACTATTATTAAAGATATTACAAGGGGACACTTAGAAACATTGGAAAAGGTAATCTGGCAATCAACATGTTTTTCTGAAAGAGAAGCCAATTTATTGAAGCTCTTCAAATAAATAACGTGTTGTGGATAAAGGGGAATCTTGTGGGTGTGTTGTGTGTAGATTTCTGGAAGGCATTCGATAAGGTGCCACATCAAAGGTTATTGCAGAAAATAATAGCTCATGGTGTAGGTGCTAATATATTGGCATGGATGAAGGATATTCTACATAGAACATAGAACAGTACAGCACAGAACAGGCTCTTCAGCCCACGATGTTATGCTGACCACAAACAGAAATGCAACATAAATGGCTAATTTTGGCTGGCAAACTGTAACAAGCAGTAAGCCACAGTGATCAGTCCTGGGATCTCAAAACAACTTTGAAAGAGGAATTAATTAGCAGTATAGTAACTAAATTTGCTGATGACATAAAAACTGGTCATTAGGTTACACCAAAATAGGAGCTTATACCTCTCTGAGAGGCCACATCGGAAAAGGTGTACAGTATTAGTCTCCTTATTCAAGGAAATATGTAAATTCATCAGAATTCAGAGTAGGTCTGCCACACTAATATGTGGAATGGCCAACTGTCTTATGATAAAATGCAAGATGACTAGCATTGTATATACTAGCATTCAGAAAGGTAAGAGGTGACTTGATTAATAGGATCCTAAGGGGTCTTGACAGCATCAATGTAGACAGTCTGATTGCTCTTGTAGGAAAATCTAGACATAGGGGTTACCAAAGTTCTTTGGAACACCCTTCCTGAAAAGGCAGTGAATTTTATTTTTAAGGCACAGGTAGGGAAATTCTTGCTAAATATGAGGGTGAGAAGTCATCAGGTAGAACGTAACCTCAAATCTTCAGATTAACCAATGCCTCATCTACTGATTCCCCAAAGCCTGCTCACGAGCAACAAGGCACAAGTCAAGAATGTAATAAAATATGTACAGCTCCACACTCGAATAGTTTGATGCCACCCAGGATGAAAGAGCCTTGTCGTTGGCAACACACCCACAATCATTTGTTGTCTTCACCACCAGGTGCTCAGTAGTAGCGGTACGTACTACCTACAGGATGCACTGCAGAAATTCACCAAGGGTCCTTAAACTGTTACTTCTCAAACCAATGACCTCTACTATCCAGAAGGACAATAGGTTACAGGGACATGGGAACACCTCCTCACCCACACCCACACATCATCCTGACTTGTAGATATATTGACATCCCTTCAGTCAGAAATCACATAACACCAGGTTATAGTCCAACAGGTTTTCTTCCCCCCCCCAAATAAACCTATTGGACAGTAACCTGGTGTTGCGTGATTTCCAATCTAATCCACCCCAGTCCAGCACCAGCACCTCCACATCAATTCTTCAGCGCTACTGTATCAAAATCCTGGAACTTCCTCCCTCATGGCATTGTGGGTTTACCTACAACTAATGGACTGCAATCGTTCAAGACAGCTCACCACCAACTTCTTAAGGGCACTAAATGCTGGCATGCTGGCTTACTTAATGACGTTCCGATTCTGTCAATTAAAAAAATTGATCTTACTGAATGTCAGAGCACAGTCAAAGGGCTGAATGGCTTTCTCCCGCTCCTAGTTTGCATTTAAACATGTTTAAAAGTAAAGGGGTCCACCATTTAAGACAGATGAGGCAAAATTATTTTCTCTCAGAGTTACACATGTTTGGAACTCTCTTCCTCAAAACACAGTGGAAGGAATATCTTTGAATATTCTTAAGTCAGCAAAATTTATTAAATGGCCGAGTGTACGCAAAGGGCCAAATGACCTACTTCTGCTCCAAACTCATTTGTTTAAATACCGGCTGCACCTTCCGTTGCCTAGGTCTATAAGGTTGGGAATAGCCTCTCCTGCACTTGTCCATTTTGCTTTCGTTCTTGAAAGAAACTAAATTGTAACTAGTTGATCATGGATGTTTGACCTACCTGATGTGACTAAGCATCATAGTTTGTTTGATAACGCTCCCATAGAGCACCTTACGATTTTTATTATGGTAAAGGTGCAATATAAATCTCAGCTGCTCATGTAATATGTAACCTCTCTCACCACTCTAACATTTGGATTTTAACTCAATGGGCCAAGAAACAAAAATATATATCTAATTACATCTTTGCACTGTCTAGCAAATTAAAGATTGCTTGCTTTGGAACAGAAGACATCCTACGACAGTGATAGTGCGTATTCTCTGAAATCTATCAAGATACCCAACATTCTGTGTGCAAGTTATTCCAGTTTGTTCTGTTCCTGACTTTTAAAAAAAACGCTTGTTGCATTCCTGATTTCAAGCATAGACTGTTACACCTCTACATACTTCAGCAGTTTTTTTTTGTTGCTGTCTATTAAACACCTCTGATATAAATTTGGCATGGGATTCAGCTGTCATAGCAGGAGGTGAAAGATAATGAAAACACACGTAGATACAAAGATCAATACTTAGTCGAATTTACCCAGCCAGATGAAAGTAAGATATCACAAGGCTTTTAAGACTGGTTAATCATCTACTTCAGTAAGACTGCCGTTTGAATGAATAAATTTGCTTCACTGTTACATTGGGCTGAGTGCTTTTAATTAGGCCAGGTTTAAGTTTTCAACTGAAAATATATTTTCAAAGCTTCAAACTGAATTTTGTGATAGCAAGAACTGCAGATGCTGGAGTCAGACATAATAGTGTGGTGCTGGAGAAACACAACAGGCCAGGCAGCAGAGGAACGGGCAAGTTTTTTTTCCTGAAGAAGGGTCCTGACCCAAAACAGCAACTTTCCTGTTTCTCTGATGGTGCCTGGCCTATTGTGCTCCTCCGCCTCCACAATCTGAACGTTGTACTCACTTTTGGCAGGTCAGCAGCAGACAATTTATCCTGTTCATCCACTAAAACAATGACGTCCTGAAAAATAACAATTGCTGCACTTAGAAAATGAAGCAATCAATGCTTTTCATTCACTTTTCCTGGGGACTCGGCAGGGGTTGGAGATTTGATTGGGGCATGGGTGAGAAATTGCTGGAACACAAAGTATCAAAAAAAATAAACAATTGAATTAAATTCTTTTAAAACGTTCAGGTATCTTTGTCTGTGGACATACTCCAGTAACAGAATGGCAAAGGAAGAAACTGCTTCAGAAGCCCATAATGTACTTTCACAAGATCATCACCATTTCACCTGCTGCTCCTCAACAAATAAAATCTACAAATCAAACATAATATAGGAAAAATCTCATTTTTCAGGCATTATACTCTGTTAACTTCATTTTCTCACATTCAAACAGGAAACACAAAAACAGCACATTGAAGTGGTCCAGTTATTGATCCGGAGATGTTTGAGTCAATGCTGATTGGATATTTAATACCTGCGATGCAGGCAAAGGCATCTCAAAAATCCTCAACTTCAGAATCTGTACTCAAAACACTGCTGGTTTTAGATGACACATAGTAATGAAAGTACATGGAAGAACTATGTAACGTTCTGATCTACAACATATCTGGCTAATATAGTATACTAAACATAAAGTAAGCACATCATCATCAGGAGTACTATCAAAGATCTCATCACTGAAAAAATGTTACTACGTCAGGTCTAGAGTCAGGTCAAGACATCTAACGTTATAAATGCAGAGAGACATAGGCATTAGTTTAGATGGTTTAATAACCTTCTGTTGTCAGGTTAGGTTGATTTGGGATTTAAGAGCCGCTGCACTGGGCCTGATTTGATCTGTATACAAAAAAAAGCAGCATTACATTATTTACACCAGCTGAGTGCCTTTCAAGGTGGACCCATGTCAAATGTATGAAACTCATTCTGCGAAACAGGAATAAAAGGAGAACCTATTCTGTGCAATAGCACAGGCCAAGTGGATTCTGTGGTGATTAAAATGCAACAACTGGGTTATTTCCATTTTCTTGCTTCACCTTAAAGACAGTGCAATGTCTGTGGATTTATAGGTGTCACAAGACCTCTGTTACCTATTTCCATGCGTTCAGTCTTAAAAAGTAATCATATTTAGGGATTGTGGAATCTATTTTTTTAAATCATGCACCCACTTCAGTTGACTGCATAACAGCCAAGAGGTTGGAACCTGGAGTGACAACAGTTAGATCACAGCTGGAGCATTGTGTGCAGTTCTGGTTGCCACATAAATTTCATTTCAGAAAGTGTTCATAGCAGAAATAACAGCCAACATTTTGATGAATCTCGCTGCAAAGATTATTCAGGCTGGAATATTTTCCTTAGAGCACGGAATGCGGAGGTGAGATGGCATAAATAGGGCAGATAGGAAGAAGCTTTTACTAAAATACTGGACAAAAGTTTTAGAAGAATCATCCCACCCAGAGTTATGTCTAAGTAGAACTCACTGTCTAAATTAGCAATAGAGGCAGGAACCATCACAAAATTTTAATATTATTCCAATGAACACTTGAAATGCCATACCATCAAAGCAACAGACCAAGTGGTGAAAATAGTGGGACTAGAGTAGATAGACACTTAAATGACTAACATGGGCAAGATGGGCCAAACAGCCTCTTCCCAGGCTATAGTAACCATTAACTGATGACTGAGTTCTCTTTCAAGTAGTGTCTTCCTTACTATCATGGTTCAGCAGCCAATCTTACCAGGGTGGCCTATCTAGCCATCATTTCCTAATTCTCTACAAAAAGAAAGTTTGGAAACATATTATTTTAAACATCGCACCGGTAGTATAAAATAATGCATTAATTCCATACAGAAAAATAGCTGTGAAAAATCAAAAGGAAAATACAAATGTAAATCACCTTAATTAACTCAGGGATGTGATAAGCGTCTAACAAATTTCGAATTCCTCTGTAGATATTTGCTGGAATTACTATGCCCTGAAAAAAAACATTGAAAATTAACTGTTACTGAAGGAAGTATCAGGGAATTCTGCAATGGAATTATTTCAAATATAATTTGCTTCTTCAACTCTAGCCATGTCATTAAATGAGATCTTCGCGTACTTAAAAGCAGCAGTTTTAAGTATAATAGATACATGTCATACATGACATGTATTATGCAGCTAAAATGAAATTGTACCATCTTGTTCAACTGATGGAGGTATTGTCTCAAATGCTCCTCCTTGGCCTGCACCTCAGAGTCACTCATGCTATCAATCAAGTTATAAAGAAAATAGCCAACAGCTTCTATAAGAAAGAGGGAATAAAAACAAGATAATCATGCTACAAATTATTGAGATTGTTGCATTATCAAGACTAATATACAAATATAATTGTTTGTCACTGCTCAGGATTCTGTATCTGAAACGGCAACAATCAATGAGGCATCTGGATAGCCCTGCTTAGCAGCAGGTACAGCAGAAAACTAGAATGAAGCAAGCTAAGCAGAAGTCAAATGTAAAAGTCTCATGGGTGTACAACAACATTACTGCAACATCAATATCTGGCACAAGCATGTTGTTTCTCAAGAAATTGATGGATTTACTATTTGAAATCAAGACTATCAAAAGCTACAAATATAAAAGCATTTTAAGTTTTTGATTAATAAAAAACTAACATGGAACAAAAAAGATACTGAAAGGTTTTTTGACCACACACTTTTAAAAATTTCAGTTTAAAAAAAAGCAATCAGTGTACTCCTGTAATCCTTCGAGCCCCATGATTAGATAGAACAGACTTGTGGGCAAGTTACAATCAAGGAAATTGAAACACTACCAGTCGGTCCTGCAGAATTCTGGCAATAACGCTCATCTTTGTACAACAATTCTGTTATCTGAAAAAGACCCAAAATAATAATATATTGTAGGTGGGAAAAGTACGCAAGAATAAGCAGTGTTTGAAATTGTATTTTCTAAATAACAAAGCACATTTCTACAAAGGTATTAATCAACACTGTATTGTGGCATTTCATCTGTAAAATGCTAGACAGGACAGTGTCTGCTCAATAGCTGACTTTCTTTCAGAAATAAAACTGAACAAAATGAGAACATCTTCCAATGACAGACATGATTTTACCACAAAATTGTATTTAGCCATCCTGATACTAAGGCACCGGATAAGTTTTTAAAAAATATTAACGCACAGTAACCTTTCAAAGCATGTCAGGTTTAAATTAATTGCTAAGGGTTTTGATAGAAGGTTAAGTATTCATATAAATTCAACATTCCTACATAGCAGTAAATAAATGATTTTTTAAAAAATGGAAGAAATTTTAAACAGAAAATTTAGAGTTTTATGCTTTTGAACATTATAATAGTTGAGAGATTAAAATAAAAAATTTACATTCACACTTCTGGTAGGTTATGCAGTCAAGCGAATTTATTTATTTCCTGGCACTTACCTTGGCAAGAAAATCAATATCCTCAGACCTACAGAGGGCAGCAAAACACAAAGAACTATATTTCAAATAAATTTATCTCAACATACACCAGAGAACCTAAAAGAACTGCCAAACAGCTTTTAAAAGAAAATTCTCTGAAACAAAATGTTCAATTACATTTTCCACAACATTTCAGATTTCACAAAGTATTGGATCAAAAATCAAAACTATAGTTGGATTTTATCATCAAAATAATTTTTAAAAGTTTGCCTTTAAACCTATTTGGTTTATTTTGTGCTTTTGGACATGTATTATGGGAAAATTAGTAGCAACATGAATAAGACATTTATGGTCCAAATTAGGAGGATGTACAATGATAGCAACAAATAGGCAAAGGCCAGGATTAGCAACTACTACACAGCATGGACTAGGATTGCAGATTCAATCATGCTCTGCCATTCCTATAATCTACTATTTAAAATGGCTTTTTAAAAATTATTTCCAGTTGTCTCAGCAGCAGCTTTACAATATTAGTTATTTGTTAATCTGTCAGTAGATTGCAGGTTTATATTGTGGACTTTTGCCAACCAAGTGACTAGATGTGCAGAGGAGCACAATGCATTTGACATAGTCTATGTGGGCTTCAGCTGGACTTCTGATACAATCCCACATAGGAGACTGATAGTGTACAGCCCATGAGATCCAAAGAAATTTGGCTAATTGGATCGAAAATTGGTTCAGTAGCAGGAAGCAAAGAGTGAAGGTCAAGGAATGGCTGATTCCACAGGGATCAATGTTGGTGCCTTTGCTGTTTGTGGTGTGTGTGTGGATATATATATGTAAATTAGATTTGAATGCAGGAGGGCTGATCACCAAGTTTACAGATGATAGGGAAACTGGTGAGGTGGCAAAATTAGAAGAAAGCCTTGTATTACAGGATTTTATCAACTGACAGGTTGGAAAGGTTGAATTCTGTTTGTTACTGATCAATCTCGTAAATGTTAGATGGTGCACTTGGGCAGGATAAACATGGCAAGAGAATACATGATGAACGGCTGAACTTTGGTGCGCACATTCACCAGTCTTTTAAGGTAGTGAGGCAGGGTGAAAAAGTAGTTAAGGTGGTATATGGGATACTTGTTTTTATTAGCTAGAGCAAAATTTTGGAGCAGGAAGGTTATGCTACAACTGCGTGAAAACGTTGGATAGGCCCAGTTAGTATACAGTTATTGGAGAGATGTGATTGCATTAGAAAAGGTGCTGAGGAAATTTACCAGGATGTTTGGCTGGCTGGCGAGTTTTATTTTTGGATGGATGGGGTTTTGTCCTGGGGAACAGAGGTGACGTAGGGGGTCATGATTGCAACATATAAAATTATGATGACATAGACAGCGTACATATTAAAGAACATTTTCCTTTTAGAGTCCTCAATGACCAGGGGCCAAAGATTTAAGTAAGGGATAGGAGGTTTAGAGGAAACGTGAACAAAAATGTTTTAGCCCAGAGGTTGGTGGGAATCTGAAACTCTCTGCTTGTAATGCTGGTAGCAGCAGAAACCCTCATAGCATTTCAGGAGCATTTAGACGTATACTTGCAATGCCATTGCATACAAGGCTATGGGGCAAATGCTGGAAAATGGAATTAGAAGAGTTAGGTGGCTGTTTTTAACCAGCACAGACAGGCCTTTTATTGTGCTATAGAACTCTAAGACACTAAACAGTTGAGCTCAAACTGCTCATGTTTATGTCTGTTACCATATTTCCAGATACCACATAGTTATTCCTTTCCATTTTAGGCAAATAAATTTTGAACTTGACCAAATGTAAAATTTGCTAGCAATGTTGTGTCGCAGCAAAACAGAAGAGTGTGCAAATTCATATCCTTCAAAGTCCTTCATAAATATGCACTTGAAACAAAAATCTTTAATACCCATGAGACAGAACCCTTACTTAATAAATGTGAAGCAGGGGTACTCTTTATTCATGTTAAATTTGTTTCTTAATCCTCTGAAATGCAAATGAGAATAAATTACACATTTCCAATCTGTGTTCCTGTCCTAAGATTAAATCGGAATGCTTAGCATTCAATAATGTTTGAAAAGTATGGTGCTTTAATGCAGCCAACACACTAGAGCATAAAACTATGAAAGATATAGTTATAAAGGCAAAATTTTGTTCATTAATGAAAATGTTACATTGCCAAGTTTACGACAACTGTATAGCCATTTATAGCTCTTTCAAGAAATGAAAGCCTTAACTATTTTCTACAATCTTTTGAATCATAGGTAAATAATCTGATGCAACAAGCACAGTATGTTTTCACTTTAAAGGAAAGTGACAGTGGGTAAACCATCATTGCTAACATTTTGTGTAATTCCTGACCTATAAAATTTGCCAGGTAGTTCCAAACGTACATTGAGTAAACTTATATCATCTGGAACATGTACAATTGAACTAAATGCCCCAGGGCTATGTAGCAGAAAGAAAAGTCACCCAGCTTTCTCATTCCTCATCATTCTCCTAAAAATCTAATGCTGTCTCACCCTGTTAAGGGAATTCTTTGAAAAAAAAATTTGACATTCATAATTATATGTTACTTTGCTGGGATTAATCCCAGTTAGGTCATTTTTAAAAGATTGTCCACTACAGCTGTCCAGTTTTGCAAACTACCAGTACTTTGCTAAGATCCCATTTTCCTCTAAATCGTAAATACATTGTTAACTTTGTCACCCTTTGATTCTCCTTTCTATATCCATAACCTTGGACAATAACGATTGCAATTTATGGCCTCTACAGCCATCTATCTTCAGTCCTTGATCTCTCTGCAGTCTTTTGATACAGTAGATAATCCATCCACATCCAACATCTCTCAATGGGATGACACACAATTGGTGTTATTTGAATAAAGCCAGAGCATCTCAAGCAATGGCTCTTCTATCAGCCACACCATCACACTGGGTGATTCCAAAGAAGTTACCCTTGGCCTTTTCTTCAGTTCTTTTTTAAGTTGATTCTCATTTCTATTTCAGAGCACTCTAAAACTTCCTTACTCACATTTGTGGCAGAGATGTTTCACTCTGTGTTTGGTCTGCTAATAATCTATTTGTTGTTTAGTTACCCAGAAGAGGTATTCATCTTCATTAGCACACATCTCTGGCCGAGGTTATTCAGAGCCTGTTCTGCAGAAGACTGAGTTGATTTTGCAAGAATGCTACCAAGCACAAAATTCATTAGGTGGTAGCATATACAATACAAATATCCATGCGTGTACAGCACATGTGTTTGCGATTGATGATTTGGAAGATTGAAAAAGGTTGAAGTAAATTCTTAAGTGATATATTTTGTCAGTAACGTTTCATATTGCTATTATAATAAAGAATGCAATCATGTCAGAATTTGAATCATATTTGCAATAATTTAAAACAACTGAATGACCAAATATCAGAAGAATTAAACAAAAATATTTGTGCTTCACTACAGCACGTTATTGTAACTGCTAGGTAAATTTAAAAACAAATCTTCGCAGTCAATATTGACACAGCTACAGATGGGGTCCTATTAAATAATCATTTCTCTGCTAAAACATTAAACACTGATTGGTGGAATATTTAATTGCAATGCAAGCACCTGCATAGCCCCAAATGTAAACATTAACTTAATTAATTATATCCACACACAGTATTAACTGGCTCCTGAACTATTTTATTTTCATTCTTTTTTTTGAAAAAGCATGCTATGACTCACCTTTTGAATCCCAAAATAAGACTGCCTCTGAAACTGCTCAAATCCACTGCTGGGTTTTCTGGCATTGATACTACCAAGAGGAAAATGTACATGAATTTAGAATATTACAAATTAAAGCAGCAACATCACCAAAGTTTTTTTTATGCTTTTTACCAAAAAAAAACTTGAGATGGAATAATATGCTTTTTTAAATGCTACCATTATACTGGTGGTGATCAGATGATAAGGACTGAAATGGCATTCCAAGCCTAGCAGAAAGTTAGAAATTTGTAACAACCCTTGCGGAGCTCAATGTGAAAGGTCATTAACTCAGATTAATAGAAATTAGCTTATTTTTTCATTTATCAAAATGTATCAGTTTCCTTCTGTAATTTAGTACTTATCAGCCCCTTTTTAGAACATAAAACAGTACAGGCCCTTTGGCCCACGATGTTGTGCTGAACTTTTACCCGAAACCTAAGGTCTTTCTCACCTCTCCCCCTCCCTTATACTGTCATCCATATGCCTATCTAATAATTGCTTAAATGGTCCTAATGAGGCCGACTCCGCTACCCTCTCCGGCAATTCATTCCACGCCCCTACCACTCCGAGTAAAGAACCTAGCTCTGACGTATCTCAGTTATCTACCTCCTTTCACTTTAAAACTATGTCCCCACGTAGTAGCTACCTCCACCCTAGGAAAAAGTCTCTGGCTGTCTACTCTATCTATACCTCTGATTATTTTGCACACCTCTATCAAGTCACCTCTCATCCTTTGTCGTTCTAAGGAGAAATGCACTAATGTTCTCAACCTTTCCATGTAAGACCTTCCCTCTGTTCCTGGAAAATCTCCTCTGAACCTTTTCCAACATTTCCACATCTTTCCTGTAATGAGGTGACCAGAACTGGACACAATACTCCAGATGTGGCTGAACCAGGCTTTTGTATAGCTGGAGCATGACTTCACGGCTCTTGAACTCAATCGCTCTATTAACAAAGGCTAACATACCATATGCCTTAACACTCTATCCAACTGGGTGGCAGCTCCCAGGGAACTGTGAACATGCACCCCAAGATCCCTCTGCTCTCCCACACTGCCTAGAATCTTTCCGTTAACCCTGTATTCTGCTTTCAAGTTTGTCCTTCCAAAATGAATCACCTCACACTTTTCAGGGTTAAACTCCATCAGCCACTTCTCGGCCCAGCTCTGCATTCTATCAACGTCCCGTTGTAAACTTGAACAGCCCTCCGCACTGTCCACAACGTGGCCCACCTTAGTATCGTCCGTGAACTTGCTAATCCACCCTTCCACTCCTTCATCCAAATCATTTACAAAAATTCCAAATAGAAGAGAATCCAGAACAGATCCTTGTGGCACACCTCTCATAACTGAGCACCATGTTGAATATTTTCCGTCCACTACCACCCTTTGTCTTCGAAAGGTCAGCCAAGTCTGAATCCAATCTGCCACATTTCCCCTTATCCCATGCCTCCTCACCTTCTGCATGAGCCTACCATGGGGAACGTTATCAAATACCTTACCTAAATCCATGTATCCCACATCCACTGCTCCACCTTAATCCATGTGTTTGGTCACCTCTTCAAAGAATTCGATAAGGTTTGTGAAGCATGATCTACCCCTCACAAATGTTGATTATCACAAATCAAACTGTGCCTTTCCAAGTGATGATAAATTCTCTCACAGCCCTTTCCAATAATTTGCCCACCAGTGAAGGAAGACTAACTGGTCTGTAATTTCCAGGGTTTTCCCTGTTCCCCTTTTTGAAGGAGGGAATGACGTTTGCCTCTTTCTAACCTTCCGGCACTATACCTGTGGACAGTGAGGACGAAAAGATCATCGCCAAAGGCCCTGTGATCTTGTCCCTCGCTTCCCATAGAATCCTTGGATAAAATCCATCTGGTCCGGGCGACTTATCTATCTTCAACTTCTTCAGAATTCCTAGCACATTATCTTTACTAACATCAACCTCCTCTAGCCTACCTGCCTGTTTCACAAAGTCCTCCTCTACAACTAGGTCTCTCTCAGTTGTGAATGCTGAATAAAAGTATTCATTAAGGACCTCTCCTATCTCTTTAGGCTCTGTGCACAAATTCCCTTTACAATCCTTGTTCGGTCCTTTTTTTCTTTGGTCATTCTCTTGTTCTGCACATTTATGTGAGAAGCCTAGGAATTTTCCTTGATCCAATCCGCCAAAGTTTTCTCATGCCCACTTATAGCTCTCCTAAGCCCTTTCTTCAGTTCCTTCCTGGCTAACTTGTATCCCTCTACAGCCTTTCCATTCCTCTTTTCCTAAACCTTACATAAGCCTCCTTCTTCCTCTTAACCAGTCATTCGACCTCTCGAGAACCGTGGTTCCCTCACTGGACTGCAAATTCTTTGCCTGCTAGGGACAAACATATCAAGCATATGCAGTATGCATTCCTTAAACAATCTCCACATTTCTGTGGTGCTCTTCCCTGACAGCATCTGTTCCCAATTTATGTTACCCAGTTCTTGCCTTCTGAATTGTAATTACCCTTCCCCCCATTGTAAACTTTACCCTGCCATATGTACCTATCCTTATCCATGACGATCGTGAAAGAAACCGAGTTATGTTCACCACCGCCAAAATGCTCTCCTACCAACAGGTCTAACACTTGTATCAAAGATAGTAGGAACTGCAGATGCTGGGGAATCCAAGATAACAACGTCTAGAGCTGGATGAACACAGCACGCCAAGCAGCTCCTATGATGCTGCTTGGCCTGCCGTGTTCATCCAGCTCTACACCTTGTTAGGTCTAAAAGTTGGCCTCATTCGTTGCCAAGCACCAAATCCAAAGTGGCCTCTCCTCGTGTTGGTCGATCTACATATTGGTGACAGGAATCCTTCCTGAACGTACTGGACAAAATCTGCTCCATCTAAACTATTACAACTAAAGTGTTTCCAATGAATATTTGGCAAGTTGAAGTCACTCATGACTACAACGCCTTTCCACTATCTGCCTCCCAATCCACTCCTCTACTCCTCTGCGACTATTAGGGGGTCTCTAAAAGAACCCCAAAGTGACTGCTCCTTTCTTGTTCCTGACCTCAACCTAAACTGACATATCATTCTTGAAAGCATTCATTTTTGAAAGCTTAAACATTTTCATGAGTCAATATATCAGTGTCACACAAACATAAGTACCAATGCTTATTATTTCTTGCCTTGTATTTACATTTTATGATAAAATCCTTGAGGGTGCATTTCCTCAAAACTCCTGCTGCTCTGCTATTGCAATTCCCCCAGAAGTTCAGAGAAATCCTAGTCAAGCAGAAGCAGCTTTAAGGAAATTTTTGACATTGCGTCTAAGACCAAGGCTTTTTAAAAAGAAAAGCTAGATCATCAGCATGCCACAATATGTTTAACACAATTTTTAAAATGTCATCTGCTTAAATAAAGATTATTGCTATAGTACTTACACATAGAATAAACCTTGTCCAAATTTCCATTTAAAGCTTCTGTTCTGAGTTCAGAGGCATAAAATCCAACTGTGTTGACCAGACATCCATTTTCCTTTATAAATAAAGGATCCATCAGATCTCCACACTTTCCATTTTTTAGCTAATAACATCAACTTCAACTAACTCATTAACTAAATTTCCCTTGTGCAAGCAGCACTCATTTAAAAGGCTGGTAATTTTCCAAAGTTTGTGTTTTAAATATCAACCCAACAATTCCAAAACAAATTCTTTATTTCATTCCATACGTTTAGTACCAGCAATGCATTTAACAGGTACAATCTTTGTTTTTTATTTAAATTTTAACTATTCAATAAAATCATATTCCAGCAAATAGCTGCGTGTGAAGTTAATAAATGAAACTAAAAAATGATTCAGAAACATACCGTGGTGATAGAAGATCAAAATATTCCATACATATTGCTAATTTATAATCTTATTCAATTTCTACTGACAATTTTCTATAGGCCATTTAGATTGTGAGGAACTACTAATTGTTTCCTGTTATTTAACCTATTTAAAGATATATTTATAGATACACAGACAGCCTATTTATGGATAATGGCTCACCAATGTTTTTGTCAATCAAAAGCGGTTACCAGCAGTATTCTACAGGGCTCAGTTTTAGGTCCTTCACTGTTTGTAGCAGAAATGACTTATTTAATCTTAAATGTGGTATGCATAATTGGGGATTTTCAGACCAAAACTGAGTAGGTGGATGATGGTGGGCTGTTGATTACAGGAACATATCAATAGTTTGAGTGGGCAGAAAGTGGCAAATGGAATTCAACCCAGGAAAGTGTGAGATTATGCATTTACAGGGGACAAACATAAAAAAGGAACACCCAACGAGGAGAGTATTAAGAGGGGTAGAAGAAAGCAATGAGCTTGGAGTCCTTCATGTCCACAGGTTCCTGAAGGTGGCAGAATAGATTCATAAGGCATTAAGGAAAGCATATAGAGGTGCTATCCTTTCTTGGGGAAGTATTGACTAAAAAAAAGCAGGATGAGATGCAGGAACTATACAAGACTCAGGTGAAGTCTCAGCTGGAGGTTTGAGCCCAGTTCTAGCCAAGACATTACAGGAAGAACATAACTGCTCCAGAGAATACAGAGATTTATCAAAATGTTACTAGGCTCAAAAAGTGTAGGAATGAACAAAAAACTGGAAAGGCTACGGCTGCTTTGCTTCCAACACAGGAGTCTGAGAAGTGATTAAATAGAGGATACAAATTAATGAGAGGCTGGATACGGCAGACTGAGATTGTTTCCTCTACTGCAGAGATCATTTAGAGGGGGCACAGATAAGGTAATTGGTAGAAGGACTAAAGACAAGAGTGTGGTAAGGGAATGGAACGCTTTGCCTGCAACGGTAGTAGATTCGCCAACTTTAGGTACATTTAAGTCGTCATTGGATAAGCATATGGACGTACGTGGAATAGTGTAGGTTAGATGGGCTTGAGATCGGTATGACAGTCGGCACAACATCGAGGGCCGAAGGGCCTGTACTGTGTTGTAATGGTCTACGTAGTGGGCATCTGGAATTCACTGTCTAGTTTTGGGAGTAGAGGCAGAAACACAACTCATTTAAAAAGAACTTGGATCTGCACCTGAAGGAATGTAATCAGGAAGGCAACAGACGAGGTACTAGAAGAATCAGAACAAGTGGCTCATTTGTTCAGTGAGTGTAGACAAATTCAGTGCTGACTTGGCTCTTTCTATGGTTCTATCATATAAATTGCAGGACAGTTACAGAGCCTTTCAACCCATTCAATTTCTAACAGTTGTCTCCAAAAGGTACATAGTTAATTCCACTCCTGTTTATTCCCAGGCAACCAAGCAATGTTTTTTTTTTCCAAAACCTTCAAATGAATGTCAAAGTCATTTTGAAAACCATGACTGCACCACACTAAAGCAGTGCATTTCATATACTAACTACTGAATACAAAGAAGCTTTCTCATATCATCTTGCTGCTTTTGACAAATCACTAAGTCAATGCTGTCTGGTTTTCCACCCTAACAATCTGCAATTTCAGTGGCAACAAGCTTGTATGCACTGAGCTTGCTTTGGGATGTAAAGATGTTACATAAATGCAAGTTGTTGCTGATTAAGTGATATTGTTAATACAAACCTCAAGCTGGGTACGAGCTGTCTCAATACTGTCAAATGATGACTGCACATAATTTGCGTAGGTCTCTACATCAGGTTCCACTCCCAGATTCTGCATGGCCTTCAGTACTTCTATGGTCCCTGCAAATTAATAGTCATTTATACATTACTATATTAATTGTGAATACACATGACTGCAACTTATTAAATAACTTGCATTCTACCCACTTGAGAAATATTCAAGTACATCTCTCAGAATCTTCATAAACTATTTCACTTGCAACACAACAGTAGTGCTTTGATGAAAAGTTCGAACTAAAATTGAAACTTGCAGTTCCACTTCAGATGGACACCACTGCTTTTTCGCAATGCTTGATTTCCATTTACAATTAAGGAGTTCAAGTGTGGTGAACATACTTCAACCATGTCAAATTTTGCCTTAGTTGTCCACCTCCAATTGCCGAGCAGAAAAGCATTAAGATTTGCATGCTAACAATTGGGATTAACAGTTTCAAAGAAATCTGACAAATTTGACAGGCATCACCAATTTGGAGGGTATCAATAAATTGGGAAATTAGCCACAGGCCAACAAAATGAATTACACGAAAAGTATGTTCAACATATCTCAACAATCCTCAAGCAAGCCACCAAGTTGTACCCTTATGATGTGCAACAAAAGCTGACCTCCCCAACAATGCCTAGATCCCATGAAGACTTTTTTAAAAAATGCATTACAATGTCAACGGACAAAACCATACCAGGTGAAAGTGAATACGAGCCAATGCGAAGTTCAACCGGGGGGCACAAAAATTGTTTTAAATACAAACATTCATAAACTGTTTTCAAAGCCATGAAGTACTTCAAAAACCATTCGGTGTGCGCAGAATTTGAATACGCTGAATATTGAATATTTTCATCTTACACTCATTAGGACAAATGCAGCGATGGTTTGAAATCTGACAAAGCATCTCAAAAATTTGAGCATGTTAAACAAGCTGTTTCATATTGCTACTGTACAGTTGGCTACGAGTGGTACTTTCCAAGAAAAGGATGCTGCCAGCAACCTAAAAAGATAATCTGCATATCACTCAATGAAGAAATGTTACAAATGAAGTTCAGTGAAAGTATGAACCAGATACATGGGCCACACATCCAAGTATCTGGCTGATTGAATCAAACAACAGGCTTCTTTGTTTGTTCCTAAAAATCCACGCTTTACAAAACCCAAAGCAGAGCACTGACTGTTCGGCATGATTTTGTAACTGGCAGCACTTTCTGAACAATCCTGGGCATGTTAACAGATACGTTATCAATAAATTTTTGACAAGCAACTGACACTTGCAAATAGTATCACACATTGAGGCACAGGAATCTACTCTCTGCAAACAAAATATTTGAAAATTGTTTGAGTAGTGCATGTTTTCTCTATAAGCCAGGAGGCTGGGGAGCCTATAACTCCCCCAAACCTTCTCCAAGGCAGTGCCCCAGTCAGTGTTAACTTGCTCACCAATCAGCATACTTTGTCCTGCTAGCGAGTTTTGAGAAGATTTGTAGCTCAGGTTGAGGTTCTGGATGTGAGTTTGCTCGCTGAGCTGGAAGGTTAGTTTTCAGACGTGTCGTCACCATTCTAGGTAACATCATCAGTGAGCCTCCGACGAAGCGCTGGTGTTATGTCCCGCTTTCTATTTATCTGGTTAGGTTTCCTTGGGTTGGTGATGTCATTTCCTGCGTTGGTGATGTCATTTCCTGTTCTTTTTCTCAGGGGGTGGTAGATTGGCTCCAAGTCAATGTGTTTGTTGATGGAGTTCCGGTTGGAATGCCATGCTTCTAGGAATTCTCATGCATGTCTCTGTTTGGCTTGTCCTAGGATGGATATGTCATCCCAATCAAAGTGGTGTCCTTCCTTATCTGTATGTAAGGATACGAGTGATAGTGGGTCATGTCGTTTTGTGGCTAGTTGATGTTCATGTATCCCGGTGGCTAGCTTCCTGCCAGTTTGTCCAGCATACAACATATTTGTAATTTGGCCTGTTTGTTGTTATCTTGATAAGTACAAGATGAAAAAGTTCAGCAAGACTTCAAAAGTGAAACCAAATGTTGCATAATGTAAACTCCTGCAAACAAAATACAATCTAGATTATTGCTACTGACTGAGAGATGAATATTAACCAGGATACAGAGACTGCCCCATAGAACTTGTAGGAAAAACACCATAAATTTTATACCTTCCACAAGCGCAGATATAATCCTTGGTTCAATGTTTCATCTAAACCTAACTGAAGGATAAAGATGAAGTTAAAAGACATCATATAAATGTACTCAAAACAAAAATAGCCAAACTTTCTAGTCGGTACAGTCAAGATAAAGTTAATGGAAGCCATTCTCAAACTGGTAAGAGCTGCCTCCCCATGAATGCTATGCCCAGTTTGAGACAATGTGTCTCAAATGCTAAAGGCCAAAAAGACCCACAACATTAATCTCAGAGATAGTAGGAACTGCAGATGTTGGAGTCAGTGATAACAGCGTGGAGCTGCAGGAACACAGCTGGCCAGGCAGCATCAGAGGAGCAGGCAAGTTGATAGTTCGGGGTCAGGATTTCTAAAGAAGGATCCCGACCCCAAACATCAAACATTTCTGCTCCACGGATACTGCCTAGCCTGCTGTGTTCCTCCAGTTCCACACAACATTAACCTGCAGTGTTAAAGGACTGATCTTTCAGATTTGACCATTAAAGTCTTGAAAGAAAAGCAACAGAGTGAAACTTGGACATTCGAAACAATAAACAGAATAGAATAGGTAAATTTGGACCATAATCTCAATTAAATCATGATAGAAGAACATGATTGTAGAGGTTCAAACAAGTAGAAAATCAGAATTGCTGTGTTTCTCACTGTAAGCAATCAGTTCATGGAACTGGATTCTAATCGGTCATGCAAGTTACAACCAGAGGTTAACAAAAGCAACATTTGGATTATGTACTGGGCTACCAGATGGGTAAAATACATTCTTTAGATAAACGGGTTTCGATGGACCTGATTATGTTTCAGCTCTAATTCCTGACCTGAAGGCATTTCCAGGATCAGAAGTGCCAATCTCAGATTATATCAATCAATGAATATTGAAAAATGAACAGTTTGGAATAATAATACCGTTACATATTCCACAATGCCCCAGTTCTTTTTAGGCAAGGCCACCTTTTATTGAGCTGAACAAATGTTTTCACTCTGTGGTGATGTGCCCAATTTCAAACTGAATTGTAAATCAACAGGTCTAGAGGACCTCCAGAACATTAATTGCCATGGCCCAATCTGAACCAGCTTCACCTGTAAATTTCTGAAACAAATTTTCTGAGAATTAGCGACATTTTAAAAACTATTGCTTTACCTATTCTCTCAGCTCAGAATCAAGCCCTCTTACATATCTCAACTCTAACTTCAGATTACTCGCTGTGACAGAGGAGAGAAAAATAATCACAATTCAAAAATATGCAGAACAATTAAAGTTGCGTTGAATTTAAATGCTACTTTCTATTTAACATGAAAGATGACTCGAAACACAACAAAAATTTACAGCTCACTCCCAACATTACAATAATGCTCTCTTTCCTCTTAAATCACATCAGAAGCAAATGTAACATTTCTGATTTTAGGAAAAGACTTGTCAGCTTATGCGACATCTTCAAAGTAAGGCAGCATATGCTGTTCACAGCTCATCAGCTACCTCTGTCAGTTATTTCTAAATGTAAAATTTGCTTAAAGCTCTTCTAGCCTGAAGTGGCACCTTTAGAAAGTAAAGTAGCCTTCAATATTTTATGCAGTGCGCTACACTGCTGATAATCCAAAGTGATTTCCCTTTGAGCACAAATGTCTACGTGGGGCTAAGTCACTCTAAATTAAAGTCACAACACTTTTTTCCTATTTTGCCCCAGAACAACTTCATATTTATTTTTGTATCTATGCATTATTTTATTTTGTGGGGGCAGGAAATGGAACAGCAAAGATGTTGAAATAAATGAGCACATGCTTGCAGACTACTTTGCAGTTTAAATATTACTTATCAAATTAGTTGCACTAAAAAGGAGGGTCACTAAGGCAATACTTACTAACGACCTTTCTACATCAAAATAACACTTAATTTTAAGCTGTGAATCTGGATTGTTTTACAACAACAGATATTTTGGAATGGATTGAAAATTGTATGGTTATTCAGGCTTTTGCACTCTGGATTCAAATAATTCAATCCTTTCATATCCTGCGCATTGCACGCTTCTCACAGTGCAATGCAATTTTTTTTCAAAATGTGCAATTTACGAAGTAACGTTCTGCCTTATGGCCTCTGATCTTTGGCTGAAAAATAGTTTCACATATATATGTAGATCAGGGTTTCATTCATTATTTTGCCATTGAAAAGACAAATTATGCTCGAGTTCCATCATAATTTGCTTCAACAGTCAGAATCTTTAAATTTCAAGGCAGACCTTATTTGCTCAAGAACGTTTATATCATGTTAAAAACATATTCGTTAGCTGCAGTTACTTTCACTCGGCCGCCACTCAGCATTTCTGCTTAATCTAAAAGTAATGGCGTGACAGTTTATTTGGAAAGAACTTCTCCACTTAATGAAAAACTGCTGCTAATTAGCAGTACACAAACAATTAAAGTCAGTAACCTCTGTCGATAATGACACTCATAACTGCAGCTACAGAACAGATGCAGGATTACTAATCACAGTTTAAGAGGGAATAAAAAAAACCTGTTCAGACTCAGCTCGTTCAAAACAGATGCCAGTCAATTAAATTCTATTTAAGACCTTGTTAAAAAAAAATCCAGACAGCTTCATAATGCACACAAATTATTTCTGCAGCAACACTAGATCATGAACAAACCAGAATGGTTGAATTGAAACTGTTGTGCTTGGGAGAAAAACATCTCCAATCTGAAATGCTTTTATTCAATGCTAAGCAACAATCCTACCTTCAGGAAAGGGAAAAGTCTATTACAATTACTTATGTGTTCCTATGTAGAACCTGTGAGGTTAAATTCATTAATTTCACAGTAGTTTCCAGAGTTATAATTTTGCTGACGTCAAAATCATTTCACAGAGCACTGTTTGGCATTTGTGCACAATACACAGGTTATGAATTAGCTCGACGACAACATCACCACCAGTTCTGATCATTACGATGTACTCCGTTCATTCATGATACTTGGGCTATTTAAACCTTTCTGATGAAATCAATGTTTAAACAAACCCATAATTACCAAGTTTATGAAAATTGCTAAATTACACCTGGTACAAAACTGGGAAGATGTTAGGCACACTGAGCATGCCATACCCATCTTACAGTTAGTCCTGATGCATGCTTGATGTAATTTGTGTGTCACACTCCTTTCATACGAATATTCAAATTTATAAGTTCCATTTTTAAGTTGATTTCATTGATGCTGAAAAATAAAAACCACCCAAACAGAACAAATCAAATCTTCACCATAGCTGGCAATGTCAGCTCCTTCTTGTTAGTAAACACTCAATAAGCTACACGAGCACTTTTTCAAAATCCAACATTTTAGTCATCCTAATTCTAAAGTACTTCCCATATATTTAATTCATTCATTGCTGTCACTGAAATTACTGCAAAATTTAAGGATGACCATTTAACATTTCCATGCAATTAGCACATGTTTGTGAAAAATACCCAGTACAGTTACCAAATTTAGGATTGTACTGGAGAAAAACAAACAAACAAACACAAACAAACAAACAATCTGAAGAACAGAATCATTGAGTTATCTATGACACAGAACAGCTATTTGACCCAGAGTCCATGCCAGTTTGCGCTTGAAAAAAATTAGTCCCACTCCTCAGCTTGGTCCCAACTGCCTTACAAGTTTATTTTCGTCAAGTGCTCATCCAATTTCCTTCAGAAATTGATTGCTTCTGTATCCATCACTCTACGGGCAGCAAAATACAGGTTATTACCATTCATGTACAAGATAAATGTTGGGAAGCAGTAATCTGAGCAAATAGAGAGGTTGAAAGTTATGTCACAAGCCAGATCCTGGTACAACAATAAAATGCATCTGGTAAATGGATTTTTTCTTGAAAGCATATTGGTATTAGCAGATTAAATAAGCCTTGTGACAATCATGTCACAAATAATGCATTTAAATCAAACAGGCTACACAATCGAAATTTCAGGCTATTCTGTCAAACTCATTTCTTTTAGTTATTTAGAAAATCTGCAGTTGTTCTGACAGAAAACAGAATTAACACTTTCTTTCCTTCAACACATTTCATTTTAGTTTCCCTCACATGAGAGAGTAAGCAAGTGAACTGCTCCCAAGTTGAACAACTCAACTTACTCTCCAAAAGTGAAGATTAAATTTGGAAGACCATGGTGCTACAAAAGGATTCCACGTAGACCACCAGACTCACTTCGCATGATATTCTTGCAATAAAGATCTATGTTTTGAAAAGCAAATTAAACTTTTAAACAAATTTTTGTGCTTTCAGTATTTAAATGTGACATGTAGCCAAAAAAATTTCAGTTCTGCTTCAACAACAACAACTATTGTCATGTTAACTTTGGAATAATAAACCAGTGACATCTTTCTGCAATATAACCCCATCGACCAGAAAGGTTAAAATCAGTCCATTATTAAAAAATGCAGTTCACGGAACTACGGTCAGATACAAATACATTTGATTTCCATACAAGTGGGATTTTCGAGATTGTCACAGTGGGGTATAAATCAACAGGTGCGTGAGGAAACATTGTACCTGACCAAGGCAACAAGTCAAGACAGCAGTGCCAATAATGGTTTAAATAATGTATTTTCAAATGCATTGCACTGCTCTACAGAGATTTATACACATTAATCTGAAGACAACATTTAACATTCACTGCTTCCAGCTCTGCTCTGCTTAACTGACACTTCCATCTCTGGTCAAATATCTATCTGTGACAGGTGATTTTGTTCTTGGTCCTTGTTATAATAACAAGAAAAATGTTATTTAAAATCAGTATTTTGGCTGAACATCTAGTATTTTAGAACAGCATAGACCAACCATTTTTCTGATACTTTGTAAGCTATTTCCTCCTATTTTAAATATATTTCATGAGTTTCTTTAGAAAGCAGATTTATCAAATGTTCAAGGCTAAGTGCTGCTTCTTTTTACACATTTTGTATTTCTGACAAGCATTGCAACAGATGTGCCTTCAACTAACAGTGGTGAAAAGCAGTTATGGGAAGAAATGACAGTTAAATTAAATAACAAAAAGCTAGAAGCAACAAGCTTTCATATTTTCTTTGTCTGATGTACTGTGTCTAGGCTGAGACGTGATACACTTCATAATATTTACTTTCAAGCTTTAGAATCTCTGAAGAGAGATAAAATTTGGATGACAAAATAAAGTCAAAATTGGCTAAATCTGTATTTTAAAACTGAAATATAAAATCAAAAAGATATAACCATCGTATAGAACTTGAGCTGCAAAGACATTTAGTTTCACAAGACATTACAAAAAATCCTTTCCTTGAACGTATGAGTGATATTGAATTGCAGAGCTATGAAATACAATTTTCTAAGAAATACCAAAACAACCTGAAAAAGATTTACAGTGACATTAGGAAACAGGTGGTCAGAAATAATGTGGGCTCCTCAAATGTGGATGACAATAATCTTGTCAACTAAAATAAGGAAACGGTGGAGATGTTTAATAATGACTGCAAGTCAGTATTTCTCGTAGAGGAAGAGAACATTATGTCAGTTGAATTCAATTGCATTCAATTATTTGCAACAAAAATTGATCAAATTCAAAGTTGGAATTCTGCAGTTGAAACTAGCATTTGAATTATCGGATTATAATAAAAGGTGCTCTTATATCGGGCAACAGCTAGTTCAAAATAATGTTGGTTCTTGGCAATTGCGGTTCTAATGGATTGGCTATCTGATGCCTTTAAAGAATTCGGAGGGCAACAGTCATTTTCGCCAGTTTTCACATAATGTGAGATATTCCACGGTGGCAGAAAGAAGACCTTATGACAACATGTTTCGAAAATGATTCAGAAACAGAAACAGGCATCAATTCATTAGAATTAACAACTTCAAAATAAGGATGAACACACTTTTAACTTTGACTATTACTGCAGAAGACAGAATTTGAAAAAACTAATGGCTGAATGAATTTAAGGGATGGCTAAAGAACAGCTAGTGTGTGCTTCCAGTACGAATTGAAGTGTCATTATGTAGGAAATTGTCCAGAGCAAGGGCCATAAAGCCACATTGGGAATTAAGGCAAACAGGGTGAAGATAAAGATGAATTCAAGCAAATTATAAATTCACAAAGAGTTGCAGTCCTGTGTCAAATGTCCACACATTGCACAATTGAAGGAATCCAATCAGATAATATTGAACTTCAATGGTATTTAAGAAAGATTGTTGAAGAATGATAGCTTGATTCACTCAGTAGTGGTAGTCAATACAAGGGTAAGGAATATAGAACTAACAAAATACGTGAATAACATGAGAAAAATTCCATTAAAATCTGGGAGAAGTTATTTGTTAATTACTGATGTTGTCTTTCACGAGGTGTTTGTGCTGCTCAATAAACCATCTAAAAAGCACAAAATGAGGTTGACATGAAGTGTGATGAATATTTTTAGGAAGAAAAGTGGATTTGGAGCTACCTTGTCAGCAAGTATGGCCCCTTAACATTAACTAACACAAAAAAGGAGCAAGTGTTGGCCAGTCAACCCATCGAGACCTCTGCACCATTCAGTATGGTCATGGATCTAAACTTAAGTTCTATTTCCCACCTTTCCAAATTGGAAGAGAATTAATCTGGTAAAAGTAAGAAAGCTGCAAGGGAGACTAGAAGACAGGAGAAACGAAGACAAGCAGCCTGTATGCCATTAGCGTGGAATGATGCCATGAAGACAAGTTAAACAGCACACTACCTGAACACGTGCAACATTCACAACAAGATAAAAAAAACTCAAATCTCAAATAAAGGTGCTTTTATGATATTTATGATACAAATGATTATGATATAATTGGCTTGAAAGAAACATGGCTGCACTGTGACCCGGAACTTAAATGTTCAAGGATATTCGATGTTGATGAAGGACAGACAAAAAGGAAAAGTAGGTGGAATTGCATGCATAGTGAGAGATGGGACCAGTTCATTTTTAAGAGAGGACTGCAGATCAAAGCAAACAACATGCGGAATCTGTTTGGTACTACAATGAAACAGTAAAGGGCAATTCAAGTTGATTGAAGTTATTTAAGTACGAAATAGTGGTGGTAACGTGCGCCAAGGAAATGAATCAGGAGCTAAGAAAAGCTTGTACCACATGCAACACAGTAAACGTGGGTGATTTTAATCTACACAGAGACTGGATAAACCAACTGCACATTAAAGCTGTGGAGTCAACCTCGTGAAAAGCGTCAGGAATGGTTTCCTAGAGCAGCATATTGAAGAGCCACCTACAGGACAAGCTATTTTAGATCTATTATTAGGTAATGAAAATAGACTAATTAGTAATCTTAATACAAAATAGTCATTAAGAATGAATGACTACAATGACAATTTTACATTATGTTTGAAAGTGAGATTGTTCAATCTGAAGCGACGCAGTTAAATTTTAATTATGGAAATTTTGAAAATGAAGCAAAAAGACAACCACTGAGGCACAAGGAAAAATACATTAGATGGTATGATTGCTTGTAGGCAGTGAATAGTCTTTAAAGAACTATTACATGGCATACAGCAACTAGATATTCCTTCAAGATACAAACTTAAACAAAGTGAGCTATGGCTGGTCAAAGAATTTAACAATTATATAAAATTTTAACAGACTCAATGTGACAGGAATTAGTAATAAATCTGAGGATTGGGAAGATTTTAGAATGCAAAGAAAGACCAAAAAATTGTTATGGGAATAGAATGTAAACACAATCTGGCAAAAACATAAAAATGGAGAAAGTTTTACCAGTACATAGAGAAAAATGCTTGGTTAAGATGAACGTGGATTCTGTAAGGACAATTTAAAATGGGGATTGGAAAAAGAGGAAGAACAGCTAAATGATTACTTTGTATTTGTTTAACTAAGACTCAAGAAATCTCCCAGAATTAGAGATCAAAGTGACTTGAAATAATGGCAAGTTGAAGGCAATTAGTATTAATGGTAAGGTTTTACTGGAGAATTATTAGAATAAAAATTGCGAAGTCCCCAAGTCCCCAGCATCTACATCCCAGAGTGTTGAAAGAGCTAGGCATAGATAGTCAATGTGCCAGTAGCCTTCCTTCAGGTTCCATGGATTCTGGAATGATTCTTACAGGTTAGAAGCATGCAAATAGCCAACCAAAAAAACAACAGGGAACTACAGACCTGTGAGTCTCCTATCCGTAGAACAGAAAATGGTAGAATCTATTCAGCAAGGACCCAATAAATTGTGACTAAGAAAAGTGACTCAATTGGGCCTAGATAGCATGAATCCGCAAATGAAAATTTTTGAGCATGTTATTAACAAAATTAATCATGAGGAGTTGATGGAGATGGTACATTTACTTTTTTCAGAAGGCCTTTGATAAAGTCCCTAAAAGGGAGTTGGTCAGCAACATAAAACCCCATGGGAAAGAAGGTAATACACTGGCACAGATTAAGGGTTGGCAGAGATGAATAAATGGTCATTCTCATGCTAGCAAACTGTGAATAGTCAGGTAATGCTCAACTTGGACCCTGGTTGTTCCAAAATATACAGAGTCCCCTATTTATGTACACCTGATTTATGAATGCTGGTATTTACAAATGCAATCCTATGCAGGATTTAACTTTAAAGATCTGATGCACTAATATTTCCTGGATTTACAAACTTATGACGTTATATTGTATTTGCAACCCAGAGTCTGCCTGTACATTAATGATTTCACTGTGGTGGCCAAAGTTAATGTTTCAAAATCTGCAGATGATGCAAAGCTAAGCAGGAACGTGCTTAAACGTGAAATGTTTTTGAGGAGAATTTGGACAGGTTTGTAGTTAGGCTCATTTTGGAAGGGAGAACAAAAAAAAAGTATTACTACAAACTGCAGAACTCTACAAATCATGGGGACCTGGGGACACTTGTGCACGAAATACACAAAGTTGGCGCCTAACTGCGACAGATAATCAGGAAGGCTAATGAAACATTGGCAGGTTGCAACTAAAGAGTAGGGAATTCTGACTGCAAATATGCAAGATGCCAGCTAGACAATATCTGGAATATTGAGAGCAGTTTCGGTCCCCTTGTTTAAGGAAATAATTATTTCATTGGCGGCAGAACAGAGAAGGTTCAGTAGATTGATCCCTAGTATGGAACGATTATTTTATGAGCAAAGGCTAAACACATTGGGACTCTACTCACTGGAATTTAGAAGAATGAGGGATGATCTCATTGAAACAAAGAATTCTTAAGGAGCTTGACAGGGTAAATGCTGAGAGGATGTTTCCGTCATGGGAGAGTCCAGAACCAGAGGGCACAGTCTCAGAATAAATGGACACAATTTTAACACTGAGATGAGGAGGAATTTCTTCCCCGAGGACTGAGTGGCTTTGGAACTCTTTGCCACAGAGAGCTGTAGGGCAGAGTCCTCTATATTTAAGGCCAAGATAGATTGATTGTTGATCAGGAGTGGAGTCAAGGATTACAGGGATAAAGCAAGAAAGTGAACATGAGGAACACTAGATTTGCTACAATCCTAATCAATTGCAGAGTGGGCTCAAGAGGCTGAATGACCTAGTCCTGCTCCTATTTCTTAAAGCAGACTGAATAAAAATGTGAGATTACTAACTTTGGTAGTAAGAACAGATGTGTAGATCACTGCTTTAAGCTTCTAAGCATGGCTGCCAAGTAGGTGGGCTGAGCCCTGGGCTTGTCCACTCCCATCAGCTCTCTTATTTCTTCCTTTTTCTTTAGCTCTTGGTAGTTTCTTTTTCTTTCTTTCTTCATTTTCTTTTAAGTCTGGAGAGTGACTGGTGAAAGAAGCGGCTTCTGGCAGCAACAACAGGACAAGCCAGACACAGCTCTATCCCAGCCCGGGGGTTTCCCGTTAAGCACGGAGCAGGTCAAGGACTGACTTCCCCTGCGTGGACTTGCAGGCTAGGCTGAGGCTTCAGGTCCGTGGCTAGGCCTGGATGCCTGGAGAAGAAGTGGCAGTCTCAGCACAGTATGGTGGTCTCCCGGTGCAGTAGTCTGTCCTGATCTCACCGATGCCCTCGATTCCCAGCCCGTTTAGCCTTTGCTCCTAAGATAATTGTTCCATACCATGGGTCAACCTAGTGAATCTTCTCTTAATTGCCTCCAATGAAATGATATCTTTCCTTAAATAAGGGGACTGAAGCATAAACACCTTACATTTAATAACGTTTGCAATAAATGATATTATTCTATTCGCTTTCCTTAACACTCGCTGTACCTGCTTACTAACCCTATGTGTTTTCACAGAATTGCTCACCCAGCTCACTTAGCATCTCAAAAGCTCTGCAATCACTGATCATTTAAATTCTTCTTGTTGAAATGGGCTATTTCACATTTTCCTACATTGCATTTGATTTGTTAGGTCCTTACCTGCTCACTTAATCTATTTCTTTCTGGACCCCTTACATTCTCTTCACAACTTACTTACCAAATCAATCTTGGTGTCTGCAACAAACTTGGAAACCATACATTCCATCCTTTCATCCAAGTCACATATTTAAAATATCAACAGTCAAGGTGCCAGTGCCACTGATCCCTGTGGCACACCACTCACTACATTTGCCAACCTGAAAAAGGTTTGTACTTGTTTTCTGATTCTTGTCAGCTCGCCAATCTTCTAACCATGCCAATATGCTACCATTTACACCATGAGCATTTACTTTCCAGAATAAACTTTGGGTGGAGCTTTATTGAATACCCTCTGGAATTCTAAGCACAGTATATCCCCAGTTCTCCTTTATCCATACCATATGTTACTTCCTCAAAGATCAGCAATAAGAACGTACAGTGCCAGCAAATCAAACCTTCAAGCCTACTCTGCCACATGGTACAATCATGGCTGATCTCATCTTGGCCTCAACTCCAGTTTCTTGCTCAAAGCCCTCCTATTCATTTCTAAATTAAAAATCATTTCATCCTGAAATTTACTCAACGTCCCAGCATCCACTGCAATTCGAAGTAGTGAATTCTACAGTTTCAGGGCCCTTTTCGACAGAAATAGTTTCTCATCTGTTTTACATCTGCTACCCCTCTTATTAAAACTATAACTTCTTGTTCTCAATTATCTCACACGAGGACACATTCTTTTATATGCCTACTTCATCAAACCCCTTTAGCATCTTACATACTCGATGGAACGTCTTCTCATTCTGCTAAACTCCAGACAGCACAGGCCCAAACTGTTCAATCTCTCTTCAGAGACAAGCCCCTTAATGTCTGGAGTCAAAGAAATGAACTTCTTCGAAAATGCCCCCAATGCAACTACATCTCTCAAGTAAAGGGGACAAAATTGTACGCAATAGTCCAGGTGAAGGGATGTTAAACATGACATCCCATTCACAAAATTCCAATCACCGTGCCTGATTACATTCAACTTATCCAAGTTTCTGCGCCTTTAATAACAGCTTTCTGACATTTTCTCTTTGACAAATAGAGTCATACAGTATGGAAACAGACCCTTTGGCCCAACTCAACCATGCCAACCAGGAATCTTAAATTAATCTCGTCACATTTGGCAGCATTTGGCCTATATCCCTCTAAACCCTTCTATTCATTATACACACCAGATGCCTTTTAAATGATTGCACCAGCCTCCACCACTTCCTCTGGCACCTCATTCCATACATTCGCCATCCTCAGTGAAAAAGTAATCCCTTAGGTCCCTTTTAAATGTTTCCCCTCTCAGCTTAAACCTATGCCCTCTAGTTTTAGATTTCCCTAGCCTGGGGAAAAGATCTTGACTATTCACCCTATCAATGCCCACCATGATTTTATAAATCTCCATAACATCACCCCTCAACCTCCGAAACTCCAGAGGACATTTCCCCAGCTTATTCAGCCTTTTCCTATAGCTCGAGCCATCCAACCCTGGCAACATCCTTGCAAATCTTTTCAGAACCCTTTCAAGTTTAACAACATCTGTTAAACTAACTGGTCTGTAGATCTTAATTTTCTTCCTCCTTCCCCTTTTGTATAAAGGAGTTACATTTTTTACCCTCCAAATCTTATGGAACCTGATGAAATAGGGGGAGTTATGGAAAATTAAAACTAATATTTGAACTACATCATGAGCTACTTCTTGCAGACCTCAGCATGAAGTCCATCAACATTTGGGCACTTGACAGCCTGCAGATTCAATAATTTACTTGGTTCTCTGGTGGCTGCCGTTTGAGTTATCCCACTGACACTTGATTCACCTTCTCATTTCCAAGGATGGAAGTCAAACAATGTATTCTTCATTGCTGATTTGGAGAGACACTGCTGTAGGAAATGGTCATGAAGATCTAGGAACATGTGCCCCTCAGTGCCTCTTACACCACAAGTATCACAGTCTATATCTGGGTAATTTAATTCCTTCATTCTAACTACTCTATTATGCCAATATTTCTCTGCAACTTTGCTACAGATTTGTTCCTCTACATCCTTTCCATGAATTAGCAGTCTGCACCAAGCAATGTAACTGCGCATTCACATGAATTTTGGGTTGTGGCGCAGTCCAGAAGGAACGGAGAAAACGGTCGGTTTACAGAGTTTGATCACAGACCAACCAGGAGTTCATTGAATAGGTTTAAGGGGGTAAATGGTCTACCATCGTTGCTATAATTTGACATTTGAGAAAATACAATGCATCAATATATACCAAACCTCAATGACACTTTTCCAGTAAACTAACAAAACGCAGATTGGAAATGCCCGAGTTCAGAAATGAGAATTATGTAAGAGCAATCCAGTCAAAAAAAAGTCATTAATTATAGTTATTGTTGAAGAGCCATATCCCAAAAAGAATGAATCAGAATCCTTCAAAAATACAATTTACTCACAAGACAAATGCAGACACAAATTAGATATAGGGGCTCCTCAGAGAATTGGAATGGGCTGAGGATCCATGATTGGATTTAAAATTAACATTGCATAGATTTTAAAATACTTCTGCAAAATTGTATTTGACATGACAAATCAAGTTTCCTTTGTTCATGATTATGCTGAAATTCTCTTATCTAACATATACTGCTCACTTATCTCATTCATAAGTCATATAACAAATGTTTTGTCTTATTGAAAATAGTCAGTAAACAAGGATTCAAATATCACCAACCTGATGTGTTTTTTTCTTTCTGATACTGGGCTAGCAAAGGCCAAAAATAATGGGGCCGAACAGATAAACCTTTCTTCTGCATGACTGTCATGAGTTCAATTGACATTTCTAGAAATAAAAGGAAAACTTTATCATCACATAAACTAAACACAAACATGTAGAATAAAAAAAAGGCTGTGTAGTTCCCATGGGTTTTGACAACAAAATACAAACGAAACCCCAAATACTATTGTGTGTGTACAGTTCTGGTCTCTCTTTTACAGGTGGGATGTTGTTAAACTTGAGACTGTGCAGAAAAAATTTACAAGGATGTGCCAGAGCCAGGGAGTTTGAGTTATAGGGAGAAACTCTGGAGCACAGGCTAAGGGGTGATCTCGTAGAGGTTTACAAAATCTTAAGGGGCATGTATAGGGTGAATAGCCAAGGTCTTTTTTGCTTGGGTACGGGAACCCAAAACTAGACGGCCTATATTTAAAGGCAAAAGAAAAGATTTAAATAGGACCTGAGGGGTAACTTTTTCCACAGAGGGTGGTGTGTGTATTGAACAAGATGCCAGATGAACAGGTGGATGCAGGGATAATAACAATAGTAAAAGACATCTGGGTAGGTACCTGAATAGGAAGGGTTTAGAGGAATATGAACGTAGAACAATAGAGCGTAGAACAGGCCCTTCGGGCCTCGATGTTGCGCCAATCTGTGAACTAATCTAAGCCTCTCCCCCTTCACTATCCCATCATTATCCACATGCTTATCCAAGAAACAAATACGGACCAAATGCTATCAAATCGGACTAGGTTAGATTGGGATGTCAAGTCAGCGTGGACAAGTTGGACAAAAGGTTTGTTTCCACGCTGTACGATTCTAAGTGCGACACATAATTTATTTTCCTTGTATTAACTTCAATTTTATTTGCAGGAATATGAACAAATGACCTGTATATTATTTGATACACTGTCTTTTTGAACTTTTCTTCGTTAATTCACTTAAAAACAATACATAAGAATGCCTTTGAAAATGATAATTCTGCCAGCAATAAAATATTTTCTTTTCCCTTCCATGAATTTAGGACGTAATTTTGATTTTATTTATTTTTAATTCACTGATTGGAATTATTGCTCGGTCAGTATTTCTCGCCAATCCCCAGTTGCCCTTGAGGTGGTAGTGAGCTGTCTTCTTGACCACTGCACCCCATCTGCTGTAGATTAGACCCATGATGCTATTAGAGTGCAAGTCTGATCCAGCAACACTAAAGAAAGTGTTAAATTTCCAAGTCAAGATGGCTTGGAGGGGTATTTGCACGTGGTGCTGTTCCCACATACCTACTGCCTTCAAAATTGCAGTGGTCGTGTTTGGAAGGTACAGGCTAAGGAGTTTGCCAAATTTCTACAACGCATCTTGTGAATAGCACATATTGCTGCTAATGAGCATTGGTGGTAGAGTGACTGAATGTTTATGGACGCAATGTAAATCAAGTGGCCTGCTTTGTCTTGGAGAATATGAAGTTTCTCAAGTCTTGTTGGAGCTGCCATTATCCAGGCAAGTGGAGAGAATTCCATCACACTGCTGACTTGTGTTGTAGATATTGGACAGGCTTTGGGGAGTCAGGAAGTGAATTACTCACTGCAACAGTTTCAATCTCTGTCCTGTTCTAGCACTCACTGTATTTATACAGCAAAGTCAGTTCAGCTTCTGATCAATGATAGCTCCCAGGATGTTGATAATGGATATTCAGTAATGGTAACACCATCGAATGGGGCGGCACAGTGGTTAACACTGTTACCTTGCAACATCAGGGACCTGCATTCAATTCCACCCTCAGGCAACTGTCTGTGGGAGTTTGCACATTCTCCCAGTGTCTGCATGGGTTTCTGCTGGGTGCTTAGGTTTCCTCCCTCAGTCCAAAGATGTACAAGTTAGAAGGATTGGCCATGCTAAATTGCCCATTGTGTTCAGGGATGTGCACATCAGGTGCATTAGCTATCGGAAATGCAGGGTTACAGGGATAGGAGAATGGGATGGGTGTGGGTGGGATGCTCTTCAGAGGGTTGGTATGGGCTTGTTGGCTGAATGGCCTGTTTCCACACTGTAGGGATTCTAAAATGAATATCAATGCATAGTGATTAGACAGTCTCTTGTTGGAGATCGTCATATCTTGGCATTTATATGGCTTGAATGTTGCTTGCCACTTTTCAGCACAAACTTAGGTAATGTTCAGGCCTTGTTGCATTTGAAGGGTGTTAAGTTGTCAGTCAGTAATTTGGACACGAACTGCTTCCGTATCTGAGGAGTTGCGAATGACACTAGAGATTGCGCAACTATTGCTGAATGTCCCCAATTCTAACCTTATGATGGAGAGAAAATCATTGACGAAGCAGCCGAGTATGTTTGGGCTTAGGACACCACCCTGAATAACTCCTGCATTGATGTCCTGGAGCTAAACGACTTAACCTTCATCAACCACAACCATCTTCGAATGTGCAATGTATAATTCCAACCACTAGAGAGTTGCATCTTGACCCCTGTACCCCCAACCACCCATTCCCAATGACTTTGTTTGGGGTCCTAAAAACCAAACTCAGTCAAACGCAGTCTTGATGTCAAGGGCTGTCATTCTCACCTAAGCTCTGGAATTGAACTCTTTTGTCCATTTGAATGAAAGATGTAACAAGGTCAGTAGTTACATGGCCCTGGCAGAACCCAAAACTGGGTGACAGAGCGCAAATTGTTGCTAAGCAGGTGCTGCTTGATAGCACTGTTGATGACACCTTCCATCACTTTACTGATGAACAAGAGTAGACAGATGGGGTAGTAATTGGCCAGGTTGGATTTGTTCTGATTTTTGTATACAAGACCTGGGCAATTTTCCACATCGCTGCACTACGTCCTCAATACTGCTGCCCGAGTGTAGTCCGCAGCTTTTGCAGTATCAAGCCTCCAACATTTTTTTTTGATGCCACATGGAGTGAATCAAATTGACTGAAGACTGGCAAATGTGATGCTGTGGACTTCTGGAGAAAGCAGTGGTGGATCATCCACTTGGTACTTCTGGCTGAAGATTATTGCGACTGCTTTGGCCTCGTCAAACCTTTATCACCCGAGTTTCTGGATTAATAGTCTAATGATAATAGTACGAGGACACAGCCTCCTCTCAACAAGAGGAAGAATGGTTCAACTTACCACAGTTACTAATGCTGCTTGGGTTGCATTGACACAATCGCACAAAATCTGCATTTAAAATGACTCAATTGACAACTTGTGCTCATCAGTCCACTAACCTAGGTATTTAAAATGCATACTTTTCTGTTCAGTTACACCAAACACAAAGCTAAGTTGTGTGGAGTTAAAATAAATGCTATTACTTTTGCGTAAGGAAGTCCTGCAGTTTGCTGGATGAAGGGAAGCCATCTATGGAAAAGAAATTCTTGTCCAAATGACTTAAATCTTTCTCATAGGTCAAATACATTTGTGCAGCCAGTCCTGGTGCTTTCTTTTGCACAAATTGAATTTGTGGAAATAAAGTTCAAATTTCAGTTCAATAATTTGTTTTTGTATAAGTAATTATTAATAAATGCCCCTCAACATTCAATTTTCACATATAATACAAACCAGATTTTTTGGCATCCAGTGCACAGTAAACAGCAAAGTGAAAAGGAGTTGAATGTAAACTGGCCTCCATTAGTCGCTCACAGAAGTGACAAAGCTTGTCTATTGTCTAGAATTGAATGGAAAAATATTAGTAAATTTCTTCCTAAAAGAAAACAGCTATGCATACTAATAGAATTAAAGTTGTTCCCAGGATTTCACCCCAACTTCTCAACATTTAACTGTAAAAAGCACCCAGAACAATCTGCACTCTTGTCAATTTGAATTTCTACAGTACACACTTTAACTAGGAAACCATCTCAAGTTACTTCACACAGCAGTAAACATTATGCAGTAGAATAGCAAGGAGAAAGAGCAAAGAAAGATTTGGCTGGAAGCAAGGTTTTATGAAGGCTTTTAAACTTGCATACTAAGATTCACAAAGCATATTCTTGCTGAGTTATTATACAGCAGTGTTCCTTCTAAGCCAAACATTTACATGGTTATAGAACACACCCTATGGTATGCACTTAAATATTACAGTAAGGCATTTCCTAGCAGTTAAATGAGACAGGCTGTTACCCAAGCCTCTGAACAAAGAATTTCTAACTCCATGACAGGGAACCATGTTTTCTTTGTTCATGATATATCAACATTGATGGCTACACCAGCATTTATTGCCCCTCCTTATTGTCTTTGAGAGGTTGTGATGAACAGCTTCCTCAAGGCATTGTAGTGTTTAGGGTATAAATACACAGACAGTGCAGTTAGCGAGTTCCAGGAGTCTGACCAAAAAATAATCAAGGAATGCCAATTTAATTGTACAACAGAATGGTGTGCGGCTTGCAATGGAACTTGCTGGTAGGGATCCAATAGATCTTGGCCATCTAGTTTTAGAGGTCATGCGCGTGGAAGGTGCTGTCCAAGAGGAGCTTTGGGAAGTTGTTGGGTGCATATCACTGATGGTACACACTGCTGCCACTGTACCTCCATGGTGAAAGGAGTGCATGTTTAAGTTGGTCAACAGGGTGCCACTCAAGTGGGCTGCTTTGTGGTGTTGAGCATTTTATGTGTTGTTGGATGTTAGTGAGTCCCACACTGCAAGCAAATGAATGTGTTTCATCACAGCCTTCTCTTATGCGTTGGATATGATGGACACAAGGGAGTTATTTGCTGCATAATTCCAAGTTTCAGGCCTGCTCTTGTAGCCACAATATTTAAGTGGATAATCCAGTTTAGCTTCTGGTCCATGGTTACTTATACTAGTAGTGGGAGATCCAGTGGTTGTAATAGCATTTAACATTAAAGGGAGGCGATCAGATTCTCTCATACCTGAAACAAAGTCAGTCATTGCCTAGCACTTTGATTGTGTGGTGCAGATGTTTCATAAAATCTTGAGATTTGAGTCTTGCTACACATGGATGCAGACTGAATCAGCACCTGAGAATCATAGAAGCTCGACAATATGGCAGCAGGCCATTTGACCCATTTAGTCCACACCAACCCTCAGAACAGCATCCCACCTTAACCCAACACACCCGCACTGCATAACTGTGGACCCTACGGGCAATTTAGCACGGCTAATCCGCTTAATCTGCGCATCTTTGGACCGTGGGATGAAACAGGAGCACTGAAAGAAAACCCACGCAGACACAGGGACAACTTGCAAACTCCACATAGACAATCACCAATGGCTAGAATTGAACAGATCCCTGGTGCTGTGAGACAGCAGTGTTAACCAGTAAGCTACCATGCCATTGTTGCAAACGATGCTGAACACTGTGCAATCATCAGTGAACATCCCCACTTATGATTTTGTGATGGAGGGCAGGTCATTGAGAAAGGATGATGGCAGGTCTTACTGTATACCCTAAGAAACCCCTACAAACGATCTTCTAGTACTGAGATGATTGACCTCCAGCATGCACAAAAATTTCCATCATGCTAAGAATGAATTCAACCAGTCAAAATTTCCCATACCCCAAAACCTCCCATCCCTCTCCAACCAAGTACAATTTTTTTTCAGAGACACTTGGTCTAATGCTGCCTTGATGAAGGCTGTCATAACGACAGGAGCAGAGTGCCCACGTACAGAATGCAAACCAAGTATCAATGAGTTGACGAGTGCAGTATCAAATGCCCTCAGCCTTTTGATGACGACATACGAAGTGAATCCAACTGATTGAAGGCTGGCATTTGTGATACTGAGGGCCTCAGCGGGTGGCAAAAATGGACCATCCTCTCAGCATTTCTGGCCAAAGAGGAATGCAAATGCTGTAGTTTAGTCTTAGGCACAGTTACACTGTGCTGCCCTATCATGACATTGGGGATATTTTAAATTTTAATCATAACTGGACGTAGCAGCACTTCAGAGTTCAAGTCTGATCCATTGGTTGGGGAAACATTTCACTCAGTCTACCATTTATTTGTTTTGCATGCAAACAGTCCTGAGTCATTGCTTCACCAGGTTAACATTTCATTTTTAGGTAAAGCTGGCTTGCCTCCCTGCTCTCTTCAGTGAACTGGGATTGACCTTTCTGCTTTATGACAGTGCTGGAGTGGGATATTCTGAGCCATGAACTTAAAAATTATAGTTGAATACAATTCTGCTGCTACAGGCGATAAACAGCACCTCATGGTTACAAGTTTTTAGTTGCTGTGTCTGTTCAAAATGTAACCCATATAGCATACTCATTATGCATTTTAACAATGGAGGATATCAACAATGTGAAGTGGCAATTTAATCAGATGGCGTGAAAAGCCAAAGTTAATTCATGTCACTTCCTGGAACCTGAAGCTACATCAGTACTTGTAGAATAGAACTTCAACCTACTGTGAAGTTACAGTGGCAGATGGAAAATAACATTGTGTTGTTGTAAAGATGCAAGGGAACAGTTTAAAAGATTATATTAAGGCAGCCACAGAGGAAAATGGGCTGCATGCTGCAAAAAACATTGTTTGGATTTTTTTTGCCACTTGAGCAAAATACTGATTGTAAATGGTTACAATGGCAGCATTATAAAGTGAGCCGAGTTGCATACTGGCATTAGTTACTAATATTGTCATCATCAAGTTTTTTGCATATAAGAGTTGTGGTTAGACACCTGATTATAATGGTTCTATTATCAATTTGCTTTGTCTTACCGTGTCTCGATTAATACAGTGCCGGATGAAAAAGTTACCAAGATCTAATGCATCGCCATTTTGGTTCTCAGACTGCAATGTGGGAAAAGTTTTCAACACCTGGAAAGCAGTTTCTTCCAAACCTTGTGTAATCAAGCTCAAACATAGATTCATTGCATCTGTAACAAATCAGAAAATAAACCAAATTGTGACAATTATTCAACTACAACCAAAGGACTCGAATTTCATCGTTGGCATACAGATGAAAAGTCAACTCAGCTACTGTTTTCTACTTTATTGTGCATGATACAAGTATTGCCATCCACAACCTGATTCATAAACATTACTTGAACCTGACAACAAAAAAAGCTACCTGAAAATAATGTGCCCAATGATAGGATTCCTCAGAATTTCTCTTAAACAATTTTTAAAACAGACCAATAACAACAACAAAAATAGTCAAAATGTCACAATTTATTTTCTGAACCCTGTATAAGATGTAAAATGTGGACAATCTCAAAGCAAAGAGAGAAACTGCCAATTTATTCCAAATTAAGAGCTATGTTTGTAAAATTCACTTGCAAGGGTGGCACAGTGGCTCAGTGGTGAGCACTGCTGCCTAACAGTGCCACGGACCTGGGTTTGATTCCAGCCTCAGGAGACTGCTTATATGGATTTTGCACATTGCTCCCGAGTCTGTGTGAGTTGCCTTCCGGATCAGCCAGTTTCCACCCACAATCCAAAAATGTGCAGGTTAGATGCACTGGCCATGCTGAAATTGCCCATTGTGTCCAGGGATTTCATTAGATATTAAGCAAATAATTCCGTGATTCTAATTTTTTTAAAATCATGAAGCAGAGCAACCAAACATTATCAATGTACCAAAAGAACAGTTACTGTCCTTTTAAAATGCAAACAGAAACATCACTCTCTAAACAACATTGGTATATTTTGACCATTTGCAGCTGCTCATTGCATCGTTCTCTAAATACTTAGAATGTTAAATCGCAAGATTACAACTCCTCAGAGTACTTAAATAACAGAGCTTCTAATTTAGCAATTAATTCTTAGGTACAGGAGAAAGAGATTTTTGATCGAATACTCATTTAGACTTGCCCAATGGTTACATTCTTACTAGCTTCTGCTCATTTGCCATGGCTTATGGCAATAAAACAATGACCTGGATGAGACAGTACTTTTCATCCATATAAACAGAAAGAAAATCAGTTCTGACTTTTCAGGCTTTTTTATTCCCAGTTTGAATATTTTCTATGTTGTCTTAAAATGAATAAGGTTTGAGAAATCATAACTGAACACCATATATATGCGCAACTAGAGTAGAACTCGCCTGGTACGTATCCCCTGTCATGTCTCATCCGCTCCACAATATCCTGAACATATTGTGGATAGCCAGACTTGGCCAGGCTGAAGATGATTTGCATCAAGTCCCTGTCCATCAGGCTGGCATCTGTCTTTTCAACTTTCTCCAGCGTCTATCAACAAGGAAAAGATTAGGCACACAAAAATAGACTTTAGATTCAAATCCCACAAATATCTTAGGGCTGTGCTAAGACAATTTTTTTTTGCTTTCAACACCTTTTAATCTCTTTCCTGCTTCCAAACTTGTCAAAATCTATTCTTTTAAGCTTTACCCTACCAATTGCTAATCACGTACTTTCCAAATATACAATTTATGGAATTTAAATTCAGTAAATAAGTTTGGAGATTGATATATCTATTTTCCACGGCTTTTACAAATCTATATTTTGTAAGCCGAATTTAAGGGCTTTTTTTTTAAAAATAGAAAGTGAATTCAAAAATGAACAGAAGTACTGAATTCAAAAAGTCTAAACCCCAAGGTTTTACAGAAGATTTGTAGCTTGGGTTGTGGATGTTGTGGTTGGTTGGCTTGCCGAGCTGGTTCGTTGTTCTGTGGACTTTTCATTACCCTGCTGGGTAATATCATCAGTGCAGCCTCTGCTTAAGTGCCGGTGTTTTCCCGCCTGGTATTTAAACTTTGGAGTCCGTTGAGCTGGATTACCTCACTTCTGGTTTTCCTTCGCAGTGGAGTGCATATGGGGTCGAGTTCTATGTGTTTGTTTATGACTTTCTTCGTGGAGTACCAGGCTTCTAGGAACTCCCGTGCTTGTCTCTGCTTTGCTTGTCCTAGGACTTGGTATTGTCCCAATCAAATTGGTGGTTCTCCTTATCTATGTGGATAGAGATGAGTGAGTATTGGCCATGTCTTTTTGTAGCTGAACCAGCTCGGCAAGCCAACCAACCTCAACATCCACAACCCAAGCTACAAATCTACTGTAAAACCTTAGGGTTTAGACTTTTCAAATTCAGTATTTCTGTTCATTTTTGAATTCACTTTCTTATTCAAAAAAAAGCCCTTAAATTCAGCTTACAAAATATAGATTTGTAAAAGCCATGGAAAATAGATATATCAATCTCGAAACTTATTTATTCATTTAAATTCCATAAATTGTATATTTGGAAAGTACGTGATTACCAATCGGCTACAAAAAGACATGGTCAATATTCACTCATCTCTATTCACATGGATTGGAGAACCACCAATTTGATTGGGGCAACACCAAGATCCTAGGACAAAGCAGATGCAGGCATGGGAGTTCCTAGAAACCTGGTACTCCACGAAGAAAGCCATCAACAAATACACAGAACTTGACCCCATATGCACTCCACTGAGAAGGAAAACCAGAAGTGAGGTGATCCAGCTCAACGGATTCCAAAGTTTAAATAACAGGCGGGAAACAGACCAACGCTTCACCGGAGGCTGAACTGATGTTATTACCCAGCAGGGTAATGAAAGGTCCACAAAACAACTAACCAGCTCAGCAAGCCAACCAACCACACGTCTGAACCCTTTTACTTCCTCCTACCTTTGTGCAAGTCAAACTAATTTTCATTGCACTCATTTGTTAACCTGATCTTCCACTCAACAAGGAGAGAGGAAAAAAGCACACCATTAATAATGGCATTAAGCGGTATGCAAACTAGATATTTTGCACCATATCACAAGCCAAATGGCAACTTAAGGCTTTCGTGGAAATGCATAAAGAAATAAAAGACTCGGTGACAGAAGTTACAAGTTTTTGCATTGCTGTAAATAAATTCTAGCATGTTCACACTCAAGACCCCAATAGTGGCAAATATCTATATTGTTGGTTTTCATTATTTTGAACCAGCGACAACTCAAAATTATGGCCTTTTGACAAATGATCAAACAGTAAAAATAAGTTTGAACAGTTGCACAAAATGAAACTTTAGTCTATTCACATCATTTCAGGATTTTTGCATAAAATTATATTTACCTATCCTTCAGAATTTAACGTTTCTACATAAATTCTACTACAATTAAGTTGAACTCAGACAAAAGCAAATAATGCCCAGTTTTTACCTGTTTCACTTTCTCAATATCTCCCTTTTCAGCATATGCATTCATCAGTGCAACATAGGTATCCGGACCAGGCTCAATTCCGGCACCACTCATCACAGTTAGAATACCCTCTGCATTTTCCACGTCACTGAAATGGAAGTTAATGAATTAAAAGCACAACAGATTAAAAAACAGAACCTACAAATAATACAGACTTAAGACCATAAGATGTAGAAGCAGTAGTAGGCCATTCAGCCCATTGAAATTGCTCTACCATTCTGCAAGATTGTGGCTTTATCCTTAATTCCCTTTTCTTATAATCTTCTCATGACCCTTGATTCCCTTAATGATTAAAAATCCTACTAAACTATACTTACTGACGCAGCCTCAATCAACACTCTGTGGTAAAGAATTCAGGGTACACAGCCCTCAGAGGAAATTAAGTGCGCAACCCCTTATTCTGAGATCTACCGGCAGCGTTCATGAAGAAGTTGCTCAACTCAGTTTAAACTGAATAATGGAAGCATCCAATAGTCAATATTGTATTCATTCAGAATACACAAAAAGCATCTGATGAAGCATTAATGCACTGGCATGTTTTATACTGTTCAAGTGTTTGTCTTCCAGAAACATCTCATAGCACTCAAAATACCACAAATCAGTTTGAAATGCAGACACTGTTGTTATGTAGCTAACAGTTTTAGCCACATTGCACATAAGAACCAATCAATTAGAGCTTATCATAGTTAACAGAAGGAAGAATGTTGATAAAGAAAATAACACCCAGTACATACTATTTTTCATTGAGTGGAATCATAAACATCCACTTGAATCATTGCAACATGCACATTTTCAATGTCACAATACAACAATGCAGCCTCTCATCAGCACTGCAGTGTAGAATCAAACTAAATTTAGAAGTAAAATTTAAAAATGGGGATTAAACCTTGAAGTTTTTGCTTCAAAAACAAGGTGGTTCTCAAGAGAATGAAAAGACATGCTAAAGGGCTTTTCTTGCAGGCTACGAGATAATCATGAAATAGTACCAAGCTGTGGTCAAATGCCCGATAGATCACTTAAATATCCCATGCAAAATGGTCACATTCAAGTTATTGACTAAATACAGAAGGATCGAGCAAAAGATCAATTTAAGATGCTTGCCAGCTCCCCCTCAAAGTGCAATGGGGGCAAAAATGAAATTGTACAAATGTAAATTTCGGGCAAGAATTTACATAATCCATTTTCAGGCTATGGACGAAATTTACGAGTTAGATCTGACTCCAGTACTTGCATAAAGATACTCGTGAAGTCGTATTAAAATAACACATATTAAAAAAAGTTGATACATGATGCAAATCAAACTAAACTTGGGATAAAATTATGAAGTAAATTTACTGAAAGAGAGATGGGCAAAGGAGACAGGTCTAGCCTAATTAGTCATATTAAAATACAAGGAAACATTAACAGACTGTAGAGCCCTGAGGTTCACAACAGAGTCACACAGTCTACAGCCGTACAGCGTGGAAACAGACCCTTTGAACCAACTCATCCATGCTGACCACATATCCTAAATAAATCTAGTCCCACTTGCCAACATTTGGCCCATATCCCTTCAAACCCTTCCCTTCATATGCCATCCAGATGCCTTTTAAATATTCTATTCTAATCATACTGGCCTCCAACACTTCGCCGGCAGCTCATTCCATGCACAGATCACCCTCTGTATGCAGAAATTGCCCCATAGGTCCCTTTTAAACCTTTCTCCTCTCAACTTAAACCTACGCTCTCTAGTTTTGAACTCTACTACCCTAGGGAAAAGACCTTGGCTATTTACCCAAATCCAATCCCCTCTTGATTTTATAAACCTCCAAGAACACCCCACTGTCTCAGACTCCCCAGGGAAAACAGTCCCATACTATTCAGCCTCTCGCTATAGCTCAAACCCCCTACACCCAACAACATCCGTGTAATGGGCAGCACGGTGGCTCAGCGGTTAGCACTGCAGCCTCACAGCGCCAGGGACCTGGGTTCGATTCCAGCCTCAGGCGACTGTGTGTGTGGAGTTTGCATATTCTCCCAGTGTCTGCGTGGGTTTCCTCCGGGCGCTCTGGTTTCCTCCCACAGTCCAAAGATGTGCAGGGTAGGTGGATTGGCCATGTAATCTTGCCCATAGTGTTCAGGGTGTGTGGTTATGGTGGATGGGTATGGGTGGGATGCTTCAAGGGACAGTGTGGACTTGCTGGGCTGAAGGGCCTGTTTCCACACTGTAGGTAATCTAATCTAAATCTTTTCTGAACCATTTCAAGTTTCACGTTATCCTGTCTAAAACAAAGAGAACAGACTTGCACGTGTCATTCCGAAAGTGGCCTAAGCAATGTCCTGTACAGCCACAGCATGACCTCCCAACTCCTACACTCAATGCACAGACCAATAAGGGCAAGCATACCAAACGCCTTTTTCACTATCCTGTCTACCTGCAACTCTACTTTCAAGGAACTGTGAACATACACACCAAGGCCTCTGTTCAGCAATATTCCCCAGAGCTTACCATCAAGTGTATCAGTCCTGCAATGACTTGCCTTTCTGAAATGCAGCATGTCACATTTATCTAAATTAATCTCCATCTACCAATTCTCAGCCCACCAGCCGATCTGATCAAGGTCATGTAATACCCTGAGGTAACCTTTTCGGTTGTCCACTACCCCTCCAATTTTGGTGTCACCTTCATACTGACTAACCATATCTCCTATGTTCACAACCAAATCAGCACAAATCCTTGTGGCATACTGCTGGTCACAGGCCTCCAGTCTGAAAAGCAACCATCCACCACTACCTCTCCTACTTTTACCAAAGAAACAGCACACAAGGGAAGAGAGTACTGCCAAATGTTTACAATTTTATGTACTATACACATGCCCAAACCACGCTGATCATAGTTAACCAAATCTCCACATTGTTGTTTCACAATTCCCTTATGAAAACCTGCAACCTGATGCAGATCAAATGCAGCAAATATTTAATTCAGTATTAACTACAATCACTTCATTTAGGAACATGATTCAAGATTGAAATTTGTTGACGTATGTGAATTACTTGTGCTCCACTGTCATAATTCATCATACATACAGAAGTCAAAGAGTGTCTTTGTCATCTGACAGACAAACTGCTCAATATCCAACTTTAACAAAATCTTACATGTATAAGAATATACTGGATATTATAATGCCATTTAACATTAACAACGGAATGAAACCTGGCTTGAGATCTTTTTCTCTTTGCAGATGATTAACATTTTGATTAGTCACTAAAGCACAGTCGCAAGGCTGCAAATGTTCTTGAATAACAGAACATAAGCTTAACTACACAAAAGAAAAAGAAACCAAGTAATGTATTTGCAGAAAGGTTCAGATCTATTAATAGAAACATCAAAACCAAGTTTCAACATTTTTCATACCATCCACCACAAACTTAATTCCAAAAAGTCACTGTCCAGTTTCTTTTTCTTGAATTGTAAAGACAACCTGACATACCTTTCAGAATCCAGTTCACAAATTTCTTAATTCTCGGGGCATCAGGTAAACTGTCCGGAGACTTTTAAAAAAAATTCACAGAACTGACAAACTCTTTCAGACTTCTATCTTAAAATTCAACTTCCAAAAATTATTTTTTACATATATCACAACATGCAGCACAAAAACAAATAATTTAGTCAAACTCGTCTATTCTGGTGTTTACTCTTCACGTGAGCCTCTCCCAACTTACCTCACCTAAACTGGTCACAAAACCAGCTATTTCCTTCTTCTTGATCTCCTTGTCCACTTTCCCATGAAGTGCTTCTAAAGCCATGCCCAACAGGAGTGAGCTGCATATTCTTCCCATTGTTTGGATGAAGACATTATTCTAAACAATCCATTGGATTTCTTTGCAATTATCTTTCCCAACAGACACTCATGATGCTTTTCCCCTTAAGAGGGAATCCACTTAATCAAACCTTTTCATAAATTTTAAAGATCTTCATTAAGTTACCCCTCGGGAATTTTGTTCTCTCGTGATAAAAGAAAGACACATTCTGACAAACATTTCCTGCTAAAGCTTATCCATGCATTCCTGGTGTCATTCCTTTCAACTTCTCTGGAGCCTCTCTAGTGTCTTATATTCCTATTGCAAGGACAATGGTCAGTTCTATTCACGGGATGTCTGGTTTGCAATGCCAAGTAATGCCAACAGTGCAATTCCTACACCGAATGACATTACCATGAAGGGTTCTCCTTCTCAACTTCTTCCCTCTCCATGAAGTGTGGTGACCCTCAAATCAAATCACCTTGTGTGTCTCTCAAATGAGAGACAGCAGTCCTGCGGTCCAGTCAGACTATGGTGACTTTACCTTTTATTTTTCTTACAATGAGGCAACCAGAACTGCACACAATACTCTAAAGGTTCTTTAACAAAGGCTTAATACTGGTTTAACTAGACTTCTCCACATTGCAATCTTCTAGAAAAAAAACTTTGCACTTGATTTGCTGTATGGTTTCTTGTTACTAGCCTCACAAACAAATGGCAACTTTCTAGTGGATGGTGTATCTGTAATTCAAGAGATACAATTCCTCTACCCGACATAGACTTATACTGCCCAATTTATATGACTCCCCATTCTTCACATCAAAATATATTATTTCACATTTATTTGTGTTGAATTTCATTTGCTAATTATTTGTCCATTCTGTAACATCATTAATAGTCCTTCCTGGTAATTTATTTAGTCTTCCTCAGTATTGACCATCATGTTCCCAAATTGGTTTCATCTGTAACTTTAGAAACAAATTGTGTTGTCACTGGTAATTTATGTTTTAAACTTTTCTTTCTATGTGTCAAGGATACAATCAGTTACTTTATACAGGTCTGCACTTTCCCAGTTCAGAGAGATGAAGTCAATTTAATAACAAGGACAATTGAGTATTAAAGAAAATAAAGGTTACTTTATTTGGCAACACTTGACCCGGATGTTAACCAAAGCGTGAAGTCTCAGTTACACAACTTGCCTACACTAACAAACATTGAACATAGGTGTGTAACAAAATAGAAATTAAAAATGTAAATAATAAATAAAATATCCAATTTCATTCCATTGCTTTTGATACCGGGCTAATGTTTCTCAAGTTGTTAATTTGACTAAAGTGAAGGTCTTAAAAACATAGCAATTTTTCAGAGATTACAACAGTTCCTTTTGCTGACTTGCCCAGAAATTAAATTTGCATGAGAACTTGAATGTGGAACAGGCTAGAGGAGAGAGAATCCTTTATTCTCTTTCATTATACTAAGGTTCAGCATTTTAGGTATTTAGATGGCTACAGCAGTCAAATGGCCTGGAGTGCTGGCATCTCTTTCTGATGGAATTCTGTCCAGAACCATTTCGAATTTTTCTGCTCCAAGTTTCTTAGACTGCAAAGCATTATACATGTGGCAAGTCATGGTCCAAGAAAGGTATCATAGTAATTCAAAAAGCAATCTGTTACCTTCCGCTCAGCTGCAGTTTTGGATGACCTATTCCTATGTTTTCAACAAAATAAATTGATGCTCCTACAACGAAAGCATCAAACAATTTTGTTTGCCCTGACCAAAACATTGGTAATTCAATCAAATCGAAGGTTCAGTTTGTCCCCTAAATAATAAGATAATTCAATCGTAGGCTATGACAATGATGATGTTCCTGAGAATAATAATTCACGTTCAGTGGATTCTAGACCAGTAACATGGACACTATATTGCTATAGTGACATCTATAATACAAAAAGTTAACAGAATAAGTACACACTGTTCTAAAAGATTAAACATACAGGTCACTATATTAAGCCATATGCTTTTCAAGGCTTTACTGCCACGCTTTACCTACCCAGCCCGAGCATGTCCTGTCACCAGGGAATTAAACACCATTTCTGTAATTGGTAGATCCTTACTCTTCATGAAGCCTAGGATTTTACTAAAAGACAACAGAAAAATTTCAACAAAAGTTAACAATGCTTAGCTCTACACCCTAACATAAAATTAAAAAGATCACTTATATGATAAACAGAGATAAATACCCAGACTTGGCATATAACTATTTCTGGTGATCAACAAACCCATTCAATTCAATTTAATTTAAATATAAAATGAATACATGCACACACAGACAAACATACATCATGAGTTTCGTAACTGTTGATCTTTATCACTTGCATTACATGCGGAATTTAGAAATGAGAAAGGGAAGTGAAGATAGAATGGTCTTTCAAGTAGAGATAAGTGTGGAGCTGGAGGAACACAGCAGGCCAGGCAGCAGAGGAGCAGGAAAGTTGACATTTCACATCAGGACTCTTCTTCAAAAATGGGGAGGGGGAAGGGGGCTCAGAAATAAAGAGACAGAAGAGGGGTGGAGCTGGGGGAGGTGAGTCCAGGTGAGTGGTGAGGATTGGTCAGTGAGGTGGGAGGGGCAGATAGGTGGGAGTGAAGATGGACAGATTGTGTCAGGTCAAGGAGGCAGGGATGACAGGGAGCATTGGTCATGAGATGAGGCCGGGGGCGGGGAGATCTTAAAACTAGTAAAATCCACGTTTAGGCCATTGGGCTGTAGGTTCCTAAGGCAGAACAGGAGGTGCTACTTGTCCAGTTCGTGGACGGTGTCATTGTGACACTGGATGCGGCCCAGGATGGACATGTCACCCAGAGAATGGGAGGTAGAGTCTCTGATGGTCTTTCAAGCGTCCAATTTAAGCATTTTTAAACGTGTTTTAAAACCACATCTTCACATTTAATACCGGCAGCTCATCCAAACTGTTACCACTTTATTCAACCTAACTGGACTACAGAAGCTATTTGTCCTTTCCAGCAAATAACTGCATTCATTCCTTGATTATTGCTTAAATTGTGTCACCTTGCCAGTACACCAAGTTACACAAGAATAATTACATTATTATTGCTGCTTCCCACAATCCACACACAACCACAGCTCAGAGCTTGAGGGCAATTAGGGATAGGCAATAAATGTTGGCCCTGCCGGCAAAGACCACATCCCCCTAAATGAGTAAAACAAACAAGTTCAATGTAGCAATTATCCCAAAGATGTATAAGTTTCCACGAAATTTGTGGGTTGTGAAAACAAGACCATGCATGGGCGTAACGAGCCATTTAAGCTACCATTAAGATACACTGAACTACAAAAATAGCAATACATTCCCTAATTCTTAAAAAAAAACTTAGCATAGGTTGGGCCAGTGATTGCAAAGATTGAAATGAGACCATCTGCTTATTTGTGGACAGTAAAAATCCCACAGGACTTTTTAAAAGCACAACAGAAAAATATTCTCCTTTGGCTGGAACATTCAATTCAATCAACACCTTCAAAAATATTAACTAACTCATTAACCTCAATATTTGCTGCAGGAACCTTGTCTGAGTTAGCTATCATTTGTTTTTGAGACATAACCAGTATCTTGCAGCAGCAATATGCTAGCTGTGAAATGCTTTGGTACATCCCAAGGCCTATGGGACTAACTAAATACACAATAAAAGACAAAAAAAACTGTGGCGTGTGAAAAACACTGCCTTCATGTCACAATTCAATGAAATTAACCAGTTTTAATAAGTGTGCTTAAAACCCAAACAATCAAAATTATCACTGTTAATAGCAAACTGTATGAGCATTGCTGCGAAACCACAGCCAAATTAAATAAACTCAATAAAGTAAGTGAACCATTACCAGATAAGGCACACTGCAGACATCCTCCAAATACCTACAACCTACTTCAAGCTCTGTAATCTGATTTTAGTCTTGGTAATGTTTGGGCTTGCCAGTATCAAGAAATGAGTATTTCAACATTGTGTTATATTTCTGAATATTAAAAATCTTAAACTTGCAGTTGAACAAGAATTTCATTATGTGAACAAGACCAAACATTCAGGTTGAGAGGTTGCTGCCTTGCTCGCTAAGCTGGCTGGTTGTAGTTCAGGCGTTTCGTCGCCGTGCTAGATAATAGCATCCGTGTGGCCTCCGATGAAGCAATGTTGTTCTACTCCACTTAGTATTTACATGATCAGGTCTGTTGGGGTGTTTTGTCATTTCCGGTTCTTTTTTGCAAGGGTTTGTATATGGGATCAAATTCCACGCGTTTGTTAAATGCATTGTGGATGGAGAACCAGACCTCTAGGAATTCCCATGCGTGTCTATGGTTGACTTGAGCCACAAGGTCTATCCTAGCTCAAGCCAACCATAGACACACTCGTGAATTCCGAGGGGCCTGGTTCTCCACCCACAATGCAATCAAGAAACATGTAGAATTAGACCCCATATACAAATCCTTGCAAAAAAGAACCAGAAATGACATGAAACACCTCAACAGACTAGAGCATATAAATACGAAGCAGAGTAGAACAACATCTCTTCATCAGAGGCTGCACGGATGATGTTACCTAGCATGGTGACGAAATGTCTGAACTATAACCAGCCAGCTCAGTGAGCAAATCAACAACCTCACCCACAAGCCAGGCTACAAATCGTCACAAGAATCTAATTCAGACTGAGAATATTTAAGGTCATTTTACTTGTTCTTTGTGTGTGATGAATACATTGACAAATGAACAATTATTCTGTCCTCAAGGCAAGACAAGAAATTTTTAAACCTGGTTAAAGCAAACACCTAACTATTCTCATCCCATTTTCTAGCATGTCACCCATCAAATTATTGGAACATAAGAGCAGTAGTAGGCCATTCAGACTCAACCTGTTCAACTAGTTAATGAGATCATAGTTGATCTGTGGCCGAATTCCATATACCTGTTTTTGGCCTAAATCCCTTAATTTTGCTGACCTAAGAAAACACCAGCTCAGACTTGAAATTAACAAATGATCCACAATTACTGCCATTTGTGGAAGAGTCCCAAACATCTACCAGCCCCTGTGCAGAAATGCTTCCTAACATTCTCCCGAATGTCCCCTTCTTCTAAACTCCCCATCGCATGGAAATAGTTTATCCTTACCTACCCTGGCTTTTCCTGTTAACATCTTTAGGCTTCAGATAACCCATCTAAATTTAGAGTGAAAACAGGCTTAACTTGTATAATCTCTCCTCATTGCTTAACCCCAGAAATCCAGATATTCTTGTAAACCTACACTGTACTGCCTCCCAAAGCTGATATTCTTCCTAAGGTATGATGCCCAGATACATTCACAGTACTTTTCATGAGTTCCAACCAGGGATATTTCTACCCCCCCACCCCCGCCCCCGACAATAACTGCAGCAAAACCTCTGTATCCTTGTGCTCCAGCCCTCTAGATATAAAGGCTTGCACTCCATTTGCTTTCTTGATTAGTTTTTGCACAATGGATGCCTTGGCTTCACAAGTGCATGTCAAAACACCTTAAAAAGTAATGAAGGCTTATGCCTCTATCACCTTTACAGGCAGCGAATTCTATATTCCCAGCACCCTCTGAGTTTTTAAAAAAAAGTTTCCTCACCACTCTTCTAAACCTTCCGGTCCTAACTTTAAATCGATGCCCCATGGTCAATCATCCCTCCATCAAAGGACAAAGTTTCTTTCTGCCAACCCTATTTATGTTGCTCAGTTTTATTCATCTCAATCTCCTCTACTCTAAGTAAGAAAGCTCCCAATCTGTTCAAATTTCTTCCTAACTAAAATTCTCCAGCCAAAGCAAAATCCTGGTAAATCTTCTCTGCACCCTCTCAAGTGGAATCACATCACTCCTACAATGTGGATTCCAGACTTGTACAATATATGTAGTTGCAACCTAACTCATGTTTTTATACAGTTCTAACATAACCTCCCTAATCTAAAACTAGACGTCTTGAGTAATAAAGCCAAATTTAAAATATGCCTCCTCAATCAAATTATCCAAATGTCCTAACACCTTAAGGGACCGGTGTACACGCACAGCTCTGAGCCTCAATGCTTCTCAGGGTCCGACCATTCACGAGCTCCCTTGCATTGTTTGTCCTGCCCAAGAGCATCACCTCAGTTATCCAGATTGAATTCTATTCATCAATGATCAGCCCATCTGACCAGCCAGTTTATAACTTATTACAATCTAAGGCAATTTTTGTGAGAAGGATAGGTGGGGTGTATAGTGTATGATCTGTGAACTTATCAATTAACTCTCTTACATTCAAGTCCAAATCATTTATATAAACCACAAACAGCAACAGCGCCAACAAACATAGAATTTTCTGACTGGAAATCTCTCTCGATCGTCATCCTCTGCTTCCTGCCACACAGCCAACTGCAGATCCAATTTGCCAATTTTTTTCGGGTGCAATGCTGTTTTACCTTTGCTGTGAGTCTTGCATGCAGTATTTTATCAAAAAGTACAGCTTCATCATTTGCTGGCAAGCCTATCATTTGGCACTTTATCAAATGGCTTTTGGAAATCCATGTCCACCATATCAACTACATTCATCTGCTCAACCATCGTTGTTAGCTTAAAGAACATAACCAACTCATTTAGCATAAACAACCTTAAACAAATCCATTGTAGGTTTCTTTAATAAATCTGCACTTGTCCAAACGCATGCATTGTAAAACAATCTAGAGAAGTTGTCAGAGGTATTACAATAGATTGTTCATAATTTGTTTGAAAAACGTAGTGTCAGAGATCTAACAGAAATCTAATGCAACGTTTATTTAAGGAGAGGGAACAGAACACGCCCGGGGGAATTATAGACCAATCTGCTTAAAGTTGGCAGGAAAAGTAATAGAATCCTTACTAACAGAACAGAAGAACATCTACAAAAAGAAAAATGCAACAACTGAATCATTAGCAAGTGGAAATCTTGGTTGACTAAACCAATTGTCTTTTTGAGAGGTGTAAATTAGAAGCATCAATGGTAATGCAATAAGTGACTTACGTAGGTTTTTAAAAGGCTTCATAAAAGATGCCCCATAATCGATAAATAATTTGCTAATTTGGAGATCAGTACAGATAGGTTTGGCTACATGGCCATCTGTGCTGTAAACATTCTACGATTTTGTGCATTTTGCAGTCACACTAATTACAGTGCATGGATAATCTTTTAGCAACAATACCTTGCACCCTCAATATCTCCTTCATTACAATATGCTGCTATTAGTCTCTGGAAAGTAACCTGCACATTGGAGAGGAAAAAAAAGACGTTCAAGGATTTGCTTCATATTTTACACAATAAAAGAACTTTACCAATTTATTCCTAACTTCTACATAAACATTAAACAAGTTTTAAAAATTATATGCAAATCTACTTGCAAAATCAAGTCAAAATATGCATAAAATAAATTTGGTCCAATTCTGAAATATACAATGATTTAAAAAAAACTGCAACATAACAGGTCTGTTGTCATTTTAAATCTGTGAAATTTCAGAGTGAGGACTCTCCAGGCTCCAAGCTCCTTTCAAGAATGAATACAGTTTCAGTACATGTTATAAAATATGATATTAAACTGCACATTTCAACATAATTTTCAAAATACCAAAGGCAAATAGAGAAACAATGAACTTTGAAATTCAGTGGTAGATAGGAGAATAACTTACTCGGTTAGGCTGCACATTTGCAGATTCCATTTTTGTTAAAAACTCAGTGGGTGAAAACTTGTGCTCATTCTGAAGATAGACTTTCAACAATGCATTGTAATGGCTCACATCATAAACAGCACCTATATATCACAGATTATTGGTCAGTACAAGATAGTCAACACACTTCAACTCTCAGCTGTTAGTTATTGTTCAATTGCTATAATTTTGAAAGTTAAAACACTGATTTAGGATGAAAGTCAGCCCAAATGACATGAAAATCTTCTATCAGCTAGGACAGAATCATTCTTATGCTATCAACTGAGTGGGCATGCATACAAAGTATAAAACGGTCTATAACTCAGCTCCAATTGGCTATCTTGCTACTAAGGTTACAGGATCATTCAGGTGAGAAATGGAAAAACAGAGGTTATGTACCTCTGATCCAAGTGCAGATGAAGTTTTATTGTGGATGCAGCTGTCCACACAAACTGACATGTTTGCAAGTAAAAGAACTCCACTCTCCAATTAAGTGAGCTCATTGCTGTCATAGCTCCAAAAAATAACAAATCTAGTGGTGCTGTAAACGGAGTTTGTTAAGTTCTATGAAATGAGGTCATGGAACATGCGTACAATATCATTGACAGATCAAATTCTAAACATTAAACAGTTAAAATTTACTTAAATAGAGGCATAAAATGCTGAAAACACCCAGCAGGCCAAGTAAGCTCACAGAGAAAGAAATCGTGGACCTAAAACATTTTCTTTTCTGAAGGGTCTAGGCCAGAAACATCAGCTTTCCTGCACCTCTGATGCTGCTTGGCCTGCTGTGTTCATCCAGCTCTACACCTTGTTATCTCTTGACCTGAAACATTACCTCTGTTTGCCTCTCAACACAGATGCTGCTTAGCCTGAATATTTTCAATATTTCATTTCAGAATTCTAGCTCCAATTGTACTGTTTTTCAGTTAATGATTGCAATGCTTCTTTGTTTCCATGTGTCCTGAAATTCTTCAGGTTTCGGAGATAGCAAAAGCTGCTGTGAGCTTTGAAGCAAGAGCAGCTTATAGTCTATATGTTGATTGTAACAGCTGAGGATGCTTATCTGGCTGTTGAACTTGCCTTGACCAGATATCTTCAAAAAAACATACCATTAACTTAGTGATAATGGCAACTGCAGATGCTGGAGAATCCAAGGTAAAGTGTGAAGCTGGATGAACACAGCAGGCCAAGCAGCATCTCAGGAGCACAAAAGCTGACGTTTTGGGCCGAGACCCTTCATCAGTTTTTTTTGACTTCATTGTATTAATGAAAGCAAAGGGTTAAGTGGCTGTAGAAACTGTGAAATAAACATGATCATAATGTGTGACAAATTTTATTGACAGAATTTGAAACTAAACATCTTGTTGGTCCAGAAACTTAATAAATCATGAAAGAACTCAACAAATTATATGATTTATTCAATTCAAATTGATGAAATGACCTGAATAGTTATAAAGTTTGCTTCTGTGCCTTACGAAGTATAGATGAATTATATAATCTATCTGCCACCTAGATTTTTCAAATTTATTTCTAAGTGTTTATGAATATAGTAACTTGCCTGGAGCTACTGCCATTTTAGATCTAGTCACAGAAAGGAAATGGGAGCAATCTTTTAGCTTACTTGCGCATACACCGTAAAATAAGATAAATTCACAGCATCAATATTTCACATTTGTGAGATAATGAACAGACTTGTGACAATTGAAAATAGAGCATGTCACAACGATGTTTGTTTGTTACAAAGCAGAATAAATCTGGAAGACTGATTTTTCACTGGCCAAACACTAAGAAAACTCACAAAAGAGATGCACTGTATCTAAAATCTACAAAAAACAACTGGATTTTGTATGAAGAATAACAGTGAAGCTGACAGCACTCATATTTACAACTGGCTAAATAATACAGATGCAGAGCAAGATGGAAATCTGGATGTTGCTGACCAATTCCAGACTACTCAAAAAATCTGCACTGTACCAGTACCTCAGAGATTCAGCACTGAAATCCATGTTCAAAGCATGACGTCCCTATACTTAACTGCTAGGACTTTTAGCACCATGATACACCTGAATTTTTGGGATAACAGTGAAATAGTGGCAATGCCACTGGACTTGTAAATCAGAGGCCCAGGCTAGTGTGCTAGTAACACAAGTTCATATTCCCCACAGCTGCTGGTGGAATTTGAATTTAATTAATAAATTCGGAATTAAAAGCTAGTCTATGCTAACCATTTGGAATTAAATCAAATTTGGAATTAAAAGATATGTAATGCTCACAATGAAACCTACTGATGTCAAAAAAATCCAACAGGTCACATATGTCCTTTAGGGAGGGAAGTATGCCACCCTTACCTGGTCTGTTCTACATGTGACATGAAATTCATTTTAGTGTAGGAGTCTTAACTGTTTCCTCAAATGGCTGAACAGTGGTCACTCAGGTGTGAAACCAAGATGGTTAGGATAAACAAATTCTGACCTTCCTGACACTGCCTCAAGGTTTAGCAGAGTTTGTTATAACCAATCTCCTCCTGTAAATCATATATTTTTAGCCTACAAATGAAGGTAGTCTATCAGCCATATGTAAGCAAACTCTGGAAATTTCTCTTGACCATAAGCTTTTGAAGAAACTTCAGGTTATCCTTTACAGCCTTCAGATTCATTTTTGCAGAGAAAATAAATTCCCCTCATATCCGTACCTAGCTCTTGCAGTTTGTCCCAGATTCTGTGAGCCAAATCTGTTCTTTCTGACAGTTGCATCTCTGGAAGCAGAGAACCACAGCTACGGAGCAGAAGCAAGGCTTGATTGCCACTAGGAAAGCCTGGTTTGGAACAAAAAAAACACAACACAGCTTACTAGCTTAACTTACTACTGACCAAATTCCCTCTATTTGCAGTGATGGTGGGGCATGGAAAAAGCCTTGAAACTGTGTTCAATTCTGATTGCAGACATGAAACTGTAAACCACAACGTTGATCCCAAGTGCAAAATAAACTGTAAAAAAAAAACAAATGGGCACACTTAAGTTTTCAGCCACAAACAAAGCTGGCCAAGAAAGGAAAATAGAATCTTTACTTGAAACTTTATCACAGGCAATGGAAAAATTGGAAAACTTAAAAGTTTACAACCAATGCTGGTTTCCTACCAAACGGCAACTAAAATATGAAAGACACCAAGAATGTGCCAATTGTTGGAAGCACCTTAATGTTGAGATGATAGAAATCATTGAATAGTTGAGCTGAGGTTTGTGAAGCCCCCCCAGACTTCTTAATCTTACAAATAAATTATTCTTGGATTGCAATGTACTTATAGTCTGTGACGGGGCAGCATACTGACACAATGACACCAAGGGCCCAGGTTCAATTCCAGCATTGGGTGGCTGTCTGTGTGGAATTTGCAAGTTCTCCTCATGTACGTGTGGGTTTCCTCTGGGTCCTCCAGTTTTCAGCCACAGTCCAAAGATGTGCCGGTTAGGCGGACTGGCCATGTTAAATTGCTCTGGTGAAGGCACTGGATACTGCAAAAGCTATGGGGCCTGAAACTGAAAATGGACAATCCATTTAAATACTGTGGCTAAACACGTAGATCAGAAGCTAGAACTTATGCAGCAAGTGACCCATCTCCTGATGACCCTAAACATTTCCACCGACTACAAAGCACAAGTCAGGAGTCTGGCAGAATGCTCTCCACTTGTCTGGATGAATATAGTTCCAACAACACTCAAGAACTCAAAGACATTGACACTATCCTGGACAGAGCATTCCATCTGAATTACATAACTTTTTTAAACATTCATTTCCCATCACCGCCACCACTATGGCACAGCAACAGCAGTATGCAGCATTTAAAAGATGCACTACAGAAATTCACTAAAACCCCTGAGCCATCATCTCCCAAACCTGTGACCATTTCCACCTAGAAGGACAAGGGCAGCAGATACATGGGACCACCACCTCCTGAAAGTATCCCACCAAGTCATTCACAATCCAGACTTAGAAACACTTAGCCATTCCTTCACTGTCACTGAACCAACATCCTACAATCCTCCTGATCAATGCAATCTTCTCAAGGACAATTAGGATCAGCAATAAGTGTTGGCCTAGCTAACAAAATTACATCCTCTAAATGATTTTTTATGAAATGTGACCCTCCAGCAATGATTGAGAACTCTTCTCTTACACCTCTGAACATGAGTCTGATTGCTTTTATTAAAACACGTAGAACTAATCCCTTGGCATAATTTCTCACTTTCCTGCAGCCAATTCAAGAGGGAGCTGGACGTAGCCCATCGGTCTTTGGCTGAAAGGATCACGGGGTTTGGAGAGAAAGCAGGAGTGGGATACTGAAATTAACAATATTATTGGACAGGTTGAGGAGATATTTGCCCACTTGTTTATTTATGCTCCAAAGTGAGGGACGAAACATCAACACTGGAAAAAGGCCTAACCTGAACAAAAAGGTCAGTGCTCATTTTAACACTGATTAAAATTTTTACATGGAAAAATGTTTGTAACTAATTTTGTATCTGATATATTTGTATTTCTCTTAATTATTCCTTCCCCGACATAAATACAAATGCTAATTATTCTTCCTCTTCCTAAAATCCCAGCGTTGAAATTAAGAATCACTGTTTAATCTCCTTAGTCAATTACATTAACAGGTTTTTTTTTAAAACCTTCCTCAGTCTTGTGTTCCTCTAGAAGTTTAAAGTTTATCAAGCTGAAATGTGGTATAAATGATTTACCAGCTCCTGACTGACATCATCTTATTTTTTACAACTTTGGAAAAATCTTGGACTTCAGGTGGTTGCTTTCAAAGGAAAACAGCCTCATCTCATTCAGCAATTTCTAAGATCTATCTAGTTTGCCTTCTGCCATATTGATAAATACATAGATTCAGAGTTGTATAGCACAGAAACAGATTTTCTGATCCAACTCATCCACGCCAATCAAATATCCCAAACTAATCTAGTCCTACTTGCCAGCATTTGCCTCATATCCGTCCAAACGTTTCCAATTCATGTGCCCAGCCAGACGGCTTTTAAAAGTCGTAATTGTACCAGACTCCTGCACTTCCTCCGGCAGCTCATTCACCACCGTCTGCTGAAAAAAAGATGCCCCCTTAGGATGCTTTCAAGTCTTTCCCCTCTCACCTTAAACCTCTGCCCTCCAGTTCTGAACTCTCTCGGCTTGGGGAAAAGACATTGACTATCCACCCTATCCATGCTGTTCATGATTTTATTAATCTCCATAATGTCACCCCCCGAGCCTTCAATGTTCCAGGCAAAATAGACCCAACCTATTCAGCTTCTCCCATAGCTCAAACCCTCCATTCCCATCTTTCCCATCTTTCCTGAACCCTTTCAAGTTGAACATCTTTTCTATAGTAGGAAAACCAAAATTAAGCACAGTATTCCAATAGTGGCCTAACCAATGTCTTGTGCAGCCACAACATGACATCCCAACTTCTATACTCAATGCATTGACCAATAAAGGCAAGCTTACTGTTCACCTTCTTCATTACCCTGTCTACTTGCAACCCTACTTTAAACAAACTGTGAACCCACACCTCAAGGTCTCTGTTCAGCAACACTCCTCAGGGTCCTGCTGTTGACTATATAAGTCCTGCCCTGATTTGCCTTACCAAAAAGCAACACCTCACAGTTATCCAAATTAAACTCCATTGATCACTCCTGGGTTCATCCGATAAAGGTTCCATTGTATTCGGAGATAAACTTCTTTATTGTAGACTATACCATCAATTTTGGCGTCATCTGCAAAACTGACTAACCATTCCACCTATATTCACATCCAAATCATTTATATGAATAATAAAAAAATGGACCTAGCACCAATCCTTGCAGGACACCACTGGTCATAGGCCTCCATACAATCTAGTTTGCCTTCCACCATCACAGTGAATATACAACACCATCACAATGGCATTAGTGACTAAACATAACCTTTGAATCCATCAACTTTCAACAGACGCAGAAATAACAAGAAATTTCTCCTTCCCCACCATCCCAATTTGATGTCCAGTCTACCTCAAAGTTTACTGCACTTGGTATATACCATTCCTTACTTTCTTTTAAAAATGAAGTAACTTGCATAGCCTTGAAACTAGTTCTCAAATTTAATGAGCATCTCCAAACTTTTCTCTGATACAACAGCTTTACCAAAGAACACTGCTACCAAATTCAACTAAAATCATGCAGCTAAACTCATGCTAATCTTAAAAAAAGCACATCATATACCTGCAACACAATAACAAACAGAGATTCAATCCACAAGGCCATACACCCATCAAATTTTTCCTTGCTTTTCTGTACCTTCCTTCTCCTAATCCTAGCTTCAAATTGTCAATGAAAAGACGAATACTGTTCTCATGTCCAAAGTCCCACACCCTTGGGCAGAGCATGGTGCATATCAGATTCACCCATAATTTGGATTATCTGCTGGATCAGATGAGAGCTGACAGGTTGTAAAAATAAGCATTTTAACTTTCAGGTTTCTGAATTGGCCTGAGGCTATTCCGTCTTTTGTTACAGATGTTTGCAATCTCTGTGTAAAATCATCGAAGTAGTCACAGTGAAGGGAGTTCTGTGTGTTTAATTTTCAGGCTTCAGATTGATGGCAGTAAAAATACTGTTCAGTTGTTTCAGTCATTACAAAGATGAAATTTATACAAGCAAATGTTTTGCTTACATTGTATTTCAAAAAAATCCATTTTTCTATATTCACCTCAGTCTGAGGGCTGAAAGAAATGCATCTGGTTTGTGGGCAATTCTGGTTTTTAAGACAGCCACGACTGGGGTTCTGAACTTACAGCACAACATGAAGTGGTATTCAAAGTGAGAGCGCTGCCGCTGACTTATAGTCATACAATCAGCAACACCAAGGAAGACAAAGTAACAATGAAACAAAAAGCATTATTTTACACATACCATAAATAGTCAATGACAATACTGCATATAGGAGCACTTAAGCACAATTTTATGGAACAAGGCAATAAAGGCTCAATATCCAATTAGCTGCTCCCAGATTCTGCCTCTTCAAAGAAAATTGTTGGAGCGAGCGGAGTCTAAAAAGGAAATTCAGTACGGGATGGCAATGGCTGAAAATCTACCTACTTCCTCGTTAACAGGAGTCAACACTGGCAGAGTCCAGAAACTGGCCACCCACTTTCTCTCTACTGGTAAATGGAACCATTTCAACATGTTAAAACTAGATAATAAATTAATAGTGAATGTCTTTTACCTTGGTAAAACCTAGAACATGGAAAAACTTAATTTCTGGAACCCATCCTGAGAAATATGGTGGTGTGGAAGAAGATGGAGTTAACCTGAAAGGTCAGCAATTTGCACGTTAAATGACAAAGCACACTCAAAAGATCCAAATGGCCAACTCTCATCCATTCCTTGCAGTCTTTTCATCCCAACTAATTGAGCTGCCTCCTCCACTGAATTTAATTGTCCAACGCTATTCACTACTGAATGCGGCAGGGTTACAGAGCTTAGATCTGATCCGGCAGTTGTGGAATTGCTTAGCTTTATTACTTGTTGCTTATGCCATTTGGTGTGCAGGTAGTCTTCAGTTGTAACTTCATCAGCTGCCACCTGATTTTTAGGTATGATTGGTGCTGCTCCTAACGTGACCTCCTGCACTCTTTAGTGAACTGGGGCTGACTTCTTGGCTTGACAGGAATTGTAACGTGGTAGGATGGTACTACGTAAGTTCAAATTATCTTTTTATGTGAAGCCTCAAGATTGAATCAAAGTTGGCTCACCATTCCCATTTTTCCAAAAGCTGTAATATCACTATCTAATCACACAATCCCTTCAGTGAACACGGACGACTTGATGGGCCGAATGATGTTAATGACCCTCCCAAGGGCATCCCAACCACCCTTGTAGAGATAACGCCCCAATCTCTGAGCCAGAAGCTCAGGATTCAAGTCTACCTGTTCTAGAAGTGTGTCATAACATATCTCAACAGGTTGATTAAAAATATCAACATTTGAATTGAGCCAAAACTTTACTTTTAGGAGAAACTAAAATCGGAGCCTTTAAAAACAGAAATTACTCAGTCATCATCAGATGGATTTCAATATGCCATCTGTTATTTAGAGGATGATCCACCCTATGACACAATCACAAATGTGTTAATTCTTCTTACATTGCCATCAACTTTTACATGAAAACCAATAGCTTAGGACTTTGAAGAAACATCACATAACAGTTTACACTTTTTAAAAATGTTTTATTTCATGTGGGTTCAGTATTTTTACTGCAAATTTAAAAACGTATTTTAAGTCATCGTATTCCATTCATACATGGTTCTCAGGTAGTGGAGAGTTCAAGACCCAACCTAGGGATTCCAGCATAATCTAAGGTAATAAGTGAGTGCAAAATGAGGGTTTGCTGCACTGTCAGGTGAAACATTAAAATGAGGCCTCACTCACCATCTCAGGTAGATGTAAAAGATCCAGTAGATCTATTCTCAAAGAGTCGCTAGCTAACAAACAAGCAACCAAAATTTCTTTAAAACGGTTCTTTCAAAATATTCCTCCAAACATTATGGCATTCAAGGAACCCCTAACTTAATCAGATTTCTGCCCTACAACCTAATGAATGATTGCTCGTGATGGGGAATCCAAAACTAGAGGGTATAGGCTTAAGTGAGAGGGGAACATTTAAAAGGGACTGAAGGGGCAGCTTTTTCACACAGAGGGTGGTGCACATATGGAATGAACTGCCAGAGAAAGTGGTGAAGGCAGGTACAGTTAGAACATTGAACAGGAAAGGTTCAAAGGATATGTACCAAACGCAGGCGAATGGGACAAAGTTTAGTGTCAAAACGTTTTACTCTCTGTGGTTTCAGTATTTTTATTGCAAATTTAAAAATGTATTTTAAGTCTTTGTATTCCGTTCATAAATATGGACAAATTAGACTGAAAGGTCTGTTTCCATGCTGTATGACAATGACTGGGGTGGCATTAAGGAGACTTCGCAAAATTGACGTTGATGGGAATTAAAGGTAACATTCTCCACTCATTGGAATTCCTTGCACAAAGGAAGTTCAGGTAGTTGGAGATCGATCATCTCAGCTGCAAGTATTGATGCAGAAGTCCTTCAAAGGTTTTTCTAAATCTAAATTTTCTAAATCAACCTGTTCAGATGTGTTATTATACATCTCTGGTGGGATCTGAACCCAAACTTCCCAGCTCAAAGGCTGAGACACAGCCACTGCGCCAGTACAGCCCTAAGTTTTACAGGGTAAATGTTTAATCGCTCGGAGGTAGAGACACTGCCACTGCACCACAAAAGCCCACACTACCACTATCTCTACACTTAACACCTTCAGCATCTGCACAGCTGATATTCAACACTTATAGGTCAAATGAAGGGATGTTTGCTGGTGATTAAACAATTTTCAGTGGCATTGGTAACTCCATGCAGCAAGACCTGGAAAACAACCACCTTGGGCAGATAATTAGCAAGCGATGTTCATACCTCCAACAGAAGGTTTAACAGGTTTTTATTTAAATCGACATAATAATCAGAAATCATCCAAATAAATACAATAATGGGTTAAAGGCTAGGTAAGCTGCAGCAAGTAACTCAACTAACTCCCAAAGGCTTTCCACCATGCAAGTCAAAGCAACCAGATTAATTAGTACCCCATTCACCACTTTAAACATACACCCTCCATCACCAGAGAAGTGGCAGTATTGTGTACCACACTCACAATGAATTGCTGCAATGCACATCAAGGCTACTTCGAGTGTACTGACTGAACTGACAACTGCTGCCACACTAAAGGAAAGATGTGATTGGACTAGACAGAATGCAGAGGAGACTCACCAGGATGTTGTCTGGTTTGGAGTGTTTAAGCTATGAAGTAGTTAAGCCAAGGGCTGTTTTCCTTAAAGCTGAGAATACTGAGGGGAGACCAAGGCAGAAGTCACAAGATTTAACTTGTATTTAGATGATCACTTGAAGGGTCACACCATACAAGGCTATGGATTAAGTGTTGAAAAATGGGATGTGTAAGCAAGTGCCAGAAGAAAGGATGGTACACAATGGGCCAATGGGCCTCTTTCCATGCTGTAAACTCTAACTGAAAGGACAGACATTTGCATAGGAACGCCAACGTCAGCAGTTCCTTCCCAAGCCATACACCATACCAACTTGGAACTTAACCACTGATCCTTCAGTGTTACAGTCAAAATCCTGAAACTTCTTACCTATCAGCATCTTGTGAATGTACCTATTGCAGCAGTTCAAAATGCAGCTCACGACCACCTTCTGAAGAGTGACTAGAGGATGAGCAATAGATTCAAGCCATACCATAAATGCCATGAACATACAAGAACACAATTTATTGGAATCACACTCAGTTTTCCATGTAAATGAACCAAAAATCCCAGTTACTTGGTCACTCCAAGAGTGCATTCAATTCAAACCAACAATAAGCATTCAATGGATTAAATACAATCAGCTTTTGAAACTATTCACAGCACCTATGGGACTGATCTAAATATACAGGTTACAGGTCAAACTCAAAGAAAAACAAAATATGCAGAGAAAACTATATTAAACAGCAATTGGGGGTTATCAGGTAAATCTTAAAATATTCAGAGACAAGAAGCAAAAGATTTTATACATTTTCTCAAAATTAGTTCAAAGTTCATATTTCAATAATGAAAATGGGAAGGAAAGCATTGTGCAAACGTTATGCAAATATAATGAAAACTTTGATAAATTAGGAACCATTTTTTAGAAGTGTTCCAAATATAACAAATAACAAACCTGTTCGACAAATATCATGAAAAATCTTCAACAACAAAGTTTTTGTGATGCGACCCGTTCTCCGTACAGATGAGTCCAACTTATTCAAGGCCCAGTCAAACTGCATTGATTGTTTGGCCCGAACTGCTGTGATCCCTTCATCTTTAGAAAGTGCCTTCTGCTCTGTGGCAATAGCACACAAGCGCACATTGCTGTTCAGATATCTACAAAACCTAAAAAACATAAATCAATTGAAATAGTTGCACTCTCTTACAAAAGTCACCTTTAGTATTGATAAACATGTTCTTGTCAGAGATTCTCTTAACTCACTGGTAAGCTAGAACATTAAATTAAGGGCACACAAGCAATGGTGGAGATAAACAACGAAGCAACAGTATGAACTTCTGAAAGTTAGCTTAAGTTGAGGAGTGTAAAATCATATGATCACTACTTTAGTGTATGGTGGCAATTCCAGATGAATTACGAAACCATGGACTCAAGAGACTCACCTTTGATCCCTCACTGGAAACAAGTGAGCTATTCACAGATCAACGATGAGCACCTGAGCTAACTTCAGTATGCTTCTGCTATGTTGGGATTTCTGTTTGCCATCCATTGATGGCTACTGAGGATGGTACATCAATATTGGGCAAGGCCAGATTAAGACAGTGTAGTGCTCCCTATTGTTCAAAAGCTAGCTGAAGGCATGTAAGATCAAACAAAAATCATTTGAATCACAAACACAAGAAAGCCACTGGCACTCACTGTACTGTATTTCAATAAACGCCAATAGACGAAGTCGATGTAAGCCTAGTGTTTAAGGAATATTTTGCAAAGGAGTGAAAGATGTCCTTCCACATCTTTTCTTCAATGGTAATAAAGTTGATGCAGAGTTTGTGACATAATTCTTATGGGAGAACAGTTTTCACTCATGGCACAAAAGTCCAACACACGTGGCGGCTCAACTACATAAAGAAGCTAAGCAAATGCGTTGCATTAAAACCAATAGAATTAAAATGGAAATTTCAGCACTACACATCAGACATCTTTCTGTTTTACAGTTCCAACTGACCTCAATCTGAAAATAGAACCACTTCTTTCATTTATTTGTATTAAGTTATTCACTTTTCATTGAGAATTTGATGTGCAAGGCAGATGAATTCTACTGTTCACTGTCAGATTTAGCGCTAATATCTCAGACCTGGTAGTAATGTCGGTCCACTGAAGAGAATTATGGGGAAACAACTTTTATATTCTACCCCATTTAAACATCCTGTGGAAACCGTTGTGAAAACTCAGTTTACTACAACATTTTTATGTTATGCTCATGGCACAAAGATTTTGGATTAACTTTTCCAAGTAGGTAAAAGAAAATTTTCCCAACATTACACCGTGCAAACCACTCACTATTTACTTGATCTCTGCCACAAATCATTTATGTCAGAAGTAACACTGTGGCAGCCTTCCGATTGTTAAGCCCCAAAGTGGTTTCAGAACTAGGTGATCTATAACTGAAAAGAGTCATCGAGTTGTACAGCACAAAAACGGACCATGTGGTCCTACCTGTACATGCCAACCAGATATTCTAAATTAATCTAATCTCATTTGCCAGCATTTGGCCCATATGCCTCTAAACCATTCCTATCCATTTACCCATCCAGATGCCCTTTAAATGCTGTAACTGTACCAGCTTCCACCACTTCCTCTTGATTTGCTCAGTCTAACAGATGTGAGTAACATTGTGAACAAAGCAAGTCAGAAGTAAATTTGCAAAAACTTGTAATGCCAATGGGGAAAAAAAATCTATATTTTAATACTGACCAGGTCTGGCAGCATCTGTGGAGAGAGAAAAGCAAAGTTCTTTCTCTCCTCACAGATGGGCCAATCTTGTCAGTTTCTCCAGTATTTTGTTTTTACTTCATGTTTCCAGCATTTACAGTACTTTTGCTTTTATAAGTGCTTAATTCACTGCCATTTTTCTACTAGGTATGCCCATCTTAAAGAAGTTCCACTTGTCTCCAACAGGCTTTCCATTTAAATTTTACAACACTCCTTTGCTCTCCACAGATGCTGCCAGGCTCAAGTTTCTCAGCATTTTCTGCTTTAAAATTTCTAGCATCCACACTATTTTGCTTTTATCTCAATACCTACCCCAGTTAAATGTTTGTCTCGCCAAAACTTCAATGATTTTATCCCAATATAACTATCTTAAACATGCTTTCTGTACAATCAGTATTTCAGTTTTGAATTATAGAAATATTTCCTGCCATAAGCCTTTTCAGTGTAATCTTAAACCAGCAACTGAAACAATTGAGGCCAAGTGTATTTATCCAGAAGTCTTATTTATTCACCACAAATCCAATTTAAAATGAATCTGCCATTAAAAAGCATACCTAACTTAATAGTTTATATGTCACTCAACCAACAAGGGTATTCCTATAGAATTTCAAATTCAAAACTTAACACTATCCAGCAACAAACAGAATTACATTTCCTCTGCATGTCACTACAAGTGGACTGAAAGATGAAGGATTGGCTCATGATTTATTTTAGAGTGCTGAGAAGATTAAGAGCGGGGGATGGAAGTCTAAGGGTAAGAAATATAGAAAAGCTCAACTGGCTAAAGTCATACGAGTGACTTCATATATCAGACGCCTGCCTGAAACAAAGTAGCAGTTTCCATAATCTTTTGCATTCAAAAGGTGACATAAAATTGATTTGACATGACAGTTAATAGTGTTTGCAGCAGCACTTCAGTGTTCTGATCACTGGAGACTGAACAGTACAACGAACGGAGTGAAGTTCAAATGTTACAGATAAGACGATAAGACATAGGAGTGGAAATAAGGCCATTTGGTCCATTGAGTCCACTCCGCCATTTAATCAAGGCTGATGGGCATTTCAAGTCCACTTCCCTGCAATCTCCCCGTAGCCCTTAATTCCTTGTGAGATCAAGTCGTCATCAATTTCTGCCTTGAAGACATTTAACGTCCCGGCCTCCACTGCACTCCATGGCCATGAATTCCACAGGCCCATCACACTCTGGCTGAAGAAATATCTTCTCACTTCCGTTCTAAATTTACCCCCTCTAATTCTAAGGCTGTGCCCACAGGTCCTAGTCTCCCCACCTAACGGAAACAACCTCCCAGCATCCACCCTTTCTAAGCCATGCATTACCTTATAAGTTTCTATTAGATCTTCCCCCAAACTTCTAAACTCTAATGAATACAATCCCAGGATCCTCAGCCATTCATCGTATGTTAAACCTACCATTCCAGATGTGGGTGAGGCAAAGATTAATGATGGATAAAACATGGATATATGAAGAGCTAGGATCACCCACCTAATTGCAGGACTATCTAACAACAATTGGAGGAGTCTCAGCTCCAACAGACAGCTCTCTTTGGTTGATCATTCATGGTATTTTTCACTCCAGACCTACACATAATTCTAAACTGAATTTTCAATGCAAACATTTGACCCAAAGAGGAGAACATCACATCACAATACAGCTCGAACTGTATCAGATTATTTTACATGTCACAGACAATGCTTACTTAGCTACTCAGTCCAGGTGCTTATCCAGATAACGGACTTTAAGCAAGCAGCTTGTCCTCTCTGAAGCCAATTGTCCTTCCAACTCTTTTATTTTTATTACAAATCCATCTGTTAGCTCAGTCCTTCCATTCAGGATAACGTATTGAAGAATGAACAGAAACTGTACCAAAATATGTACAACAGGCCATAAACACAACCTGCGTTCGAACTTGTTGTGAAAGAACTAAAAACCTTTTACAAAATGACCCACAAGGACTTAACCCAGAATGAAATTGGCACCCAAGATTTCCACATACACAAGTGAATCAAAATTTGGTCAGACCTACTTAAAACCTTGTGTTGCCAGCTTTAAGATTTTCTCTTGGATACAATTCTCAGAATGTGACCAACCCAATGTTAATCAAAAATGGAGACTTCTTCACATGCAAGTAAACCATCTGACCGAGTTGGGGTGAGGAGGCCCAGATGGAGAAAAGGCAAAGGATAAGGAAAGAGCAAACAAACGACAGCATAGAGGAAAGAAAGTAATTGTAAGGGTGGGAAAGAGGCCGGATGACACACTGGGTGGGAAAGTCATGAATAGAATGGTACACGTGGAGTTAGTGTTGGACAATGACAAAAACCCAAAAGGGCTCAATGGGCAATACCATGAATGATGGCCTAATCCAGGAAGAAGACAACTATGGAAAGGCTGGGAAAGCATCTGCAGTTCCCATTATCTCTGAAACTATGGAAAGGCGGCGGGAATGTCGGAAGATGACAGATTTCCAAAGTGCTGGGGCACGCACAAGAGAGGGGCAAAATGAAGTCAGCAGAAAATCTACCTTAAAGGCCTGAGGCCAATGGAATATGAAAGATACTAATTTTGAATGTTTACAGTTCCCGCCCCACTCTAGACCCACTCAGCACATGGACCTCAAGGTCAAGAAGGCTGTCACGTGCAGAAGCGACCAGATTCTTCACTGTTTTCTTTTTAGCAAAATAAAAGCAACGTGAACATTCTCCCGCTCCTCTTTTCGCTGAAAAAAAATCCGATTGTGAAAAAGTAAAAGGACGTGGCAGAGCGATGGCTGTGACTGAATTCAAAGGCTCCCTGCTGCCAGATCAGCCGCAACCTGAGCATCTCTCTGCCTTACCCTTTACTCACTCACCTGGACCAACCGCCGCAGAGGCCGGGAGCAGCGACGCCATTCCCGAGCTGCGTGTACCTCCCGAGGCCGGGGCCGGAAGGCAGGCTGCGGGCCACCGGCAACCGCTTGACAAGACGGACCGACCTTAGCAGCGCCGCCATGTTACCAGGAGGGAAGGGTAGGAGCACGTGGTTGTACAGAGGTCACAGAGACAAACTAAACAACAACCTGGAAAGTACGGGGGGGGGGTAGGAGGGAAACATTGCATCTCATTATTTTATGATTAGAAGAGCAGCATTTATGATCTTAAGGTTCATTTTCTATTCTTTAATACATCATAATTAGAACATTTTCCGTCACATTACTATAGATTAAGACGATTACGATCGAGTTACATAAGATTGCCCCCCCCCATCCCGTCGCACCGCTAGTAGAGTCACAAAGGGTGGCGGGCTGAAGGTTTTCCCCGAGTTGTCTAGATGTGGAGCATTTCGCAGGCGCGCAGCCATTTTAATAGGGTACCAACTGACAGTAACTTTAGGAACCAGCCTTTTTATTTTGTGTGGATGATCCAGTTGTGTGATGGAATTCAGTTTCTTTTTAAAAAAAGGAAAAGGAAATATCTGGCAGACTGGAGGTAACAAATGTTGGAAAGACTCGAAGTAGACCACGCCTGTAGGGTGGGGGAGAAACGGCGTTTGATATTTCAGTTTAATTTCCATTCGTGAATACGGATTCCACATTGGAGCAGATATTTACATGCTGCTTCTCAAATTCAATTACCCATTGCGTCTCATTCCCGCCTGAACCTTGGGCTGGCTGCTTTAATTAAACCGTTCATGATCTTAAACCGTCGTTTGCTAATTCTTTCAAGCCGCAATGTCCGGCTTCCCATTTCCCAAATCTCCAGATTTAAGTTCATACGAAACTTCTGCCTCAATCACCCCTTTAGCCAACTTCAAATTTAACACTGCGAGATAACAAGAACTGCAGATGCTGGAGAATCCAAGATAACAAAGTGTAGAGCTGGATGAACACAGCAGGTCAAGCGGCATCTCAGGAGCACAAAAGCTAAAATTTCGGGCCTAGACCCTTCATCAGAGAGAGGGATGGAATGAGGGTTCTGGAATAAATAGGGAGAGAGGGGGAGGCGGACCGAAGATGGAGAGAAAAGAAGATAGGTGGAGAGGGTGTAGGTGGGGAGATAGGGAGGGGATAGGTCAGTCCAGGGAAGACGGACAGGTCAAGGAGGTGGGATGAGGTTAGTAGGTAGATGGGGGTGCGGCTTGGGGTGGGAGGAAGGGATGGGTGAGAGGAAGAACAGGTTAGGGAGGCAGAGACAGGTTGGACTGGTTTTGGGATGCAGTGGGTGGAGGGGAAGAGCTGGGCTGGTTGTGTGGTGCAGTGGGGGGAGGGGACGAACTGGGCTGGTTTTGGGATGCGGTGGGGGAAGGGGAGATTTTGGAACTGAAGTCCTCATTGATACCATTGGGCTGCAGGGTTCCCAGGCGGAGTATGAGTTGCTGTTCCTGCAACCTTCGGGTGGCATCATTGTGGCAGTGCAGGAGGCCCATGATGGACATGTCATCTAAAGAACGGGAGGGGGAGTGGAAATGGCTGGCGACTGGGAGGTGCAGTTGTATTTTAGTTTACATTTTATTAACAAAGTGTGGAGCTGGATGAACACAGCAGGCCAAGCAGCATCTCAGGACCACAAAAGCTGACGTTTCGGGCCTAGACCCTTCATCAGAGAGGGGGATGGGGAGAGGGAACTGGAATAAGTAGGGAGAGAGGGGGAGGCGGACCGAAGATGGTTAGAGAAGATAGGCGAGGAGACAGACAAGTTTCAGAGGCGGGGATGGTTTACAAGAGAGTTGCAGTGGGAGAGAGAACCCCTCAGGTTTGTCCGGAGGGAGGAGGGTAACCTCTTCAGGTTAGGCATCCTTATTCTGTCTCCTCTCCATCTATCTTCTCAATCCATCTTCTATCCGCCTCCCCCTCTCTCCCTATTTATTTTAGAATCTTCTCCCCCTTTTCTGAAGAAGGGTCTAGGCCTGAAATATCAACTTTCCTGCTCCTAAGATGCTGCTTGGCCTGATGTGTTCATCCAGTTCCACACCTTGTTATCTCTTATTACTGCAGATACTGGAGTCAGACATAATAGTGTAGAGCTGGAGGAATACAGCAGGTCAAGCAGCATCAGAGGAGCAGGAAAGTTGATGGTTTGGGTCTGAATCCTTCTTTAAAATCACTTCATGCGGTCTCATTCCTCTTGTAACTTGCTAATAGTTTCATCCTGGGCCTACTACTGTGTTCCAATGAAGCTCAACACAAGCAACTTTTTGTGAAGAAGGGTCTGGGCCCGAAACGGCAGCATTCCTGCTCCTATGATGCTGCTTGGACTGCTGTGTTCATCCAACTCAACACTTTGTTATCGCAAGCAACACTTTTTTTCGCTGAGGCGCATTACAGTCTCTCGGACTGACCTCCACTTTTTATTACGTGCACCCACTCAGGCCAAGTCTTGTTTGTGTTTTGTTGACTTTGCTTTTAGCAGATTCCACTTTTCACACTTGTTTTACATCTCTATCATTCCTTTATCACCACGTCTTTTGCTGTTCCACTCACTCCTCAGCATAAAAGAAATTGCAACCACTTCAGTTTTGGAGAAGGCCTCCTTGACTCAAAACTTTCATTTGTTTCTCTCTGCACAGATGCTGTCTTTACTTCAGATTTTCAACATCCACACTAGCTTCATTTATTAGAGTTAACCCTGAGTTTTAAACAATGGCCACTATTTTAGGAATCTCCTACATTTATATAAGAAGTAGGAGTAGGCCAATCAGCCCTTCAAGCCTACTGTTCTATTCAATGAAGAGTGACTTGCTTCTACTTCAATTCGACAGCTTACTTCAGAATCCCTGTAGTGTGAAAGCAAGCCATTCAACCCTTCAAGACCACACCCAGCCTCTAAAGAGCATCTTCCCCCAGACACAGCTGACCTACCTTATTCTTGTAACCCTATACTTCCTGTAGCTAATCCACCTAACCTACACATCCCTGGATACTATTGACAATTTAGCATGGCCAATCCCCCTACCCTGCATTTCTTTGGACTGTGGGACGAAACTGGAGCACCTCAAGAAAACCCAAACACACGTGGGAAGGATTTGCAAACTCCACACAGGCAGTCACCTGAGGGTAGAATTAAACCTGGGTCCAAGGCATTGTGAAGCAGCACTACTAACCACTATGCCACCCACCATGTCATGACTCATGTACCTGTCATATTATTGCAGCCATTTGGTTTGTCTCTAGCAGCATCTTAATTTTGATTTTTAAAAATTATCTCCCTGCCTGAATTAATCAGCCCATAGGTCATCCTTTCACTTTCTATTCAGCTATTGACACTTTACTCACACCATTTGACGCCTCAATCACCTGCAAAGACTTTTATTCAGCCTGTCAAACTCCACTCACGCCATTTGTACTATCTTTTGACTCTCTTACTTACCTGGAATGATCTCTCCGCCTATAAATTCTGTGTTGTGCGCTTCCCTCCAATTCACCTGATGAAGGAACAGCTCTCTGAAAGCTTGTGATTTCAAGTAAAACTGTTGGGCTATAACCTTGAGTTGTGTGACTTCTGACTCTGCCATACGTGAGGCAGATGTTACTTAAAGGTTTGGGAAGATGAGTTGTTGCGAATTTTATGTGATTTCTCCAAACCCTCACCTTCAATACTGAGCGTTCCCAATTAAAAGTCTCTCTGTGTTTTTGGTATGTTCATGAATGAACAGTCACAAGTCTGTTTGTGAGCTGGGATGTTTAACCTCTTCAGGTATGCTTTCAGAACTTTCCTACAATGTTGCCATTGTTCTTCTGGAATTTGCTGCTACAACTGAGTCCAAATCGAGGAGTTGTTACAACAGTCTGGTGTCAGAAATACAAGCAATGTGTCCCGTACAGCTGAGCTAGTTACAAGTTGTTAGTGGGTTGATGCCATGCCAAGAGGCTTTGGTGAGGACACTGCTTTTGGATTGCCTTTTGTGCCACTGCATTTAGATGACGTTGCAAAGGCACGTCAGTTGATACTTCCACAGTACTTTGTGGTGCCATTTGAAGGTTTTTGAAATCCCAAAAGTATGTAAAGTGCAGGGATTATTAGTGCTGCCTCATAAACCATGGCCTTATTATCAGGTTTGAGACCCTCATATCCACTTTTCCTTAGCTGAAGGCTGAGCTGGCTCATTGGGAGTAACAATGAATTTCAATATTTCAGTGTATGCCTGTCTTCCATGAAAGCAAGGCTTTGGAGTATACTTCACACTTTGCAGAATCCAGCCATTGATCTTAATTGACAGTGTTAGGTGTTGTGATGGGAGAATTGATTGATTGAGGACTTTAGTTCTCTGTGTAGTTAGTCAAAAGCCCATTTTCTCATATGCTTTAGAGAAGAAGTTGACAATGGCCACATCGACTATGATGGTTCTGCTAGCTAAATCTTTATGAATCCATTATCTCTTTCAACATAATACAATGTATAGTTCTGCATCAAAAACTGCTTATCTTGCAACAAAAACAACAATGGTGGGAGGATTGTTGCGCTTCTAATGGTAAAATGTAAGTGTATGCCACATGTCCTCTGATGGGAGACTGCACTACTTTCCACCACACTGCAGGTGGTGCTGTGGTGTTAATTTTACCTTAAACAGCGTGTCTTCACAGGAGTTGCACTTTTCATGTCCCTGAGATCTGTTGTGCAGACTAATCCGACCAGCACTCCCATCAGATTTTTTGAAGTAATTATTGTTAGTACACACATGAATCTAAAGCTATGAATTGGAAAACAGAATATCTGTATTATAATTATATCACTTTTAAATGTGGTAGTTTTATAATGTGCCAGGATCATAATTGAAATATGTCTTCAATCCCTCATTGCTGTCTTTATCATTGCTTTGAAGAATCGAACTTTTAACTCTCTCTATCCTTAATCCACCTGATCTCGCTCATTCTTACAACCAGTTCCGTGAATTTTATCTTCTCTTTGTTTGAAATGTAGTCAACTTGTCATGTAGCTAAATGTGACAATGAATTGATACAGAGATAAGCTCTGATGAAGGGTCTAGGCCTGAAACGTCAGCTTTTGTGCTCCTGAGATGCTGCTTGGCCTGCTGTGTTCATCCAGCCTCACATTTTATTATAATGAATTGATACATATTTCTTTCCATGGCCATGTACTACATAGCTGAGACCAAAATCATAGATTCTACAAGATCCTTTTGGAAACACAAAATGAAAAATATCTTTAAAATATTAGATTTGGATAAGTACAGATTTTAAATAATTTCTCTTCATGTATTGAATGAATATTTATTTACTAGGTGAAAGCACTTAAGTCACTGTTTGTGATTTTTTTTTTACATCAACTCAGATCTTGAATTCAAACATGCAAGAATGGACAGTTGCCAACTGAAGGGCAAGCACCTCACCACAGGAAAAGGGAGTAAGGGATGAATAGCTTTATTGACTAGTTCTTTTTTTTAATTGTGATCTTTCAGCTGAGAGACGGAGCTGTTATAAACCTGTTTCCTAAAAGCATTCTTCTGACCCTCACTTGCTGGAGAACTACTGTATTGAATCCCAGTTTAATCAACATTACACATGCAGAAAAGACCATGAATACAAAACCATCAGCAAATGCAGCAACAAGTCTACCAAGACTCAAAGGTTTCTGGACCAAATTACGAGTACTACTGAGCTAAAATATTAATGTATAATAGATAGAATTGGTGAAAACCTGACTTGTAAAATATGTCAACATTTAAACTGATGTTGGACAATTTTGAGTAAACAGCCGTAGTGAGGGTCAGTCAGCAAGATCAGAATAAACATGATTAATAACAGCCAAATACAAGTCAAAGCATGGAAAATTGCTGACAAAGTATTACAAACATATGGCATACGGAGAAAATAAGCAGAGCAAATTACATGGAAATTGCAGTAAGTGTCAATAGATTAGTCATGATTCCAGGCATATTTCAACGATAAGTGGCCCTTTCTGAATAATTTAAATAATAATGAGAATGGGGATTTATTCATGCTGTAACTTGGCATCGTTAAAAGGCAAGGTTTGTTTTTCGGTAATTATTCTGCATTTTATAGAAGCTGACAATTAAAGTTGAAGTGAAAATTTGACTTAAAATGATGAGGGCTAGGCACTCAATATTATGAATATATAGTGTTTAAAGGACCTAAATAAGCAAGGTGGGGTAACAGTACTGATCAGTGAGGACATTAGTGTTGAAAAGAAAATGTTCTTGAAGTGGCAAAGACAGAAGTATTTGGGTAGTGAGAATCAAAGAGCAATAAGCATGAATTGTGCACATTCTGTGGATCTTTCAAATAGCGAAAGAGAGGGAGTTAGCAAAACTTTAAAGGAATCACAAATATGTGCCTGAACTATGAAGTGGCAATATTGGGGAACTTTAGTTCCACATTGTTCAATCAGGATGATGTTGATGGACTTTAATAGCCCAGGTATTCATTGAGACAGTGTTCAAGGAAAGACCAACAAAGAACAAGAATTTCTCAAGTTTGTTAAAAAAAACTTCTTCGACGAGCATATCCTTGATCCAGCTAAGAAGTATTGCACAGTCTGGTCCTGGGAAACAATGTGGGCCAAGTGTCTATGGACACTTTGGTGAATGATCATTGTATCATTAGGGTTAGATTAATAATGGAAAAGGTTCAGGAGCAATCTACAGTGCAATTTCTAAGTTGGAAAATAAGCTAATGGAACAGAATGACAGGAGACCTCGTCAGAGTAAAATAGAATGAAAGATTGACAGAAAAAGCTAAAACAACAATGGGTGATCTTCAAGTAGGAGGTGTTTCAGTTACAGGCTAAGTACATTTCTGCAAGAGGGAAAGTCAGAAGAACTAAAGCCTCGATGACAAAGGCGATACAGAATATGATGAAACAAAAGGAAGGGTGTATAATACATGTCAGTTGAACCCATCAAGTGACAACCAGATCAACTATCTAAATTGAAAGGAGGAATAAGAGGAACAATTAGACTGACACAAAGAGAATATGAGAAAAGAATGGCAGTTAACATAAAGCGCAACTCCAAAATCATCATCCAGCATTTAAGTGGTAGGTAGGAAGTAAGAGGAAGATAAATGCCTACAGGTTATAAACAAAGCTGGAATATTTAACAGTGGCATGTATTGGTAAGGAACAGAATGCTGACAAAGTATTGGTAAAGGCAACGGATTGAGTGAAAATTTCCAGAAAGGACACACAAAAAAGACTCATTTTCTTTGGAGTGAATTGTTCACCCTGTCTGAATGGTTTGCACCCCAGGTTGCTAAAGGAAGTGACGTGAAAATGGCTGAAGTGTTTTCCATAATCTTGCAATCTTGCCGGAACATAATGGAGGAGCCAGAACAGTATGACCAAAATTACCTGCAACTGGATCTAAGTATAAATGATCTCTAGCAAAATGATAGTGGAAAGAAAATGCTAATTCAAGATATAAGACAATATTTAACAAGTTTCTCCAAATGGAAGCCATCTTCATTTGGTAAATGACGTCCCTACTGCAAACCTACTATTCTGTATTTGTGAGTTCACATCAATCTCATGTCCCTTTATATAGTGATTGGATGAAGATGACACCACTGACTGAACTAGATTATCATTGATAAACAAAAGCAAAATACTGAGGATACTGGACCTCTGAAATAAAATTATTGAGTGCTGGAGAATCTCATTAAGTTTGGCAGCAACTCTGGAGAGAGAAAATAAGTTACCATTTTGAGTCACTGATATACTCACACTGGTATGCAGGATTTGTTGCTGTGAACTAAGTAACCAGTAAGACCACTACCTCACAGCTTCTAGATCACCCGATTAAGCTAACACTTTTCAGCTTTCAGTGCTTCCTTGGTGGAGAACTCTAGCAGTGTTCGCAGTAATGCCGTGCCCCTCAAACTCTTGGGACTAATTCGGATCTCCACAATGTCTCCAATGGTGGACTTTGATCACCTGGTGCTCCATAGATAAGTATAGCTTATGTGCAAGGCAATTTCATCCCAACATGCTACTTCTGATTTCAGCTTCAGACAAATCCTTATTGTGATATCCTATTTCCATTTACAACCAGTACACATCTGTCATATTTTAGCCACGCCAATGTTACCCAAACCTCTTCTTTGTTCACTCTCATGCATTTTGGCTGCCACTCCTGAGACCACTCCTTCTATTTCCCTTTTTTCCCCTCTTCCGTTCACCCTTCAAGTCCATCTCTCATATTTCTACTTTTTCCTGTTTTCCAATCATGCCTGTTTTCTTCCCTCTTGCTTACTATTCTCCCTCCATGAAATTCTACCAAAAATATGCATTCCTCCTCTAGCATCCTATGCCCCAGTTGCTATTCCAGGCATGACTGTGACCAGAAAAGTCCACAGCTGCATTCTATGTGTCTCTGAAGGGTTTATCAAAACACCCAACACCACCATCAAAGATACAGCAACCTCAATTCCCCCGTCCTAATCTGTCACTAACATTCCCAATTAGCTTTTTAAACTCCATCCTGTCACACTTATACCAGATCAGTAGGTCAGCAATCACTGCACTTCTCCACATCTCCTTCCAGAATGTCTGTTTAATTGTGAACAAGGCCTTGGCATTCACAGGTTCCTTATGCATTATTAAACTGGCATTGTGGGCTTGAGCATTCCCGAAAGCCTCCCTGCCTAACCTTAACTTGCATCACCTGCATTGTTCAAGCTACCAGGGTAGTTTTTATTGCAAAAATACATTCATTTATTCCTTTCACTTTGGTGTCTTTTCCTCCATAAAGTTGCTAACCTATGTTACACAAACCCTGGTAGTTTTAGGTGTTTGTTCACTAAACTAGTGCCAATAATTATAACTTTGTTATCTTCTGATGAAAAATGTCAGAGCACCTCCCCAGTGTATACATGGCTTTCAGAAGATGTGAAGGCTATGAACATGAGAACACCCCCTTTGATGGCCTGACATCGACAGGAGCTGTGCACCAATTTATCCTTCAAGTGTAAATGGAAAGAACGCTGGCAGTTGAAGAGAATGTGCCAACTGACCTGACAGAGTTGTGCAAAAGGGAAACTGTAGCTGTTGCGCAAAATTCTGAATTAGACTCTCACTTAACCTCACCCCCAGTTCTTTCAATAGACACCAATGACACTTTTGCATGAAGAGATGGGATTTATAGAGTGGCATCTAAACAGTCAAGTTGACCTCCAACTATTATTTTAACATCTGTATCAGTCGAAAAAATGAAGTCTCTTGATAGATTTAGCCATGGGAGTCTCCTCAAAAGAAATGTCACCAGTAGAGTTCACCCAGAGTTGTAAACGCATGGAATAGTTTACCAGTGGTAGTCACGGAAGCGGAGTCATTAGTGACATGTAAGCAACTGCTGGACAGCAGTGAATTGAGGGGAATGTAGGTTAGGTTATTTTATTTTTGGATTAGGAATAGTCCACGGCACAACATGGTGGGCGGAAGGGTCTGTACTGTGCTGTACTTTTCTATGTTCTATGTTCACAGGGTGCAGAGTTATGTCTAGTTTATTAGGTATTGCTTTAAGAGGGTGAAAAGAGTGTAATGGTGCCAGGGACCATCAAGAGAGTTACCTTGCCTGCCTTGTTGTGGTGTTAAGCCACTTGCAGCACTAATTCATATTTCTGGAAGGAGTATCAGTACTAAATATTAGTGCCCTCCCTCCACACTACACAACTGGCGACAAGACTGATATTCCTAGAGCCTCATGAAAAATTAGAATTGCGAGTGCAATGTTGATACTATTTTCCTGACCTTGCTCCCAATTTCTATCCATCAACCATAGATGGTATAGTTCTGAGACAGCCATTTCAAATTTTGTTTCATTAAGTCCTCAGCCGCTATACAAGAGTACAGAATGCATGTTTTGCAGTAGTTTATGAGAATGTTTTATCTCATTTAAAAATGATTGGAGATTCAGACCTCTTAAGAACTCATACAATTGCAGATAACAAGGTGTGGAGCTGGATGAACACAACAGGCCAGGCAGCATCAGAGGAGCAGAAAAACTGACGTTTGGATCTGGATTTGCAGTTTTCTTAAAAGAAATTCTTTGCAGATCCTTACTGTAAAAGAAGGGAACAGATGTTGCTGGAGGAAAGACAAGTAAAAGGTGTGTGCTCAGAGGAATACTGAACAAGAATTTACGGGTTCAGAACAATTTGCCTGAAGTTCTGTCAACTGCAAAGCGGCAACAACAGAACGGGCAATAATTTATGCCTTGGAGTTTGATTGGCTAATGATGAAACATTTTCATAATCTTTAATAAACTTAGCAATTAATAGACCCTATTTCATAATTAATGGCAAGTAAATGGGAAAAAATTGGTTTCTGCTTACAAAGAAAATGAATGTTGAGCACAAATTTCCAAGTGTCGGAAAATGGATTAGACTAGTTAGGTGGTTGATTTGACCTGTAACATAGCACAAGCCTTTTTCTATGCTGTGGATCTCTCTGACTCTACTGAGGTTTCCTGCTTTTCACAAAATAAAATCACTAAAATGTGGAACTCATCCGGGTCAGTTTAAGGTTACATGTTTCAACTGTTGAAAGACGAATCAGGCTGGAATTACATGGAGGATTTGTCTTTTCCATTGACTGTTACTTGTTTCAGTCTGTAGGTGGTCTCTGTGTTCCTGATATTTCACTGACATTCAATGAGTGAAAATTGAGAAGTGTTACTATTTCCCTTAGGGTTGTCAGTATCTAGATACATTGAATAAATGTTCACACAGACATGACTTTCCTTGCTATGTGGTCCAGATAATAACTTATAATGCTCAAGTTGCAAAGTCTATGAAGTGTCAACCATTTCGGATTCTTTTCTCCACATATAGTCCAGTCCAGCAGTAACACCTTAACTTAAACTAAATGTTAGAACATGTTAACTGCTTCATGCATTTTGTACATTTTTATACTTTAATTTTTCTCAGTTCTGATTTTTCAGCTAGGTAGGGCACGATAATTCCTTTCGGGATTCTGTCTGAAATAAAGTTTGAGTAGTCAATTTATCAAGGCATCGGTCCAAGCACAAAAAAGCTTGGCACAAAGGTGGCAATCTCATTCAAGTGATAAAATTAAAGAAATACTTGTCGACCTTTCCTGCTATTGTTCTGCAAGCCAGTGCAGATCTTAGTACATTCACTAGCATGTTTATCCAGGACATCTGTGATATGGATAATGCAGTTCTCCTGCTAGATCTCCTACCAGTGCCTGAAAGGAGCCTGTGGCAAAAAAAACATTGAATGTTGTTGTCACTTTTTAATGATACTGGCAGCATGTCATTGATGTTGCTGCTTGGTACCAAGGGACAATACATTTATTTGCAGTTTCTTCATAAACTCCTCAATTCTTGGTGAAGGACAGATTGCTGTATTGCCAGCTGTAACAATGTGATTTTATTGATACTGCACGATGGCCTGACCTCTGATTTAATGTTACCCTTTTCCTCCCTCAAGATAGCCAGCAATATGACCATCCTGAAAATTATTTAATCAATCTTTAATATGTTTCCCACTTGGTTCTATGTATGACTCCTATGACTCTTCCTCCTGTCTTAACAGAAAGTCATTTCCAAAAAAAAAATAGCACTGCACACTATCTAGGGTGATGACTTCATTGATACATTTTCCAGTTGAAAGTACAAATGTTCCCAAATCTACCCAATAACTGCACTGGACCTCTGCCAAAAGATCTGTTGGAAATTGGACAGAACAGTTGGCACTTCATTGGAAACAAAGGTGACAGTTTGGAGCAGAAGTTTTCCCCAGAAGAGGCATGTCCTATTAAGGGATGAGTTGCAGGTGGCTTCTAGGTCTGCTCAAAACAAAGATATTAAGGAAGACCAAAGATGTTAATATTGCAGATATGTTAATCAATTCACAAATAAGAAATATAATTGTCAATGTCCTTTCGCCCCCAGCACTCCAAATGTCCATCCCACACCAACTATAGCATAAGTATTGCCCTCTGCACACTTCACTTCAGCTCTGAAGAAGAGTCATCTAAACTTGAAATGTTAGCTTGCGTTCTCTCCATGGATGCTGCCTAAACCCCTGTGTCCTACAGCATTTTTGTTTCAATACAGATTCTAGCATCTGCAGTAATTAGCTCTTAACATTGTCAAGTGGTTTGTTGGAAAAGGTGATCTGGAGGAAAATGTGAGTGATCTGATTAGTAAATTTGCAGATGACGTGAAGATTAATGGAGTTGCTGATAGTCTGACAAATGTGGAAGTATACAACAAAATATAGACTGATTGGCGACTTGGGCACAGAAATAGCAGATGGAGTTTAATCCAGCCTTTTGTGAGGTGATGCATTTTAGAGGATCAAATTTAGGTATGAATTATACAGTAAATGACAGAACCCTCAGAAACATTAACATACAGATAGATCTTGGTGTGTAGGTCTACACTTCCCTAAAAGTGGCAACACAAGTGGCCAAAATGATTAATCCTCCATTGGTCAGGGTATGGAGTACAAGAGTTGGCAAATGATGCTTCAGCTATATAAAACCCTTGTTAGGCCACATTTGGAGTATTTGAAGCAGTTTTGGTCATCACACTACAAGAAGGATGTGGGAGCTTTGGAGAGAGTGCAGAGAAGGTTCACCAGGATGTTACCCAGTCTTGAGAACATTGGCTATGAGGAAGGATTAAAAAAAACTAGGATTGTTTTCACTTGAAAGATGGTGCTGAGAGGAGACCAGCTAGAGGTCTACAAAATTATGAGAGGCATAGCTGGGATAGATAGAGGCTTTTTTCCAGGGTTGAAGGTGAGAGGGGAAATTTCAAGGGAGATGTGCAAGGAATGCTTTTCACACAGAGGGTGGTAGTAGCCTAGACTGCACTGCCAGAAGAGGTGGTGGAAACATTGGCAACACATAAGAGGCATGAATAGGGAAGGAATAAAGAGATATGGACCGAATAAGAGCAGAAGGTTTATTTTTTAGTTGAGTTAGGGCATAATAACCAGCATAGATTTGGAGGGCCAAAGGGCCTGTTCCTGTGCTGTACTTCTCCTTTGTTCTTTTCTGCACATTATAAGCATTATCTCTGTCAAAGCATGTGAAAACTTACTTTAAAGATATATTAAAAATGGCTCTAACTGAAAGGGGAAAACAATGAAATGTAAATTGAAGGACATAAAGAAGAATATCAGGTAGACAATTAAGCAGTTGGTGAAGTCAATGTTCAGTCCAAAAGGCTGATGAAGAGAAAGAAGAAGAAAAAACATTTCTAGGTTAATTTATATGGGAGACCAGTGGTGTCCTCTACAATTTAGGAAGTTGACAAAATAAATATTAACACACTCCTATAAACACTAACTGTTGTCCTTACCTTTTTAAGGAAGAGGACACAAGGTTACAATGCATGATCTTAAAGCAGCTGAAGACTGGATGCAGTTTGCTGCTTCATGAAGGATTGCAACTACTTGCTTTCCCTGATGTATCGAGGTTAGACATATTCTCTTCAAATTGTTCATCCTTTATCACATTGCTTTTGAGAATGTATCATTACCAGTTTAACCTCTCCATGGTTTTCAAGTGCTATTTTATATGACTGCACTGCCTGCAGCAAGTTCAGGCAATGATTCCTCTAGTGGCCCCTGTGAACTCCTCTGCCGTACATAAAGAATACATTATGTGTGAGCTGGCCTTGAGAGTTTTGAAAGATCTGACATCTTCAGAGATTAGAAAAATGTGGAACTACTGTTTGTGTGTATTATTTTACCTTGAACTCGGGAGCTGTTGAAATTTTGAAGATCAACTCCGTCGAATCCACTGGGGTAATGCTAATACTGGAGTGTTCGGTCTCTGGACACTCTCCAGTTGCTGCTGCCATAACAATCTGTGTCAAGTCAATGTGCCTCATAAAACTCCATGGATAAAGGGAACCGCTTTGCAGTGCCATCGAGAATCAACATAGCCTTCAACTGCATGTGGCAATAGCCAGTTGCTATCAGTCTTATTCTGCTTGAATATACCTTTTACTCTTTTTTGAAATGAATTTGACTGCTAAAGTGACTAGAAGGAATCTTTTTGCAATAAACAAAATTCCATATGTTTAAAAAATGAAAATGCAATAAAATGTAATCCCAGGGTTTAAGAAATCCAAACAAAAACCAAAAGAACTGTGGGGGCTGTAAATCAGGAACGAAAACAAAGTTGCTGGAAAAGCTCAGCAGGTCTGGCAGCACCTACGGAGGAGAAAACAGTTAACTTTTTGGGTCCAGTTCTGAGGAAGGGTCACCGGACCCAAAATGTTAACTCTGTTTTCTCTTCCACAGATGCTACCAGACCTGCTGAGCTTTTCCAGCAACTTTGTTGTTGAAGAAATCCAAGTTGTGTTCCAACTTGAATAGAGATAAATAGGGACATTTTCTTCCAATTTATGATTGTTTGTGATCTATTGTGTTGGTAGGTAGCCAGTAACCAATGGATCCATTTATTTAAGTACATGGAACACAGGTCTGCCATTGATCCTACTACGCTCCCACTGAAGAAGAAAAAATTAGGAAAATTGCTTTATTTTCTAATGTACATAAAAAGATGGATTACATTATTAGTGCAGAATGGTTTTCTGGATTAGAATGGAGGATTTCCTTTTTTGTGTATGATCAGTGACTTTTCACAATTAGGGAATCAATTGGATCCTTGGTTCAATTTTTAATCCAACGTAAATTTCTGGAATGATGCCTTGAAAAAATATTACAAGTTACATATTTAATGACAGCAACTACTGGCAACTGGGTAAGTTTGAGAGGAATATTAATTGTCGAGGACATATAAATTGAAATTAAGAAAGGATTGAAGACATTGGATACAGCAAAGTCCCTGATACGATCTGGCTGTAATACAGAAAATGTCTGCCCTAGAACAAGCTGCATTACTAGCCAAATTGTTCCATTACAGCTACAACTGGCATCTAGCAATATTGGAAAATTTCCAACGTATGTTCTGTCCATGAAAAGCTGAATAAGTCTATGGAATTATCCCCCATAGCTTTATTACCAATCATTAATCAAGTGATGCAAAGTGTAATAGCTCGTGTGATCAAGCAGCTCTTAGAGAGCAATAATTTGCTCATCAATGCTCATTCAGTTCAGGTTCTGCCAAATACAATCAGCTTCAGACTTCGTTGCAGTCTTGATTTTTAAAAAATGGGCAAAGAGCTTAGTATCAAAAGTGAGTGAAAGACCATTTGACTGAATATTGTCTAGTATCAGTGAGCCTCAACAAATGTGAAATCAAGTGGAATTATAGGGAAAGCCCTGTACTGATCCAGGGGGCCAGGCTAATGCTCTGAGACATAGGTTTGATTCTTCCATGACAGATGACAAATGTATGAATTCAATTAGGAGAGCTGGAATTACAAATAACTATTCAAATAACAAATAAATGTGAAACCATTGTAAAAACCATCTGACTCAGTAATATCCTTCTGGGAAGAAAAATTTGCAATCTTGTCCTGTTCTCACCTATATGTGACTCCAAATCTACAGCAATATGGTTTGACTCTAATCTGCCCTTCAAAATGGCCAAGAGGGACTTAGGAACAGACAACAAATGCTGCCTTTGCTAGTGATGCTCAAATCCCATGAAAGAATAGCCAAGATCCTGAAACAATCTTACCCTCATGGAGCAAGATCTGAACATCCTTAAGTTTGGGTTGATAAGTGACAAATAATGAGTTGTAACATGTGTAGCAATAGACAATGTAACAATTTGTTTTGACGCATGACAGCATTACCATCACTGAATTGCCCCCCCCCCACCACCACCGTTTACAACCTGGGATTTTCAATTAATCTGGCTTCAAGGGCGGATTAGGGACTGAAAATTCTATGATGAGTAACTCATCTCTTGACCCCAGCATATACTAACCTCCTCACTTTAACATATACTACGCACCAGTTAGGCATGTGATTTTAAAAACCTATCCATATTTCTGAATGAGTGCAATTCCAACAATATTTATGAAGTATCATACTATGCAGGATAAATCAGCCAGCTCCATCACCCTCAACAGTTATTCCCTTCACCATCAGACAGTGTGTGTGTTATTTGCAAAAAATAACAAATCTTCAAGGCACCTTCTCAACTCATACCACAGCCATGTCGAAGAACAAGGCAGCAGGAGTGTGGAGCCAGCTGCAAGCCCCCCTCCAAGCCACTCACTATCCTAATGTCATGGAAGTGTTGAACTTTTTCCTTTATTTTCCTAGTTAAAACTACAAAAAAACTTTACTGTGAAATATTATCTTATTTCTTTAATTTCCTACGATTCGATGAAGTAATGCATAACTTTTTAACTCATTTCTCTAACTACGTTGTAAGTATATTTTTTGTACCTTGATACCTGACATCATGTGTGGCGACATTATACACTTTTCACTTTACTCCTGTACTTGAGTATATGAGACAATAAAATCTAAATCTAATCTGAATCTAAGATATGGATAGAATCTTATGGTCCCCTAGTATTGAGTTTGCAGGTGATATATGATCCATAAAATTCCCCTTGTGGGCTTTTCACTGCCCTCATTTATTCTTGCTCTGTCCACAATGTCAAATGAATTTGGTGAGGTGACTCCCACCCTGTAGGGTCGAGGTCCCTGAAAGGTTAGTAAATGGTTGCTGAAAGGCCACGTCATTCTTGCCCTGAGTTTTGAAGGTGGTTGGAGGACTTCAGAGGTCGAGGGGTACTGTGAGGGCACCCTGGGGGAAACAGAAAAATCTCTCTCAAGATGGATTCTGGAATCTGGTGGGATGTAAAATTCTGCTGTTTGGAGGTAAAGGACTGTCAGTGAGGAACACAAGATTGTGAATAATAAAAATGTCTCCATCCCTAATTTCGAGCTTAGTTTCCCATCTCCCTCAAAAGGTGGTAACTCGTTTGCAGTTTAGTCACCAAAGCAAATTACCTAACTGCTTAGCCTTGATACTGCTCAGCAGATAAGAAATACGTACATTTGCTGTATTTTAATTGTTTTAACCTCCCAAGCCCCTACTTCCAGCAATCTGAACAAGAAACAAGTTAGGAAGTCAAATTTTAAAAATTGGTGGAAATATTCAGCAACATCTGTGGAGGGAACTGAGAGAAATGTTAACATCCACTGATGCTGCCTCAACTGCTGAGCCGTTCCAATTTATTACATTTTTTGATAAGATTTCCAGTTTTGTTGTAATCATAAATGGGTCTGATATATTGCTGTTAAAATTATCAGCATATACCTACAAAGAAAATTGTGAATAACAGGCTGATGAACTGGATTGAAAGTCCAGCTCAGGTTTGTGCTAAAAATTCAGAATTCAGATCAGCTGAAGAACTATGAATTTTGCTTGAAGCATTGTTAGCTTTTACTACGATTATGAAAAGGCAGTTGCATGAAGGGCCCTTGAGACCTAGCCTTGATACAGTCCATGCTCAGCACACCCACCATGCTCCTACCCACCGGCTTAATTTTTACAATGCATTTAGAGCTATCTTACTCCCACAATCATGCACAAAGCTCACAAAAAACAAACCTTTTGAATCTGTACACCAGCTTAATGGGTTACTGCTGCTGTGCACAGGATATATTTTGAGCTGGATAATGGCATTTAGGATGCACTTTATTTCATTCATGTATAGGGGAATTACTGTTGGTGGTAAGAGACCTGAAGAAAATATTGGTCGTTCTGTGTTTAAAAAGGTCTAAAAACAAAAAAAAAGGAGCGATGTTGCACCATATAACATTAAACATCTTTATCATTCCAGTTTTCCTGAATATAGACATATGTGTTGGTGAGGAATAACGGTATTGGGATTTTTCCAACTCCTTATATAATTTAATTGAATTCTACTTTGAAATACTGACCTCATGATATTTGTTTGCATTTTCGTGACATTCTTCTCCTCCAAATGTCTGTATCTAGTTTACTTTGCTGTCAGTTAAGAGGACTCACTTTCACCCTTCCACACCTTAATTTATATCAGTATTTCTCTTTCACTCCAATGAGCAATCCCTTTGACTTTACACTGGAACTTCACACCTCTTTCTCTTCCACCTCCAGCAAAAGTATAAAAACCACCATTCTCTAACTCTTTCAGTTCGGAAGAAGAGTCTTATCAAACTCAAAACATTTATTTTGCTTCTCTTTTCACAGACATGCCGAGTTTCTCCAGCATGTTCAGTGTTATACCAGATGATGCATAAACCAATTCACTGGTGAGGAGAACTTCATATACCAGTGTCAATTGGACCACAAGGCCATGCCCTACTAGTTGCTGTCACAATCTAACTTATCCTTGTCTGCTGCAAAGGGGTTCAGCTGCAACTCCTGCCTGCACTATGTGCTGTCAGACATGCTGAGTTTCTCCAGCATTTTCTGGGTTTGCCTCATACAAATTATCCTTCCTCAAACATGAGCCTTGCTAAATGACATTGACAGACTATTTCACTGAAACATAATGCAATTATTCTTAATACTACCTCTACTGCACATCTGTACAGTTGCCTGTTTCAACAAGGGCCGATGCATGACATTTCAGGACAGAAACTAGTTTTAGTTTTGCCCTCTTGGAAGAGCACAAAACTAGTTTTAGCACCCAACTTTCCCAGCATCTATAGTTCAGTGTTATACCAGATGATGCATAAACCAATTCACTGGTGAGGAGAACCTTCATATACCAGTGTCAATTGGACCACAAGGTCAAGCCCTACTAGTTGCTGTCACAATCTAACTTATCCTTGTCTGCTGCAAAGGGATTCAGCTGCAACTCCTGCCTGCAGTATGCTGCTGCATTAAGCATGTCACTGACAGTCCATTTGCTCAGGCTGTGTACAACACATTTGCCATTCAACGATCAGACAAGAAATCAGGGATTTGTAATAGTGCTAGTTACACTCATGTTCATTGTACTGTGTATGATCGCAGGTCTTAATGTCAGTGGTTAAAAAAATGCTTGGTAGTACAGAACTTAAACTTTGCTCAAAAGAGACTAGAGGTTGAAGCTTTTCATCTTACACTCATTGGAACAATAGACAATAGGTGCTGGAGTAGGCCAAACAGCCCTTCGAACCAGCATCACCATTCATTGTGATCATGGCTGATCATCCACAATCAGTTATCCCCCATAACCAGGACACACGACATAGGTTTGAATGGTGAACAGAATACATTTTTGCAAGTGTGCTTCTTCCAATCTAAATACCCCCCAAAACAAGTTGGATTGTAAAGGGAAGCCTGGCAGTGAAAGTTGAACTTTCTCTGATTTGTTTTTTTGCTTATTTCCAGAAGTACTCCCACATACATCTGATTCTTTTTCCCCCAATTACCACATCAGCTACGGTATTCTTTTTCATCTATTAACAATCACATGTGTTTGTCAATTGATTAATTTACACAAAGACCATTAAGCAAACGTAAACCATCCAAGGTGAGGGAGAGGGGAGAGGACTAAATCAGAACGGAATTGGAAGGTCTTCCTGGCGATTAAAAGAATGGACCCCGATGGATGAGAATCTGTCCCAGGTACTTCCACTGCAAGAAACCAGGACAAAAGGGAAGTTGTTCTTTTTACCCTTCCACAGAAACTCAGTCTACAAGAGTTTTTTTTGTAATAAAAGGTGGCCAGTATCTGACCAGTGTAGCAGTCAAGAGTTTTTGACCAAAGGAACAGCAGCCAATGTCGGTTTTAAGCTGCAGACAGAAATTAACTTTCTCCCGAGACAAAGAATGCACTAATGGGGAATTTGATGAATTTGCTGCTGGAATCAGGTTGACAAAAAGTGCTGATGGTGTCATTGCTTATAGTTTATCAGTGAGTGAACGTGTTAAGTGCCTGGTAATAGTGAGGGTAGTCCTAGGCTTCCTAGTACCATGGATCCAGGGATAGATATTTTACTGGGAAATGATCAAGTAAACAGCAAAATACACACCCCAAACAGAAAAGCCAGCAGCTTAGGGCAGAAAATTCAGGAGTTGAAAAAGATTCAGACTCCCTTACAGGGAGTACTATAATCCACAGTGTTAGAATAATGACATGTCACTCAAACAGGGCTGAAGAGAGACTGGCAGCATCAGAAAAGTTTAAAATGAATCCAAAGGAAACAGGCCAATAACTGTAAAATAATGCATGAGGGCCAGGAAAGATGACACAAGAAATGGCAGGACAGAACAAAAATATCTGGCTAACAAATACCTTTGTGACAAATTTAAAGCAGAGCCAGGAGTTCTGAGACAGGCAGGGGAAAGTGAAGGTGAAGCTTCACCTCATGGAGGAAGTACAAGGGAGTATTGCAGAAACTGAGCATCTACCTGGTTCCAGGGAAATGGAAATGATAGTGGAAATCCCTTTCCCAAAATGAAGTGGAAGGGATCAGACAGTTCTGGAGAACACAACCAGCGGCTTACCCACTGGGATAGTGAAAGAATAGAAACAAGTTTTAAACATCAACTGATTGAGTTAGGCTGGAAAGACATGGTGCAGTGGAAGTGTCTGTACCTCTGAGCCATGAGACCTGGGTTCAAGTCCTACCTGCTCTGCAAGTGTTTAATAATTTCTCTGAATAGGTTGATTAGAAAATTTTGTTTTCAGGTTGTTGTAAAGTTAAACTGGATACAAGTGAGATATAGCATGCAAGTCCAGACACCCTATGAGAGGCAATTGTCAGATTACCACTCTCAATCCTGGTCGAACCAGCTCAGTTAGGGTAGGCTTGAGGAGGAGCTTGTTGCACATATCCATGATAGTTTTCTTGAACAGTATGTAATGGAATCGATGAGGGAGCAAACTATCCTAGATCTGGTCCTGTGTAATGAGACAGGAATAATTAATGACCTCAGTTAGGGATCCTCTTGGAAGGAGTGATCACAGTATGGTTGAATTTAGAATAAAGATGGAGAGTGTGAAGATAAAATCCAATACCAGGGTCCTGTGCTTGAACAAGGGGGTCTGCAATAGAATGACGGAAGACTTGGCTAATGTAGACTGGAAACAAAGATTTTATGGTGGGACAGTTGATGAGCAACGGAGGACTTTCAATGCAATTTTTCAAAGTGCTCAGCAAAAGTTTATTCCAGTGAAAAGGAAGACCGTAAGAAAAAGGGGGAATCTGCCATGGTTGTCTAAGGAAATAAGGGAAACTATCAAATTGAAAGGGAAGGCGTACAAAGTGGCCAAAAACAGCATGAAATTAGAAGATTGGGAAAACTTTAAAGCTGAACAGAAAGCCACAAAAGGAGCTATAAAGAAAAGTAAGATAGAACATGAGAAAAAACTAGCACAGAATATAAAGATGGATAGCAAAAGTTTCGATAAATACATAAAATGAAAAAGAGTGGCTAAAGTAAACGTTGGCCCTTTAGAGGATGAGAAGGGGAATTTAGTTATGGGATATGATGAAATGGCCGAGGCATTGAACAGGTATTTTGTATCGGTCTTCACAATGGAGGACACTAATAACATGCCAATAATTGGCAAAGAGACGAAGGTAGGCGAGGACCTAGAAACAATCATTAGTACGGAAGAGGTAGTGTTGGGCAAGCTAATGGAGCTAAGGATTGATAAGTCTCCTGACTCTGATGGAATTCATCCCAGGGTACGAAAAGAAATGGTGGGAGAAATAGCAGTTGCACTGGCAGTAATTTTCTAAAACTCGCTGAACTCTGGGACAGTCCTAGCACATTGGAAAACTGCAAATGTGATGCCACTGTTTAAAAAGTGGGGTAGACAAAAGATGGGGAATTATAGACCTGTTAAATTAACCTCTGTAGTGGAGAAGATGCTGGGTCTATTATCAAGGAAGAAATAGCAAGGCATCTTGATAGAAATTGTCCCGTTGAGCAGATGCAGCATGGATTCATGAAAGGCAGGTCATCCTTGACAAATCTTTTGGAATTCTATGAAGACATTTCGAGCCACGTGGACAATGGGGACCCAGTGGATGTGGTGTACCTAGATTTCCAAAAGACCTTTAACAAGGTGGCGCACAAGAGGCTGCTGCATAAGATAAGGATGCATGGCATTGGGGTAAATTATTAGCATAGACAGAGGATTGATTGACTAGCAGGAAGCAAAGAGTGGGGATAAATGAGTGCTATTCTGGCTGGCAATCAGTGACTAGTAGTGTGCCACAGGGATTGGTGTTGGGACCACAATTATTTATAATTAAAAAGATGATATGGAGTTGTGGATCATGTGTAGGGTGTCAAAGTTTACAGATGACACTAAGATGAGTGGCAGAACAAAGTGTGCAGAGGACTGTGAAATTTTGCAGAGAAACATAGGTACATTGAGTGAGTGGGCAAAGGTCTGGCAGATGGAATACAATGTAAATAAATGTGAAGTCATACATTTTGGTAGGAGTAATAGTAAAAAGGATTATTAATTGAATGGTAATAGGTTGCAACATGCTGCTATGCAGAGGGCCCTGGGTGTCCTTGTGCATGAATCACAGAAGGTTGGTCTGCAGGTAATACAAGTAATTAGGAAGGCAGATGGAATTTAGTCCTTCATTGCTGAAGGCATTGAGTTTAAAAGCAGAGAGGTTATGTTGCAGCTGTACAAGGTGATGGTGAGGCCACACCTGGAGTACTGTGTGCAGTTTTGGTCTCCTTACTTGAGAAAGGATGTGCTGGCACTGGAGGGGGTGCAGAGGAGGTTCACTAGGTTGATTCCGGAGTTGAGGGGTTTGGCTTATGTGGAGAGACTGAGTAGACTGGGATTATATTCATTGGAATTCTGAAGACTGAGGGGGGATCTTATAGAAACACAAAATTATGAAGGAAATAGGTAAGATAGAAGTAGAGAGGATGTTCCGACTGGCAGGTGAAGCTAGGCATAGCCTCAAGTTTAGAGGGAGCAGATTTAGGACTGAATTGAGAAGGAACTTCTTCACCCAAAGGGTTGTTAATCTATGGAAATCCTTGCCTGGTGAAGTAGTTGACACTACTTCAGTAAACGTTTTCAAAGCTAAGCTTGATTTTTTTTGAACAATAAAGAAATTAAGGGATACAGAGAGAGCACGTGTAAGTGGATCTGAGTCCACGAAAAGATCAGCCATGATCTTATTGAATGGCAGAGCAGGCTCGTAGGGCCAGACAGCCTACTCCTGTTCCTAGCTCTTATGTTCTTAAAAAGGTAAGCACAGACCCTTGCACTGTGCAGACACAGACCTGCAGCCCCCTTTCTACCTGGTAATCCAATATATTAGCTCCCTGTTTGCTGCTATCTCCCTCGATAGAGAGAGAGTTTTCTAATCAGTAAGGGAATCAAAGGTTATGGGAAAGAGGCAAGAAAATGGAAAGGAAGATTATCGGTTAGCCATTGTTACAGAGCAGAGGTTGAACCCACTCTAATAATTAAAACCAAAATACCCAGGGAAACTTGCCTTGCTTCGTAACTTGCTAAAGGAAATGTGAAAAATGGTATAACCTGCCTTTTGCCACTCAATCTGTTATAAAAGGAGAGGTTAAATGAAATAAATTCCTGATACTCACTTTAATAGAAAAAAGTAACTGTTTATCTAACTCTAACCATGACCAAAAATAACAGAACTACAGACACACTGAACAGTTCCCCCTTAACTGCCAACTATTCCCAAAGAGAACAAACTCCTCATGCCATTCCAATAAAAACAGATCCCACTTATATAAATCAAATTAATAAGAAAAATAAATTAAAATTTAGCCTGTCAAAATAACAGTCAGGATGCATCATCCAGAATGTTCTGTGCCTTTTCCAGTAATTTTCAGTCAGGAATTCTTTGTCAAATCCTTGTGTCAGGAATATTAGCTAAGAGTGCTGTAATACTTTCTAGATGGCGCTTAATTTGAGAGCTCAAAGATTTCTGTATAAACCGGAGTTTTACTCTTCTGATGACAATTGGCTCTCAAACTGATTTTCAAAAAACCCTTTTCTTTCATAATCCTTGAGGACCTGTCAATTTTCTTGTAATAGGATTGATCCTAAATTAACAACACCATCGGACTTAAATTTAATTAGGTTGTGGTATCTAGGGCCTAGTTTAAATTAATTGACTGATATTTAAGTTGGTTGCCTTAACATCAAAGCAAGCCTAGGTTGCCAACCACATAGCCAATTGATACTTGTTTCATTTTCAGAACGGTCTGTGCATCTGTAGCTGTTTGCACCTTTTAAAATCTCTAAGCAGAGAAAAGCATTTCACTGCTTAAAGGAACCATCTACTCTTCTGCCAACGTTTTCACAAAAATTCTAACATCCTGCCTCTAATTCACAAGTACTCTACCCAACTTCATAACATCATGATCTCATTGAATCGCAGAACAGACCCAGTGGCCTAAATGGTTACTTCTGCTCCTATGTCTTATAGTTATATTCAGGGCTACACAAATTCAAACCAACAGATTTAGAGCAAACAAACTGATTTATACAAGTATTAGAACTCTGATACACCGCAATGTCACTTATGTTACCCAAGTGCACTCAATAGGTTTTCTTCTTACTTTAGTTCCCACTGTGTCTCAGCATAGTTCCTGCTTCCACAGCTGATGTGGAGGAGATCTGCTCAGTAATAGAGGCCTTTGGCACTGAAGGTTTGGTTGGGTGATGCGAGGATTTGTGTCAAGATTGCCCAGATGTGCAGAGGGTCTTCTTGCCAAAGGAAAGTGGTCCTTACTCCACTAGAATTTCCAAGGTTGGAGTTGGAGGCAGGGTGGTGATAGAGAACTCAGCACCTTCTGGAGTGTTCTGAAAGGAGACTTCAGGATCATGTGTGTGGTATCTCCTCCAGCTGTTTTCTTAAGATGGGGCATCTAGAGTGCTTACCAGCTTCCTTATCCCTCCATCACATTGATCCTCAGGACTGAGGATCAACAGTAGAGGTGATGAAGATGCAGGCATTGCTCCACTTCAGCAGACCCTGGCAGTGCTGGGCCTGGTTCTCCATGGCAGCCACCAACCTGTCCAAGGAGGCAGCCAGACAAGTGTGTGTGTTGCCACGCTGCTACAGCTTCTGGGCACTGAGGTTCAATGTGTGCCATATAACTGTCTGCTGCTCCTGTTCCTCCCTGTGCATTCTGAGTACATCTTGATTGTCGATGCCTTAGGGTCCTCTGCTACCTGGGGCTGACCAAGTACCTGGTCTCCGGCAGCTATGGAGCTGTTGCAATGACGTGCTCGCCAGATTGTGGTCCACATTTTCTAATGTTAACTGTTCCTCTAGCGGGTGCCATATCCGAGCTCATGGTGGTACCAATGTTTCCTCTGAGACCGGAGTACATTCATCGAGAGGTTACATAGAACATAGAACATAGAGCACTACAGCGCAGTACAGGCCCTTCGGCCCTCGATGTTGCGACGACCTGTGAAACCAATCTGAAGCCCATCTAACCTACACTATTCCATTATTATCCATATGTTTATCCAATGCCCATTTAAATGCCCTTAAACTTGGCACGTCTACTACGGTTGCAGGCGCAGCACAATGATGCAAAAAAATAGCTTGAGGAAGCAGTAAGGTTTCAAAAGGACCTGGACAGACTAGGAAAGTGGGCATGGAAGTGGCAGGTGGAGTACTATGTGGAAAAATGAGGTTATGCATTTTGGTGAAAGAATAAGGACATAGACTATTTTCTAAGTGGGGAAAGGCTTCAGAAATATGGAGCACAATGGGACCTTTCATTTCAAGGTGCTGGAATACAACAGCAAAGATGTACTGTTATGACTGCATGAGGCTCTGGTCAGACTGTGCTTGGAATATCATGAGCAGTTTTGGGTTCTACACCTAAGTAAAGAGGTGCAGGAAGCATCCAGAAGAGATTTACAAGAATGATGCTCAGGCTTGTCATAGGAGGAGCAGACTGGGTCTGTGCTCAGTGGCGTTTAAAAGGATGAGGGGAGATCTGATTGAAACTTATAGACTACTGAGAGGCCTGGACAGAGTGAATGTGGAGACCATGTTTCCAATAGGAGACACTAGAACACAAGGGCTGAACAGGGAAGAGGAGGAATTTCTTCAGCCAGAAAGTAGTGAATCTGTGGGACCGATTGCTACAGAGGCCTATGAAGGCCAAGTCATTGAGAGTATTTAAGAGGGAAGTAGGTTCTTGATTGGTAAGGGATCAAGGGTTTCAGGACAAGGCAGGAGCATTGGGTTGAGAAATTGATCAGCCATGACTGAATGGTGGAACAGGTTCAAAGGGCCAAATGGCCCAATTCTGCTGCAAGATCTTATGGTCCTGTGGTAGAGTGGGCAATTTTTCTGTGGTGATCTCAGTGTTTCCTGCAAAACAAGAGAGATATGTTGTAATATGTTGTGGACTGTGAATGGAAGTGATGTACAATGAATGATACCACCTACATGTGCTGCAGATGGAAGCTCCAGGATTTTGAACCTGCAGCACTGGAAGAACCATAACATATTTCCAGTGTCTTGGGGTGGGGTGCTGGTGGTGAAGGTTGCAGATAGTGGTGTTCCTATGTATCTGCTGCCCTAGTCCTTCTAGATGGACTTATTTGAGAGTTTGGAAGGTGTTGTCTCAAGATTTTCTCCTTGAATGACTCAAAGGGAGGCATTGAGTGGGCTGAAGGGGAGTAGCACAGCGGTTAGTGCAGATGCAGAAAGTGGTGATTTGGCCTGAGGTGGTGAGTAGGCAGTGCAGGGGCCAAACAAGGTTCATTATGCAGGAGAGTAGGGGACACAAAAGCAAGTGAGGAAAGGTGTTGCAGGCAATAGTTACTATGCTACAGCCTTGAGGGGGGTGGGATAAGGCAAGGGATAGCAGAGATAGAGTGAGTGTAAGATAGCAGAGAGGAGAGTGTGGCACTTACCCTTGTGGAGTGGAGAACGTTGTTGACCTTGCAACACTGCTAGCCGTTGTTCTGCATCACCAAAATCTCATTGACCTGGGTAGTGAACTTGGAGCAGACTGCCAGGATTGGGGTCATAGCCACCTCTGCCAATCCTTTGGCAACAGGATACCTTTCCTTTGCATCAAATATCCAAGTCTCCATCAGAGAATTACTGTTCCATCTTTCCCTTCTTTGCCATTTTCAGAATCTGTCTTCAGGCAGGGCAACTTCAGAATGCCAGTGTTTCTCTGGGCGCATAGTGGCCTTTCAAATAAAGGATGCTAGTCTTTAAGCAGATATCCAGTCAGTGGCAAATTGTTCTATGGATGGTGCAAAGCCATATAGGGGTCAGATCAGATGCGAACAATGCCATAAAGGTCGCATAAGTAAGTAGAGGCAAGTTTGGTAAGAAACAGTGAGAAATCTCACTAGGCCTTACAGCAAAAACCCTTCAAACCCAACACAACTCATTCCCAGCCAGAAAAGACAGAAGATCCAGTCCTTCGTTTCTAATCTTCACCTTTAGACAAGCATTTGCCTACCAATGTCAAATCCAATCCAAGTCAGTTGATGAGATTGAAACCAAGACACCTATCTTCAGGGATAGGGTTTATTGACTCATAAGTCTTATAGGTCTCCCAAACAGATCAGGCTTAGCATTACCCTTTCATACCTACCCAGACAACTAATTAATCAATAAACCCAATCAACAACAATTAAGGATGTGCAACCACTGCTCTCCAGCCAATGATGCCCAAATTCAACAAATGAAGAAAGAAAAACATTACTTGCTGAACTACTTTCTGTACACATATCCTTGAACAGTAGTCTTCAGGCAAGATTTTTCAGATAACGAGGCTATCTGCCTGCCGCCCAAAGAGTTAATAAGAAACACATCTTTGTCAATTGCAGCAGCCCAACAGCCATTTATTGTTCCAGGGAAGTCCTTCTTCAATGAGCTAATCTAATTGGCTGACAGCTCCAAAGACCCAACATCATCATTTGTGACACTAATCCAGTTGTGACTGCAAACAGTCCCAGATTCTAAGCCCAGTGTCTGGGTCCAGATAGCTGCGGGCTTATCTCATTGCAGGGAAGGAAGATGAGGTCTGGAATGGTTTCAGGGGTGCATAAGGGAACGCATCAAGAGGCCAGGAGAGCACAGGCACCCAGGGAGCTCAGACCTTGGTTTGAGTTGTCCAATGTGAGGGAGTTACTTGACCTTTTCTAAAAAAACCCAAGCAGGGTGATCTGCTGAACATGTCCCTGACCCTGAACTACTTCCTCCAGTCTCAAATTTGAGGCCAGGTGTTTTTTTTCCTTTATTCATTCATGGGACAATGGCATCGCTGGCTAGGCCAAAATATATTACCCATCCTTAATTGCCCAGAGGGCAATTATGAGTCAACCACATTTCTGTGGGTCTGGAATCACATGTAGCTCAGAACAGGTAAGGATGGCAGTCTCCTTCCCTAAAGGCCGTTAATGAACCAGTTGGGCTTTTTCGACAATCAAAAATGGATTCACAGTCATCATTAGATTCTTAATTCCACATATTTATTGAATTCAAATTCCATCATCTGCCATGGTGGGATTCAAACCCAGGTCCCTAGAACATTATCTGGATCTCTGGATTGACCATCCAGCAATATGCCACTCGGCCATTGCTTCTCTATGAGGGTGGAAAGCAGTTTAAAGGGCCTTTAATTAGCTCTGATATGGAGTAATAGAAAAGTGAAAATATTATTCTTTGGTGTTCAATGTCTTAATAAATGAACTTTGACCTTCTTCAATGTTTTGCAGCATTGCTGTAATATTAATTAGGCACTGGGCTTGTTAAGCCTGCAGGTGGAATATTGTATGCAGTTTTGGTCTCCCTGCCTAAGAAAAGCTATACTTACAGTAATACAATAAAAGCTCACTGGACTGATTCCTGGGATAGCTAGTTTGTCCTTTGAGTTGAAGTGTGTCTGTATTTGCTGAAGTTTACAAGAATGATCAGGAATTTCATATAAATGCTCAGAGTTCTGATAAGGCTGGGCCGGCTGGGTGTAGGGATGATGTTTCTACTAGTTGAGGGCTCCTGCACAATGCACACCATCTCAGGATACAGGGAAGTTGTTTTGGACTGAGATGAGAAATCTCTTCACTCAGAGCATGGTGAACCTATGAAATTTCCTGTCTCTGTCGGTCACGGATGCCAAGGCACTGAATATGTTTAAAAGAGAAATAGAAGAGAGCAGGAGTGTGCTATTGAGGTTGTGTTTCGGCCATGATTATGCTGGGTGGTGGAGCAGGTTTGATGTGCCAAAAGGCCTTCCCTTGTTCTTATTTTCTATGTTTCTGTGTGATACACACACTTCTGGAGGCAGAGAACATGACTTATTGGGGAAATTGAATTTCACCCCTCCAGATCCACCAAAGGAAAAAACAAGAGGCATGTTCAACAGTTACATTATTAGTAATGGCATTCTGAATGTGCTCTGCTGTATAAACAAATTAAACAGAATTTGAAACATACATATTTTTATTCACTCTCAGTATTGTTTCCATTTGAAAAAAATCCATTATGAAGTCAGTTTATTGTACCTCAGAACCATATTATCATTTTATTTTGAAAGTGCCCACAGTCAAACTGACTAATTACACCTCAGGGTCGTATACATTTATTGCAATGAGATTTCAATCGCTGGCACAATAAGTTTGTCCTTGTGTATGCTGCCAGGAAAATTAGAGCTTTTTGTTTCAGGATAAAAGGGTGAAGAAAAAAAATATCAGAACTGTAGAATTTTAAAGCCCAAATAGGCTATTAAGTGCATGAGAACTGCATAATTCTTTTTGTCCATATGAGCTATTCTCTTTCCCATCCTGTATTCTCTTTCATATTCTCCCATTTTCAAGTGACTAAATGATTCGAATCAGAAGAGTTCAAGGATTTAGTGTTAGCAATGGCTTATGGCAGAGAATTTCATATTTCGGACATTCTGTGTAAACAATACTTCTCAAACTTTTCCTCAGCTATGTTTTTTCAGATTTTTAGAAATTCTGCTTTTTATTATCATCTCAGTCACTAGTGGAAATCATTACTCTATTTTGAAGACCGGGAACAATTCACCCTCAAAACTTTTCTCTGCTAAATTAAAAATGACATAACATTACAAGGGTATCTTCATAACTGCAAACCTTTATCGAAGGCAAGAGCTGAATGAATCCATGATGCAACTTTATTGTGTTCTTATTTCCCTACAATAGGGAGGGAGCACAAACATTTACAGTATTTCAACTATAAGCTAACAAATTACCTCTTTACATTTATGTTTCTAGATTTAGAACCAGTGATATTGCTTGCAGTCAAATTTACTTAAGAAGCCATTTTAACTGTGTACTTTTTAAAAGAAATTGATTTGTAGAACATAATGTGTATTGCCCATACATACACACTCATGAGAAGATGGGAAATTGAAGATGGTGTCATTCTCAAGCACATGCTGCCTTTAAATTTCTAGATGGCAGAGATTGCAGTTTGGACATGCTGTTGAACATGATTTGGCAAACTGCTGTAGTAGACCTTGTAAATGATGCACACTACAGGCTCTTTGGTCTGGCAGTACAGGGAGTGAATTTGCTGATGGATGGGGTTCAAACCCAGTAGAATTTTTTATTCTTGATGATGCTGATCTTTTTGAGCTGTGCTGAATAAAAACAGTGAATCTACATTGTTAAATTGAATTTGTATGGTTTGGCACTGAGCCTTGATTGTGAGAATCCTGATTTGTGCCTTATAGATGGCAAAAAGACATGGTTAGATTTCTTGTTCATAGTTGGCACTTGGGTCAAATGAATGTTACTGTCACTTTTCATTTCAAACTTGAAAATCGTACAGCTCATACCACATATTGACATGCTCCATCATCTGAGGAATGCAAGTGGAACTGAATACTCTGTGATCATCAGCAAACATTCCATTCTGTTCTTATGACTGGGAGATGGTTACTGATGAACCAGCTGAAGACAGTTAACCATAAAATACTATTGAGGGACAGAACTCCTGTGTTGATATTCTGGGACTGAGATGATTTACTTCAAGCAACCACAATTATCATATTTTGTGCAGTGATTATAAAAGTAAAGGTAAAATCACCATAGTCCTACTGGATCATAGGGATGCTCTTTCATCACAGAGAGAAAAAGAGAGATGAGTGGCAGTAGTTTACCTGAATGTCACTATGTTTTAGGAAAGGGGAATGGCTGAGAAAGAGATTCCTTTATGGTAACTTTAACCAGTGTGGGATTGAACCAATTCTGTTGGCATCATTCTGCATCACAGCCCAGCTGTCTTGTCAATTCATCTTTCAAATGTTTCTTGATGTTCCAGTTGGTCAAATTACTCCTTGGTTTTAAGGACAATCATTCTAATCTCTTCTCTGGAATTCAGATCTTTAATCTAGGCTTGAATCTCAAGCTGAGTGGTCCTTGTGAAATCCCAAAAGAAACACCAATGAACACGCTGTTGATGACTGACTGTGAGCCACTTGCTAGATTGTGAATTTTGTGAATGATAGACAGCTAGTTAAAGGTGCAATAACTGGACAGATTGGATTCTTTGTGATTTTTAGGTACATCACATTGAAGGCAATTTCTCACTTTTTTGGCTAAAAGTCAGAGGTGGCACAACTAGTCCTGGAGCACAAGCACCGCCGCCAGGAATTTGGCAGGAGCTGTAACCTTTGCTGTATCCAGTGAATATTTGTTGATATCACATGCAGTGAATCACATTAGTTGAAGTTTAGGTTCTGTAATATTTGGTACCCCAAGAAAAGGCAAGATGGATCATCAACTGAACACTTACAGCTGACACTTGGCATATTTTTTAGCCTTGTCTTTTAAACTCATCTTCTGGGCTTCATCATCATTAAGGATAATGATATTCAGGGACCTGCTGACTTCTATTAGCTGTTTAATTATCCCACACTGAACACAGCATTCAAAAGTTTGAACTGATCAATTGTTTGTGGAATCTATAGCATAATGTTTCCCCTGTTTAGCATGGATATAAACTTACGTTGTTGCTTCACCAGGTAATTCATTTTTAGCTACAAGTGGTGTAGATCCTTGCATGTTCTCTTACACTCCTCATTGTAACATAGCTTGACCCTGATATGATGACTATGGTAGAGTGCAGGATATGTTGGGTTTATGAATAATGGCATGCCAAGTTAGTGAATGTCAGATTGGGTTGATTTTTGCCTCGTGTTGGTTCTCTCATCACGTTGCATTTTCTTTCAGCAATATATTCTATTGTTCCGAATGTGAAGCAATAAAGTTCTGAAAAAAACCTGACATTTGAGGATAACCAAATTCTGGGTATTTATTTCATGTAAGTTACTCACCTGCCCAAACAGCCCCAGATTTTTTTCTCAGAAGTCCTTGAGAACTGGAGGCAAAAACACTCACTCTAAGTTGAGGTGAGTTCTTCTTAACGTAACCATGTCAGGCCCTGGAAGAAGAACTTGTAGAATTTTTTGCTTCTTTTTAACTGATTTCCTTTTTACCCAAATGCCCAAGAGTGCTCAACAAGATAGTCATAGCAGATTTCACTGCTGTCAACTCCCCACTATACCCAACCCAACCCCAAATTATCAGAATATTTTCACTAAAGCCTCTATGTTTCCACTTACCTTAGTACTGGGGAACATTCCCGGGTCTCCTGCTCCCCAGTATCCATGATTTTCCGTTGGCCAGAAGGTGATTCCTGTAAGGTTTCAGGTGGAGAATCACCTCCAACATTAAAATGAGCCAAGGGAATTGAAATCTCTTTCAGCAGCTTTCAAGATGAAGATGTGAGTTTGTATTTGCATGATGCACCGTGTCTTCAGTTAGAATTGAAGTTAGAGGTACTTAAAAAGCAATGAAGTCTAAAAATAAGTTAGCACTGAATTCTCTTTCTATTTGATGTTTTCCCAGAATAATTTTGGAATGCCACCAAACAACATTTTTTAATTTACCAGAGGCACTTGTTCCAAAGCTAGTAAATTAGTAATGCTCACAATCTATCGAGATCAGTTAATGACCAAGTTTTCTATAAGGCTCATTTTATGAAGGATTGTTTTAAAATTCAAATTATTCCATTTTGAACAGTAAGAAGACAGCAGCATGTACAAAACTGAACCATACAATATTATCACTGTTTGCACTTGACCTGATAAACTGACTGATGTAAGTGGATTTGTCAGTAACCTCACAGCTCTCTCTGCTGCTTGGCTGGGAGCAGCCTGAAGCTCTGACTACTGAATGCAAAGTAGATTTAGGCTAGACTTTGAAGGGTAAGCAATAGATTTTAACACATATAATTTACATTAAGATAGGGACGATCTTACGTGCAAAAATGTAAAATTGTTTTATAAATAGACAAAGAGTACAGGTGTATTAACTGTACAGAGAACTCAGTCTTTAAGCCTATAATGTATTTCTATGAATTTGATCAAGAATTGAAGACATTATATAAAGCACAAGAATGAATATTGAGCTTCATAAATTCAAGACCAGCTTTGTTACTTTGTTACAACTCTTGAGTTATGATTATTTTGGGAACACAATGCGGAAACAAATATAAATTAGATGGTACCAAACTGAGGTGTAATTAATTTGAAGTGTGAGAAGCCCCCTCTGCTCCCCCCCGACAAAATAATCATAACTCAAGAGGTGTAATGAAGTAATAAAGTTGATCTTGAATTTATGAAGCTCAATGCTCGTTCTTCTGCTTTATATAATGTCTTCAATTCTTGATTAAATTCATAGAAATTCATTATACTTCACCCTTTATTTATCTATATGCTGTTTAAATCTGATGTAGGCCTAAAGACTGAATTCTCTATACAGTTAATATACCTGTACTCTTTGTCTATTTATAAAACAATTTCACAATTTTTGCGTGTCAGATCTTCCCTATCTTAATGTAGATTATATGTAGCACTATATGACATGTAGCACTTATTGGATTATTTGTATGTTGAAGGTCTGTGCATCAGTAAAATAATGATCCCTATTTGTCTCTCATTTTAATATATACCAGGACAGTTCATATTAATCTGGGATTGAAATTCCTAAATTAAATTGGAAAATCTTGGTTGGATCAATACAGTAGAGAACCTTCCCCTTTCCCCCACACCTCCCCCTACCCCCAGTCATCCTTCCCAAGCTCTCACAAAGTAGATTCCCAACATTTAGGCAGCTTCTAGATTAATCTGAAATGAAAATAGATGGATTTGTCACATATCCACACTCCTGTACACTTTGAAGGCCTCCTGAGAAAAACACACACCCAGCACTACCTTTTGCAGGTTCAGTGCTGTTCTGGAGGATGCTCAAGACTTTCTGGAGAAACCAAGTGGTCAATTTTGACAGTGAAATATTTCAAGATTACTAATGATTGAATGGTTAAAACAAGATTCCCCTCAAGCTGCTGGCTATCACAAGAGACTTCACATACTGAGAGAAATAATTTGCCGACTGAAGCTTTAAGAGTTACCTAACCTCAGCACCATGTGATGTTAGTGCTCGGTCTCACTGACCACTGTTATTTTTTTTCTCCCTGAATGATCAATAGGACATGTAATGTGTAGAGACTTGAAAGTGGGATAACCTGAAGCAAGTGAGTGTACAATCAAATGAATAATGAGACAATTATTCAGTAACATAGAGAGCCAACGGCAGCAATACTCACAAGGCCACATAACCTTTGCACCAAAAAGCGGCTACTTGCCAGATTACTAACAGAATTTATGTAATTAAAGGCAGTCCAAAACCATATCTTCTTCCTGTGCGGGTGTTTCAGTAAGATTACTTTTAGCTTCTCTGAGTTGATGATGCATTGCTCTGTCATACTGTCTTGGATAGCACTCCTTATCAATGTCCTCATCCAAATCCACGTCTTCATCCTCAGAAGATTGCAGTCACTCCCCCATTTCTATACAACCAGGAAATTACCCCCTTCACCACCTTCAATTATGAATGGCACAATGTGCCACAGTGATACGGGGTGTCATTTCTGGGCTCAAATGGGAGTTCTCTGTCCTGTCCTATTCACTAGGAGGTCTCATCCTACCATCTCCAATTGCACTTCATCATTGTACTGGATAATTGAGGTAATGGTGACAATGAAGCCCATTCCCAGACTTGAATTGCCTATTTTACCAGGACTCAAGCTTATACCAAGCTTATACTGAATAAGCCTTCTGGCCCAGGACTGACAGTGACCCATCCCCCAGACTGCAAATGCATAGATCCCTGGATACTGTAAGGACAAAGCTCCTGGACTGGAATAGAATGAACTTCTTGATTGACTGTGGTGGTATCTTATGACTGATCATAGAAACCCCCTCCCCTTCACGTCACTAAGGACTGTTCCATTTTGACTTTCACAGATGGCCATTTGGCTGAAGCACATGCAATGTGTTTGCTATGAAAACTGCTGGCACATGCTGCAGATGTGACATTGACCTAAAACATTATGCTACAGCAGCATGTTCACCCGCTAGACTATTGAGTGTTCTGTATTGACATGAGCTGCTTGCCTCACCTTCTGTGCTGAAAAGCAATGCAAATCAGAGACGCTGGCTGCTGTAACTGCACACTGAGGGCCCTGTGTGCTAAGACAACAGTACAAAAGTCAATGCTGAAGTCAGCAATGTGCACTAAGAAAGCAATTTCGAGTAAACAGAGACTGGCAATCTCCAAGTAATCTCAAAATGACTGACTGTTTAGGAAGCATGTTTCGAGCCATTAGATACATCTTGTTTAGATGAATGAGATGTGTCTATATCTCTACATGCAAAAGGACACCTGGCAAATTAGGCAAGCTATTGTTGTCCCTAAACTCTAAAATAATGTGTTGAAGGACTGAAGTAGTGAGTGAACTGGATCAAGAACAGGAACGATGATGTAGTGAGACTTGTAGTTTGTTGATACCAACTTGTGAGGAGGAAGGGTCAAGGAGGATGCTAGCCATGGAGCATGCAGAAATGTTGGTAGAACGGATTGGTTGCTTGATGGCCAGGACAAGCATTCAGTGAGCTGAAGCTGCTGGGTACGTGATCTCATTTACATCTCAGGAGTTTGTGCCATATAGTGTCTTGGGTATGGACAGGATAATTACAAGTGACATATAAATTAAAGGAGTTGGACCTTAACAAAAGCAAAAGCATGGAAATAATGGCTAGATTCTGAAGTTGCCTTTTAAAGTTTGAGGGGAAATCATAAACCATTTTCTGGATGTTGAGATTCTGATTTTTTTCATTCTCTTTATCATCTTTCTGCCTATTGTTTTTTCCAGAGGACAATCATTCCAATCTCATCTCTGGAATTCAGCTCTTTAACCTAGGCTGTCATTGAATTTCATGCTGAGTGGTCCAAGTGAAATCCCAAAAGAGATATTAGTGAGCAAGCCATTGATGACTGTGTGCCACTTGCTAGATTGTGAATTTTGTGAAGGATAGAGAGCAAGTTGATGTGGGAATAAGTGGATAGATTGGATTCTTTATGATTTTTAGGTACAGCTCATAAATTTTATGTTTCATATGGGAACCTTCATTAAAAATCATCGAAGGAGAAATGGCATTTTGGACTAACTAAGATAAAGAGGGAAAAGAAACTTATAAAGGTCAAGAGCAAGTGACATTGGGGGCTGTCACAGGGGTGGGTTGGGATGGGTGGGGACTTCTTCAGTAATTGTTGGTGGACTTTAGAGTTGAGGACATACTTCCTCATTGTTGGCCTGAGAGACCACTGCCAGTGACCAGTCAACCCTCTGAGGCAAGTAAACCTGATCATGGTGTGCCAGGGCTGTGTTTTCTATCCTTTCATCAGAAAGGAGCCATAAGGCTCAAGATAGAGGTTTTAAACTGAAAGCATTCGATGGAACTTTGTAGCCCATTGTGGCAGATGTTGAGGCTTTCAGTATCCTAGAGGAACCTCATATTGATGCCCCGGAGCAGCTCCTCACTGAGCATAATGGGAGGAGATAGTTAGCTTTGAATACAGAAGTAAATGTAGGTAAATGTTTCAACAAATCAACAGCATGACTGAAGCCTAGTATATCTCAGTTACCATGTGTACTTGAATATAGTATTGACATGCAATAAACAGAGCTTGAAAGAAGTTTAAATCTCGAGACAGTTCTTGACCTTGCCTTCCCCAACCGGTCTGTCTTGAACCCACAAACCCAAGGAGCATGATGTATGGGTGACACAGTAGTTAGCATTGTGCCTCACAGTGCCACTGGCCCAGGTTCAATTCCAGCCTTTGCTGACTATCTGTCTGTGTTGAGTTGCACTGACGTTTTCCTTGTGACTGTGTAGGTTTCCACTGGACGCTCTGATTTCCTCCCACAGTCTAAAGATGTATAGGTTAGATGAACTACCTGTACTAAATTGTCCTGTAGTGTCCAGGGATGTGCAGGTAAAATAGATCAATCATAATAAATGTGGGGTTATGGGGATTGAGTGGAAGGGGAGGTCTGAATGGGATTTTCTTCAGAGAATTGGTGCAGATTCAATGGAACAAATGGTCTCTAATTGCACTGTAGGGACATATGAATACTCCAGAAGTGACCTAGTGGGGCAGGAGGAGAAACCATCACTTGAGGTATGTGAACTCTTTTGGTTCAAGAATGAGTGAAACTAAGAATGGGCATTACTCTAGGAAATGATCAGCAGGGAGGGTTTGTGGCAGATCTTGGAGTGTTCATTCCTGTTGAACAACACAGGTAAGTATGTACCTGTCAGGCAGGGAGGAAGCTGTAGAGTGCGGGAGCCGTGGTTTACGAAGGAAGTGGAATCTCTGGTCAAGAGGAAGAAGAAGGTTTATGTTAGGATGAGATGTGAAGGCTCAGTTAGGGCACTTGAAGGTTACAAGGTAGCCAGGAAAGACCTAAAGAGAGAGCTCAGAAGAGCCAGGAGGAGACATGAGAAGTTGTTGGTGGGTAGGATTAGGGTAAACCCTAAGGCTTTCTATTGGTATTTAAGGAATAAAGGAATGACGAAAGTAAGATTAGGGCCAATCAAGGATAGTAGTGGGAAATTGTGTGTGAAGTCAGAGGAGATAGGGGAAGCACTAAATGAATTTTTTCAACAGTATGCACTCTAGAAAACGACAATGTTGTAAAGGAGAATATTGAGATACAGGCTACTAGACTAGGTGGGATTGAGGTTCACAAGGAAGAGGTATTAGAAATCCTACAGAGTGTGAAGATAGATAAGTCTCCTGGGCCGGATGGGATTTATCCTCGGATCCTCTGGGAAGCCAGGGAGGAGATTGCTGAGCCTTTGACATTGATCTTTCACTCATCATTGTCTACAGGAACAGTGCCAGATGACTGGAGGAGAGCAAATGTGGTTCCCCTGTTCAAGAAGGGGAGTAGAGACAACCCTGGTAATAATAGACTAGTGAGCCTTACTTCAGATTTTGGTAAGGTGTTGGAAAAGGTTATAAGAGATAGGATTTATAATCATCTAGAAAAGAATAATTTGATTAGGGATAGTCAGTACGGTTTTGTGAAGGGTAGGTCATGCCTCACAAACTTTAGATGAGAGTAAACCGGTTGATGTGGTGTATATGGATTTCAGCAAGGCGTTCGATAAGGTTCCCCACAGTAGGCTATTACACAAAATGTGGAGGAATGTGATTGTGGGAGATATAGCAGTTTGGATCGGAAATTGGCTTGCAGAAAAAAGACAGAGGGTGGTGGTTGATGGGAAATGTTCATCCTGGAGACCAGTTACTAGTGGTGTACCGCAAGGGTCGGTGTTGGGTCCACTGCTGTTTGTCATTTTTATAAATGACCTGGATGAGGGCGTAGAAGGATGGGTTAGTAAATTTGCAGACGACACTAAGGTTGATGGAGTTGTGGATAGCGACGAAGGATGTTGTAGGTTACAGAGAGACCTAGATAAAGCTGCAGAGCTGGGCTGAGAGGTGGCAAATGGAGTTTAATGCAGACAAGTGTGAGGTGATGCACTTTGGTAGGAGTAACCAAAAGGCAAAGTACTGGGCTAATGGTAAGATTCTTGGTAGTGTAGATGAGCAGAGAGACCTCAGTGTCCACGTACACAGGTCCTTGAAAGTTGCCACCCAAGTTGACAGGGCTGTTAAGAAGGCATACAGTGTTTTAGCTTATATTAACAGAGGGATCAAGTTCTGGAACCAAGAGGTTATGCTGCAGCTGTACAAAACTCTGGTGCGGCCGCACTTGGTGTATTGCGTACATTTCTGGTCACCACATTATAAGAAGGATGTGGAAGCTTTGGAAAGGGTGCAGAGGAGATTTACTAGGATGTTGCCTGGTATGGAGGGAAGGTCTTACAAAGAAAGGCTGAGGGACTTGAGGCTGTTTTCATTAGAGAGAAGAAGGTTGAGTGGTGACTTAATTGAAACATATAAAATAATCAGAGGGTTAGATAGGGTGGATAGGGAGAGCCTTTTTCCTAGGATGGTGACGGCGAGCACGAGGGGGCATAGCTTTAAATTGAGGGGTGAAAGATATAGGACAAATGTCAGAGGTAGTTTCTTTACTCAGAGAGTAGCAAGGGAATGGATCGCTTTGCCTGCAACGGTAGTAGATTCGCCAACTTTAAGTAGATTTAATTCGTCATTGGACAAGCATATGGACGTACATGGAATGGTGTAGGTTAGATGGGCTTCAGATTGGTATGACAGGTCAACACAATATCGAGGGCTGAAGGGCCTGTACTGTGCTGTAATGTTCTATGTTCTATGTAAGATGAGGAGATCAAGAGGATTCCAGAAGGAACACAGGTCATTTGACTAAGATTTGCGCAGTGGTATGGGTAGGCCAGAAACCAGACTGTAACAATTCAAAGAGGAACTTGGGCAAGATGAGTTTTTTTTTACTCATTCACAGGATGGGCGTGTTGCTGGCTTGGCAGCATTTATTGTCCATTCCTAATTGCCGAGAGGACATTTAAGAGTCAACCACACTGCTGTGAGTCTCAAGTCACATGTAGGCCAGATCAGGTAAGGATGGCAGTTTCCTTCTCTAAAAGACATTAGAGAACCAGTTAAAGTGTAGAGTTAGAAAGCAATACCTTGGCCAAGGACATTAAAAGGGAGGTTAGATATGTGACAGGAAATGAAAAGATTAGAGGACATCACACGGGGGGACAATTGACAGATTAACTGTGATAACATAATGGAGACTTTGTGGAAAATCATGCAAATCATAAAATATCTTAATCTGTTTTCCATTTTATGCTTCAGAACAAAGCCAAAGTCATTACCAGCAAAAAGATGTCACCTTAAGTTACAAGCTGGCTTTAAAAGAAAATATATTGCCATAAGTTCCATCAGATGTCTAGTTGACTAAGATTGACAGTGTCACATCAGTTTCTCTTCAACCCATTAGTGATTGTCTTGTAATTCATTTACGCTTTGACAAAATGATGTTAATCCAGGTAAAGACTACATGAAAATAGTTAGAAACAAGCAAAACTGGTTATTGAAAACAAAAATCAGACTTTGTAATCAACCATTTCAGGGATACCAGACAGTTCATGTGATATCATTCATAGGAGCAGATAAAGCTATGAATCTCTGTTTTAATCGACCTTAAACTGATTTATCTCCTCTTCCTACCAAGAGTCAATTATTTTTTCGTATTAACCCATCGTGTACTTATTTATATTTCCATGAGCTACTTTTCAGACAGCCTATTCTATTGGATTGTTGCATTTATTGTTAAAAGCTGTAGGGAACAAGGAAAAATTGGTTTTGTGTTTTAAGAAGGGGAAGACCTGGATTTAGTCGTTTTATTAGAGTTGATTTTGTGGGCTTCATGTCAAGAATTCTTTTTTTGTTTGCATACATTCTAAATGAGCTTTTATAATGCCTGCAGTGTAAAAATGAGGATCAGCAGCTTTGTGCACTAAAACAGTAAAAAAAAGACCACTCTGTCTCATTACAGGGGTTCAGTAACACCCTGAGAGCCTGAAACATTTACAGGTCAGTCTATCAGTCAATGTCTGCAGTTAGGCCAGAGAAAGATTGGTGGAGCCTTAGGTTAGGGAACTTATATGTTTGCTCTGCCATTAAAGTAATGGTGAGTTTCACCTATTGTTTATCAGGTATCCCAGAGTGACATACCAGCTGGGAAAAAACATTTGGTGAACATGCAGAAGTTCACCATTAAAGAACCAGGTGTGTCAGTGGCAGAGAATCATCTAGGCTCAAACCATTAACTTGCTTTTTCTCCATGGATGCTGTCAGATCCGTTGTGATCTCCAGCATTTTTTTGTTGTCAGTGTCTGTGGTAGTCTAAGAAAGAAACCTTGGTGTGATGATAGTGATAATTCTTCACTGAAGTTCCTGGTGTTTGTGTTAATATTTCTGGGATAAAAGGAATAAGGTGAATTTGAACCATTTTTAATTGTCAGTAACGAAATCTTTTCAAACTTTCGTCTAGTATAATAATGTTCTTGTTTTCTTGTTTGATTCTTTGTGTCAAAAGTATGCAAACAGAATCTTGTGAATGCATTGAGAACTGACCTGCAGATTGGGGAAAAAATGCAGTAAGTTAGGATAGGCTAAGCCAGGTTTCATTCTGAGGACCGAGTTAACGAATGTAAGCATCTGCATAAATTGTAACAAAGTGGTGGCATTTTCCACGTTCAAAAATTCTCGAATTTCGGAGGGATCTGTGAATCCTTCAGCAACTAGCATGTGGAGATGCTGAGCACAGAGACAGGCTTTTTGTGAATTATATTACATGGCTTTGACTGTTGCTAAGACTTTTCTGGGAGTAGAGAACGTAAACTGGATCATGTGAAATCTTTGACTAAGGCTAAACTGGGAGAGTTAGCAAACAAATGGAAGGTAAAAATGGAAGAAGAAGGTTGTAAAGTTGATATGGTTAAAGTGGTTACTCAGTAATTAGAATTAAAAAGAGAAAAACTTGAAAGTGATGTATGACTCTTAGAATTAACTAAGATTGAGTTACAAATGAAAGAAAACTTTCACTGGAGGAGAAAAGAGAAATGAAATAAGAACTTGAATTGGTGAAAAAAGAAGAAAAAAGAAATGGAAAGATTATGGAAATAAAGCTTAAATTGACAAGAGGAGAAAGATAAAAAAAAAAGCAAAAAGAGGAAAATTGAAATTAAATGAAAAATTCAATACAGGGAGAGAGAACTCAGATAACATGACTTTTTGTGTCTGACTTAAACGCAAAAAAGAAGAGATAGTAGTTCAGAAGATGATTCTGGCTTCACTGAGAAATTTGATTGAAAAAGTCTTAGGCATGAAACAAAATTTACAGGGGGTTGAACTTGAAGGATATTTCACCTCATTTGAAAATGTACCTGTGAAGTAGAAGTGACCAAAAGATGCATTAGCCTGAATGATACAACAATGATGCCTGAATGATACAACAATGATTGTGTACACAGTCTGCCAAATGATTATTCTGCAGATGATGAAGCTGTTAAATTGGCAATAATTAATGCTTATGAACTTGACCCTGAAATTAAAATTTAGAACTGTAAGAGATGGACTAAATCAAACATTTGTAGTATTTGAAAGAAATGTAGGATCAATGGTTTTGATCACTGAAGTGAGAGAGAGAAATTTTACCAATGTGAGGGAAATCATTATCATGGAAGAATTTTGAAATAATATCCTGGTTCTCCTGCAAGCTCAGTTAGATGTGCACCAAATACGAAAGATCCAAGAAGTAGCAGTTTTGGCAGATACGCTGGTAGTTGTGTATGGAGAATGGCAATACAGGAAACAAGAAGGCAATTGGACTAATAGAAAATCTTGGTATTGAAAAGGTGCTAACTGTAGGGAACAAACAGAGGATGTCAAAAAAAAAACAGGAGACAGCAAGAATCTAAAAGTGATTTAAGGAAAATAATAGGTTTCTGTTGTAGTAAGACTGGATATACTAATATTGCTGGAAATTAAATAGGAGACACATTGGCATAGTAGCAATGCCTAAGGAATCTTCAGAATAATTAGAGCAGGAAAGAAAATGGGCATCAAAATGATAGCAGTGGTGGAGGTAAAACATCTTCCTTCAGAACGTATTAGGAAGGGTGGCTCATGATAGTGAAAAGCATTATTTCTTGATTATTGCTAAAGAAGGTCAGCCAGTGGAAGTTCTGGATATTTGATCTTGAAAGGAAAAGTGTTTCACAAAGTATGTGAACCATATTTGGAAAGATATAAAGATATTGTTTTTGAGGAAAGATATTCCCTTCAACTTCTGATCAGAGAAGCAAACCAATAAAGATATTGGGAGAAGTGGGGCACGTCATGCACTGATGTTGGCTGATGATTTAAAAGAATTAACTGAGTGTATCCATAAAGAGTATAAACTGGCACCATTATGTAGAGTTAAATTAAAGAGTGACTTAGTGGAGGAGTTGGAGTGACAACAGTATTTAAAATCTCTCTAGAAAGTATTGATTTTATCCTCTCAGGTCCCTTTTAAATCTTTCCCCTCTCACCTTAAACCTATCCCCTCTAGTTTTGTACTCCCCCACCCCAGGAAAAAGAACTTGGCCATTTACCTATCCACACCCTTCATGATTTTATAAGCCTCTATAAGGCCATCCTTCAACCACTGATACTCCAGGGAATAAAAGCTCCAGCTTATTGAGGATAAAAAGAAATACAAAATGTGTAGATTGGCCAAAAATTGAAATTGCCTAACAATCAATAAAAGCTAGAGCAGATAAAAATGCCAAAGCTCAGAATTTTGTCATTGGAGACAAGGTGTTATAGTATTACCTGTCTCTGGGGAGACATGAAAAGAAGGTTTACTGGATCTTATTAAAGCAAAAAGAAATACCATGATATGAATTATGTAGATAAAAGCAATGAATGGGTCATGTTAATACATTAAAGTGATACTATGACAGGAAGGAGATGCCTTATCAAGAGCAAATATAGAAAAATACAGATGTTATTGTGTAGAATATGTTGTTTAAACGGAATGTCCTTGTCCTTATCAAAATAATGATGAGAGGAGATTGTAATAGAAAATGAAAATACTGCTTAAAGATACTTTCTCATTCTTTTGTCCTATGGAGAATTGTTAGGAACAAGGCATAACTTTAAGTTTAATTGATGTTTTCTACTGTGTGTTGAGAAGGAAGAGACATGGTTTTAGTTATTATATTACTTCTGTCAGCTAGGTGTTGGGATCTGGAGGCTTGTTTGTTTATATGCATTATTACTGAGGTTTTAAACACTTACAATGAAGAAACAGTAATAGCAGTTCAAAGCATTAAGCAAAACTAGAATTTTAGAAACTGCACTGTTGCCTAGTGACAGGAGTGAGGGATACACAAAGGACAGTGTGTGTCAGAGAAAAAATATTGGTATCTGAATTTAGGGAACTAATTTGTCTACTCTGATGTTAAATTAGAAGTGAGTTTAGTTTGCAGTTTGTTTTAAGGGTTCAGGGAAACACAACAACTGAAGAAAAGTCATCTACTGAACATGCAGAAATTTGCAGGAAGGAAATCAGGTGCAGTTGTGTCAACTAGTGCAAAAATCTTGATATGAAAATAGTCCTGACTCTTCGTTAGTGCTGGTAATGATATTTCTGCGATAAAAGGAATATTGACTGCTTGAATCCTTTGCCAATGTCCGTCATAAAATCTTTTTGTTCAACATTCACATTGTTTGCTTGTTTAACATATGTTTTATTCTTTGTGTTGAAAGTGCTTTGAAAGACCCTTATGAATGTCTTCAGAGCAAATCTCCATTCTTAAAACAAAACAAACTTAGGATCTATCAACCCAGGTTCCACTGACAATTAACTTGTCCTGTATTAACATCAACTGCGATCATAACAAGCCTCCTGCTTCTCATTCCTTCAACCCTGAAATTCCATGCTGCTTCTGCATTTCTGTGCTTTATAATTGGGAGAAGTATGTTAAATGACTGATTAAATTGGGTTGTAGATTGTTACTGCTAGCCTCTACCCCAGAAATGATGATCGAGAGTTTCTGCATGGGAATTGGTGCTTTCCAAATCCACCTAATAGTACACATGCATCTTATTTAAATATATATAGCAATGAATCCAGTCTGAATGGTAGGTCTGTCCCAACAACTAGCAAGACAGAAAACCAATTGCTAAGTAATTACAATCACTACAATCTATGAGAATTGACTTCAGTGATACTGGCACTAACAAACTGAAGGGTTGCAAGAGGATATTTACAGAACTGTAAACTGCTCTGCATACAATGGATTATGTAATTAGCACCACATGTCAGCATTCAATACCTTTGCGTGGTTCACGACATCTGTGCACAAAACCTGCTGTAGAGAATCTGCAGCAAAAGTTGTAAGCACCTTGGTTGGTTCCTAAAGAGAACCAATGACATCAGAAAAATGTTTACGATAGTTACAACAAAATATAATTCTAAATTTTTATAATTTCCTGTACACTGAGGAGATCAAATAAAGCCTGTGTCACTACTTCATGGAACATCTCTACTCACTCTATAAATGTAACCATGAACTTACTGTTACCTGTCGTCTTAATTCTGTCTTTTTACAATTATGACCTTCTGTCCTCACCCTCCTGCAGTGTTCCAATGAATCTCAGTAAGGAACAGTATCTCTTTTTTGACAAGATAATCAGAACTCAAAGTGAGTTTTACAGAGCAACTCATGCTCCATTTTGTTTACTGTTTTCTTTGCTTTTTCCATTCCCAGTCCTTTTGAAATGCATTATGATTGCTCTTGTCTTCGAATCTCTTGACTCCATTTTGTCACACATTGTAAATTCACTTCTGGAGTATGGGCATGATTAGCTGGGCCAACTTTCTTGCCCATCTTCAGTTGCCCTTGAGAAGGTAGAGGGTGAGCTGATTTCTTAAACTGCTTCGGTCCGTGAGTTGTTGGTAAATCTACAATTCTGTTATGGAGGGAATTCTAGAAATTCAATCGAACAACACTGGAAGAAAGCGATATATTTCCAAGTCAGGATGGTGCGTGGCTTGGAGATGAAGTTGCAAGTAGCATTGTTCCCATGTTTCCACTCCTTCTGTCCTTCAAGATGATGGTGGTTTGGAAGGGGCTATCTAAGGAATCGGTGCATTTCTTCGATGCATCTTACGGTATATACTGCTGCAACTGATCACCATTAGTGGCGGCTGTGAATGTGTTGTGAATGTGATGCCAATCAAGTGGGCTGCTATGTCCTGGATGGTGTCATGATTCCTGAGCATCATTAAAACTGCACTCAATGAGGCAAGTGGGGAATTATCCATTACACTTTTGACTTTACCTTGTAGATGGTGGGCTGGCTTTGGAATCAGGAGGTGAGATATTCTCTTTAGCATTCCCCACTCATGATCTACTCTTGTAGCCACTGTATTTATATGGGGAGTCTAGTCACCAGGATGTTAGAGCAGGGATTGAGTGATGGTAACACCATTGAATGTCAATAGGCAGATTGTCTCTTATTGGAAAAGATCATTGACATTTGTAAAGAGCAAACATTATGTGCCGTGGACCGGAAACAAACTATTATCTCTCTTCACAGATGCTGCCAGACCAACTGAGTGTTTCCAGCACTTGCTGATTTCCACCATCAGCAGTATTTTGCTTTTGTCTATGTGATTCATCTCAGGTTATTAGTTACTGCAAAATGATATGCTCAATCTCCTGGAAATCAGATGCTGTGGAATATAAATTAGCAACTGAGGGCAATGTAACTGCATTGCAAGTTATCACAGGGATTTTAAAATAAAAACTAGTGGTTATCTTCATTGAGATTTATTGAAGTGAATTATGCCTTTCTTCGGTAAATCGCTTTTTAAGATCAGGTGTTAATAACTGTTTAGAAAATTGTGTCTGTCCAAAACATGTTGAAACTTTTCCCGTTTGTACATTTGAAAAATCGCGAGACTGATAAGGATGATAATTTCAAGTAGTTTGAGGTAATCTAAACAATCCACTTGAGGTATGAATATCACTCTGACTTCCCACAGTCAGGTTGTCCACTTGGTATACCCAGGCTGAAGTGAAATTAACATTTTTGTACAATTTCACATCTGATTTGCAGACCTTTGAGGACTCAAGTATGAGAGCAGCAACTGGAACATAGGAACACGGAGTAGGCTATTTACTTGTTTCATCATTCAATGAAATAATTGTTGATCTGTAATTTGACTTTGTATCATTCCCTGAAAACAGTTAAAACCAAAAGAACTGCAGATGCTGTAAATCAGGAACAAAAACAAAGTTGCTGGAAAAGCTCAGCGGGTCTGGCAGCATCTGTGAAGGAGAAATCGCTGCCTCACAGGCACTGCTGACAGCACCAGGGACCTGGGTTTGATTCCAGCCTCAGACGACTGTGTGGAGTTTGCACAATCTTTCTATGTCTGCGTGGGTTTCCTCCGCGTGCTCCAGTTTCCTACCACAGTTCAAATATGTGCAGGGTAGGTGGATTGGCCATACTAAGTTGCCCATAGTGTTCAGGGAGGTGTAGATTAGGTGGGTTATAGGGGAATGGGTCTGGGTGGGATGCTATGAGGTTTAGTGAGGACTTGATGGGCCAAAGGGCCTGTTTCCGCACTGTAGGGATTCTATGAAAACAGAGTTAACATTTCGGGCCCGGTGACATGAAGGGTTCTGAGGAAGGGTCACTGGACCCGAAACGTTAACTCAGTTTTCTCCTTCACAGACGCTGCCAGACCTGCTGAGCTTTTCCAGCAACTTTGTTTCTGTTCCTTAAAACAGTTATTTGGTTAGCAGAAATATTTCAAACTCAAATAAGAGGAACATTTTATCTCTCTGATGAAGGGTCTATGCCCGAAACATCAACTTTTGTGCTCCTGAGATGCTGCTTGGCCTGCTGTGTTCATTCAGCTTCACACTTTGGTATCTTGGATTCTCCAGCATCTGCAGTTCCCATTATCACTGGAACATTTTATCTAACCATTTGCATGGGAAAGTTCCAAACTTCTTTCTTTGAGTGTGGCAAGTGTTTTTTTCTAATGTGTAAGGTAATTTTGAAGAAGTAGTGTCTGTTTGATGTCCACCAGTATTTAAATGACAGGGTTCTGCAGCAGGTGACCCCCTTCGTAATGACCTTTGGAGCTGGACATCTCAGATATTATTAGGATTAGCAACAGAGTTGGCTTCTTACCTGGCTCTGAAGTTAAGCTTCTTTTATCAACCAAAAACTGCACCAATTTGGCACAATTATATGTAATGGACCGGACCAGATTCCCTCAAAATATTTTAAGAAGGTAGCCTAGACGCTAACCTTATTTTAAAGACAGATGTAAAGTACCTGTTCCAGATGCAATGCAGCTGGTCAAACTACTTGACATTGAGCAAAACACAATTTATGTAAACAGTATTGATAAAGTACAAACAAAAGAAAGCAGAATTTAGAATAACTTAACAATTGGAAAACTTGACCGAATAATACAGTAAGTGTTACTAATTGACTGTTCCAATGGAGCAACATGTCTTATCAAATCCCTTGGCAAAAATGCAAATTCAGACACAAACTTACTTGCAGTTCTGCAGTCCAGGAAGAAACAATGTCGAGAGATTTCAGAGAAAGGAGCAGCTAGGAATTAGTCGCCAAAACTTTCAACTCTTCTGAGACCCCAAACAGCTTCTGGCTGCTGAAAAAAATAAAACCCAGAAATCCTGATCTATCAGAGCTGGCCACACCCATTCAGACTGTTTTAAAAAGACCGAAGGCCTCCTCAGCTGCTTAACTGAGCCGTCTTCAGCAGCCAGTTCTCCACCTCTGCCTATACAGCCTGTCTTCGAAAAAAGAACCCAGGACAAAATAACCTTTTAAAGCCACAGCATCATCACACATGACTCAGTGAACAATGTGTATTCTCAGAATCCTGAATTGATAAATTGAGCTTTGATTGTCCATAGCTTCCGAAAATGCTTCTCCAATGGTTTAGTGAGGAACTTTTATCAGTAGTGTGGTACTAGTAGCTCGAGGACAGCAGCTAAAAAACTATCCCACAATAAGGATGAGAAATTGACTGCGTTCCAGTTTTTGTCTGCTTTTCAGTATCCTCTACTGGGATCTATATAAAGTTAGGTGGTAGTTTCATGTTTGACTCTGATGCTATTGTAGAAAGTTGGGAAGATGCTTGCGGGGAAAGTAAGTACAAGCATAGAACTATTGAGCCAAAGGGCCTGTTTCTATTCTGCAAATTTGTGGACAACTTCTGGAGAGTACTGTCATTGTGAAATCCTACTCCACCATGAATCTGCACGAAAAATGTGACAAAATAGAAAACAATGGTTGGAAGCTTTAAGTTTCTTCAATTAATAGTATTTTAATAGTTTCTTCAATTAATAGTATTTTAATAGCATTAATATTTTGTATTTCCAGGACTGGTGATAAACTTTATTGGAAGAGATATTTTCTGTCGGAGTTTTGTTTTAAAACTTACAGCTGAGTTCACAGAACATAATAAATTAGAACAGAAAAATTAATAGATTACAAGATCATTCCACAGGCTTATCAATCCTCCAATGAATTGGTGTCAAATTCGCATCTGCAAATTCATCCGTAATCTCACATGGAAGACCATAAGACAATAAGAAATGGGAATAGGAGCAGGCTGTTCAGCCTCTTGAGCCTGCTGCACTATTCGATAGGATCATGGTTGATCCAAAATTCCTCACATCATTTTCCTGCTTTTTTTTCCCCCCCATGATTTTTGATTTCCCCTACTGATCAAGAATTTATCTACCTCGGCCTTAAACATACACAAGGATTCTGCTCCGAAGCAAATTTGAATACATTACACTCTGTACCCTCTTCCAAAACATTTAAAAAGATGGTAAATAATTGAGGCCCTATGACTGATTTCTGTGGCCCTCCACCAGCTATAACTTTCCATCCTAATTAATCCCAGTTCTTCTCTGTGCTAACCAATTCTCAATCCATGCTACTATGTTGTTTCCCCCAGCACTGTGAGCTCTTGCCTTGGGCAAAGCTTTAAATGTGGCACCTCATTGAACGCCTTCTGGAAATCCAAATATCAAACATTTACTAGTTCCCCTTTACCAATGATATGTTATATCTTCCAAGAGTTGAAGAAAATTTATCAAACATGATTTCCCTTTCACAAAACCCTGTTGACTCTGTTTAATTACAATAAGATTTTTTAAATGTTCTGCTATTTCTTTCTTAATAATGTGTTTTTCCAATAGAAGACGTTGGCTAACTGGACTATAGTTTCAAACTTTCTGTCTCCCTCCATTCTTGAACAGGGACATAATCAGGCCCATTTCTGTCACACAAATCTTTGAGCCATGCACTTACCTCTCAAGTCTTATTTACCCGATAATAATTGGCACATAGCTCAGGTAGTGATCAAGAGATTACCTGTGTAGTTCTGATTTTTAAATTCTGAATTTTAAATTTAGTTTTATTTATCTCATGACTTTTAAAATCTAGTTATGTACAAATTTGCTGCACTCCTCTCCATTAGAACATGGACTACATTTCAAAAATATCTAAATGGTAGTAGATTCGCCAACTTTAGGTACTTGTAAGCCGTCATTGGACAAGCATATGGACGTACGTGGAATACTGTAGGTTAGATGGGCTTCAGATCAATATGACAGGTGGGCACAACATCGAGGGCCAAAGGGCCTGTACTGTGCTGTAATGTTCTATGTTCTATGGCTATGAAGCAGTTCTACTGGAAAAGGTGAACAAAAATGCAATTCTTCTATCTAAAAACAAAGAATTGCATTTACATAGCACCATCTATGATCCTTAGGTTGTTCTAAAACACTTTACAATCAATGAAGTAATTTTGAAATGTGGTCAACATTTTAATGTAAGAATGCAAGCTGCGATAATTCCCAATCTCAGGTATGCCATCGGATAGAGACACCCAGCAGCGGTTATATGATTCTGTACAGGGGTGAACTGACAAAAAATTCAAAGAACCAAAATGCACCCTGTGATGAGCACAATTAAGATGCAGAGATATCATGTGGGAAGAAAAACTGAGAAATAGAAATGTATATTCTGTCAATATGTGGTTAAGCAAAATGAAGGCAGCCATTTATTAGGGAAGAAAGAAGTTTACAATATAAATGACTTTCAAACAGGATAGAAATTCATGATAATCCCAGCAGGAGGAATCTGATTCTGTAAACAGAGGCACTGAAAGAGTGTAATTTAAAAAATCTAAAACGTGTTCTGAATGTGCACTCCAGACAGTTTTAAGCTCATGAGGGCAAAATCATTCTTACAGTATTAATTAGAATATTCTCATTTTTAAATTTTAAGAAAATCCTTCTTCAATTTCAATTTTATGGAAGGGATGACCAAAAGTGTTGAATTGGCTTGCGCCTTTGTTTAACTAAGCATCCTGTCCTGGCACATTTTGTTGCTTCACTGACCAATATTCGTTCTAGTCATATGTCCAGACATTCAGCAGTGAATAAACATAATACAAACAAATTCAAAATGTTCATTCAAGAAGATTTAAGGAGGGAAAAAGAACAGATCAGTGTCAGAGCATAGCTTTTTTTTAATTAAAGGCCAGGTTCTTCATACCAGGTGATGATTGGAATACCAATGGGCCCTAGAATTCTTCCAACCTATGATCCCAATGCATGTTGAGATCCTGATCTCAAGTATGCCACATTTCCTAAGTCCTGGATGTAAGGTGCATTTGACTTTTCAAAGGGAAGTACCAAAGAAAAACCATAGGAGGTGAAGGGTAGTTGTCTCTGACTGCTCACCTAATGGGCACTTCCCTATTACATTGCCTAGAGCCTGGGAATGAGTTACTCATCTTCCCAGCCACAGGTAAAGTGTAACATAAGATGACCATGAAAGGGAAGGCAGAAAGTAATGAATTATAGACCAGTTAAACCAACTTCTGTTGTCGAGAATAAAAATGGTTGAGCTGACTAAGAACCTTTGAAAAAAGTTGGAAGTTAAATAGTTATTTGATTGCAATTGTCCAGATATGAAGGAGTACAGACAAGTTAGACAAAATATTTCTGCTTTTGGGAAGAGAAATAGGAGGCATAGTCTAAAAATTAGGGTCAGACTTTTCAAGAGTGAAATTGGGAAACACCTTTATACACAAAGGATGTTCAAAGCATCAGATTCTTTCCCATCAAAGATAATTGATGTTACATTGTTAATTTTAAACTGCGATTAGCAGTTTTTCATTGACCAAAAGTAGGAAGGAATAGAGGCAAAGACTGGTGGATGGAGTTGTGCTGGTGTTCTGTCATGATCTCACTGATTTTGATGGGCTGGGTCCAGGAGCTAAATGGCTTGCTCCTCTTTTCTATGAATGTCATTGTCAAAAGAAAAATAGCTGTTTCATGACACAGCAAATTTAAGATTCCAATGTGAAATTGTCTGAATATTCCAGGCATTTAGCAATATTTTGTTAAGCAACCTCACAGCTGACATTGATTGGCTTTGATCTAACAATTTATATTTAACTCCTTGAGCCATAACATTTGGAATGATTTTCTTCCCTCGTTGGTTCAGCCCATTAACAACTTCCATCAATCCATTGCTTTCAGCACATCAACTCATTTCCAGCTCATTTAATTTATCCTATTTTAATATTTTAAACAAATAAATGTTTAAATCTGTGTGCATGAATATTGAAATCAATGTTTATCATACAAAATGCATTATGAAAAATCCAGAAAGAAAGTCTTGCCAGGAAGGAGGAGGAGTCATAAATATTTGAACATGCAATGAATATCAATTCTATATCAGTGAGAATACACCTGTAAGAATATGATTCCAAATGTGCACTCATGACATCTATGCAGGCTTTGTTTTCATGTAGAAAGTTGCTCCATCTTCTACTTCCTTAAAGTCCATATTTCGCTCATTTGCTTTCTCTTCCAAAATAAGAAGGCAAAAAGCTGGAAATGCTCAGCAGAATCAGATAGCATCTCTAGTGGGAAAAACAAAGTTAGTGTTTCAGGTCAGTAACCTTTCTGAAACATTAATTCTGTTTCTCTGTCCACATGAATCAGAATAACATGTTCTACACTCTTGCTAAATTCATACATTTCAAGAAATTGTCATCGTTTGAAGACCTCAGTATGTCTTAGAAAATATTTCCTGGAATCAAACAAACCAGAGTTAAAAGTCATTTAAAAGAAAGGTATCAATGAGCAATTATGCTTTTTCTTTTTACAAACCAAGAGATCTATGAAGACACAAGGCCGAGAAAGCAGGAACACCTTTCAAGGAAAAACCATGGGTCTTCAAGCAATCTGGTAGTGGATAGAGCAGAACAAAGGAAGAATGGAAAGGAAATGATTAGGGCTAGCAAACAAAATTGTCAAAATACAAGACAATGTCATTAGAGCCACAGATGCAAGCGGCAACAGACTGAACAATGGTTCAAGAAAATAAAAAGGATTGAAGGAATCAGCTATGTTGGGAAAGAAGACATTGAAAAATGATGCTGAGCTGCTGGTTACCTCTCATTATAGTTTATAATCCATTTCTTTTCTGACATTTCTATCCTTAGCCTCCTATACAAACCTCAATGTAATTTTAAGGAGCAGAATCTTATCTTTAATTTGCAACATTCTGGACTCATTGCATTAGACAATTGCAATTCATAACCACCACTCCTATTTTTGTTCAGAAAGTAGCTGTTGGTAAAAATTGTTCTTTCTCATTTATACTCCCTACAGAGATATTTTCACTTCTCTTATTTTAATCCCCTTTTGTCTTACACCATCATTCAACATAGGAAGAAAAGTAGATCATTCAGCCCATTAAGCCTGTTCCACCATTTAATAAGATACAAGTATCCTTTTTATCTTTGAATCTCTCCTAGCCCCAACCCACCACAGACCTTTCCTAGTTTTCTTTCTCTCCTTTCCCTATTCCCTGTTATTGTACTTGATAAAATCTGTTTCACTTCTAACTTTTCCAGGTCAGAGAATGGCCATGGATCTGAAATGTTAATTTTGTTGCTCTCTCCACTAATGCAACATGATAATATTGAGTACTTCCAGCATTTGCTCTTTTCTATTTTACATTTCCAGGAGTTGTTTTTTACTTTTGCACATAAAGCCAAATGACTTAAACTTTCTAAATACGACAGGATAGTGATGACAATCAAGAAGCATAATATTAAGAAGCACAGCACTGAAACAGAATATTTTGGCCTAAATGCTCCAGCTGTTGCTATAAGCAGCCTCCCACTCTACTTCCAGTAACCCTATCAGCACATCCTTCTGTTCCTATCTTTCTCGTATTTTTTTTACTTCTCTTTAAATATATCCATGCTATTTGCCTCAACTATTTGACAAGGCACCAAGTTCCACATTCCAACCACTGCCTTGATAAGGATTACACAGTTTTGAGCTAGAAGAACACAGCAGGCCATTAGAGGAGCAGGAAAGTTGACGTTTCGTGTCAGGACCCTTCTTCAGAAACGTTCCAAACCTGAAACGTTAACTTTCTTGCTCCTCTGATGCAGCCTGGTCTGCTGTGTTCTTCCAGCTCCATTCTATGTTATCTCTGACTCCAGCATCTGCACCTCTTGCTATCACTGTCTTGAATAAGATGTTTTTCTTGAAGTGCTTACTAAATATAGAATATCTTTTATTGATGGCCCCTTTGTTTGGAAAACCTGCATGCCCAGTGGTCATAATATTTCTCTATATCTACCCTGTTCAACCCTTCCATAATTTTCAGATATCTTTTAGGTCGCATCTCAATCTTGTCTTCCCAGAGACATTTTTCCTGGTAGTTAAACACTGTCAGTTCTGGAAACAGCCTTGTAAACATTTTTTGAAGGAGTGGTTATACTTAAAGTTTCTGTGCAACAGCTACCATTTGGTTCTAGTTACAGAATGTAAGCGAAGAAATGCACACTTTTACATAGCAACATGATGTGATCAGCACAGTTTTGAGAGTTCCAGAGAACTGTTAAATGGATAGTTATACTTAAGCACGCAAAAGGCCAACAATAGTTACATGCATTCTTTGAACAAGATATGAACAGCTCACTGGTATACATCTTCGTCTTGAATGAAGGGCAGGTAATGGCCTAGTGGTATTATTACTGGACTGTTAATCCAGAAACCAGATAATATCCTGGGGACCTGGCTTTGAATTCTGCCTTGGCAGATGGTGGAATTTGAATTCAATAAAATATCTGGAATTAAGACTCTGATGATGACTGTGAATCAATTGTCAGGAAAAACCCATCTGATTCACTGATGTCCTTTAGGGAAGGAAACTGCCATTCTTACCTGGTCTGGCCTCCCCATGACTCCAGACCCACAGCAATGTGGTTGACTCTTAACTGCCCTCAGGGTAATTAGTGATGGACAATAAATGCTGGCCTGGCCAGTGATGCCCTCATCCTGTGAATGTATAAAGAAAACAAAACAGAACCAACTGCACAGCCAAAAACTCGAGCTCTTTCCCAGGACTTCAAAGCTTTGGAACTAATTAGCCCGTTAATGCAAGTTTAACAAAGTCAAATAATTGTTTTTTCTAAATACATTAAGAAATAATCAGTCAGAGGACAGATAAACATGATTTGGCACCTTGTGCCTGTGCCTATACGTTGCTCATCCACTACCTGATTTCAACTTTGCCAGTGTCCTACACTATATTTTTTTCACCCTTTATTTCACTTGCTCAGCAAAAAACACATGAGAGAAAGGTTGTTACTTCAAGTAAAATAGTTTTATAAACCAAGTGACTGTGCCCAAAGCATGAGCCAGAAGTATCTTTTGACTAAGTTGGAGCTCCTGATTTATGCAAATCTTATCCATTATTTCATTCTCATCAACCTGCCAAAAATAAACCAAAATTCACCCAACTGAAAGTGTAAACTCAAAGGCTACAGGGCAGGCCTTGCAATTAAACTTCCGGCCTCCTACAAGTAGATTGAAGAGTGTAATCTTCTAAGCCAGAATCTCTGTTTTACTCCAATTTTTGTTTTGAAGTGATTTCTTTTCCTTAAAACTTTAAATTAATTGATACATTTCTTTTTGTCTTCTTTCTGTCATCGGAGGTTGTCCTTGTGGTAGGAAGGTGAACTGTGCAGTATTCCGCAACTGATGCACTGTCTAATGTCAAAAGTGTCTGCTCACATTACTTCATGGAGAGTTGAGAAGATTCCACATTATGCCTTTTGTTTGAGCCTGATTTGACAGAATCAGTCCCCACTCTGGCTCATGGCACTTATCAGATAGTCAGAGTTCCTGAGGGATGAGAATTTCAAGTATGCTATATTCAGTTTCAAATCAAGCCCTGTCCCCCTTAGGAAGCTCTGTATTGCATTATTAAAGCAGATGTCACCAGCCAAACCTTTATATCATAAGGCACATGGTAATGTACAACAGACAGTAATTAGATGCCATTTATATTGACTAATTAACATTCCCTCCATCAAGAGTGAACAGTTACTCTTATAATTGAACTGCTATTAATGTGCAAAGTAAACAACAAAACCTTTCTGCCCTCACTTCAATTATTTTTTATCTTCATATCTTTAAGTCAATACAAATGAAGAGCAACGGTTCTTTCTAAACTCCAATTTCCTAACATGTGTACCTCAATGAATATTAGATGGTGAACCATATCATCGTCATGATTTATTTACTTTTCCATGTGATAGGGTTTTGCATCAAGAAAAAGGCTGTAGCTTAGATGTGGAGCGTAAAACTTTGCTGTAATTGAGTTCTGGAGTGGTAAAGTCACTCAAGAGGCTATGGCCCCAGAGATTTGCCTGAAACCTGCCTGTCAGCTGGTGTTAGATCACAGCTCAAACAGGGCATGCTTTCCTGTTCCTGCTAAAGACTTTTGTGGCAGAAAAAAAAATTGAAGCAGCTCCTGGAGAAAAACTTATCAACAGCTGCACTATGTCAGCAGAAATAATGATCTGAAACTTGCCCTCTGAGGAATGCTGGATTTGGTTTTTATTTCCAAGGCTGGAATTGATAAATTGTGCATTACTGATCCAATAGCATGAGAACTAAACGTCTGTAAATTAGATTGAATTAATTTATACTGAGCCATTTGCTCCTTCTCCAACATTATGAAGAAAAGTTATCCAGCAGTTCGTCTCTCCACCTATGAATACGTACATTCTGCTGTGTCAAATTAAATTAGGTATTTCCTTCTAAAGTGCATATTTGTGTACTCCACCTTCCCGCTAGCTATGCCTCTGTTTTGCATATTAATACACAATCTACTTTTATTTTACTGGCGGTTAAATGCTCTCTTGTCAGGAACCTTTTGCTTCCAACTTGACTTTGTATCTTGACTGTGATTTTTTTCAAATGTTGTTTTTCAAAACCCACAGTCTTTGAAATAGCTTTTTTTCAATATAATTACTTAAGGGCCCAGCTCACAATCAGAAGATAAATCTTCAAATGTTTCTCATGTCTTCCCCTGGGACAGGTGAGACTTGAACTCAGGTCTTCTAGCCCAGAGATTTGAAGACTAATATTGTGCCATAAGGCCATCGTCTCACAGAAGACTCTTCTTGTAAATCAAACTGTTCAGTCTTTTTGTAAAACATCTCCAGTACATATGGGCCTTTAGACTGGATCTTCTGGCCCAGAGGAAGAAGAACTACAATTGCACTATAAGCCCCCACCCAGAAGATATTCTAAATTAGCCCCAAATAAAAGCTGTGGATGCTGGAAATCTGAAAAAAAATGCAGAGAATGCTGGAAAAACTCAGCAGGTCTGGCAGCATCTGTGGACACAGAAATAGAGTTAACATTTGGAGGAATGGAGTTTATTGTACAAAATGTGGAGGAATGGAATTGTGGGAGATATAGCAGTTTGGATCAGAAATTGCCTTGCTGAAAGAAGACAGAAGGTGGTAGTTGATGGGAAATGTTCATCCTGGAGACCAGTTACTAGTGGTGTACCGCAAGGGTCAGTGTTGGGTCCACTGCTGTTTGTCATTTTTATAAATGACCTGGATGAGGGCGTAGAAGGATGGGTTCGTAAATTTGCAGATGACACTAAGGTCGGTGGAGTTGTGGATAGTGATGAAGGATGCTGTAGGTTGCAGAGAGACATAGATAAGCTGCAGAGCTGGGCTGAGAGCTGGCAAATGGAGTTTAATGCAGTGTGAGGTGATGCAGTTTGGTAGGAGTAACCAGAAGGCAAAGTACAGGGCTAATGGTAAGATTCTTAGCAGTGTAGATGAGCAGAGAGATCTCGGTGTCCATGTACACAGATCCTTGAAAGTTGCCACCCAGTTTGACAGGACTGTTAAGAAGGCATACAGTGTTTTAGCTTTTATTAATAAAGGGATCGAGTTCCGGAACCAAGAGGATATGGTGAAGCTGTACAAAACTCTGGTGCGGCCGCACTTGGAGCATTGTGTACAGTTCTGGTCACCACATTATAAGAAGGATGTGGAAGCTTTGGAAAGGGTGCAGAGGAGATTTACTAGGATGTTGCCTGGTATGGAGGGAAGGTCTTACGAGGAAAGGCTGAGGGACTTGAGGCTGTTTTCATTAGAGAGAAGAAGGTTGAGAGGTGACTTAATTGAAACATATAAAATAATCAGAGGGTTAGATAGGGTGGATAGGGAGAGCCTTTTTCCTAGGATGGTGACGGCGAGCACGAGGGGACATAGCTTTAAATTGAGGGCTGAAAGATATAGGACAGATGTCAGAGGTAGTTTCTTTACTCAGAGAGTAGTAAGGGAATGGAACGCTTTGCCTGCAACGGTAGTAGATTCGCCAACTTTAGGTACGTTTAAGTCGTCATTGGATAAGCATATGGACGTACATGGAATAGTGTAGATTAGATGGGCTTCAGATTGGTATGATAGGTCAGCACAACATCGAGGGCCGAAGGGCCTGTACTGTGCTGTAATGTTCTATCTTCTATGTTCTATAAGAGTCATATCCAACTTGAAACTGCCAGACCTGCTGAGCTTCTCCAGCCTTCTCTGTGTTTGTATTAAATCAACTTGTTTGGACATGTCATGACACTCCACTGGGGCAGATGGGACTTGAACCAGAATCTTCTGGTCTTGCGATAGGAACACTACCACTGTGACAATCTGACACAATGCAGCTGTAATTTTTTTAATCAACTTGCTTGGATATGTTATGTCACACCTCCAGGAGAAGATAGATTTGAATCTGGACTTTCAAACCTAGAACTTTTGGTGCACCACAAGACCCTTAGCATTTCTGCCTCTGTAGCAGAAAGTAGTCAACTAGGCGACAACCAACCTAGGTTGGTTGACCCTTAACTTCTTTATTAAACAATGTTCAGCCACATTACAACACATTCCCAGGGAGGTTCAAAGAAATTTTGTGCTGTGCTTAATCTGAGTGAAACTGCAAAAATAATCTTTGATTGTAACTGACTTTATCTTGCTGAGGCAAGCTAATTTCTGCTACTATGTCTTATGGCCTTACTATACTGCTGTGGTTAGTTTTGGAGAAAAACATAGCAGAACTAACTTAAGCTGAAAGTTGTTTGGGAGGAGAGAAATTTTGTAACTGACTGTAAGGAATGCAAAAGGCCTTAATGTCCTTACTGCGCTGTGTTCTATTTGACCTCAGCTTAAGCATTCACTATATGATTGAAGAAAACGTGTTGATCTATAATATCCTAGTTCAGGTGAATTCAATAGAAGTAAAAATCAGGAGAAATATAAAACAGGATGTCCATAAGACCATAAGGTCTGGCTTGAAAAGTAGACCTTTTCCAGAGTTTGTGATATTGTGTCCAACGCAACAGCAGCAAAACAATGAAAAGTCTACCGATTCCCAAAGCTTGTTTTTTCTCCTTTTTTGTTTTCCAGACTGAAGGTTGCCAATGCCAAATAGCAAAACCCAAAGTGAAAGCTGTTACATTGTGGCTGCACCAGGATGTCTCCTATTTGGGCACTCCATTCCCATTGGAGGCACTCCTTCCCCATCATGGTATCCTCTGTCTTTCGCACTTTGTCTCCTACCCAACTGTTCATCCTCACTCCCCAACCCCTTGCCAGGACTTGTCAAGTTGGCCCTGCCAAGAGCCCAGACTTTATTTTGCATCTGCTTCAGGGAACTGCCTGTAATCCCATCAGTGTCCACCATGCTCCATGGTGCTTCTGACATGGCAGAAAAGTTGGCCAGTCAAATAGAAAGAAGTAGGATTTCTTCTCCAAAGAGGAGTGGAAGCCCCACTCAAGCCAATTAAAGACCTGACAGTCATTAAATAATGATAGGTGAGAAAAACACTTTGAGTTTTACCCCCGAGTTTTATCTTGGATGAAGGGGGAAGAGTTAGGGATCCTACATATGACATAAAATTCAGCACATCTCAATTGGAATGAGATGATCTTGATAGCAATTGTGACATTGATGGCGACTTTATCAACAGTTTCTGGTTGCACTATACAAAAAAACCTATTTAACATGACAATATTTTAAATACAATTTCTTATGACAATCCCAATCCCAGCAGTTTACTATTCATAAGGATCAGAGACAAGTGTTCTTAATGTAAAATGGAAGCAGAGGGTGAATAGTGATATTAGATAGTAGCACAAAGTGCATGACAGTGAATTGTTAACCCAATTTATGTCTCCAGACTTTTATTTCAATTAAGGGGCTGCATTGCTGTGGTGAGTTTCCTGTGCAGTGACATAAGTCAGAAACCCTTTAATAGAATGACACAGTCCTCTCGCTTACAAATATTTGAGCTGTCAAGTCTCTGCTCTGGCAAAAGAACAAAGCAAAATTATCTTTTATGTGTTGGACTAAACAGAATCAATCGAGTTGCTGTGGATATGAAGTGACACCTGAAACACACTGTCCACATTGTACATTATTCTGGGCATCACATCAACAAGTCAAGGCAATAACTGAAAAGTTCTGTGTTGGGAACTCTTTAGGCATCTGGTTGGAGAATCGCATCATCAGCTGCAGGGAGGCCTGTAGATCTTTATGCATTGCTGAAAATGATACACTTTCTTAAAATGTTTCATCTTGCATTTATCAAGTCCATGCACAAAAGTATTAAATAAAAATAGACAGTATGAGATGAGAAGGGTGATTAGTTGATTGGATAGTAAGCTCTGATTGGTAGAGGATGTACCAGATAATGACGACTGACAGTTAACCACCAAGCTTACTTTTAATTTTGAACAAGGAAAGTTGACTGTTTTTGGATCAGGCTTTGCCCTGAGAAATGAACCACAGAATGGATGTCACCTATTTTGTTGCACTAAAACAGGTACAGTTTGTGTACATATAGTTTCAAAGGACTGCATGTTAATATACATACAAGAGTACAAGCTGAAATACTTCAACAAAATATGTCTATTTTCAGCAATACATAACTTATGTACAACAAAACAACTAGACTTTTGTGCATTAGCTAAGTGGAGAAAGCTTCGATGCATTCTGGCTGACAAATACAATCTGAGGCAATCTGAGTACCTTTGGATTGCTCACCTTCAACAACTTATTTACCATGTTTGAAAAAGAAAATGCTACCAAGAAGTAAAACTGAGACAGCAAAAGCTGAAATACAAGTTGAAATAAGTTGGAGAACCTCAAACCATTGGTATGGTTGATATGTATTCTAGGTGGTGGTAGACTGTATTCAGTACAATGAGTGTTATAAACACCTGATAAACATCAAGCCGCTATACTTGATTACATGAAGTGTAGTGCCTAGTGCACTTCAATGTATTACAGAGATAGTAGGAATGCCGATGCTGGAGAATCTGAGATAACGAGGTGTAGAGCTGGATGAACACAGCAGGCCAGGCAGCATCAGAGGAGCAGGAAAGCTGATGTTTTGGGTCTAGACATGAAACATAAGCTTTCCTGCTCCACTGATGCTGCTTGGCCTGCTGTGTTCATCCAGCTCTACACCTTGTTATCTCACACTTCAATGTGTGTCAGCTATCAGACTATTGTGATTATTTTTTACCACTGAAATACATAGACGTATTTGCTGTTGAAGGTGTCATAAACTCACTGGCCAAATCAATTGCTTTCAGAATTCTCTTAAATCACTCAATGCATAACCACTCCACACACCCAGACCTTGACCAGTGAACTGTTTAAGAGTCATGATGCATTGCAGAGCTGTGCATTTCAATCTTCCTCCTGGGAAACCTCCAGGGTTGATTCTTAGGAGAATCTTTGCAGATACAAAATAGATCAGTGCTAATGTTTTGATGTTAATTTAACATGTTAACTCATGTTAATGTTAATTTTCAATACAATTAATAAAGGTAAACCATACAATCCAATTTAAAAGTTCTTTCTGGTTTCACAGCTTTGATGTTACAAACGTAAAGAAATATTCTTTGGTTCTTTTGCATATATCTATATACCTTTCTTTCAAAATCCAAACAAAAAACTACATCAGTAAAATGGACTCAATAAATTAACAGCTGTACTTAATTTACAACAGTTTCACATTCTTTAGAACTGAAGTGATGTCGTGGACCATTACTTGACTGGTTAAGTGACTGTTAACCCACTTGGCAGGTGCCAAAGAATCATTAGTGAAGATGACTGTAATTGTCCTGCTTTTTGATGGAAAACCCATTGATCAAACTCACCCAATGGGAAATGTAAGTAATTAACATTAAACTGTTGTTAAAAGAAAAAGGTAATTACTAAATTAACACCATGGTTTCAAAAAGCAGAAAATAAGCCCTTGATCTGTATCAACCTTTCTGAAAATGAATCACTCCTTTAATAACATGGCTAATGGCCCTGGCCAAGAGGATGAATGAGTTGTACATGGAAAAGCCCTTTGATTTGTCAGAGCCCATGGCATGAAATTTGTTTATGGTTTTTGGACATTTTGTACTCTGTATTTTTGTTTTCATATAGAAGAGGATGTAAAAGGAATAGGAACCAAGGAGTGAAGTCCATTGCTTCTGTTTGCACCTGTAGTTGGAGGACAATCAATGATTGTTTTTGCATTCTTCTGCATATAATTAATGTTGTTAATGTCATAAATGAAATGATTTCTCAGCAGCAAAGTTTGTAGGTTTGACATCTTTACCAACATTGTGACTTTTACCAGTTGAAATTAAGTAAAATTCAGAATAATATTTGCACATTAGTCCAAATATATATTTGTGGTTATATTCAGGGTGCATTCATCAAAGTCACAATAGGTAGGGTAGAATGCTTTTAAGAAACATGAATGTAATGAAAACATTACACTGATGATGGGCAAGTTAATTGAAACATGCAAGAATGGAAGTATTCTGGGTTAGAGAGATGTTAGTGAAAGGCTACAGCCTGCTGCGAAAGTCACTTGGTTGAAAATGAGAGCAGATAAGCTTCTACAATGGTCTAGAACACAAAATCATTGGCTGATATGGTGCCAAATTCTTTAAACCAAACTCTAGAATTTGACTGTGATGTAGAAAGCTAGTCCCAGTAATCCGCTCTCATTACCTTGTCTGGCCTACATGTGACTCCAGATCCACAGCAACATAATTAGATCTTAACTGCTTCTGCAACGGCCAAGCAAGAAAACCACTCAATTCTTGGGAAATTAGGATTGGGCAACAAACGTTCACCTTGCCAGTGATGCCCATATTCCATAAAATAATAAAGAAAAAAAGCCTGTTAGGTCTACTCATTTCTTGCTTAAAATTGAGTTACAGTCAGTCATTAAAGATATAACATACTATTAAAAAGACTTTAAAGTTAATCACAAATTTAGTGCAAAGCAGTTTGTAAACCTAAGAATAAACATCAATAGGGTAATAGGCCAAGTGACCTGAGAGGCGTTTGCTGTGCCAGACAGCTGCCATTGAATATGTGTAAGGGTAGAACACACATATGTTTGCTGTCTCAGAGAATCAATGGATATGGAGAACATGAACGGAAAGGAGATTTAAAGACCAAGATCAACTGTAATCATACTATAGTGAAATGGCGTTGACAAATTGTATGGGTCTTCTTGTGTTCCTGGTTCTTATGTTGTTGAGACCATTTCTTTATTTAAATTTTCTTTCATTTCTTTCGTTTTCATTTGGAACTTTGAGTTGATTTGAGAATTGAACTTGGACTGTGAACAGCAGGTTTTTTTTTCAGCAAATGGAAAGAACAAAGAGATTTGTTTACTGTGGGGAATAAGTCCAGAAAGACAATGCAGGTTAGTCACTGCTCTGAGGACATTGTGTAGAAGATGACTCAACACTGAGGTGTAAACTGAAAAGAACTGTGGATGCTGTAAATCAGGAACAAAAACAGAAGTTGCCCGAAAAGCTCACCATCTCTGAGAAAAAAATCAGAGTGAATGTTTCGGGTCTGGTGACCCTTCCTCAGAATAGTTATGAGGATCCGATGCTCAGGGGCTGACAGTTGGTTGGATGTTGAATTTGTCAATCAAGAGAGGAACCGCGATGGCTAGTAAGCCACAGACGAAGAGCGAACTGGTTCTGATTGGTTTTGAGCGGCAGACAGATTTATGTTTTGAAAGCTTTGGGATGGTTATACTTCTGTTTTGCTCTTTTTTCTGATTTTACTCCAGTTATGGGTTTATCAAATATTCTGAGAAGAGAATCCCAGAATATAAGAGGTGAGTGAATCATCCCAGAAACAGATTTCAAACTGGCAAATTTCTAATTTATCCCTTAACTGTTCTTATCTGTTGGTGTGTGAATAAGAGTTCATGATCAAAAAAGATTGGACTTGGATCACAGATGTTAATTGCCTTTTATTTTATCTATGTCCTGCTGAAGTTAGATTTTTATATTAAAAATTTGTTAATTTTTAAAGTTGTAAACTTGATGTCCAAGTTCCGCTATTTGCAAATTCTGGTTAGGAACAATTGAGCAATTTTGGGGGTTATTGAATGTTTTAATTTCATTGTATTGCAAATCCAGTAACAGTGAGGCTGATTTGAATTGGCTTGCTATCCCTTTGTTGTAACAATGTCCTCATTCATTTTATTAACAGTTTGCTTATTGATATCACAATCAGTCACAGAATCAGTCAAAAACTTCATCTCACAGCATATTCATTGTGCCACTTGTTCTCATCAATCATTGCAAAAATGTGGATCTCCAGTATCCAGCGTGTCACATTATGCATCTCTCCAGTACCTAAATGTAAAATTTAATAAGGAGCAATAATCTCCAGGCCTCTGATGTAGATTGTTACATTAGTTCAATGATCAAATGTTAGTTTCACATTTGATGGTACCAACTGTATGTGCCACGACACTGTCAGGAGCATAGTAGTAATGTCACAGGTCTAATAATCTTGAGGCCTAGCCTAATGCTGTGGGGAATATGGCTCCAAAATCAACTACAACAGCTGGTGGAATTTGAAACTCAGTTAATAAATCTGGAATTGAGAGAGTCATTGATTGACGCAAATCCGTCTGACTCACGATTGTTCTTTGGGGAAAGAAATTTGCCATTCTCCTCTGGTTTGTCCTACATGTGACTGCAGATCCACAGCAATATGATTTCCTCTTGACAGTTCTCTGAAGTGATCGTTCAGTTCATATAGAAGTTAAGGATGGGTAACAAATGCTGACTTTGCCAGTGATGTCTACATGCCATGAAAAATTCACTTTGCTTCATTCAGAACATTGACATTGCATAGAAAAAATGAGCAGACTTTTTTTTCAAAATGAAATTAGACTTGTATTTGAAAAAGAAAACTTTGCAGGACGCAGGAAAGAGAAATGTGCAGAACCAGCTCTTTCCAAGAGATGGCACAGACGCTACAGATTTAAACATTCTGTGTAAGCTTTTGTGGTACTCTTAAAACCTCAGGTTTGACCTCTATTCTGTGCTGACTTAGCTGGTCTTTGCATTCGCAACATTTAGGCAAGAGAAATGTCCCATTACTGATTGCAGTTCCATGTGCGAGAAAGTACAGTTGTGTAGACAAAACAGGATTCGAATTGTTCACAGTGGCCTTCCAATAATCTGCTGAAACTGATTTGCGGGGTGTATTTTCTGGCAAGAGGAAAGAAAATTGGAAGAATCTATGTAAGCAAGAATTATTAAGTGATTTGAAGCATGTGTTTTAAAAGCCTGGTTACATTGAAAAGAACATGTTTTATTATTGAATAGAAAACTGCAACAATGCATGATATAAAACTGTGGGGTTCAAAAATCTAAAGTACTTGTGGCCCAGGTTATTATACCTCTATACCAAAAATGCAAAATAGTTCTAATGTCAACTTGAATATTTTGAATAGGAATATGTTTGTGCTGAACCTGCACAGTTGTAAAAAAAAATCAGCAATTTTCTAAAATGAATCTTGCAGAAATTACGCAATTAAAATTTTTAGAACTTCATCCCTGTCAAAGTGTAGAAAGAATTGTTTATGCATTAATCACATGGTCAGAGTGAGAGATGCAAAAATATAACCATTCATGATAGAAAAAAAGACCTTAAGTTGATAAAACTGCAAAGTCACTGCAGTGCACAGATGCCTGTAGAAATGTATATTGCAACAGAGTACACTCAATGGATTTTCTAGTTAGCCTAATGGGACACCAATATTCAACATGCAGTATTGACAAAGTGCACCTCTCTGATGAAGGGTCTAGGCCCGAAACGTCAGCTTTTGTGCTCCTGAGATGCTGCTTGGTCTGCTGTGTTCATCCAGCTTCACACTTTGTTATCCCTTATTCACCATATCTGCTTTCTTTGTATATCGCATGTACACTCAGATGGACTAATATTCCATTGCCTTGTTTGCCATTTGTAGTCAGACTTGTGTTTCGCATCCATTATGGTATCAATAATTTCATGATTGAAGTCAATGTTGAAGGTCTCCAATCAAATGCTAGTGTTTTTTCCACATTGTTCATTTATAGTCAGTGTTGTTTTACATGATCTGTTTGCTGAGCAAAGGTAATTGGTATTGATTAACTTTTCAAAATGACTCACTGTAGTGTAAAACAAACATAAGTATTAATTAAAATTTTGACATAATATCAATGTAATGACACGTTATAGCCAGATACCAATATCAAATAAATATTGATAACCCTGCTATGGCCAGTGCTGATATAGTACTTAGTGAGGTCAACCAACATGCCACTTAGGTAAATTCCTCTTTTACTCTGAATACCTGTCCAAGATGATGTGATATTACCTCAGAACTCACGACTCTTCTCAATTCACTTTGTGTAATGTAACTGTATTCTCAAAATAACGTGGTCGCCCCCTGCAAGATCAAAATAAAGGAAAGCATTTTTATGTAATAGAGGATGGTTGATAGATATGCTATGGCAAAAATGCCTTCTTGGAGACTCTCTTCATTGTGATTGGAAAGGGGCAGTCTCTGAATCAAAAAAACAATCTGAAGACAAAATATGATGGACCTCTCTCAATTTGTCATTCCTATTCCAAAACTTGGAAGCTTGTCCTGGAACTGAAAGTAAAATTTAATATCACCAGCTTAAAGAGCATTGAAAAGAGCAGATGACATGAATAAGATAAGGAGGGAGGAATGGATAGCACGATGCTTCCAAACTATCTGGAAAATGGGAAATTTTATAAGAATTGAAGAGGGGACACAGATAAGACAGAAATGAAACAGAGACTGCCTTTGGCAGCATGTGTGCATGTATGTAATCACAGGTGATGATCATTGCCTATTATCCAAACTATTCAGATACATCCTCTGGATGATCTTTTCCTGTCAAACAAGACCTGAAATTGTATTTACCAGTGGAAAATTATATTTCTTCTTGAATAAGAGATGATTTAACAAACATTGTGAGTGCTTTTTGAGTAGTAACTTAGTTTGAAAGCACTTCTCCAACGTGTTGTTTTGGTTTATATTTCTAATGCACTCTTCTCACAAACACAATTTGTACTTCTCCCCCATGTCCCCTCTTATTTCCCATTGCAACCCCGGCCCCATTTTGAAGTAAATAAAATAAGGTTTTGACTGAGTTAAAATTGACTAAGTGTGTTGCAAATTTGGCCACAATAACAGTATTTGACAAATGAAGAAGTACCTGTCAGGTGCTGTTGTACCACATCATTGTAATTCAGGCGCTGTAGATGTATCTGTAGGTCAGAATCTTGTGGAGGTTGGGGAAACAGGTAAGGGAGCTGTGTGTATGTACGTGTGCGGTGACTCTCAGTGACCAGCACATGCTCCTCACAATTATCACGTGTAGTGTCTCCAAAAAAAACCTGAATGCCTTCTATTGAAGGACCAGCACCCCCCACCCCAACTGACAAGCTGTCCGAAAGCTAAAGTGTTGGGCATACTGCATGGTAATAGGCCCACTTACATCTGGGTTAATTATCTGCAGACCTTCCTGCCATAAGAAAATTCCGTTGGAAGCAAGAAGGTGGCAAGGTTCAACATGTGTGATCCCACCTCAGTTAAGTAAGTTCCCTCCCACCTCCAAAACCCCACCTCTGGAAATAAAATATTACACTTGTCCTGAGGAGTACACTGTGCAATTTCCAATATATTTCTGAAGCCAATGTCATATAATAAAATAATATAGAGAAGGTGAAACTATTGAAGAATCAAAGAGACATTTGTTGGTGAAATGAGGCAGAATAAGAGTAACCTTCAATTTTGGCATGTGCTGAGGTTTTAAAGTACCAATTTTAGTTTACAATTAAAACAGCCTTTATTTGAATCATGAAAGCTTTGGGTTATCTGAATAAGTCAACTGATGGAAACCCTAATATTTTTAGTGTGTAATTATTAAGAATAGATACTTTTGTTTCACTTCAAATTTAGAAAACGTTTTATTTCTTAGACCCATACTAATAGTAGAGCTTATTAAACTCTTTAAACCATAACCTTGGAGTCTCTTTTAAATGTTATCAAACTAGATATATGTTTCAGTTTCCAGACAAACTGTAGCAACATGCAAGCCAGTTAGAGTGCTCGAGACAGGTGCCAGAAATGATACACCTCCATCATATCATATAAAAAATGAATGATTTCCATCAGAAACATGATTTTATATGGCAGCAATATTGAAATGATTTAAATTTTTTACTAAATGCAGAGATGCCTAATGGCAAATCAACTTGTTTAATGCAAGCAAAAAGCATCTGTCACTATGTTTTAAAAGCAACAAATCAGTGTGTTCTGTGTTACACCCCTCATACCCACACTCCAAAGTCTGCCTTGGCATTTCACTAAGTCATTAGAGGGGTCAATTCAGTGAAGTTAAATTGTATAATCAGAAAATGTGACAGCAAGCGGATCTGCAAATCAATTGACTGTCTTACAGTATGGTGACCTGGCAGCTCGGTGGTATAGATGTCCCTGTATTATGGTTGGGGATGGGGAAAGGAACAGCTTCTATTTTCAGTTCTGCACTGAGCTGCCTCCATCACCTGGGCAGACGTTTCACTATCAGTGGGTGGACTTTGACCTTTCAAGTTGTTAGTTGGCTGTTACACTTTGTCAGTCTGTGAAAATTATTTAACATTAAGTGTAGAGGCCCTGTCTAGTTTTCTTTTAGATTTCTCTTTTTTGTTTGACTTGGAACTGGAAGTTGCGGTTAAGAGTTGAACTTTGAACAGCAGATTATTTTAAAGGAGAAGAGAACAAAAAGAGATGTTTGCTGTTGGAAACTGGCCTGGAAGATAACACAACTTCATTACTTGTTAAAGACATGAATCAGCACTGAATGGTTGCTATGATTAGGGCTGGCAGCTGGTTAGATTTTGTTTTGGTCAATCAACAGAGGACTGGTACTATCCAGCTAACTATGCAGAATATTGATTGGAAGGAGAAAAATCTGGCTCTGATTGAATTTTGGCAGGAGAGCAATTTTTGGAAACTCTGGACACTGTTGTTGTGTTCTGCTCTCTCCAGTTTTCTATTGAGATGTTCAATGTTCTAAGAAAATGTTCCATGCTGTGGAAAATGGATAAATGTTTCTGAAAGTCCACTGAAGTTGTTTGTATTGACTGATGATTTTGGAATTCCAACAAGATATACATTTCTACTTCCTCTTCAACAAACTATTTCCAAGGATTTCATGAGGGCCTGGTGTCCAACATTTGAAATGACTGATTGAACTAGCAAATTACATGTTATTTTAAATTACCCCATTATTGTCTGTTTTTTGGTGTGTCATTGGGATTTATGATCAAAGTAGGTTGAGTTTTAGACCATATATTAATTGATTACCTTGTATTTATCTTTGTTCTGCCAATGTTGCATTATTAATAACTTGTTAATTTTTGTTTAACTTATGAATTTGGTGTTTATGATCTGCTCTTTGTAAAGTTTTGTTAGGGACAATTGGCAATTTTAAGGGTCAATGAATGTTTTAATTTCACTGTGCTTCAAATCCTTCAAAAGTAAGGCTGATTTGGTTTAGCTCACTATCCCTATGTTGTAACACAAGCAGTGAGTTGATGGTAAATCTTTGATATCCTTCAAAAGGAAACTTCAGGTGATTTACCCTAAACAAAAATGGCAATTTGTTAACAAAGGAGCTCATTTTCTCATAGCATTTCACAGATGAGTTCACTAATGTCTGTCATTACCCAATTAAGTGCAGGGATTTTTTTCAAGTTTATTTCGGTAACTTAAAAATAAAGAAAGGGCTTTCCTGATGTCTTAGTAAGTAAATGCTCAATGTGTGTGTGGAAGCTAGCTTTTTAATTCATTAGGTGAACTCAGTTGACTGGTCAACTGTTTTGTATTGGCTGAAGTTACCCATGAAGGTCTTGCCAAAGGAGTGGTGATTTCAGGTTAAATTCACTGCCAGTCATCCCCTCTAATGTGAGAGTAGATTTTCAGACTATGACAACTTCCACTTTGAGTCAGATGGTCCCAGATTCAATCTATGGTTCTTACTGAGATACTTATTTTCAGCCAGAAGAGGAACTGGACCACAGTGAAGTCTCCAGTCATGTTTCTGCTGTGTAAACTTCCATTAGCATTTAGCTTATTCCTCCATTATATAATAAATGGATTTGATAATTGTTTGAAAATAGGAATAATAATAAACTCACTGGCAATAAAGCAATTTAGAACAGCTGGTTAATATGGAGGGAAAGAAAAAAATCACACTCGGGAGATTATTCGGAAACAGGTCTGGATGACAAAGCTAAACCTATCTAGCTTTATTTTTGCAACTTAAGATGCCAGCTGAGCTATTTGATATTTTTTAGGCTTGATAACACATTGTGTTTTATTCTACATTTAGGATAGAAACTGTACCACCTATTGTCTCTTCTTCTGTGGCAATCATGTCGGCATACGTTTGTCTGCTTACCTCTGGGAACAAAAGACTTAATTTGTATCTCACTTATTCTTATTACAGAAAGAGACTACGTATGTTCCTGCTTTCAAAGTTACTTCCAATATGATTAATTTTATACATTTTAAGCAATGAGCAGTTTGAGAACTGCCACTGAGTCATTAGTGAATTATTTTCCATGGGATTTTTTTTATACCTAATTTTTAAAATGATAGGCTTCATTTTTTCACTCATTTAAGCAAATGGATTTTAAGTCGAAGGTTTATGATGATACAATTAATAGTTACTGAACACATGTCAAATTCACTGAAGTTCATCTCTTTTCTCTTTTATCTGTCACTAAAATATTTATTTGTTAAATGATTTTCCAACTGAATTGTTGTAAATGTAGACTAAGGATTGATTGATTTTGTCATGCATTAGTGAGACCACCTTGAGTCAAACTTATTCAGTGCTGTTATTATATTCTATGCTTCTGTATTTGCGAAGTATTTTCATACATAATTCATGATGACTATCTTTCATCACCTGTGCCATTTAATGGTAATCTGTAATTTAGCTGACAAGTGTGTTTAAAAAATAACTACAAAATAACATGCATACTCTCCGAATACTTCATATCATATTCTGCTTTTTGTTACTGAGTTTATGACACAACATAGTTTTGCTTCTTTCAGTTCTTAATAGTTATTTTGTAAATGCCTGTCTAATTGTAACATGCAAAATTATCTAATCATAATTGAAAAATTCACAATTGTAAAATCATAGGTAACTCCTTGATGGCAACAAAGATAGGCTCAGTCTTTTCTTCAAGAACTCAGAACGGAGGAAGTCTTTACATTTTTCAATCTACACTTTCTCCTGCAAACCACAGCTTATAAAATTCCTATATCCTTAAGTACCTGTCCTTCGCTCGTACTTTCATCTCACCGTGCTGAATACCTGCAAGTTTGGAGCTTTTACTCAAAATTTTCAAAGAGAAAACATCTCTCTTTTTCCCCTCTTAAAGGCTATTTACAGTATTACTATTCCCACACCTAGACATCCATCAAGGGCACTGTAGTTTGCTAGGAGGTGTGTGAGCTGGTCTGCCTGACTAGCCCATCAACTCTCCCTCTTGTTTGATGAAAAGCATAGCCTGGTGGATGTTTTGGAACTCCTGTGTTAGCAAGTTGAGATCAGCAAATTATCACATGAAATTGCATAGATTATTCTATGCCATGTTCTACCACACTGACCTCACTACTCCTGTACTCAAATCATCTCACTACGAAGGCCAACACACCATTTGCCTTCTTCACTACCTGCTGCACCTGCATGCTTTTTTTCAGTGACTAGTTTCACGCAGGTCTCAGCGCACTCCCCCTTTCCTAATCTAGTGGCATTCAGATCATAACCTGCCCACTTGTTTTTGCTACAAAAGTGGATAACCTCATATTTATCCATATTACACTTTATCTGCCATACATTTTCCCACACAATCAACTTGTCCAAATTACACTGCAGCATCCCTGCACCCTTTGCATAGATCACTTTCAAACCCAGTTTTATATCATCTTCAAACTCAGAGATATTACATTTAGTTCCCTCATCTAAATCATTAAAATATACTGTGAACAGCTGGGGTCCAAGAAACATGATTGAAGGCCTCACTGTTGTCCAGTTTCTCTTCTGGCTGAGAATAAGTATCTCAGTAAGAACCATAGATTGAATCTGGGATCTTCTGACTCAAAATGGAAGTTGTCATAGTCCGAAAATCTACTCTCACAATAGAGGGGATGACTGGTAGTGAATTTAACCTGAAATCACCACTCCTTTGATCCTGGTTTCACATCACAAGTCACTAGCTGCCATTCAGAAAATGACCCCTTTCTTTGCTTCCTTTATGGCAGCTCATTCTTTATCCATGTCAGTACATTACCCCCAACCCTACTTACATGCTAATTTCTTATGTGGTATCTCATCAAACACCTTCCAAAAGTTTAAGTAAACCATATCAACTGGATTCTCCTGATTTATTCTACCAGATCCTCAAAAAATTCAAATAAATTAGTGAAGCACAGTTTCCCTTTCGTAAATCCATGCTGACTCTTTCCAATCCTGTCACTGTTTTCCAAGTGCCCTGCTACTAAATGTGACACCAAGGTTGCAAACAGACTGGTGTAGTCTCAGATTGTTTCCAGAGAGAGCAGTGGAATTAGTAATGGAACAGTTAGTAGTAAGGGAGTAGAACTGGAGTCTGTGCCTTCAGTCTTCCAATATTTAATTATGTAGTAGTTAATACCTACTCATTGATCTGGGAACAAGAGTAGGCCGTACAACCCTTTGACTCTGCCCTGCCCTTCTAGGTCATGGTTAATCATATTCTTCATCTCATTTTTCTGCACCACCTCCATATCGCTTAACGTCATTTGTTTCTGGAAAGGTATCAATTTCAGTCTTGAAGCTTCTCAATGATTGAACTTCTACAGCCCTCTGAAGTTTAGAATTCCAATGATTTACCACTCTGAGTGAAAAAATTCCACTTTGTCTGAGTCGTAAGTGGTCTGCCTTTATGAGATTATGCCTCCTAGCTCTACAGTCACTATCCAGGGGAGGTGTCATCTCTGTATCCACCCCATAACGCTCACTTAAGAATTTTGTCAGTTTCAATGAAATCACCTCGTATTCTTCAAAACTCTAATGAATTCAGACCCAGTTTCCTTAATCTTTTTCCCTAAAACAATCGACTATCCCAAGGGTTAATCTGGTGAACCGTTACTGCACTTGCTCAAAAGAATCACAGTCAAATTCAGAAAGCGATGAATGGTGAAAGAAACAATTTGAGAAAGGAAGATGTTCACACAATGGCACATTTAGAATTATATGCACAAACTCAAAGATTCATACACAAATACTTAAATACAGAAAGTGAAATATCTATTCAGAACAAAATCCCTGCACACAAAAAGAGTTACGGATACAGTGGCAAATACGTACAAAGAATGAAACTGAGGCCTACAATGATATGGATGGGGGTGTCACTAATTGACTAATTTGTCAGCTTGTATTATTTGCCTTTACAACACAATTTCAAAACCACTAACCCCAGAGGTTCACACACTATGTCAAAAACAAAAGCCAATGACAATGCCAGTCAGATGTCTTGTTGGTCATATTGTCCTTTCAGTCTGATGAAACAATTCAGTTCATTTCTTAACACCAAAAGCATTTAAGACCACAACGGTGGCTGGACAGCTGGTGTCTTGATAGAAACAAAAGTGAGTGGAGGAAGCATCCATTGCATTATTTTCAGAAGTGTGAGATGGTGGGCAAAACATGTAAAAGGGACAATAAAAAGTGAAGCAGGCAAGTTGTATTTGATAATGCAATTCAAAACTTGATCAAGACTTGACATTTGAAGCTGCATTTATAGCTTAATTTAAGACACTCCAAAAATACATATTTTCTTGCTCAGGAGTTTCATCCATTTCCTTCAAGTAATGAGAATGGGGGTGCCTGTGTTTCTGTTTGTTTCTGTACAGACTGCAGAATCAGACAAACAAGGGAAAAAGATTAGTTAATTCAAACTGTCTGTGAGTTACACTCAAACCCGTTTTCTGCTTATGATTTCAGCTTTCAGCTATCTTTCATCCTGGTCAAGATTTAAATTGTCCAAATCAGGACCCTGTCTACATAACTGTTCAATTTCCCAGGTCAAGAAAACAAAATTCTGCTGACTGTGCTGGTTCAGAAAAGCTCTTAAAATTGTTCTTCATTTCATTTTTTCAGACATGCAAGTATGGCTTTTTTTTTAAAAGATTCTTCAAATCAAAGATTATTTAATTTGCTAGGCAACCTATTGTACAGAAATGGAACTATTAAATGGCTCAGTTTAAATTTCATAAATAATTTTAAATCAGGTTATTATAGTCAGAGGATTTGCTGTCCTCATTATACTTGCCGATAAATCAATTTTCAGATGTATTAGTAAGATTGCACAAGGTTACCATTCTTCATTGATCAGGAAACACTAATGAAAGGAGTAGAAGAAACAATAATATTCTATTGCGATATAAGTTACATTGTATTATGGAAAAAGTTACGCTTGTAGTTGCACAAATTCATTTTATCGGAGGCTTGATGTATAAAGTAACCAAACCAGCATAAGTTCATGTGCAATTTTGAAGTAATTTCCCATGTCCAAAACAGAATCTTTAATCATAGGGTTTTTTAAACATGTGGCTTCAAAAGTCATGTCAACTCAATTAGATATGAATTTTGGAAAAGTCATCTTCATTGTTGGATTTTGATTTCAGTTCTTTGTGGTGTTTATCTATGGTGTGCATTTCTCGGACTTTTAGCTGCCTTATTCATACTTCTTTATGCCTCTCTTTGTTCCATGTACTTATCTCATCTTGTATTTGTCTTTTCCTTGATCCATTTCTTGCACGTCTTACTGTGACTCTGGTACCTGTCGTGTATTGTGATTTGAGTAGGAACAGTTAAACCAAGCCATTTATAGAGAAGTGCAAACACCTAGCCCTTAATGAATAGAACAAACAACAAGATTTCATGACTTTAAAATAAAAACACTTTTGCTGTAAACACAAATTAAACAGACCAAACATTATTACCATAACACAATTGTTTATAATTACTTATGCTTTGAACATTGCTTTACTTTTAACTTCTTCATCCCAAGAATTTCTCTATAACAAAAATTACAACAACTTTGAAAGTTCATCTGCTTTTTTCAGAATCAATCCAATGGGATGCCACAGACATCCAGAAGTCAGTTTGTTTTCTTCTCAGTGTTCTCACCAGTCACCAAGGTAAGATTCTTTGAAATTCCTTCCAATAGCTTTTTGGCTTCACAACCTTTCTCCTTCTGTTTAGAGACCACATGACTATGGATGCTTCAGTTCCTTGTTCAGGTTCATGGAAAATGCTCAATGCTATCCTTCAATTTTCCAAGCTAACTCTGCAGACCAACAGCTGCTACAAAGTGCCACCAAACAAACAGACATTGGAGTGCAGGTTCACAGCTCCTTGAAAGTGGTGCTGTAGGTATACAGCATAAAGTAGAAGGCCATGCATTGGGTATAGGAATTGGGAGGTCATGTTGCAGTTGTACAGAACATTGGTTCGGCCACTTTTAGAATACTGTATTTAGTTCTGGTCTCCCTGCTATACAAAAGATGTTGTGAGACTTGCAAGGGTTCGGAAAAGATTTACAAGGATGTTGCTAGGATTGGAGGGTTTGAGCTATTGTGAAAGGCTGAATAGGCTGGGATTATCTACCCTGGAGTGGCAGAGGCTGAGGGATGACCTTATAGAAGTTTATAAAATCATGAGGGACCTGGATTGGGTGCATAGTCAAGATCTTTTTCCTCAGGGGCAGAGAGTTCAAACCTGGAGGGTATAGGCTTAAGGAGAAAGGGGAAAGATTTAAAATGGACCTAAGGACCAACTTTTTCATGCAGAGGCTGATGTACGTTTGGAATGAACTACTGGAGGATGTAATGGAGACTAGTAGAAATACAACATTTAAAAGGCACCTGGATCGGTATATGAATAGGAACGGTTTAGAGGGATATGGGCCAAATGCTGACAAATAGGACTAGATTAATACAGGACTTCTGGTTGGAATGGACAAATTAAATTGAAGGATCTTTTTCCATGCTCTATATCTCTATGACTCTAAGGCTCTGAAGACCGATGTTGATTTTTTTTCCATGAGCCACAAATTTGAGCAACCTTTCCAACTGCTTCTCCCTCACAAATATAAAACTGAGCTCCAGCCCATCTGTGTTCCATCTGGTGAACAATGATGTTTGCATTTTCTCTGTTTTCTCTGGCCTAACTGATGATCATCCTTTGTTGACTCCATTAATCTGATGGGAATCTGTCTAAACCAAATCAAATCTGCCTCTGTCTGTTCTGTCAAACTGAACTGATTTGCTTCTAATATTAAATGCACACAGATATATTAAACAGAATAGTCTTTGAACCCATGGTTCCATATCAAATCACTATTCCTATGACAATATGATGTGCTTTGGAATGATTCAAACAAAAATGCAAACAAATTGTTTTCATTTTAATATCAACTCTGTCTGACTCTGCAACTTGGGAATAATTTCTATCACTTCCAAGCTCAATAACCCTCTTTCCCAGAATTGCAAACTTGTAGCTTCTTTTTACAGAGATATTGATAGACACCTTGGCTCGACAAAAAGGTCCAGAAATGGCTTATCCATTGCCCAGTATTTACAACACTAACTCTGGCCTTGAAGATAAAAATAAGTTGATTCTTAACTGTAATTAACTCCAACCTTGTCTGAATTATTTTAGTATTTTCAGCCTCTCAACAATAAATTTCCCTTCCATTTAGAATTTCAATTCCTAATATTTGAAGTTATACCGTAAAATATGTGAAGATCGAATTATATTTTCACACGTGTCACAGGATGGTGGAGTGTCATCAGTGAAATATATTTGAAGAATGTTTCAGTATTTGGCATAAAAAAAACATAAAAACTAAATTTATGAGTCGAAGAAACGGTAGTTGAAACTTCAGATACTTCTGCAGCCACAGTAATTGGTATGGTTTCCCAGGATTCCAAAGTTGTATCCATAAGACCATAAGACATAGGAATGGAAGTAAGGCCATTCGGCCCATCAAGTCCACTCCGCCACTTAAATCATGGCTGATGGGCATTTCTACACCACTTCCCTGCACTCTCCCCGTAGTCCTTGATTCCTTTTGAGATCAAGAATTTGTCGATCTCTGCCTTGAGGGCATCCAACGTCCCGGCCTCCACTGCACTCTGTGGCAATGAATTCCACAAGCCCACCACTCTCTGGCTGAAGAAATGTCGTCTCATTTCAGTTTTAAATTTACCCCCTCTAATTTTAAGGCTGTGCCCACGGGTCCTAGTGTCCCCGCCTAACGGAAACAACTTCCTAGCGTCCACCCCTGATCATCCTATATCATTGATATAGATCCTGCTGTTTCCAATGAGTCAGTTAGAATCATGGAAACATACAACACGGGAGACCATTGCTCTCCCACCATTTCTGTGGCAGCTGGCCAGGCTATTCGAACTCTTACAGGATACTCTCTATAACATCATGATGCGACTTCACTTGAGGAAGGAACAGCAATATGAAAGCTTGTGATTTTAAATAAACCTGTTGGACTATAAGCTGGTGTCGTGTGACTTCTGACTTTATCACATCATGGAGTGGAGTGCAAGGTTTCTACTACTCAGAAATTCGACGTAAATGTGCTTTTATATCTTATGTTGTACTTTATGACACTAAATGCTGGAACATTCTTCAAGTATGTTTCACTGATCTCACCACATGGTGAGACTGATGCACTTGCTTGCCACTGACTGGAGTGCAGCCAAGATTGATGTGTCACATGCACATTCTTGAACATCAACATAGTTGCTAAATCATATTGGAGTAGTTTTATGAGAACAAGCACAAAACAGTATTCTTGGATGCAATAAATTTTGATGTAAAACAAGAGAATATTTGAAATAGGTACTTCCTTCTACCTAGGCTTGTTTTCCCCTTTATGAAAGGGATTTTACATATCTTCTACATGGTGTTGCCCTTTCCTATATAGGATAGGGTCCAGCACTGTCAATAATTTAACTCCAATTTGAAGGCCAGAGACAGATGAAGTAGCCAATCCATTAAGAATCCTGGGCTTTAATAATCCCCCATCAGTATACCAAAGGTAAAGAATTAAATTCCTCTCCCAAGAGCTTTATTTGCATTCACATTAACATGTTTAAGCCAGCTGGGAAGTATTTGAAAAGTGCAGATTTTAAAATTTATTTGAAGGCTAAATTCAATTACTATAAAATTAAGCTCCTGACCCCGCCATTCTCCCCATGATACTAGAAAGGAGTGTTTCGGGTTGGTGCAGACTTTGGTTTCCAGTATTTAAGTTCAGTTTTAATGTTGTGAATTCCCAAACCTGCTTGTTATAAACCATGTTATAATCTATTATTATCAACAACGCACTGAGCGAAGTAGTTTGTCGTTGGGGGAATCCGTAAATTTTGAGCACCCAAGCGGATTTCGGCATGTTGACAGGGCCGGGGCTCGGGCTCAGGATGAAGCTCCGGCTGGTCTTCGCTGCTGGTGCTATCCACGAGATGACGCTGTGCACCACTGAAGGCCGCTCCACCGCAGACAAACTACTCATTCATATAGAAACCCTTTCGAGTAGCGCCCCACCCGGTGTCTGTTTATGCCCGTTGCCTGAATCGCTAAAGTATCTTTACTATGCTAAATAGGGACTTGGTGGCTGTTCCTCCGAGACTAATGCATGCTGGCAGCCCTTACTGAATAATTTTAATTATACTTTCCCAAAAGAAAGGGTGATACAACAAAATACACAACATACTGTAGTACAGACCTCTCCCAACAATCTTAAGCATTTACAAATGACAAGGTAAAACGTACAGTGCATACTTTTAAAAAATACATTATTGATTAAGTCAAGATCAACAATACCTGAAACTTCCCAATTTTGGATGCTTATGTGTTTGTAGTGGAATCAAAATCAGCGAATAAATTTAGATGCAAATACTTATTTTCTTCCTTAATAATATATAGTTAAAATTACCCATGATTAAGAATGAACAGAACAATTTATTTCTTCTCATACATGTTTTCAATTAATCTGCTTGGCTTATTTTCCCTCTTCCATTTCCACCAGCTTGCTCAAGTCTCACAAAATCTCTATCAAACCTAAAGTTTAACTTTGATAACTAACTGCAGTTTATGGTTGGGAACACGACATTGATTTGTCTCAAAGACCCTGATTCCCTGCTACCGGTAGATTTCAGGGTACTGTTAAAATGACAACATTTCAGCTTGTTTTCTGAAGAAGGGTCTCAACCTGAAGTGTCAACTTTCCTGCTCCTCTGATGCTGCTTGGCCTGTTGTGTTGATCCAGCTTCACACCGTGTTATCCTGGTTTGTTGTGACGTTTTCTTTCCTTCTGACTTTCGATTTAGACTGCAGGAAGGAATCCGAAAGGAAGTTGGATAAACAATCAGGGTCTGGCTCCATTCTATTACTTTGTTAATGCACTTGATCAGTTTAGAACACTGATCACATATTTCTCCTTATCACTCGGATGGATATTTTTGCCATGACTTTCTGACCAGCGCTGAACTCTTTACATTTCATGCCTCATGCATCTTCATTCTGTCTTGTGTTTGTTTGCCTCTGCTACTTAGGGCAAGCTTAATGTTTCAAATTTAAGAACTATCCCCAAAAAAATGAAGGATAGCTTAACCATTTGGACATGCTCTGGATTGAAACAATTTTACCATGCAATTTCTTGGAAATGAAGCTAACAATTGAATGTGCACTCTGGGATTGTTTAATTGAAACCAATTGACTTTGCAGATACAACTAAGTAATCTTCTGGCATAGCGGTTATGCCATTTCCTGAGCCAGGTGGCCTGGGTTCAAATCTCACCTGTTCCAGAGGTGTGCAGTGACATCTCTGAGCAGATTTATCTGAAAATATCTTCAAAGATTAAGAGATATGTTTAAGTATCTTGATCACTGAATAAAATCCTGGCTTTGAGAGAACCCTTATGCTAAAGGTTGCCTAGCAAGCCTCTCTAGAACCCTCAGCCTAGGCCGTAATACTTGGACTGCCCAACAGAAGTATTGGTCATCAAGTTCTAGTTGCTCAATTCACATTTCACCACATTCCCTGATATACTGCTGGAATGTTCATCTCCAAATCCAAGTTTGGCTCCATTATATATGTCACTGGCTCTTTCTCCACATTTAAGCACCTCATTCCTGTCCACATCTTCAAAATCCTCCTGTTCACATCTACCTACCTCCAAGCACCCTCCATATCTTAAGAACCAAAAGAACTGCGGTTGCTGTAAATCAGGAACAAAAACAAAGTTGCTGGAAAAGCTCTGCAGGTCTGGCAGCATCTCCATATCTTATTCTCTTCTGTCTGATGTGAGGCAAAGAACAATATAAGAATAAAACAAATCTACTTGAATGATTTTAATGCTGAAGGACCAGCTGAGAATTAAGGCTAAGACTTTTCATCATGGAAAAATTAAAACACTCATTTCATGCACTCAGTATTGGTATCAGACATGCAATTGACCCATTTCATGGAGATAACTCTCTTTTCTAAAATCAGATTAAAGGAAATGAACACTGTGATCCATGCTCATGTGTATGGGGTGGCAATGACCTTGTGGTATTATTGCTGGACTGTTAATCCTCCTGCTGATTAACACATACTGTCCTTCACTCAGCTGATGAATCAGAACTCCGTGTTGAACAACATTTGGAGCAAGCACTGACAGTTGCAAAATGTACTCTGGGTAGGGGATTTCAATGACTACCACCAAGAGCGGCTCAACAGCAGCACTACCATTCAGGCTGGTCAAAGGATGGAACTGCTGGACGTGATCTGCAGCAGTTTGTAAGGGAACCAAAAAGCAAGAAACATACTTAAGCACGCCCTCATCTATTTGCCAGAAGCAGATACATCTGCCCGTGATAGCATCACTAAGAGTGACGACTACACAGCCCTTGTGAAGACAAAGTACCATCTTCACAGTGAGGATACTTGCCATTGTGTCATGTGGCGCTATCATGCTAAATGGGACAAACTTTGGACAGATCTAGCAACTCAAGACTGTGCATCCATCAGCAGATCCTGATTTGTACTCCAACACAACCCATAATCTCACAGCCTGGCAAATCCCCCCACTCTACCACTGTCATCAAACCAGATCAGTCCTGTTTCAATAAAAAGCGCAGGGGCGCATGCCAGGAGCAACAGCAGACATATCTAAAAAAGGTGTCAATCTGGTGAAGCTACAAGACAGGACTACTTGCATGCCAGACAGCATTAGCAGCAAGTGATTTACAGGGCTAGGCAGCTGTACAGCTAACAAACATCAAAACTCTGTAGTCCTTTCACATCCAGTTGTGTATGGTTGTGGACAATTAACCAGCTAACAAGAGGTAGAACCTTCATAAATGTCCTCATCTTCAAAGATGGAGAAGACCAAAATATCAGTGCAGAGGATAAGGTTAAAGTATTTGCAACAGTCTTCAGCCAGTGGCTGATCCATCTCAGCCTCCTCCAGAAATTCCCAGCACCACAGATGTCAGTCATTAGCCAATTCAATTCACTCCAGATGACATCATGAATCAGCTGATGTCACTACCTGCTACAAAGTCCTGACAACATTTCGGCAATAATACTGACGATGTGCTCCAGAACTTTCTGAAACTGCATACCCTCCCCATCACCACCACCACCAGCAGCAGCTCAGCTGTTGTATGACAGCCATACTGATATCTATGCAACAGTGGAGAAAGTAGCCCAGGTACGTTCTGTACATAAATAGCAGGACAAGTCAAACCCAGCCAATTATTGTCCTATCAGTCTACTCTTGACCATCTGCAAAGTGGTGGAAGTTGTCACCGACTGTGTTATCAAGCGGCACTTTCTTAGCAATAATCTACTCAATGTCAAAACCTAGGCCTAGTTCTGCCATGGTCACTTAACTCTTGACCTTATCACACACTTAGTTCAAGCTTGAACAAAAGAGTTGAATTCAGGAGGTAAAGTTGGAGTGAATGCTCTTGACTGCAAAGCTGCATTTGAATGAATGTGGCATCCAATTGTCTTGCCAAAACTAGAGTCTTTGGGAATCAAGGGATGTTTCACTGCAGGTTGGAGTCAAACTTGCCACAAATAAAGATGGTTCTGGTTGTTGGAGGTCAGTCTTCTCAGCTCCAGGAAATTTCTACAGGAGCTCCTCACGATAGTATCCTAGTCCCAAGCATCTTCAGCTGTTCCATTAATGATCTTCCCTCCTTTATAATATCAGAAGTAGAATTATAATCCATGATTACATAGTTTTCAGCACAAACTTTCAACACTCCGCAGATAACAAGGCAGTGAATGGGTGGCACAGTGGCTCAGTGGTTAGCACTGTTGCCTCAGTGCCAGGGACCCGCATTCATTTCCACCCTCAGACAACTGTTGGTTTGGAGTTTGCACATTCTACCTGTGTCTGCTTGGGCTTCCGCTGGATGCTCTGGTTTCTGCCCACAGTCTAAAAATGGGCATTGGTGTATTGGCCATGCTAAATTGCTAGGCAGGTCAGCCACGGAATAGGTGGGGCTATAGGGATAGGTTAGGGAGTTAGGTGGTGAATGGGGAGGGTCAGTGTGGACTCAATGGGTCAAATGCCCTCCTTCCATACTGTAGGGAGTCAATAGATTCTATGATTAAATGTTTAACTGCAGCAATACCTGGGCATGGGCTGACAAGTTGAAAGTAACATTCATGCTACACGTGTCAGGCAATGATAATCTCTAACGAGAAAGAATCTAACCATCACCCCTTGACATTTAATTGAATTACCATAGCTGAACCCCTCACTATCAAAATCCTGTAAGTCACTATTGACCAGAAATTGAACTGGACCAGCCATGTAAATACTGTGGTTACAAGACCAAGTCAGAAGCTTGGAATCCTGCATTCAGTAACTCACCTCCTTACTTCCCAAATCCAGTCCACCATCTTAAAGGTACAAGTCAGGAGTGTGATAGAATACCCCCACTTGTCTGGGTGAGTGCAGCTACAACAGCACTCAAGAAACTTGACACCATCCAGGATAAAGCAGACCATTTGATTGGTACCACCTTCACAAATATTCACACCCTCCATCATTGATGCTCAGTAGCAAAAGTGTGCACCACCTATAAGATGCACTGCAGAAATTCGCCATGGATTCTTAGACAGCACCTTTTAAACCCATGACCATTTCCATACGGAAAGACAAGAATAGCCAATGTATGGGAATACCATCACCTGCACGTTCACTCAAAACCAGTTGCCATCCTGCTTTGGAGATAGATCACCATTCCTTCAGTATCATTTGTTCAAAATCCTGGAGTTCCTTCCCTAACAACATTGCAGGTCTACCTCCAGCACGTGAACTACTGTGGTTCAAGAAAGCAGCTCACCACCACCTTCACAAGGACAACCAGGGTTGGGCAATCAGTGCTGGCCCAGCCATCAACCACCACATCCCATGAGTGAATTATTTAAAAAACCCCACATACCAGCCCTAAAGGCCTTGCCAACCCCTTTTTGTGACAAAACCTGTGTCCAATTCATTCAATGTAATCCTTCAATCTTGAAATAAGTTAGGAAACTACTTTGTTATCATACTGAGTTTGCAATAATCAATACAGAATCTTTGTGACACAATTAAATAAAAACATAAGAACTATGGAAATCAGAAATAAAAGCATAAATTGCTGGAAAAGCCTAGCAGGCCAGGCAGCATCTGTGGAGAGAAATCAGAATTAACATTTTGGGTCACTTGACCCTTCTTCAGAACTGACGATAGCTAGGAAAAAGTTGGCTTTTATGCAGAAGATAGTGAGTAGGGAGGGGGTATAGAGTAAACGAAAGATAGATATAGAGTGCAACGAGAGAGGAGAATAGTTGGACAGGCAAAAGAGTGGATAACGGTCAGCCTGGGAGAATGAATAGCTACTCATGGGGATTGTTAATGGCTAATAATGGATTGTGTGCAATAGCCGACCATGTGATAACAAGGCCTGGTGTGGGGGGTTGGGATAATGACATGGGAGAAGGTGCCCCATGACCTAAAATTTTTGAGCTCAATGTTGAGTCCAGAAGGCTGTACAGTGGAAAATGAAATGCTGTTCTTCCAGCTTGCGCCGAACGTTTTTGGAGCACTGCTCCAAGCCTAAGACAAGGATGTTGGCCTGGGAACAAGATAGTGTTTTGAAGTGACAGACAACTGGAATGTCAGGACCTTTTTTCTGGACAAAACGTGATCACCCAGTCTATACTTGGATTCCCCAATGCAGAGGAGCAGTGAATTCAGTACACTAGGTTGGGTGGAGTGCAAGTAAAGAGCTGCTTCCCTGAAATGTATGTTTGGGCCCTTGGATACTGAGGTGGGAGAAGTAAACAGTCGCGTGTTACTTCTGCAGTTGTAGGTGTAGGTACCATGGGACTGCGGGGGGGTGTTGAGAATGAAGGAGGAATGGACCAGGGTGTCCTGGAGCAAACAGTCCTTGCGGAAGGCTGATAAGGGAGAAGAGAGGAATATGTGTCTGGTGGAGGCATCCTGCAAGATATGGCAGCTAATAATCCTCTGGATGTGGATGCTGGTGGATGATTAGTGAGGATAAGGGGGACCTGTCACTGCTGTGGGAGGGAAGAGAAGGGTAAGGACTGAAGTGCGGGAAATGGGTCAGACCTGGCTGACGGCCCTGTCAACTAAGGTGCTGAAGAATCCTCAGTTGACGAAGAAAGTGGACATTTCAAACATTGCCTTGTTGAAGTTGGAATCAAGAGAACAGATGCGACGGAGATTAGGACCTGGAAGAATGGAACAGAGTCTTTAGGGGAAGCAGGGATGTGTAGTCAAGGTAACTGTGAGAGTCAGTTGGTTTGTAATGGAGACCCATCTTTGTGACTTTAGTTTTGACACCATCATGACAGGAGAGCTCCAGCTACTATGACTTTAATAAATAAAGTCATTATCTGTCATGAATTTAGTACCTACACTCATGAAGTAATTTCTCTGGAATGAGTCTGTAAGCATTTTCTTTCATGGACATCTCCCACATTAACATCATGATCAGTCAAAACCATTTTTCCTAACCTATTCCTGCAAATTGATCTATTATTTTGCCTTTGTAAGTCACCTCAGTGGTTTTCTGGAAGGTAAGGCACAATGCTATTTAATCTTTTAAACATCTGTGTTTTCAAATCTGTTTGTTGGAGAGCCAACATTTGCCTTTTCCATTTCTAATTCATTCTCCAATTGCGCACCCCCGTGACCTCACCGACAGACACAGACAGACACAGACAGACACAGACAGACACAGACAGACACAGACACAGACAGACACATTCATGCTCCTGTGTCAGGACATGAGCTGCTGCAGTGGATAGGATGGCAGACACAATGTGTGTGCGCCTGAATTAACTATTTGTTTCAAGGAATTAACCTGAAACTGTCAAACAGAAGACCCGGTACTGGTTTCCATATCACCAATCCAAAGTTTGACCATCACATTCAAAGAACAATGTACTAGGCAGGAAGCAACACATTGTTTGAAAGTGTTGTACACCTCCTAACAACACAATTGGCCGAGATACAGATATTCACTGACAATCCTGACAGTAACAGGAGCAGTCAGCTTGAAGATTGTTTGCAGCTCCTTGCTGAGTCCTTCCGATGTCTCAGAAATGCTGCATACAATGTGGCAAAAACCAGTCATGTGGAAGGAAGGCAGAAGGGATCTGTAGAGTGGTGGATCTGATATGTTCCTTGTGGCTAAGGTGGTCGCAGCTTGAGCAACAGTTCCAGTGTCGATGAATTAGAGTCCATTCTTTTTCTCTGGTGTTTTGGCAGTGGCTGCAACAGCAGTGGAGTGAATGATCCCTTGGTCTCAAGAGTAAATTTGGAAGTCCCTTGGTCTTTGGGAATTCAGATAGGCCCCGGTCCTCTTGAGTTGAGAAAGTTTCTTGGCAACGGCATTGGCTGTAGTATTGGCCGCGATGAAACAGCTTTGGCAAGGCAGCCTTCTGGGTCTGGTCAGCAGTGGTGGGGACTGCTTCAAAGTGCTTCCTCCTTGGTGTTATGACCTCGTGGACAGCCTGAGAGACTGCACAATGAGGCAGTGGCCCGTAGCCACCTATGAAATCAAGAAGCCATGGATGGAACAAAAAAATAAAAAATGTCTTAATTTTGAGTGAGTTATTTCTTTTTAAAATTGATGTAATTAAAATGACACAAGGTTATGGTGACTTATACACATTGTACATATTTTCATAAATACAAGTAACAATAAATTACTATACTATTAATTGTTCCTACATCTTTCATGTAAAGTGTGCTTTTCTCCCATGTGTAATCTGTTATAACGATTTTTCAACATGGTGATACTTTCTCCCATTCAGAGTACTCACTATGTGATTTTCACCAATGAGCTTCTCTCTGCTTTGAGAACGTTCAGTGAACCTTGCTTTCACTGGTTCCCTCGAGACAGGAACAATATTAACAGCTGATGTCCAGCAACAAAATTTCAAACTTTGGCCTATTTGACCTGTTCAAGCTTTCATGGTTTGTTGAGCATCCTGCAAATACTTTTTAGCCAATGTAAATGTTTTGCTCAATTTTCCCCTGAAATTCAAAACATCGGTTAGAAGCATAGTTTTTGAGCTTTGGTTTATCATATCATTTGTAACCTATTTAAGTTGTCGACTCACCTAATGTCCAATTATTAGTTCAAATGGATTAAATCCTATGGACACATTAACAGCATCCCTCATGGCAAAAAAACTAACAATTATTCCCTTACCCCAATCATTAGTAGGAATGAAAACAGAAGTTGCTGGAAAAGCTCAGCAAGTCTGGCAGCATCTGTGGAGAATCTGTCAGAATTAACATTTTGTGTCCAGTAACCCTTCCTCAGAACTGGCGTCTTCTTCACAGATGCTACCAGACCTGCTGAGTTTTTCCAGCAATTTCTGTTTTTGCTCCTGATTTACAGCATCTGCAGTTCTTTCAGTTTTTATTCCCAATCATTATTACATTATTAGCTCCAAGCTCTCATCATAGCCTTCAAAGATTGGTGCTAAATTTCTGATCCCCTTAGGGTTATGGGTGATAAGCTGAAGATAATTATTTCAAAATCAGTTATTTTTTGCAACATTTCTAACATAAAGTTTACTTGTTTTCCTTTGTGTAATCCAATCTTGGAAAAAAAAACAAACTTTTCCATTGCTATTTATGTAACAATAGTTCCAAAAGGCACACCTTCAGGAAATTTTGTGGAAACATCCAAAAGTGTGAAATGATGCTGGTTCCCATTTCAGGTTTTAGGTTAGGGTTTTACGCAACTGTTTTAGACACTACTAAGTGGCTCTTCAAATACCGGCATGCATAGCAAGTCTGAAAAATTTGACCGCAGTTTCATGTAATCACTTAGTTTAGTTTGGATTTTCCTAACATCAAACTGACTTGCCTTTGGAATTTTGCAAGCTAATTGTAAAATATCATTGCAATACTCAAATGGAATTACCATCTGATCCATCACTGCCTAATCCTCATCTGCTGGTATTTGAGGTGGGTCTCCACTTCTTCATCAATTCTTTGTATTTCATGTAATAGAACTCAGATAATATTTCTGATTTAATCTGAGGCAGCAGTTTGGTACAATTTCAAACTTGAATCTGTTTATTACAATTCTACTAAAAGGAGAGGTACTAAACATGATGAAAGAAGAGGTACTAAACATGTCATTCTCTTAACCTCATCCTTTTCACTTACATCTTTGAAAATTCTGTCCAATAACTGAATTTACAAATCATCTCCCTGTTTCATAGACTCCTTGTCTAATTCTACAGACCTGGGATTGAGTCACAACACAGTCAGGAAAATTCGCAGGATATACATCTTAGAATCTCTACTGCGTGGAAGGTGGCCATTCAGCCCATTGAGTCTGCACTGACACTCCAAAGACTATCCCACCCAGATCCAGACTCCACCATATCGCTGTAACCCCACATTTACCATGGCTAATCCATCTGGTCTACGCATCTCTGGACACTATGGCGCAATTTAGCGTGGCCAATCCAGCACTGTCGAAGCCTGCCTGTTGATGCATATGTTGGTCAATACCATTATGACCTATATTGTCTGAAACACACTTTAAGCCTCTCTGCATTTTGTCTGCTAACTGTGGTGAATGTAACAAGGTCAGGCAGGTGGACATCATAGAAAATGAGTTGCCTGATTGGGACTGTTAATCTGGTCCAATCAGGGAGCCCTGGCTCTCAGATATAAATAGAAGTGTAAGCGGTTCTGTTCAATCTGAAAGTTGGTTCTAAGGAAGCTGGATCAGTGTCTTGATTCATTGGCATTAACAGTAGCATACTCAGTTCTCCATGTGGCTGACAGACCTACTGTTTCTCCACTTTCGGTTTTTATTCAAACAAACTAACCTCTGTGGTGAAACTGGCTGGCCAAGATAAGATTGACATTACAATCACAAATTTAATTACTCAGAAAGCAGAGTAGTGACACTAATGACCTTTATTGTAATTGCAAAAAAGTCACATTTCATGCAGGATTGCAAGAAGTGTTAGAAGGGTATAGTACAGCTGGCAGGGGTCAGATGACATCATAAAAAGTGAGAATGAAGCTAAAGCAATATAAACATCATCTATCTGTAACTGTGCCAGCAATCATGCTATCATCAGCTAGACATTGATTTGTGCTGTGTATTTCAAATTTGTTCTTTTTATTCTAAGATCCAAGTTTGCGCACACTCGTATGTTGATGACGAGAACAATGCCTCAATGAGCATTTTGTGCCACAATACAAACAAGTACATGTTATAGGCATTGTCACAGTGCTGTAATATGATACACGATCGCATGACTGCTGCTGGGCTCTTCGCAGTTTTTTTTAAAGCACATTATTACTGGGTTACGCAACTTCTCTGGTATGCTTCTCTTGCTCACTGCTGCTCTACGATAAGTGTAAACATTTGTCAGTTTGACTTATTTGGTGTGTTCTAATCCAGGATTTCAAAAACTTTGTGTCTGCATGTTTTCAGGTCAAGTAAATAGCTAAAGTTTCTAAATATAATCTTTATCGTGAACATGTTGAAATGATCATTACATATGTTTAGTTGGATTTTGTGCTGTTCCTTTGCCTTTGGGATCCAGAGCTGAATTCAAACCATACTAATGGAAATAAAGTGGAATGAAATTGGGCCATCTCAGTCCACTTCTTAGTGGTTATGTAGGTTAAAAAGATCAATTTTGCTAGCAATTGGGACTAATCTGAGGCATTTCAGAAATGTCATCAAGGCTAACTGGTGTGGATAATAGAAATAACAAATTTGTTCCATGATCACCACTCATTCATTGACTGAATTAAAGCACACTAATTAAAAGTAATGGAAGGAATTTATCTCTACATTTAACCTTGCAATTGTGTTTGGCTTTATTCCGGACTATGGCGACTTTACCTTTTCCCTTATTTTAGGAATGCATATACATGTTTTGGCACTATTGTATGTTCTCAAGTTAAACTAGGTAATAAATATCCAGTTTTCTGGTCAATTTGGAATCACAGTAGAATCATAGAATCGAGGAGCCTTAGTAAAGCTAAGGTCAATGGTCAGTAGGAAAAGCCTAATTTGACTGAAATCATACCTGATAGAAAAGGAAAATGATGATTGCTGTCAAAGGCTAATCTCCACCACTCCAGGGCATCACTTGCATCAGGACAATGTCGTAGAACCATAGAATTTTACAGTGCAGAAGGAGGTCACTCATTGTGCCTATTGTGTCATTATCAGCTCCTGAAAGAGTTACCCAGCTAGTCCCATTTTCTACCCTATCACCATAGCCCTCTAAGTTCATCATTTTTGAATACATATCCAGATCTTTTTTAAAACCTCCTTTGGAATTCAACTTAACCACTCTTCTCAGCACAGCATTCCAAATCCTAACAACTCAAGGAAAGAAATTTCTCCTCATCTCACTCATAACTTGTGTTAACAATCTTGAAATTGTGACCCCTAGTTACTGACATACCAACTAAACAAAACAGAATATCCTTCTTTACCCTTTCAAAACTGCTCATAATTTTGAGCACTGCAATAAGGTCACCTCTTCACCTTCTCTGCTCCAAGTAGAACAAGCCTAAATTTTCCAATCTTTCCTTGTAACTAAAATCTCCTTTTCCTGGTCTCACTCTAGTAAATCTCCTTTGCAATCTCTCCAGGGCTTTAAGACTCTTCCTTAAATATGGTGCCCAGAGCTAAACACAATATTCCAAATGTAGTCTGGTCAATGATTTGTGAAGGTGTGACTTCATAGCCTTGCATTTATACTCTCTGCCTCTGTTAATAAACCCCTGGATCCTATAAGTCATTTTAACAATTTTTTCAATTTGCCTGGCCACCTTCAGAATCATACACTTGAACCCCAAGGTCCCTCTGGACCTGTACTCCCCCCAAAGTTGTACCATTGAGCCTGTATTCTCTCTCCATTTTCTTCCACCAAAATGCAATATCTCTCATTTCTCTGCATAGAAGTTCATCTGCCAGGTGCTGCCTGTTTCGCCGACTTGTCAATATCTCTCTGAAATCACTCAGCATTACCCCCACAATTCTCGCTAGCTTTATATCGTCAGCAAATTTAGTGATATTGCCCTCAACACCATCTCCAAATCATTTACCTAAGTTAGAAAAAGCAAAACCAACACCAGTCCCTGCGGAGCACCACATTCAACTCATTTCCGTCTGAGAAATGCCCATCTACCTACCTTCTGTTTCCTATCTTTTAGCCAACTTCTAATCCATGCTGCCAAGGACCCATCGATCCCAAACATTTCTAATTTGCTAACTAACCTGCCATGTGGTACTGTGTCAAATGCTTTCTAAAAGACCAAATAAATAACATCCACAGGACCACCTCATCCACTGCATGTGTCACCTCATCAACAAACTCGATTAAATTTGTAAGACATGATCTGCCCTTAACAAAGCCATGTTGACTGTCTGGTGTTAACCTATTTTTCATAAGCACATCATGGCCTTCATCAGTTTTCTCACTATTGATGTTTAGCTGTCAGGTCAATGGTTTCAGAGACAGTAGGAACAGCAGATGCTGGAGAATCGGAGATAGCAAGGTGTAGAGCTGGATGAACACAGCAGGCCAAGCAGCATCAGAGGAGCAGGAAGACTGACAATTTGGGCCCAAAGCTCGACACCTTGATATCTTAGGTCAATGGTTTCCTGGGTTATCTTTCACCTCTTTCTTAAACCATGGCAGTGAGTTACAGGTTGAATTGAGAAAAACAATGTATCTGGAAATTCTTCATGAGCAATTGCCAAATAGAGGCAAAAAATTAAGGCTAAATAGAGGCAAGGAACATTTAAGTACTGTTAAAAGTATGGATGAACTACTTTATTTAGGCTAAATCTGAGATTGGCTGAATGGTTTAGAATTAGAATTAAAATTAGAATTAGAGTTAGAATTAAGTTTAATTATTACATGTACTCAAGTACAGGGATACATGAATACAATGAAAAGTGGACAAAGTTGCCATCTGATTCCAACTTAGGTACAAAGCTACCTAGGCACAAAATCTTGTGTAAATTATCAAAATAAAGAAACAAAGGTGAATGTTCAGCATTACAGTCCTTCTTAAGAAGTGAGTCCATGCTTAATTTGCAATGGGCTACCTCGAAGCCAGGAATCCATCAAGTCTGTGCTGGGCTACTGTGAGGCCTGGAGTCCATGCTGGACTACCTCAAAGCCAGCAATTACAATGTGTAATGATTTTATGACCAGCACAAACAACTGTAAAATAGGCTTCAAACACAACAATCAAGCAGTAAAACTGAAAATAAGGACAGATATGGTATTGAAATAAAGGGTTTCTTGTCTGGTAGAAAAATCCAACTGAAAAGTTGCCCCAGTGGGCTGAATAGGCTCTCAAATCGGTGATTCCTTGACAGCTGAAGTTGTCTTAAAACAATTGGAGTTATTTTCCTCAAACAAAGTTCAGTCAATTCAGTGTCGAACAACAGAATAGGAACCCCAACTAGGGTGTAGGAAGTGCACTCAGTTCCCAATTAATGAACATAGATCAGCTGTAGAAATACATTCAGAGAGGATAAAGTCTGGAAAAATCAAATGGTGTCCTATGAATTGAAGTTAGAACCTTAAATATTTGGAATGAGACAAACAGACTCAGACAAAGAGTATTTGACTTGGGAAAAAGCTAGTTAGGTCATCATCTAACTAGCTTTGCACTGACCCACTCCTCCAATGGAAAGTGGAAAAATAATAAAAACAACTGGAGAAAGAATCTTTATCCAATGGTCTTATTTCCACTTACAAGAAAACTAAAAGATAAATTTAATTCTGTGTCAACAATAATTTGCATTTATCAATGCGGAAGAATATTCCAAAGTTCTTCTTAGAGACGCAATCTGACAAAAATTATTGCAGAAGGATAAAGTTTTGTTAAAGACAATGCTTTTACTGAGTGTCACAAAGGAGGAAAGGCAGGTTCAAGAATGCCAGTCTATGAATGCAACTACGCATTAGTCATTTTGTAAGTGCTCAGTTGTTTATAAAGTTCCCAGTAAAGGTGGAAACCTCAGATGTCCTAACATATTGACCATTTAGTATTTGCTTGGGAGGTTGAAAATTCTGAAAATGGTCAAATGTATGGTACCCTTTGAAAACGTATCCTGTTCTGAGTCAGATTTGAAAACTTCAGAGGATTCTGACTTACATATGTGTAGCCAGGAATGATTAGAAAATTAAAGCTATGGTAACTCCAGGGCAACTGTAAAACTGAACTACCCCCCACCCCACTGTTACTCATTCCCCAAACACCTGATCTGATGACCAGTTACAGGGAAGGGGGAGACTGAGCCCCTCTGATAATTAACCCAAAACACTAGCCCCAATCTATTATGGTGGGAGTAAAGGCTCCCTCTGATAATCCAAATCTATCTAGATCCTGGACTTGATCTGTCCAAATCCACCCACAGCTCAGACTTGAGCCCCAAATCTGTTATGGAGAAGGGGAAGGTCGAATTTCTCTGATAATTAACCTGAAACACGAGCCCAAATCTGTTATGGTGGGAGCAGACGTTCCCTTCTTCAAGTTAAACTCTAAACACCCAGTGAAGCTCGCCTTGCCCCTCTTAATATGTTAAAAGAGTACTTAAGTGAAAGGAATCCTTGATACTGACTTTGTAAGCATCAAGTAACAATTTATTTATTTAACCCTGACAGTGCACAATTTAACAGAAGTACCAGCAAACCAAACAATTCCCCCATCTACTAATTATTTCCTAATAAAACAAGATTCTAATTGTATGCTGTTCATTAGACACGGGTCTCAGTCATAAAAACCCACATAATAAGAAAGCAATAAATTAAAACTCAGTCCCTCAAAGTTCATACCAAATGTGCCTTCCAGAATGCTTTGCCTTCTCCACTGTCTTTCCAGGCTTTCTTCTGCTGATCTTACTGTCAGGGAGGTTTTCTTCCATGATGACTCTTAGCTAGAAGTGCTGTGGTACCTTCGATGGTTCTTTGTTTTTAAGAGTTTAATGGTTTTTTGTGAGAGCTAGATTTATTTCTCAGATGATGGATTTCACTTCAGATGCAGTGAGCTCTCACAATTTTCAAAAACCCTTTTCTTATATATTCCCAATGATGTTGATTTCTTATTATATGATTGACTTCAGGTGATCAAAACCATCAGTTTTAAATTCAATTCGTTTTCAGTCTCTAAGTGCTTGGTTTAAATTAATTGGCTAAATCTAGCTTGTTGCCGAAACATCATAACAAGACTGCTGTTTTGCCTGCGAACTGTAAGGCCTTTTGATATACTTGTTTCAATTTGGGGCTGTTTGTACAGTACTTGCAAACTTCCATACAAAGACAAACCACAATCTTTTAAAGGGACCATGTACTACTTTTCCCCACTATCATTTTGACAAAGAAATTCTCACTTCCTGCCTCCCAATTCATGAGAGTTCTCCACAACTTTGTAACAATATCCATCCTGATATCAACACCGTAGCCTAGCCATGCACTTACAGGTATTGCATGCTGCTTCTGCCATCCATTCAAATTTTCTACTCCAGGGATGGGTTTCCAGAGCAGAGGCCTGAGATGAGTTAGTGCATTCAGCAGTAATGGGACAAAGGAAATAGCAGCGTTGTACAAGAAGCTAGGGTCTTGGTAATACACAATTCAAATCAAAGTAGAAATGTTACTTTTGTGACTAAATATCAGCTCTTGACTCTGAGGGCATAGCAAATCTGAAAAACACCATTAATTAATAATGTTTGAGATTGGTTCTGTTGGCAACATGATTAAATTGTAATGAGCATACAAATTCTTTTAGCAGTAAGTCAAAGCTTTATATGGTTATGTTAATTTTTAAGATACGTAAACAAACAAGTCTGATTAGTACAAAACTATAGTGAGCCTTCCTCCTTGTTACCATGGTTCCCTCTGCTATCAGTAGATGTTGATAACACAGTGTGCACCAATTATTAATCTGTATAGCATACTTAAGATCCATCTGCTCTCAATGACAACAATGATTCTACAAAAGCCTTTCAATTTTATTCATTTTTTTCCAGTTTTTCATGGAATTCATTCATTGACTCAGAGAATTTTATTCATATTTTTTCAGTTTTTGGGATGTGCTGTGGGGAAATTTTGTCGGCAGGAAAAACAAAGTGTGCCCAATGTCAGTACTAGGCAAATCAGTGTAGTTTCGATGTAATGCAAAGATGTAACACAAATATCCTTTCACTTTGCCAACCTAAACCTTAACTTAAGGTTCTGAAGCACAGCCTCCTGCATCAGTATGATTTTTCCATTTAACATGTTGTCCTTATTGTGACTGATAAACAGATTAGCGATTTGTACAACAATGTATAGCTTTATCCCATGTCTCTCCAGTATTGAAGAACTGGGTTTCAATGTCCAAATTAGTTTTGGTCAGAACCATTACACTACTACAAACTTAAATCAATCAAACTCAAGGTCCCAGTTGCAAAAGGGCATTGGCCCAGATACTGCTGACAAAGTATCAGTGAGTTCCTGGTACTTCCATTTATTCATGTGTTTTTTCAGATAATCTAGTTTGCTGGCTGTTTTGTGCTCCTCTGCTGTGAAATCTCACCAAAATTTTACAAATTATCATTTTGCAATGAAGTTGTTAATCATGCTATTAATCTTGCCACAGCCATTCTGCTGGAGAGATATGTCTTTAGTAGCAGTTTATGGCATTAGTACCCTGCTAATGTAAGTAAAGTCACCAAAGTCCTACTAGACCATTGGATGCCCTGTTATTTGAGAGAGAATCCCTACAGTGTGGAAAAAGGCCCTTCAGCCCACCAAGTCCACACTGAACCTCAGAGCATCCCATCTACACATCCCTGAACACTACTGGCAATTTAGCATGGCCAATCCACCTAACCTGCACATCTTTGGACTGTGGGAGGAAACCAGAGCACGCAGAAGAAATCCACACGGACACAGGGAGAACGTACAAACTCCACACAGACAGTCACCCAAGGATGGAATTGAATCCAGATCCCTGCTGCTGTGATGCAGCAGTGCTAACCACTGTGCCACTATGTCACCCAGAGAGAGAAGACTTCTGATTTAACCTAAGGGTCACCATGCCTCAGGTTGAGGTAGGAGAGTCCTTGTAACCTCAGCTGGTGCAGGAAATCAACCCACACTGTTGTATCTATTTGTGATATGATTTATGGTTGCAACATCACAATCTTGGCTACTCACTCAAAAGTCCACCATCATGCCTACTTCGTGTGACACACCATGGCTCCTCCTATGTTCATAGTAAGGTTTTCAACATCAGGGGAGCGCCTGTTGCAGGCAAACCAGGATCTTACCAGTCTTTAAATGTTGGGATTCTCAGATATAATGTCTTAATTTTAACAGTTAACCTCTGCCAGCAAGCGGGAACATGACCAGAAGGTCCAGAGAATAATTAGTAAACTTAATTTATTTTCAGCAACCTTACTGAGGCACATTTCCTGCCGTGGTCTTCCCTCTTCAGCCCACAATTCTCTCCACACTTCCACTCATCATTTACTTTATGTCAAAGTCCTTCTCACTAGCCAATCATTGAGTCTTAAACACATAAAAACAGAATTTTCTTGAGAAACTCAGCAGGTCTGGCAGCATCTGTGGAGAGAAAAGAGATTTTGGAATCCAGTGACCCTTCTTCAGAACCGTCATGGAACAGCTTGCCTAGGGGCATGGAAAGTTCTGGAGCAGCACAGGTTCAGTACTTATTGTTGGAATGTTGTTGGAGCCCTCAGCCTTTGCAGTATCCAATACCTTTAGCCATATTATGCATGGTGAATTGAATTGCCTGAAGACTGGCATCTGTGATACTGGACCCCTCCAGAGGAGGCTGAGATGGATCATAGACTCAGCATTTCTTCAGGTTGTTGCAAATGCTTCGGCCTTATCTTTTGCACTAGTGCTGGGCTCCACTATCATTGAGATCAGGGATATTTGTGGAACCGGGATATTTGTGGAACCTCTTACTTCTCCAATGAGTTGTCTTGCTGTCTGTGAACATTCATGAGTGGTGTGTGAGACTGCAGAGATTAGGCCCAATATTTGTTGTTGAATCACATAGCCCTGTTTATCAATCACTGCTAATGCTGTTTGACAAGCAAGCAGTCCTGTTTGGTAGACACCTCATTTCTCATTTTTAGGTAAGACAGGTGCTGCTCTTGAAATGCCCTACTGAACTCTTCATTGCATTAGAATTGGCTTGCAAGTTAGGGTAAAGTGGGAATTATGTGGGCATGAGATTGCCGATTGTGTTTCAGTACAATTCTGCTGTTGCCGACAGCCCACAGCACCTTATAAATGCCCAGTCTTGAGTTAGAACATAGAACATAGAACATAGAACAGTACAGCACAGAACAGGCCCTTCAGCCCACAATGTTGTGCCGACCATTGATCCTCATGTATGCACCCTCAAATTTCTGTGACCATATGCATGTCCAGCAGTCTCTTAAATGACCCCAATGACCTTGCTTCCACAACTGCTACTGGCAACGCATTCCATGCTCTCACAACTCTCTGTGTAAAGAACCCGCCTCTGACATCCCCTCTATACTTTCCACCAACCAGCTTAAAACTATGACCCCTCGTGCTAGCCATTTCTGCCCTGGGAAATAGTCTCTGGCTATCAACTCTATCTATGCCTCTCCTTATCTTGTATACCTCAATTAGGTCCCCTCTCCTCCTCCTTTTCTCCAATGAAAAGAGGCCAAGCTCAGTCAACCTCTCTTCATAAGATAAGCCCTCCAGTCCAGGCAGCATCCTGGTAAACCTCCTCTGAACCCTCTCCAAAGCATCCACATCTTTCCTGGACGCAGTATTCCAAGTGCGGTCTAACCAAAGCTTTATAGAGCTGCAACAAGATCTCACGACTCTTAAACTCAATCCCCCTGCTAATGAAAGCCAAAACACCATATGCTTTCTTAACAACCCTGTCCACTTGGGTGGCCATTTTAAGGGATCTATGTATCTGCACACCAAGATCCCTCTGTTCCTCCACACTGCCAAGAATCCTATCCTTAATCCTGTACTCAGCTTTCAAATTCGACCTTCCAAAATGCATCACCTCGCATTTATCCAGGTTGAACTCCATCTGCCACCTCTCAGCCCATCTCTGCATCCTGTCAATGTCCCGCTGCAGCCTACAACAGCCCTCTATACTGTCAACGACACCTCCGACCTTTGTGTCATCTGCAAACTTGCTGACCCATCCTTCAATTCCCTCATCCAAGTCATTAATAAAAATTACAAACAGTAGAGGCCCAAGGACAGAGCCCTGTGGAACCCCACTCACCACTGACTTCCAGGCAGAATATTTTCCTTCTACTACCACCCGCTGCCTTCTGTTGGCCAGCCAATTCTGTATCCAAGCAGCTAAGTTCCCCTGTATCGCATTCCTCCTGACCTTCTGAATGAGCCTACCATGGGGAACCTTATCAAATGCCTTACTGAAGTCCATATACACCACATCCACAGATCGACCCTCATCAACTTTTCTAGTCACATCCTCAAAAAACTCGATAAGGTTTGTGAGGCATGACCTATCCCTCACAAAGCCGTGTTGACTGTATTTGATCAAGCCATGCTCCTCCAGATGGTCATAAATCCTATCCCTCAGAATCCTTTCTAACACCTTGCAGACGACAGACGTGAGACTTACTGGTCTGTAATTGCCGGGGATTTCCCTATTTCCTTTCTTGAAGAGAGGAATTACATTTGCCTCTCTCCAGTCCTCAGGTACGACTCCAGTGGAGAGCGAGGATGCAAAGATCTTCACAAGTGGCGAAGCAATTTCATTTCTCGCTTCCCAAAGCAGCCGAGGACAAATCTGGTCCGGGCCTGGCGACTTGTCGATCTTAATGTTTGACAAAATTTTCAGCACATCAGTTTCCTCTATCTCTATCCATTCCAGCATGCACACCTGCTCTTCAAAGGTTTCATTCACTACAAAGTTCGTTTCTTTCGTAAAGACAGAAGCAAAAAACTCATTAAGGGCTTGTTGGAGATGTAGAAAGTTTATCCTATTCAGTGCTGTGATCGTGACACTACATAATGGAGAGTATTCCTCAATGTGCAGATAGGGCTTTGACACTCCAGTCAGTCTGATTGATACTCTCCTGGAGAGACGTGTCTTTGGTAGGCAGATTGGTGAATGTAACATTCGTGCAATTTTCAGCCATCTACTTATTAATCTTGATCATGAACTGGCACCAACACTTGATGCTGTTAGGAAGGATGATTTGGTTCACCTCTCTCTCCTTGTCATGAGCCAGTCAGTAGAGGACTCTATCCTTGTCCCTGCTCCTTTTCCAGCACTTCAGCAATTCCTCTTTAGACTCCCTCATCAGTGGGTGTTGGCTCGATGAGTATTGGGCTTTCAAGTAATGATGTAGTTGACTGATGTTCATGTCAATCAACTGAAGGTGTCCGAGGTTCTCTTTCAAGATAGATGACAAAGGCGAAACCACACCTGATTCTATCTGTCTGGACCAGTTTACATCTCACTCATCAGTGCATAAGCGTCATAAGAAATCAGGGCTGGAAGCTTATCTTTGACTTGGGATACAGACAGGACGTCAGCCTCAGCTCACTCAGCAGGCAGGAATAATTTCCCACAGATAGTCATCATTTACATTAGCATTTGCCTGACCTACACTGGGTCTGGAACAGAAACTTTACAAATTCAATAAACTATTTGGGTGTATAATGCTGCTAGCTTGGTGGATATTTGAAAATAGCTAAGTGAGTTGTTGTCTGTAAACAATACAAACTCTGCACCAATCAGAATGTCCCTGCATTTCTAGGAAGTAACCTACTTCAATCCTAGCATTTTGCATTTCATATTGGAGTAACTTTCCATATTTCTCTCATTCAGTGTGAGAATCCAACCGACATAAAGAATGACCATTCTCTTCTGCCCTTGAACCTGTGACAATTACTGTTCCCAAGCTAAGAAAATTATCATTGGTTTCCAGCGTGAAAGGGAGTCTGAAATCTGGTTAGCCAAGAACAAATGATGAGACAAGCATCTGCTTAAGGGTGCAAATAGAGTTTTCATATGCTGGTATCAAGCCCTCTGTGATGATCCATAAAGTATCATGCCTCACACATTTTTTTCCAATCACTCCTTCAGCATTCTATTATTTCCTTAGCAAATCATAGATCGAGGAGGCCGACTGTGTATAGCCTTGTATAAACCTTCTATAGTAACCCACTTATTGTAAGAACCAACACAGTTCTGACTCCAGCTAAGGCTGAGATGATGCCTCTACTGCTCAGATTTTCTCACCATTAGGAGAAATACCTTCCCTGGTAGCAACATGTCGGGGTACTATACTTCTGTTGGGAAAAGTTGACATTTCTCTGGGTTGACTTTCACGTTAAATTGTGACAAGTGGGCTATGATGTTGTTTACTCTTGCAAAGGTCTGCTTGAATGTAAAACCAAAGATGAATACATTTTCTAGAGAAGGAGTGACTGGAAATTAATGTCACCAAAACTTTATCCTTCAAACGCATGATTCTGGCAGGGACAATACACAGCCCAAGTTACATTCTTGTGTATTCACAAATTTCCCCAGTGCCTGGAATACCATCTTTACAATGTCTTGTTCAGCCATGGGGGATAACCAAGGGACAATTAGAGACTCTGGAAATATCTTGCATCTTTGAGAACTTATAATGCTTTTTTAATCCTAAGTAGAGAGAGTGATATCCTTATGAGTCTATGCATTGAGTGCCTAGTAATTGATATAGTTCCTCGGTTTTCCATTTCTCTTCCTCAGGAGGCTATAGGAAATGTGATATAGACTTGTTGATTCTTAGATGACTCCTCACTTCAAAGACTTCTGTGGATATCCCTGAACATCCTCTCCATGATTGGGTCGGATCTGGCAGTCAGGAATCTACCAGACAGTTGTCTTTAGTCACAATCTGTGACCTACCAGTTCACAATCTCCAATGCCTTGTACTTGGTGAGAATAGAAACAAGTTTCTTCCTCTGGGTCTCATCCACTTGCCAATGTCCGTCATTGAAATTAGGTTTCAGTAGCTTCCTCCAGTTGATCCATTGTTCATGACACTGGCAAGTGGAAGGACACCTATGGACATTCTTAGTTGGAGGCAAATTTTTTCGTCATTGAAATTGACAATCTGCATGTGCGTCTTCCCGCTTCTCCCACAGTAGAAAAAGCAGCTTCCAGGGTAACACCAAGTGGGACCTCTGCTCACAATAAAACTAGTCAGTGACATTTGACAGACCCACTTTTGTGTCAGTTAGACACAATGCTTCAACCTTACCAAATTTCACACTCAGTATAGGGCAAGTCCATATCATTCTACATAAGTGGAGCCTCTTCCTGTGACGACCTTGTCCCCAATTTTGGCTCTCAGTAGGAGGACTGTGTTTGACATCTGGTGGGTAGGGAAGGACATTACACTGGAAGGGGTTTCTGTGGCTGGTGGCAGTGGTGGCTACAGTTGTTGAGGGCAGTCTTGTTTGAAGTACCCATCCCAGTCATAATTCCAGCATGTCTTCAGAGCACCCTTTGAGTCTGATCAACTATGAGGCTAACCATGGAGACAGGACAACAAGGACTGGTCTATATTCCTGCAGGTGGGATACCTCCCTGATAGGAGCCTGTTTCTTGGTCTTAGGAGTTAAATCTGGATGATATGATCTCACACTTCAAAAAGATATAATTGAGGTTTGTCACAATCAGACCTCTTCAATTCTATCTAGAAATCCCATACCTCACTGTTTCTGTTGGGCAAACTTCCATTCCTCTCTCTGATTGATTTTAAGATGGATGATGTAAGACATTAAGACCATAAGACATAGGAGCAGAATTTCGGCCATTCAGCCTATGGATTCTGCTCTGCCATTCAATCATGGTTTATAAGTTTCTCAACCCCATTTTCCTGCTTTCTCCTTGTAACCCTTGATCCCCTTGACAATCAAGAACCTATCTATCTCCATCTTAAACATACACAATGATCTGGCCTCCACAGCTTTCTGTGGCAGTGAATTCCATAGATTCACCACTTTCTGGCTGAAGAAGTTTCTCCTTATCTCCATGCTAAAAGATTTTCGCTTTTCCCTAAGGTTGTGCCACACGGTCCTAATCTCTCTAGCAATGGAAGCATCTTCCCAACATCCAGTCTGTCCAGGCCATTCAGCATTCTGTAAGATTCAATTAGATCCCTCCTCATCTCTCTAAACCCCATCGAGTATAGGCCCAGAATCCTCAAACTTTCCTCATACATTAAGCTTTTCATCCCTGGGACTATTCTCATGAAGATCCTCTGAACCCGTTCCAGATCCAACACATTTTTCCTGAGATATGGGACCCAAATTGTACACAATACTCCAAATTTGGCGTGACCAGAGCCTTATAAAGCCTCAGAAGTACATCCCTGCTTTTATATTGAAGTCCTCTCAAAATAAATGCCAAAGTTGCATTTGCCTTCCTAACTACTGACTCAACCTGCAAGTTTACCTTGAGAGAATCCTGGACTGAAACTCCCAAGTCTCTTTGCATTTCAGACTTTTGAATTTTCTCTCCATTTAGAAAATGGCCCATGCTTCTATGCTTCTTATTGAAGCGCATGTGATCAGACAACTTCACTAGCTTCAGGGATATTGAAACCAGGTCCTCACCTTCAGCTTGCTTCTACTCACAAAACCTCTGCTGTAGCTGTGTCAGGTTATTGCTGTCCCCAGATCCCTTTGTCAATACCTCAAAGATCTTCTGTAGACTTCTATGAACATCTGCACCACTTCCTATTTATTCTGGATAGGCATTCCTACACAGATGTTCCATCACAAACACCAAACTGCTCACTGAATTTGAAGCTCTGAGCGCCATAACCAGCTGTGTATCCTCACTGATCAAATCATCAGATGTTTCTGTTCTTTCCCGGAATCTGTACAGCTTCCTGCTCATTGGCAAATAGAATATCCAACCAGGAGTACCGCCTCCTGTCTCTGTACCAACCAGGGAACATATATGGGGAACCTTTGGCTGGGTTCGGCCTAAAGGTCTGAATCCTTTTGTCAATACCCGAACACCCAATGATCCGGAGCAGCTTCACAGACATTGTCAGTTTCAACTTCTCCAATATCTACTCAACCTGAGCCAGGCACCCTTCAACCCTGTCCAACATAGCCTGATGCCCTTGATGCAGCTTTTGCTCACTACATCGGAAATGTTAGATGTGCTTTAAACTCACAGTCAACCGAAAGGTTATGAATCAGAGATTCTTTATTCTAGTATCAGGTTATTTCAAAAAGTAAAAGAAATTGACAATAAACAAAGATCTATTTACAATATGTACATGGAATGAGTCTGTGGGTCATGTTTAGTGGAGGAATTCTTTGTCATTCTTCTCGCTCTCTTCCATCAGCATCCCCCAACAAACCACTCCCTCACTTCTGCCAAGGATACTCATTTTTTTACAAAGAGGATCCACTCTACTTCTCCAGATGCCATCCCTCACCATTTCTATCAGCTGGTGGAGATACCTGAATAATTGCTCTATCTCCCATGCTCAGCACCTTCCTCACCATTACCATCTGATGCTGGAGGACCCGTTACTTGAGGATGAGGTAATGTATGTTTTTCCCTCTTGTTGGCTCCCTCACCAATCACCACAGATCCCACCTTGCAACTTTGTCCTTTAGGACACAATCAGCTTAATCAGCAATGGCTTCAGAGATAGTAGGAACTGCAGATGCTGGAGACTCTGAGATAACAAGGTGTAGAGCTGGATGAACACAGCAGGCCAAGCAGCATCAGCGGGGCAGGAAGGCTGATGTTTTGGGACTAGACCCTTCTGAAATGTCATCCTTCCTGCTCCTCTGATGCTGCTTGGCCTGCTGTGTTCATCCAGCTCTACACCTTGTTATCTTTAATCAGCAATGGTGCTGCCACACTATTCCTGGTGATGGACATTGAAGTCCCTCATCCAGAGTACATTCTATGCCGTTGACACCCTTAGTGCTTCCTCCACATGATGCTCAACATGGAGTAGTACTGATTCATCAGCTGAAGGCAGGATATATAGTAAACAGCAGAGGTTTCCTAGGTTAGGATTGACTTGATGCCATGTGGAGCCAATGTTAAGGAACTCCAACTAACTTTCAACTGCTTGCCACCATGCTGCAGCTGTGCTAGGCATGTTTCACTGGTTGGATAGTACATACCTAGGGATGATGATGGTGTTGTGTGAGATATTGCATATAAGATAGGATTCTGAATATGACTTAAAAAGGCTGTTTCTCCCAACTCCCACTTTAGTCACTAGCCTCTTGATGATGGCAAAGAGGACTTTTTTTTCTTGCAGCGTTTTAATAATATGATACAATTGAGTGGCTTATTAGGTCATTTTGGAGGGCACTTAAGAGTCAACCACAATGCTGTGTATCTGGAGTCACATCTAGGTCAGGCTAGGTAAGGACAGTAGATTTCCTTATGTAAATGGCATTAGTAAACCAGATGGTTTTTTTTAGGACAATCAACAATGTTTTCACATCATCGTGAGAATTTTAAATCCTGAGTTTTTAAAAATTCTAATTCCACCATTGAACTCAGAACATTTTACTGGGTTGCTACACTACTATTCCAGAAACAATACCATTATGCCATTCCCATTGCCTCACTTATCAAAATGCTTAAGAAGATGCAGAAAATGCTAAATAAAATGCATAAAACATCAAGAAGAATGAAATTATCCACTTTAAGAAAATAAGAATATTTTTAAAACAGTGTGGGGCTAATAAACATCAGCATTCTGAAGAATTTGTTTATCCTAACACACAAATTATATAAAGTTAACATTCAAATCAGGAAATAGTTTTAAAGAAAAATGATACATTAGCCCTAATTGCAATGGGGTTGGGAGGACAAAAGCAAAGAAGTCTTGTTATAATTGCATCGAATTTAGGTGATACTACACCTGGGGTACAATAATGGTCTTCTCACCTGAGCACTAATATAATTGGCTTCAAGGAGGTAAAATAAAGGTTCATAAATTGATTTCTGGGATGAAAGGACAGTCTTGAGTATAATGGGCTTATATTCTCTGGTGTTTTGAAGAATGAGAAGTGATCTCATTGAAACATATGACATTTTGAAGACTATATTGGATGGAACTGATAGACTTTTTCTGTTTCAACAGGAGTCTGTCAAAAACTAGAGATCATAGTGTCCAGATGAAATGTTGACTTTTTCAAATTGAAATGGAGGGAAATTTCTTCATTCAGTGGATTGCGAATCTTTAGAATTCTGTATCCCAGATGGCTGTGATGTTCAGTTGTTGAATATATTCAAGGTGAAGATTGAGAGAATTTTTGGCAATAAGGGATCAAAGTTTAAGCATGGGGATCAAAAGTACAGGGAGAAGGAAGGAGAATGGGGTTGAGAAACATATCAACCATGAAGGAGTGGGGGAGCAGACTTCATGACCCAAATGCCTAATTCTGCTGTGATATCTTATGGTCTAGAGGATAATCTAATTTGATTCAATTTATTGTCTGATATCAGGTATAATGTCCATACATTGATACATATAAATTTATAATTAGACAAAGAAAGAAAATTATATTATCATAAAAGTTCAACTTTTATTGAAACATGTATTGATAAAATTAAAATGGGAAGAAGAACCTTAGTTTTCAAGTAAACTGAATGGAAAAGCTGATTTGCGGGTCAATATGACCTGCTCCTACTTTTTTCAAATTTCCCAATTGTTACAAATGCATTCAAACACTTTCTAACTACATGTCTAAGAATTCTTGGACGTGTTTGAGTATGGTGTGTGATGAACTTTTTTATACGTTTGCCTCGGAATATCAAAGAAAGGAACTCGTGAAATAGAAATTGAGGTTGCAGTGACTTGACAGCTACAGGTAAAATGGTGGCCATCAAAGATGATGATTCTAAATCTGAACGCGACTGATGGAATAAGTCAATAAACTGTGAAGTGCAAACTAACATAGCAACCACTGTTTTGTCAAAGTCAAACATTTGATTCATTGCCAGTATGTTCTTCAGAAAGGATATTACCTCATTTCTAAATTCTCCTTCTCTTTTTTGCTCTTTTCTACTGTAAGCCTTCTGCTGCCAAAATAAATACTTCATGCAGATGAGACATTCCTGCTACTCATTAGTGTTGCTAAAAGAGTCAGTGTGAATAAATGGTATTTTAACCCTATATTGGATTATGAATTCACGTGAGTACATGTGAATTATACTGGTATCTAACGTGGAAAATTGCAGGTTGACATTATTTCAGTCCACTCTTTAATAATTGGTATAATTTGTGTTTTCGTCATTGCGCAGTAATGCATTGCAGCTGTGCTTAATTAACTGCAGAAAATATGGAGCTGCAGTAATTATCCTAAAAGTAGGGTTACAAGCAAACTAACTGTGCTGTTATATACAGTAAAATGGATTGCAACATTACCACAGATAGATCAATTCCACCCCTGAACCCCTCAATTTGATTGCTGGCTTGCATCCATCATTCTTTATTTTGACACATATTTCAAACCAAGTAGTTGTATTTACCAAGTGCAGTATTGCAGCTTTAAATTGCTCTCAAGGAGGGCTTTGTCATGGTGCAGTTTGAATACTCATTTGCAGTTTTTGTTCCCTCTGCACTGAGCAACCACAGTCGGTCCATTGTTTATTTCAGGCAAATAATACTTTGACTGACAAGTGGAGTATTCTACTTCCATTAACTAATGGCCATAATTAGTATTCAGTGGCATGTCATTTAGCAGAAATTCCTGTATAACGAGTATTGTAACATCCAAAAAGTCACTGTCAAAAAAAGCAGAGGCAAGCACACATTACTAAATGTGCAAGCACAGGACTACTTGTGCCAAGCCGTAAACTATCATTTTTATTGCACTGGAATGACCGTCTTGTCTTTCTCAATCTTATTTTCCTGAATATATAGTCTCTCTCCTGCAATGCATTACAATCTACATTTGACAGAGTAGATGCTGCCCATTTAACTGTAACCTGGAATTCATTGAAAGAGGTGAGGATTTGTATATACATAAAATTTATAAGCATCTTTTAGAAAAATTGCAAAGCGCCTTGCACACAATATTTTATTTTTTCAGTAGTTTTGCAAGCAAATGTTGCTGTGATTTATGCACATATCAAGATTGCATAATCAACAGTGAAATGAATGAATATTTAATCTATTCTCATTTGCGGGAGGTGGGAGTAAATGTTGGTAACTTCCTCCCTTTTGGAAAGTGTTTTTGCATCTTTAATGCCCACACAAACCAGAGGGAATTTTCATTTTAAAAAATTGCTTGTTTTTATACAGCAACTTTCATGACCCCAGAATATACCAAGAACTTTCTAAACTGTAGCCTTGTTGTAATGTAGAAACATTACACAAAAATGTCGCATGCAAAAAAACCATCCAAATTGTCTCTAACAATGCATTACAGTAGATTGCCAAGTAGAGATTCAAATGCTTTGGCCCAGAGAATACACTGTAACTGCTATATTCCTGGACTATCAAATCACATTCTTGTACAATTCATCTTTTTGTATATATTTCTGGGATTTATTTGTACTCCCTGAACCTTGTTCTGTGTATATGTGAGTCAAATCATTCTGCTATGTATGTTGTGAATGGTGAAATCTCATTCCTCAGCTTCTTAAAAGTTTATTTTTAATGATCAGAAGCTAATCTTGAGTGATATTAGTCAAATCTCCAAAGGGATAATAGGATCATGAAGACAAAGGAAAATCTCTGTAAAATAATAAGTCTTAAGAAAGGTATTAAAGTTTTATCAGGATTATTCAAGTTGCACAGAAAGTTTACATGTAGAATTGTTCCATTTTTTGATGAAGTGTTTTCTCGAGTGAGTTTCATAATGACTGGTCCACCGTGGCATTGGTGTGTTGTTTCCTCACCCACTCTTCCACTCTTCAGCTCATTAATGATGCATTTAGATGTCTTTCTCAGGAAATTGAGCAGTGGGGAGTTGAAAGTGCCTGCCACTGCTGGGACCTTCTGGTATTCACATCGCTGTCACTTAACCTCACATAAGTATAGTGTATAGTGTGCAGATGCCTTGCTCTGTGCTGTTTGTTGATTATAACCAAGGGCAGGACACACAGAAAAGAAAAACCTGCTCCCCACTTTGCAAACAGGGACCTGGAGGCATTGATGGATGAGTGCTGGAATTAGGAGCAGTCCTTTTTCCTGAGGGCCACCATAGTTGGCCATGCCACTGAATGAAGCCAGTCAGGTCCCAATTACAGCTTGGGTCAATGATGAGTCCAGGCCCAGCATTACAGGAAGAAAGTCAATAATTTTCTGTCTTCCTCACCCTCACAGGCCCACCATTCACTCTAACTCCGCCACTGCACACTCATCTCACCAAGGCTCATGGACTACAGCTCTCACTGTTGATTGTGTCAAATCTACTTAATGGCTCTTGCTCACCTCATCCAACCAAAATACTAATTGTTCCTTCCCTCTACACTTTCTGCTCACTCACTGAAGACACCTCACTATCTTACCTATTTGCGAATCATCACTAACCTCTCTTTCATTCATTTCCAACATATTCAATCCCTCTCTATGTCCTATTGCCAGAGATATTGGTTCATAACTGAGCCAAAAGTGCCAAGACTGGCATTAAGGGGTCAGAAATTAGGCATCTCATTTTTATATGGGGAGAAAACATTGAATTGGCCAGGGAAGAGCATGAATGATCATGTGTGGGCAAGGAGACATCAATGGCCAACCAATCCAGTCAACTTCATTGTACTGCTCTTCCATTATCACCACCAGCACTCACTCATTCTTAATCTCCACATTTTAATTCCTTTTAGACTACCGTTTCTTTCTTTCCCCCATGCAGACATTCATCATGCGCAGCAAGCCTTTGCCCAGGTGGGGACAGCGCTGGAGACCTCACTCCAGCTCTACCTCTGAGGAGGAAGCCAGGCTTCCCTTAAAGGATATATGGACAAGGCTTTCACCCGCACTCTGAACCAGCACAGAGATTTACACGCCAATGGGTTGCCTATGTAGGTTAAACTTGGGAACAGAATCTGTTGAGCATGTGACAGGTGACCAGTTGCAGAAGAAAGGCCCCAGGTCTCTGGTTCGGAGGAGTTCCAGAGCACAGGCACTAGCTTAGCCTCAGACAGAAGACAAGTTCCTGATTTTGGCCATTAATGACTTTATCAAATTGCAGATACAGGCCAGTAACAGTGGGCAAATTTGTCAGAGACACTCAATATGCTAGATTGAAGAATGGAGGTATTCACCAATGTATAGGTTAGATAGGCATCAGTTTGGTTTCACAGGTCGGTCCAACATCGAGGGCTGAAGGGCCTGTACTGCGCTGTAGTGTTCTATGTTCTATGTTCTACGTAATCATTGCTGTGCTGGCTCTAGCATTCGTGAGTCTGGCTGTCTCCACAAACAAGTTGATAACTGCTGTAGAAGGCCAGTTCCAACACACATAGTTTGGATGCAACATAGTGTGGTATGGCAACTGCTCTTCCAAGACTGAAAGAAAGCGCAGAGAGTTGTGAACACAGCACAGTCCATCATGAAAATCAGCCTCCCAACCGTTAATGTCATTTACACTTCCCACTGCATTGGGAAAACAACAACATAATCAAAGAATTTTTGCACCATTGCTACATTCTTTTCTACTCTCTTCCATCGGGCAGGGATATAATTTTTTACATGTATGAACAGATTGAAGAACAGCTTCTTCCCCAATGATATCAGACTTCTGAATGGATCTCTCTAATGTTAATGTTGATCTCTCTCTGCAATGTCTTGGCAGCTGTAATATTGTATACTGTACTCTGTTCTGTTACTGTTATGCACTTGATGGTAAGACTGTAAAGCATGTAAGGCAACACTTTTCAATGTAACTCAGTACACATGATAGTAATAAATCAAATAAAATGTACGCCCGAACCAACTCTCCATCACTTTCATAGTTGCTAAGCATCAATTGCAAGGCAGGTGGGAAGGGATGGGGGAACCTTGTTTGCAAGATAATACTCGGAGGCACCCAAACGAAGAAGGAGCAATAGACTGGCTTCCCCCAGGGACTTTCTCAAGAAATTCGAGAATTTCCCCTCCATCTCCACCTTACGCGTGATCCTGATTCTGAGAGATGAGGAAGGTGAACTTGAATCTCAACAGGAGACTTTCAACAGGCCTGGGCACTCCAGACCCAATGACTGCCATGATCCAATACCCACAGGACCAACCACAAATCAAGCTGCCTCCACTGCAGCTGCAGAAATGGGGACTGCCCCCAGACCTTGTGGGAGGCAGAGGAAGAAGCAAACTTACTGAGAATACCAAAGTGGCAAGGTTGAAATATTGAGCTGCCTCTTAACAGGAATTGGCCGAGAGTCATTTTCATAAAGTTTCATGGAGAGCATTACTCTCTAAGTCTCAGTAAGTTTTCTCACACTATCATCTTAAATTGATCTCATTAAGTAGGTACGATACCCATATGGTACACTGCTCATCTGATGTTAGCCTGATCTCCCACTCACCCTAAGTGAACATACTCACTGCTGCTGTGATATCCCAGGATGCCAGGCATCTTATTTAAAAGACTATTGTGCACCTGGTCAAAGGCTGACCGTTGTGATCTGCTATAAATGGTTCAAGACATGATCGACAAGGGGAAATTAGCACATGACTTTGTAGACAAGGACCCAGACATCCTGATGACTAGGGCAGTGAAGCGGGAGACCATCCTTTTCTGTCAGGAACAGCAAAGAGGACTAACACACCAGAAGCTGCCAATCTGGCATGCATTCCAGAGAATGCCCAGGAGTGCCACATAAGTCAATGACCCTCACTCCATATGATGAGAGGATCTAGACAAATGAAGCATCGGCTAGGTCCTCTGCAGACATAGAAAAAACCATGTCCTAGCAACCACATAAGATACAATGTCCATTAATGTGTTACTGTCCCTTTACCCACATTCTGAATATATTATTAACATGGCACAACTGCTATCCCTTGTCAGTGATGCATTCTCTCCTTTGTTACCATTCATGTTCTGCAGTTGCTCAAGGAAGAAATGACCCAGGTTGCTGGCACTCAGAGGACTCCAGAGTCAAGGTATCCTGCTCAGCCCAAAGCAGGAGAAGGACCCCTTAGTGTCAGCAATTTGTGACTTAATTGATATACATAGGCAGACACTGGAGGAACAGGCAGGTCGGTAGGTGACACTCGGAAACCTGACACAAAGTTTGGAGGACTGCAGCAACACCGTTGGAACTATGCTGCCTCTGCATGTGAGTCTCTGGCTGCCTTCACAGACAGGATGATAGCTGTCATGTAGAGCCAGATCCAGCACTCTCAGTATCTGTTGCATAGGCACACTGACGTCCATTCCATCGTGTAAGGCAAAACAATATGGAGAGGGACTCTTTCCTTATTCTAGGTGTTCCTTCCTCACAAGGAGGCAAGGTGGTCAGGAGGCACCCAGCTGGAGAATGAGGGCCCCCAAGAAGTCTCCCTCAGCACTTTTCCCTCATCACATCAGCTTTGATGAAGAGTCATCTAGACTCAAAATATTAGCTTGCTCTCTCCCTACGGATGCTGCCTGACCCACTAGGATTTCCAGTATTTTTTTGTTTTCAGTATAGATTCTGACATCTTCAGAAATTTTCTCCCTCAGGACTATCCAGAGATGGCTAGGCCTTCCAGGTTCACCTTGCCTGCTAATGTCAGACTTGTGGGAGTTCAAGCTCAGAAGAGTGCACCTGCCTCTGGACGGGACATTCAGCATTGTCTGAGCTCTCTAGACACAAATTCCACTGGGATTACCCAGCCAAAACTCCATGGCACTCCTCTACCCCATCTGCAGATGCCAGAACTACACCAGGATGAAAGGAAAGGGAAAGATAGAAAAGAATACATGTAAGTGGAATGGTTGAAAAATCACGGTAAATACGTTATCATATTTGTAATTACATGTTTATTTTTCTGCATCATCTGGGTGTATGTCTGTCTAGCTGCAACTTTAACATTGAAGCTATGGAGTCTGGTTATCTTTAGTAGTATGTGAGGCTTCATGGTCCAAGATATGAAGTGAACATTTCCTGTACCATGTACAGATTATTGCTACTTTGGCAACTGGGAGGCAAAACATTGCTTGTTCTTCACAGTCATGAGTAAGATTGATTTGAAATGTTACAATATATGGTCAAGAGACCTCAGGGCAAAGATTAGGACACAAGACAGTAGTTATTCTCTAGGGTTCATTTAGCACATCGTTCTCAGCGGTGTGTTTCCACTTCAGCGTATGAGTATCTGTGTAATGCAATTGCTGCTGCTGTTGATGGCGCCTCCTTCCTGCATCACCTCTTTTCCTCCCATGCTCTATCACTTCTTTCCCTTAGATATTGAGTTGCCCCACCCACCTTAACAAACCCTAAGCACTCGGCATCCCTGCCGTCTGCTTCCAATACCCACCATTAAATACCCCAGCTTCCCTTCCTCAATAGTAGCCCCCAATAAACCCGCACTTGACTTTTAGTGGCTGGATCCCCAGAACTGATTGGAGCCCACTCCCTCCAGCAACTTAGCTGGACAGCCCCAAATGATGAGTGAACCAGACACCTGGCTGATATCTGTATAGCTGTCCGTTTGTCTTCCTGGGAATTCCTATACAGGTTGCACAAGACCAACAGGCAGACTGTGGCACACTCCCTGGTCTGTAGAGGTAGAGACTTCCTGACCCTAACTGCCCTAACTAACTGACTGAGCATGTCGAAGCCCATAGACTGATACTGGAGGCGGCTCTTGATTTACTCTGCTTGGAACCCCTTCCTGAAGAATGTCTCTTGAACTTGAGTGAGAATTACTCCTGTTAGATTTTGACATATTCCTATTTGTTTGAAACACGGTGTAGGTGTGAGATTGATGCAGCAACATGTCCACTCCCTCGACTGATGACAAACAACACAAGCTGCCTGGCTATGTGCCTGAAGTGAAAGGCAGGTCAGGATAGAATGCTATGTGTCCATAAACTCTGGCTGAGCACCAAAAGTAGGGAAAGGCAAGAGATGCTGTAAACTTCAAAGTAGGCATAAAGAGAGAGAGATTGAGGACCCCTGAGATGCACTCTAGTCCAAATCATGAGCTGGATGTGTGTCTTTATGTTTAAAGTGCCCTAGCAGCAGTATTTACTGTGATCTCCGATGTAAACTCTGAAGTGCAGTATTAACTAAAGTGCAGAAGCACATTGTGAGTAGATTGGAGATGTGCTATGATGTAGTGAGGTTGGTACATGTAATCCAGTGTCTTTGGATGTGGGGTTCATGTGGTCACTGCCCATAAAGTGTGTCCTGAAATCTTGGTGTCAGGTATCCAAGATGGAGATTTGGATGTGCAAATGGTGAGCTGGAGTCACCAGGTCTCCGTTCTGATTTTGATGTCAGGCATTCTAAGTGTGTAGTTTATGCCTGGAGGCTGGAAGAATGGAATCCTGCACATGAATGAGGTGAGGTAATAAAAGATGTGATAGTGAATGATGAACCTTGCAAATAGGCATCTCGCTGCTCACCAGCCATCAAACACTTGGTTAGAATTGGGACTTTTGATCTTGATATTGGGAAGATTCTCATTTGGCATTGAACTCAATTTTTCCAAATTTCTCATCATATCCCATTTTCTTCAAGGGCTGGAAAATTTTCAGCCATTATTGCATATTTACTCACTTTTATAAATTTATGTTCACTTGCACTGTTGAATCGTCTACATTTGTATAATCGTCTGTTGTACAAGCTTAACTCTCACCCATGTGAGAGATATCAGCATATTCAGACATCCCCAGGATAAAATAAGTTACAAATACCAAGCATTGCTCATCTCTTTTAAGCAGCCAACTCTTTGATTGCAGGTAGCCTCAGGTATTAATGAGTACCTTGAACTATATTTTAAGGACTGCAGCAAAGGCACTTTAATGTGAATAACACCTATGTTCCTTTTAATGCTTTATCTTCTGCATGAACATCTGAGGTTGATGTGCAGTATAACGGCTTCCAAAACCAGAAGTCAATGCTAGGAATGGAGTCAGCGTAGCAGCTGAAGTGTGCTCATTCTCGGAGCAGCTGAACTTACAGGGAAAGTTGAAGGACTGCAGCTAAATGCAATGTTCAGGGATTGTCCCTGGCCTGGCCCCCTCTCATCATTCCGCATTCCATCATTCTTGTATCCTCAGTTGGATGGATGGCTAGTTTGCAATTCAGAGTAATGCCAACAGCATGTGTTTATTTTCTGCACCTGCTGATGTTACCATGTAGGACTCTCTTTCTCAACTTTTTCCTTTCCTGAGATGTAGTGACCATCATGTTACCTGTTGACCATCTCCAATGGGAGAACAGTTTATGGTCCACTAGGACTTTGGCGACTTAACATTTTCCTTTACCACCTTGTGAATGAGAATAAAGAGATTGCAACAATTCATTCTGCATCTCAGCTCTTCAAGGGAGTGCACTGAAATTCAAGCCTAGGAGATGTACAATGTCCAACTTTCCTCAGTGCATAAGTCTGCCAAGTAAACATGCACAAAGCAATGCCTCCTGCAGATTGAATGCTATCCTATTGGAAGCTCAAGTATTTCAGTGCAATTTGTCAGTCTATGAGCACTCTGAAGGACTGCTGTTTTTACCCAAATGATAAGTAAAATATGTAATTAAGGTACTTGAAAGTGATCTCACCAAAGATATCAAGCATGTAATTGGATGGATAATGAGACATTTGTTTGGCAACACAAATTGTCAAGGACTGCAAAAATAATTGGGTCCAACTGTGCTTTCCACCAAGATCATTCATCCTGGGAGAGGGTTTCAGTTAGATCCTCTCTAGCCGCTCAGGTTTGATGTTGCATTGCTTTGTCATGCTGCCTTGGGCAACCCTCATTGTCAATGTCTTGATCCTCATCCTCATCTTCATCTTCATCCTCAAAAGATTAATGCTGATCCCTACATTGGCTTCTTCCGGGACAATCCCCTTTTGCTGGCTTCAGTTGTGAAAGGCACAATGAGATAAATGATATGGGACACCCTTTCTGGACAATGCTGTCAAGTTCCAATGGAGTCATCAGGCAGTGAAATCTCATCTTCAGGAGACCTATCGTCTGTTTCATAGTGGCCCTGATAGAAGCATAAGCAGTGCTGTATCCTTATTCTGCATATGTATCTTGAGCCATGTTTAGAAAGGGCATTCTTTGTCTTGCAGAAACCATCATTCCATGGCCTGAGGAGCTTGGAAGGAGATAGGAGCCCAACTGTTCTACTATGTAAGAGTCATGGTAATCATTCAGAGTATGGTGTAATGGTCACATATAACTTGAAAATTGATGGAGTGGGAACCTTTTCTATCAATGAACTCTGTAAGTTTTTGATAGGGTGCTCTCAGAGCAATATGGGAGCAGTTGGCATCACCTTTCACCTGGAAGAAAGAAGCGATATGGGGAATTCCACTGCCAAAATTGTTACTTATCACAGGATATTAACTACATCAATTACATTCTGGATGCATTTATAGACCAAGGACTGCAAAATACCGGTCAGGTCCTAGTTGCTCCTTGAAATAAGACACTGGCATAAATGTTCAGGGCAGCTGTCATCTTTAGAGCCATTGGGATGGGATTGCCACCCAATCTTTCTGAGCACAAGTCCTCCTCTGACAGAGGACAAAGATGAATGGCTGGGACATCCTTAGTTGACACCTGCTCTATATTTCAGACAATAGAATGAAATTACATTGAGGCCTGTAAATGCAGGGTCTTGACATTCCCCTCTACCTCCTTGGTGAATCTTCTGTTGCTCGCACCTCTGAAGGCTACGTAGCAGCTGCTGGAGGTTACTATTCTTGCTGGACTTGCTGATGAAGTGGTTATGACTATCTCCTTCAACATTATCATCATTGTTGCAGCAAGGCCACAAGGACTCCAGCTGCAGCAATATTCATGTGAGATCAGTGAAAAGATAATTTGTGGGATATGTCAGAACATAGAACATAGAACAATACAGCGCAGAACAGGCCCTTAGGCCCTCGACGTTGCGCTGACCTGAGAACTAATCTAACCCCCTCCCCCTACACTATCCCATCATCATCCAAGCTAACACTATTTTATTAAAAGAAAACTTGAGTTTATACATCTGTTACAATGAAGCCACATTATGTCTGCACATAGTGTGACATGAAGACTGTCCAAAAAGGTCATTGTCATGTATTGATAAGGAGTTCTGAGATATGTCACCTTTTCCAAATGAATGTTGCACAGTCAGGTTTTACAGGCTACAATGAGGGGATAAATTTCTGCCAGTAAACCAACATTATAGTACCTTCTCCTTCAAAGAAAAGGCTACATTCCACATTACATCCTTTCATATTTAATGTTTGGTGTGGGAATATGGCAGCTGCAAAGCATTGTCTTCCAGTGCTAGCTATGAATATGTTTATGAAATGGAAACTTTAGATGCCACTTTTAATTGCCTTGCTCTGATTACATTTGCTCACCTGCTATGGTAAGGCAGTATTTGATGCACAGAATGTAATGGCCATGATTCCTTGGTGAACTGTGAATTTAAATACATCATTTACCATCATTTTCATATTTTGAATGTTCTAACTTTTTAAATAAAAGCAGAAAAGCTTCAGTTTTTTTTTAAACATTCATTCATGTGATATGGGTGTCACTGGCTGGGCCAGCATTTGTTGCCAAAAACAAGAACAGAAATTTCTGGAAAAGCTCAACAGGTCTTGCAGCATCTGTGGAGACAAATCAGAGAACTTTATTGCCCAACCTTAGTTGTCCTGGATATGGTGATGGGGGGCTGCCTTCTTGAACTGTTGCAGTTCATTTGACTTAGGTACATTCACAATGTCATTTGGGAGGGTGTTCTCAGTGTTGAGGTTGGTTGACTTGCCGAACTTTGTTGTTCTGCAGACGCTTCGTTACCATGCTGGATAACATCCTCCGTGCAGCTCCGATGAAGCGTTGGTGTGTTTTCCTGCCTGGTTTTTAAACTCTGGAGTCCGTTGAGCTGGATTGCCTCACTTCCAGATTTCCTTCATAGTGGAGTATATATGGGGACGAGTTCTATGTGTTTATTGAAGGCTTTCTTTGTACCAGGCTTCTAGGAATTCCCGTGCCTGTCTCTGCTTAGCTTGTCCCAGGATTTTGCTGTTGTCCCAGTCGAATTGGTCGTTCTTCTTATCCATGAATATTGAGATGAGTGAGTATTAGTTGTGTCTTTTTGTAGCAGTTGGTGTTCATGTACTCGTGTTGTTAGTTTCCTTCCTGTTTGCCCGATGTAGTCTTTCCCACAGTTTCTGCAGGGGATCTTGTAGATGACATTTGTCCTGTCCATGGAGGGGAGTGGGTTTCCCTCCTGTTTGCCCTTCCCATCAGAGGCTGCACTGAGGATGTTACCCAGCGGGGTAATGAAACATCTGCAAAACTACAAACCAGCTCATCGAGCCAACCAATCTCAAAACCCACAACATGAGTTACAAATCTACTCCAAAACCTTAGGTATTCCAGGTTTTTGACCCAGCAACATTGAAGAAACAGTGAGATATTTCCAAAACAGGTTGATGAGTGGCTATGTGCAGGTGGTGGTGTTTCCATGTATCCGATGGCTCTTGTTCTTCCAGATGGTAGTGGTCATTGGTCTGGAAGATGTTTCAGAATAAGAACTAAGGCTAGTTTATTGTATGACTATTGCTGAAAGTTACTAAGCTATTCATGATACAATTACTAGATATGCTATAGATTTAAATTTGAAAAGTAGACATGGATAAAAGTTACTTATTATAAATGAAAATCAGTTCGGCTCACTATTACTACAGGCCCATGCCCACAAACCTTGCTTCAAGATTTCTCTTTCTAAAGTGTAGAGGGTTGAAGACATGAAGTCAGAACTCAGCAGCTACAGTGGCCTCTGAGGTTCAATATTTGGAGGTTGTTTGCGCAGGCAGACTCAGTAAGAAAAACAGAAAGAAAAGGTCCCTCACTAGTTCTGTGGTTAGTGCATGTGCAGATTGCTTGGAATCTTTGGTGGGACTGTGGTTGATTTCTGAAATCTATTCTCTTTTGAGGTGAGAACGGTCTTCTTTGTGAATTTTGTCTCTCCCTTTATGGGAGCTCTGTTCTAAAATGGTGTGTTACAGCCTATACGGTCAAACTTAAAATGACTGCCATGTTAACTTTTGATGAATCATTGCCTCACAAAGAAAAGTCTGTTATGCTGGAATTCCCCATAATGGTTTCTGCCAGTCTCCTGTTCTCTCAGAAGCTCATGAATTCCTATGCCTTTGAAGATTCATTGTGTTGTTCAAAGGATTGTCAAATCCTAAATGGCTTCATTTGTGGTTAATATTGAAATAAAACATTAGCCTGTTTGTCCTGGCTGAAGTGAATCAACAAGAATCATGTGAATTCTGGCAGCCATTTTCCCAATGCTGTGTCCATCATTTAGTTTTTAGATGATATATTGTGTTATAATTACGTGGTCATGCGTACTTTTACTGCAACTACAGATTTGAATCCAGGATGGCATATCATTGAACTGGTGCTGAGTCAAGGATGTCACTGGGCAGCTGCAGAGAAGACTGAAGGAAGAAAATGAGAAACTGGTGGTCATTGTCCATATGGTAGCAACATCATATGTAGAAAGAAGAAGTGGTCCTGCTGTTAGAACTAAGAGAGCCAGGTCAGAAATTAGCTTGTAGGTCCTTGTAATAATATTTGGATCATTGCCAGTTCTACACACAAATGAATAGAGAAATGGGAGAATGCAGATGAATGTATGGTTGGAAAGATGGCACAGGAAAGATGACTTCTGATTCCTGGCATCTTGGGACTACTTCTCTATGAGATGACAACTGTACAGGCTGGAGAAAGCTAAACAGATTGTGGAAACACTGGTGGTGTTCCTTCAGAATTCACTGGAGTCAGGGAGGGTCCCAGAGGAATGGAAAACAGTTAATGTAACATCCTGGTTAAGAAGGGAAAAGGCAGAAGACTGGAAATTATAGGCCGGTTAGCCTGACCTCAGTTGCTGGTAAGATTTCAGAGTCAATTCTTAAGGATGAGACTGCAGAGTACTTGGAGGTACATGGTGAGATCGGGCTGATTCAGCACACCTTTGTCAAGCAGAGGTTATCCCTGATGAATTTAGAATTCTTTGAGGAGGTGATGAGCAATTAGACAAAAAAGAGCCAGTGGGCGTGACCCATTTGGATTTCCAGAAGGCCTTTGTCAAGGTGTTGCACCAGAGGCTGTGAAATAATATAAGAGCCCTTGGTGTTAGGAGCAAGGTACTGGCATAGATAGAGAATGTGCTGACTGGCAGAAGGCAGAGAGTAGAGACAAAGGTGTCTTTTTCAGGAATGGCATGGTGAATAGTCGAGTTCCATAGGGGCCAGTGTTGAGACCACAATTATTCACGTTATACATTAACAATCTGGTCAAAGAAACTGAGAGCATCGTTGCTAAGATCACAAATGACACAAAGATATGTAGTGGGGCAGGTAGTATAGAGGAAGTGAGGAGACTGCAGAAAAACTTAGGTAGGCTAGGAGAGTGGGCAAAGAAATGGAAGATGGAATACAATGTGGGATGGTGTGAGGTTCTGCACTTTGGTGAAAAAATAAGGACATAGACTATTTTCTAAATAGGAAGGGGCTATGGAAATCTGAAGCACAACAAGACCTAGGAGTCCTACTTCAGGATTCTCTTAAGGTTAACATGCAGGTTCAGTTGGCAGAAAGGAAGGCAAATGCATTGTTCGCATTCATTTCAAGAGGGCTAGATTACAAGAGCAGAGATGTATTGCTGAGGCTTTTAAAGGCTCTGATCAGACTGATTTTGAATATTTTGAGTACTTTTAGAACATAGAACATAGAACATTACAGCACAATACAGGCCCTTTGGCCCTCGATGTTGTGCCGACCTGTCATACTGATCTCAAGCTCATCTAACCTACACTATTCCATGTACGTCCATATGCTTATCCAATGACGACTTAAATGTACCTAAAGTTGGCGAATCTACTACCGTTGCAGGTAAAGCGTTCCATTCCCTTACTACTCTGAGTAAAGAAACTACCTCTGACAACTGTCCTATATCTTTCAACCCTCAATTTAAAGCTATGCCCCCTTGTGCTTGCCGTCACCATCCTCGGAAAAAGGCTTTCCCTAGCCACCCTCTGATTATTTTATATGTTTCAATTAAGTCACCTCTCAACCTTCTTCTCTCTAATGAAAACAGCCTCAAGTCCCTCATCCTTTCCTCGTAAGACCTTCCCTCCATACCAGGCAACATCCTAGTAAATCTCCTCTGCACCCTTTCCAAAGCTTTCACATCCTTCTTATAATGCGGTGACCAGAACTGTACGCAATACTCCAAGTGCGGCCGCACCAGAGTTTTGTACAACTTCACCATAACCTCTTGGTTCCAGAACTCGATCCCCCTATTAATAAAAGCTAAAACACTGTACGCCTTCTTAACAGCCCTGTCAACCTGGGTGGCAACTTTCAAGGATCTGTGTACATGGACACCGAGATCTCTCTGCTCATCTACACTACCAAGAATCTTACCATTAGCCCTGTACTTTGCCTTTTGGTTACTCCTACCAAAGTGCATCACCTCACACTTGTCTGCATTAAACTCCATTTGCCACCTCTCAACCCAGCTCTGCATCTTATCTATGTCTCTCTGCAACCTACACCATCCTTCATCACTATCCGCAACTCCACCGACCTTAGTGTCATCTGCAAATTTACTAACCCATCCTTCTACGCCCTTGTCCAGGTCATCTTTAAAAATGACAAACAGCAGTGGACCCAACACTGACCCTTGCGGTACACCACTAGTAACTGGTCTCCAGGATGAACATTTCCCATCAACTACCACCCTCTGTCTTCTTTCAGCAAGCCAATTTCTGATCCAAACTGCTATGTCTCCCACAATTCCATTCCTCCGCATTTTGTACAATAGCCTATTGTGGGGAACCTTATCGAGCGCCTTGCTGAAATCCATATACACCACATCAACCGCTTTACTTTCATCTACCTGTTTGGTGATCTTCTCACGGAACTCAATAAGGTTTGTGAGGCATGACCTTCCCCTCACAAAACCATGCTGACTATCCCTAATCAATTTATTCTTTTCTAGATGATTATAAATCCTATCCCTTATAACCTTTTCCAACACTTTACCAACAACTGAGGTAAGGCTCACTGGTCTATAATTACCAGGGTTGTCTCTACTCCCCTTCTTGAACAGGGGAACCACATTTGCTATCCTCCAGTCATGTGGCACTGTTCCTGTAGACAATGACGAGTTAAAGATCAATGCCAAAGGCTCGGCAATCTCCTCCCTGGCTTCCCAGAGTATCCGAGGATCTGAGGATAAATCCCATCCGGCCCAGGGGACTTATCTATCTTCACCCTCTGTAGGATTTCTAATAACTCTTCCTTGTGAACCTCAATCCCACCTAGTCTAGTAGCCTGTATCTCAGTATTCTCCTCGACAACATTGTTGTTTTCTGGAGTGAATACTGTTGAAAAATATTCATTTAGCGCTTCCCCTATCTCACCTGACTCCACACACAACTTTACCACTACTATCCTTGATTGGGCCTAATCTTACTTTCGTCATTCTTTTATTCCTTAAACACCTATAGAAAGCCTTAGGGTTTACCCTGATCCTATCCACCAACAACTTCTCATGTCTCCTCCTGGCTCTTCTGAGCTCTCTTTAGGTCTTTCCTGGCTACCTCATAGCCCTCAAGTGCCCTAACTGAGCCTTCATATCTCATCCTAACATAAGCCTTCTTCTTCCTCTTGACCAGAGATTCCACCTCCTTCGTAAACCACGGCTCCCGCACTCTACAGCTTCCTCCCTGCCTGACAGGTACATACTTATCTAGGACACACAGGAGCTTTTCCTTGAATAAGCTCCACATTTCTAATGTGCCCATCCCCTGCAGTTTCCTTCCCCATCCTATGCTCCCTAAATCTTGCCTAATCTCATCGTAATTGTCTTTCCCCCAGCTATAACTCTTGCCCAGTGGTTTACACCTATCCCTTTCCATCACTAAAGTAAACATAACAGAATTGTGATTGCTATCACCAAAGTGCTCACCTACTTCCAAATCTAACACCTGGCCGGGTTCATTACCCAGTACTAAATCTAATGTGGCTTCGCCCCTTGTTGGCCTATCTACATACTGTGTCAGGAAGCCCTCCTGCACACACTAGACAAAAACTGACTCATCTATAGTACTCGAACTATAGTGTTCCCAGTCAATATTTGGAAAGTTGAAGTCCCCCATGACAACCACCCTGTCTCTCTCACTCCTATCGAGAATAATCTTTGCTACCCTTTCCTCTACCTCTCTGGAACTATTCGGGGGCCTATAGAAAACTCCCAACTGGGTGACCTCTCCTTTCCTGTTTCTAACCTCAGACCATACTACCTCAGTTGACGAGTCCCCAAACATCCTTTCTGCAACTGTAATACTGTCCTTGACCAACAATGCCACACCTCCACCCCTTTTACCATCTTCTCTGTTCTTACTGAAACATCTAAATCGTGGAACCTGCAACAACCATTCCTGTCCCTGCACTATCCATGTCTCCGAAATGGCCACAACATCGAAGTCCCAGGTACTAACCCATGCTGCAAGTTCAACCACCTCATTCCGGATGCTCCTGGCATTGAAGTAGACACACTTCAATCCAACTTCTTGCTTGCCGGTGCCATCTTGCTTCCCTGAAACTTTATTCTGGACCACCCTACTCTCAACCTTTTCTATCGTCGAACTACAATTTTGGTGCCCATCCCCCTGCTGATTTAGTTTAAACCCAGCCGAATAGCCTTAGCAAATTTCCCCCCCAGGATATCGGTACCCCTCTGGTTCAGGTGAAGACCATCTTGCTTGTAGAGGTCCCACCTACCCCAGAAAGAGCCCCAATTATCCAAGAATCCAAAACCTTCCCTCCTGCACCATCCCTGTAGCCAAGTGTTCAACTCCTCTCTCTCCCTATTCCTCACCTCACCAGCACGTGGCACAGGCAACAAACCAGAGACAACAACTCTGTTCATCCTAGCTCTCAGCTTCCATCCTAGCTCCCTGAATTTCTGCCTTAAATCCTCATCTCTCTTCCTACCTATGTCGTTGGTGCCAATGTGGACCATGACTTGGGGCTGCTCCCCCTCCCCCTTAAGGATCCCAAAAACACGATCAGAGACATCATGCACCCTGGCACCTGGGAGGCAACACACCAACCGTGAGTCTCTCTCGTCCCCAAAGAACCTCCTATCTGTCCCCCTAACTATGGAGTCCCCAACGACTAATGCTCTGCTCCTCTTCCCCCTTCCCTTCTGAGCAGCAGGGACAGACTCTGTGCCAGAGACCTGTGCCCCACTGCTTTCCCCTGGTAAGTCATCCCTGCCAACAGTATCCAAAACGGTATACTTATTGTTGAGGGGAATGGCCACAGCGGATCCCTGCACTGCCTGTCGGTTCCCTTTCCATCCCCTGACCGTAATCCATCTGCCTTTTTCCTGTACTTGAGGAGTGACTACCTCGCTGTAACTCCTCTCAATAACCCCCTCTGCCTCCCGAATGATCTGAAGTTCATCCAGCTCCAGCTCCAGTTCCCTAACGCGGTTTTCAAGGAGCTGGAGTTGGGTGCACTTCCCGCAGATGTAGTCAGCAGGGACACTCGGGGTGACCCTTACCTCCCACATTCTGCAGGAGGAACATTCAACTGCCCTGACCTCCGTTCCCATTATTCTAAATTCCCAAGACTTAAAAAATAAAGAATAAAAAAAAACTTGTTACCTTACCAATCAGGCACACAGAACCTTTTTTTTGTTAGAGGAGGAGGATGGGTGGGAGACACTACCCGGGTAGTGTTTCCGGTAACGCAACCACACAAATATATTACCTCGCTCGCTCATCAGTCCCGTGTCGGCTCCTGCTCAGCGTACCTCCGCCTATTCACGAGGTAAGCTTTTTAAAGATTCAAAAACAGTGACTCACTGGCTTCCCGACAGGCCCCTGCTCCAAGCTCCCGCTCGCGCTGCTGCTGCAACCAGAAATTGGGTCCTGCATCTCAAGAAAGATGTAATGGCATTGGAGGGGGTCCTGAGAAGATATACGAGATTGATCTGTGGGATGAGAGTCTTGCCACATGCGGAGCAGTTAAGGACTCTAGGTCTGTGCTCAGCGGAGCTTAGAAAGAGATGTGGGATCTCTTTGAAACTTACAGAACACTGAGAAATCTGGAAATAAAGACTAGGACCTGAGAGCACAGACTCAGAGTGAAGGGATGACCTTTTAGATCCGAGATGAGGAAGTATTTCTTTAGCCAGAGTTTGGTGGAACTCATTGCTGCAGAAGGGTTTGGAGGCCAATAATAATAATAATGAAACAATAATAATGATGACATAAGTGAAAACATTTTCGCGCAGACAATAGTTGGGACTGGAAATGCACTGCCTGAGAATGCCATGGCGGTAGATGCAATTGAGGCTTTTAAGAGGAAATTGATTTTGATCTGAATAAGAAAGGCCACAAAGAGAAGATATGAGCATGGCACTAGATAAATTGCTGATTCAGACAGCTGGTGCAGACACATTGGGCTAAATTCCTACTCCTGCACTGTAACAATTCTGTGACATTGTGAAGTGTTGAACCTGTAGTTATATTGCCCAATGACAATCTTGCTGTATTAATCACAAATATTCCTTCCTAATTTTCCCCCAGTTCTCTTACTTTTCTTACCTCCGTTCTTGTTGACCAATGACATATGGAAAAGTTATGGCTTCTGAGCCATTGGCAGTCCTCCATCACTGAACCTAACCACTTATTTTTTGGCCTGAGCCCATGAATGTTGGAATCAGAATTCAGTCTGATCCTGTTACACCTGATATTCATGCATGAGTACGGGACTGTTGGAAAGTGATTGAAAGCCAAATCCTTAGCTCATTATTATCTCTTTCTTAGCCTGGGGATGCTAGAATCAATTAATGCTCTTTGTCTGTTAGTCTAGCTGAATAACTACATTACACAAAGTGAAACCCTCAACAGTCTTGCTCTGTGTCCTTCAGTACCATTTGAATATCATGCTGCTTCATTTTTTTGGCATTTCTTTTCCCTCAAAAATTCAATCTGTTCTGTCATTTTTGAAAATAATAATTTTTAAGTAGGCACTGACAAATGCTTTGAATGGTTTGTCCAGTACACAGTATACTGCTTGTAGCTTGTGTTTTCATGTTTCAAAAACAACGGCAAGATGTTGCATCCCATTTCACCATAAATAAAACGGATCACCAGGTGGAAGCGTCATGAAGTGACATTTAATGAAAGCCATTCGCTGGCCTCTTTTTCCACACTCTGCAGTGTTCTGTGTCCCAGTAATTGATCTGACCTGCTGTGGTTGTACCACTGAACCAGCGCTTGGAACTTTCTATCTGTCAGAGACCAAAATAATAAATTAATACAAGTTTCTACTTAATTCAAAACAATACCAATTTGGAATATGAGCCTGTTGGAAATTGTGCACGCAAGGAGGGCAACTTTCCATTTCTTGTCATAATCAAAGGGATTTCCGAACAATAAAAGTCCAAGGGTCAACATCTCCCAGGACTTATATACAACATGTCATGAAGAATCCTTGCTCTGGCAGCTTACTCATTTAATGGCTGGAGTTAAAATCAGCTCTTATATCACTCTATTTCTTTACATAGATTTGGAGCAGAGAGTGTTGATTATACATGAAAGACAATCCAAACAGCCAAGAAAAATCTTTGCACCTATCTGGTGAAAATAGACATCACTGTTTATTATAGTGACAGGATCCATTCATAATTTAGTTTTGGCTGTGTTGTGATTTTGTTGCCACTCCTTGAATAAACTGGTAATTATATGCATTCACTAAGGTTTATAGAATGAAGTTTTTTTGCATACCAGTTTTTAATATTTCTGATTTTCTCAAAGAATAACTTATTGAAGTGCCTGAAAATATGACTTGCAATCTTATGATTATATTGCTTAGAATTTTCATAATTTACCTTTAAAATGTGTCATCATAAAAGAGCTGATTTCCAAAACAACTATTTGAATTAATATAATTTAATTTCTGCCCCCATAAAGGCACAGGTGACTTTCAACAGAAAACAAAGTTGTTCCGTCAGAAAAATGTACCAACTGAAATCATGCCCTGCTGTTGAATAGCATGTGTTTTTGCATGCACAGGTCAGTTCTTAGATTTTTAGTTGTAATCACATGAGAAAAGGGATTCAGTGCAAGTGGTATACGGTTCCAGTTATGAAATCAAGAACAGCACGCGGTTGGTAAAATCCCAGACCGAAAGTACTTTTTCTGACTGAATTCCATTTGATGCTTTTCTGTCCATCTGACCAATCTATTGTTACCTTGCTGCAAGCTACAACTTTTTTCCAGGCTGTAAAACACTCGAACAATTTTTATATCAACTGCAAACTTCTTACTACCTTTCCCATAGTATAAATCTAAATGATTGAGAGGTACCAAGAAAATCAATGGAAGCAGTCCTAAGCGCTGTTGAACAGCTTTTCAGTTAGAGTCATGCCATTTAATCAATACACTTGGCTTTTTTTTGCTGAGGTAACTTTGATCTAGCTTTTGATCCATGGATCTTAAGGGATTTTGCCCTTGCGACCAATTTATCACATGAGACCTTGTCAAAATGCATGCAGATTACACCAATTTGTCTATCCTGACTAATCTTCATTATTACCTCCTATTATGACCCACAGATGTTACTACCAGACAAGTCAGATCCCAAACAGGATTGAGAGATCATATTTTTAATTCCTAATTTTTAATATTTTTAATTTGTTTTGGTTTTATTAAAGTCACCTCTTGCTGAAACATTAGCATGCATTGCTGCAAATTTAACATCAAAAAGGAATAAATGTAAAATAGAACAATCCTAAGTTTCTACTTACAATACAAATTCAAAATTTTAAACACACAAAAATTATACAGGCATATGATCCAATTAATCTGAAAACACTCATTGATAAATTGAAGAAACAGAACAGCTTTTATATGGTATGCAAAAAATCCCTGGTACAATTCTCAAAACACTACTCTTGTAATATTCACACCAACATCCTTGTATCTAAACCTTGATAGATTTAAATCACTTGGGACATTTTTAAACTGGAACTAAGTGGTATAGTGAGTAGAGTGCGTTCGTTTTTTTGATTACGTGTTTTATTGAGATCTGTCTCTTGATTAAACTTTAAAAATATAAAACACAGGTACGAAGTTAGCCTGGAGCAGTGTTTTTTTAGAGCTGTAAGACTGTGCTATTTTCTAGAATGTTGAGGCGCAAAATGGCCTTTAGTAGAGCGATATACTCTTCTCATTGGATGTGAGAGATTAAAGAGAGTTTCCACGTTACTGCTGATTATGTTTTTAGGGAATATGTTTGGTTGTGAATCCTATGAATTGCATGGATCATTTGGAGAGACAATTAGAGGCAATAAGGAATTTACAGGAGCTGGTGGATGTGATGGGTGGCAGTTGCCAGGAGGGAGATAAACCACAGATAGAGTCAGGTAGATGGGTTAACTCCAGGGAAGTTAGGAGATGGAGACAGGTCATGCAGAAGTCTCCTGTGTCTATCCCCATCTCAAACAAGTACTCTGTCTGGAAAGTGTAGGGGTTCTGGACTCTCAGGGGAATGTAACACTGGTAGCAAGGTTTCGGGGACCGAGAGGAGCTGTAATGTAATGAAGAGTACTCCGGGTTCTAAGCAATCGATTGTGACAGGAGAATCTCCAATCAGAGGCACAGAGAGATGTTTCTGCAGCTGACAGTGAGACAATGAAATGGTGTATTGTCTCCCTGGTGCCAGGATCAAGGCTATCTCGGAGAGGGTGCAGAATGTTCTCAAAGGGCAGCAGGGGTTCATTATATATATTGGAACCAGTGGCATAGGAAGAGAGAAGTATGAGACTCTGAGTAGAGAATACAGGATGATTGGCGGGAATTTAAAATATAGATCTTCAAGTATAGTAATAACCAGTGTCACAAACTTGTGGGAGTGGGAATAGGAGGATGGAGCAGATGAGTGCGTGACTGAGGGGCTGGTGCACGGGAAAATGACTCACATTTCTGGATCATTGGACTCTCTTCTGGGGTAGACGTGACCTGTATAGGAGGGATGGATTGCATCTGAATTGGAAGGGGTCTAATATACTGATCAGGAGGTTTGCTAGGGCTGCTTGGGAGGATTAAACTAGTAAGGTTGGGGTGAGACCCAGGGAGATAGTGAGGAAAAAGATCTGTCTCAGACTGGCACAGTTGTGAAAAGGAGCAAGTCAAACAGTCGGGGCAGGCAGAAACAAAACTGAGAATGAGGTAGGACTGATAAATTAAACTGTACTTATTTCAATGCAAGAGACCTAACAGGTAAGGCAGATGAACTTTGGGCATGGTTGGGAACATGGGACTGGGATATCATAGCAATTACAGAGACATGGCTCAGGAATGGGCTGGACTGGCAACTTAATGTTCCAGGGTATAGATGCCATTGGAATGATAAAAAGTTGGGGTGGGAGCGGGGGGATTGGGAAGGAAAACAGTACGGAGAGTGGCATTTCTGATTTGGGGGAACATTACAACTGTACTTAGGGAGGATATTCCTGGGAATACTTCCAAGGAACTTAGCTGTGTGGAACTGAGAAATAAGAAAGGGATGATAACCTTACTGGAATTGTACTACAGACAACCCAACAGTCAGCAGGAAATTGAGTAGCAAATTAGAGATCTCAGATATCCGTAAGAACAGTACGGTTGTCATGGTAAGGGATTTTAACTTTCCAAACGTAGACTGAAACTGCCGTATTGCTAAGACATAGATGGAGAGGAGTTTGTTAAGTGCGCACAAGAAAATTTTCCGATGCAGTACATGGATGTACCTGCTAGAAAAAGCGCAAAACTTGACCTACTCTTGGGAAATAAGGCAGGGCAGGTGACTGAGGTGTCTGTAAAATGGGAAGTCTTTAAAAATGAGATAACGAGAGTCCAGAGACAGTACATTCCTGTTAGGGTGAGGGGCAAAGCTGGTAGGTATAAGGAATGCTGGACGATGAGAGAAATTGAGGTTTTGGTCAAGAAAAAAAAGGAGCAAAAGTTAAATGTAGACAGCAGAGATCACATGAATCTCTAAAAGAGTAGAAAGGGACCAGTAGGGGTATACTTAAGAGGGAGATCAGGAGGGCAAAATGGGAATGTGAGATAGCTTTGGCAAAAAGGCTTAAGGAGAATTCATAGGGATTCTGCAAATACATTAAGCACAAAAGGTTAACTAAGGACAGAGAAGGGCCCCTTAAAGATCAGCAAAGCTGCCTCTGTGTGGAACTGCAGGAGATGGGCGGAGATACTAAATGAGTATTTTGTATCAATGTTCACTGTGGAAAAGGATATGGAAGATGTAGAACATGGGGAAATACATAGCAACATCTTGAAAAATGTCCATATTATTGAAAAGGAGGTACTGGAGGGTTTAAATGTGTAAAGGTGGATAAATCCTTTGGACCTAATCATGCGAACCCTAGAACTCTGTGGGAAGCTAGGGAAGTGATTGCTGGGCCTCCGGCTGAGATATTTGTATCATCGATAGCCAAAGGTGAGGTCCCAGAAAACTGGATGTTTGCTGACGTTGAGCAACTATTTAAGAAATATGGTAAGGAAAAGCCATGGAACAATGGTCCAGTGAGCCTGATACTGGTGGTGAGCAATATTTTGGAGGGAATCCTGAGGGACAGGATTTACATGTATTTGGAAAGGCAAGGATTGATCAGGGATAGTCAACGTGGTTTTGTGCACAGGAAATCACGTCTCACTAACAACAAATTTTTATGAAGAAGTGACAATGAGGATTGATGTGCAGAGTAGTGGATGTGATCTATATCGACTTCAGTAAACTGTTTGACAAAGTTCTTCCTTCCTGGTCAGCAAGGTTAGATCACATGGAATAGAGGGAGAACTAGCCATTTGGATACAGATCTGGCTCAGAGGCAGAAGACAGAGGGCAGTGGTGCAGGGTTGCTTTTCAGACTGAACAATTGTGACCATGGATCTGCCACAAGGATCGGTCATTTGTACAACCTTCCATTTGTACAAAAGCATGTGAACATCGGAGGTATGGTTAGTAGTCTGCTGATAACACCAAAATTGAAGATGTAGTGGACAGCAAAGAAGATTACCTCAGAGTACAATATGATCTTGTTAAGATGGTCCAATGGGCTGAGGACTGGCATACAGAGTTTAATTTAGATAAATGAGAGGTGCTGCATTTTGGAAAGACAAATCAGGGCAGGACTTATATACTTAACGGTAAGGTCCTGGTTAGTGTTGCTAAACAAAGAGACCTTGGAGTGCAGATTCACAGTTTGTTGAAAGAGCAGTCGCAGGTAGGCAGGATAATGAAGTCAGCATTTGGTTTCAGTGGTCAGTGCATCCTGTATAGGAGTTAGGAGGTCATGTTGCAGTTATACAGAACATTGGATAGGCCACTTTTGGAATACAATGTGCAATTCTGGTCCCCCTGCTCTAGGAAGAATGTTGTAAAACTTGAAAGGGTTCAGAAAAGCTTTACAAGGATGTTGCCATGGTTGAAGGGTTTGAGCAATACACAGAAGCTGAGTAGGCTGAAGCTATATTCCCTAGAGCATCGGAGGCTGAAGGGTGACCTTATAGAGGTTTATAAAATCATGAGGAGCATGGATAGGGTAAATAGACAAGAACTTTTCTCCAGGGTGGGAGAGTCCAAAACTAGAGGGCATGGTTTTAAGGTGAGAGAGGAAAGATATAAAGGGGACCTAAGGGACAATTTTTTCCATGCAGAGGGTGGTGCGTGTATGGAATGAGCTGCCAGAGGAAATGGTGGAGGCAGGTACAATTACAACATTTAAAAGGCATCTGAATGGGAATATGAAAATGAAGGGCTAGAGGGATAAGGGCCAAATGCTGGCAAATGGACTAGATTTAAATAGGATATCTGGTCAGCATGGACAAGTTAGTCTGCAGGTTCTGTTTCCATGCTGCATATCTCAATGACTGTCTTACTGCAAGCATCGTCCTTGAACTTCACTGCTCTTTGCTTAAGTAACCACTTCTGGTTTTAATCTGATCTGGAACAACCACTAACTCTTCACTCTGAAGACCTAGTCTGCTTCATCCTACGCTTCTTAGGAGGATTAGGCAGCACAGTCTTCCTGATCTAAGGTCTTCCCGGGACCAAAACACTTCCCAAAATGAAAAGTGAGACTAAAAATTTATCTTAAGCAAAAATGGATTCCAGAACTCTCAAACAAACCTTTGAAGCCCCATTATTTGTCTTATTTGGTCACAAATAATCTAAAGTAAAGTCCATTCATGCACAAAATCATCCACACAATAGCTTGGATTCATATAGTTTTTTTTATTGGAGTCATCACGGTTACTGAAATACTTACAAGTTAATTATTAACTTCAGACACACAGAAAAACCAACCAGTTACCTTCCCAACTCCAGAATACCAAGTTGCAGTAACTGACATTAAAAATTATGTATATAAATCCTTCAGCTAATATTACATTCGTCAAAAAAAAATCAGATTTGTCAGATGTGAACTTCCCTTAACAGTCATGCTGACTGTTTTTATTCATCAGCACTTCTGGAGTGACAATTAACACAGTACTTCAGAACTTCTTACAATAATTTTCTCATCATTAAGGTAAGCTTGACTGGAATGTCATTATTTACTCTATTCCTTATTATACCACAGTAGTGTCATTGGTTCCTCAGCATGCTGACATCCTGTCTTCAGCTGACAAGAGAGGATTGGAAAATGATGGTCATCAACTCTATTAATTATTCCCTTGCTTCTCTTAACCATCTGAGGTACATTTCATCTGCACCTAGTGATTTATCTACTTTTGAAGATTTCAAATCACTTTTTCATAATATTATCTCAACCAATAGTTGATGCCCCTCCTTCTTAGCTGCACTGTCAGCATTGCTCCTTTTCTTTTGTAAAAACAGGTACCATGTATTATTCAGGAACATGCCCATGCCCTCTACATCCACAGATAAGTACCAGTATTATCTCAAACAGGCAAGTTCTTGCCTTTGTTACACTCTTGCTCCTACATATTTGTAAAATACCTTCAGGTTTTACTTGATTCTACTTGCCAATTTTTTTTCATATCCGTTTTGGAATTTTTAATTTACTTTGAAATTTCACCTCCTGAAGTTTCTATACTCATCTTGGATTTCTGCAGCATTGAGCTCTCTGCATCTGATAGAAGCTTCCTTTATTTACATTATGAGCTACTGTATGCTCTTTGATATCCAGAGCAGTCAGTGTTTGCAAGTCTCTTGGACCTTCTTTGTAGGAAAATATTTGTGCTGAATCCTCACTGTCTCCTCTTGAAATGCCCCCTACTCCTTTGACCCGATTCGCCTTCAAGTATCTGACAGTCTAATTTTGTTAATCACATCTCACCTTGGTAAAGCTGGACTTTCCCAATTGACAACTCTGTCTCTTTCTGTGTCCTTTTTCAAGTCTGCGCTAAATCTATCTTGATTATGATCACCACCAGAATGCTGTTCCATTGTTGTCCTTTCCACCTGTTCAGCTTCAATCCCTAAAACTAACTCTAGAATTGCCCTATTTCTTGTTTGACTTCTTGATTGACTAGTTAAAAATGTTCTCCTGAAGTCTTTTTAAGAACTCTATTCCCTCTATAATTTTTAACACTAAATCAATCCCAGTTAATAATCAGGTTGTTGGAAACTGCTATACACACTTACGTATTGTTTCCGTACTTTTCAGAAATTTGCCATAAAATTGTTCTCTATCGTTTTCTTACTGTATGCGGACTACAGTGTACTCCTAACAATAGAGTCGCTTCTTTAATTTTCTTCATTTCAATTCAGATGGACTCACTTGTTGATTCTTCTAGAATATCATATCTCCTCAAAGTTATAACAGCTTCGTTAATCAATACTGCATTTTTTTTGTCATCTCTATTTCATTTGAAAACCCTGTACCAGGAATGTTAAAGTGCCATTCCTGCCCTTCTTTAATTCATTTTTCAGTAACAGTTGTGGTATCATACTTCCAAGTGTCTATCTTCAGTTCAGCCACTTTATTCCTTGCATTGATATATATATCCATTAATCACTGAAAAATTCAGATTCACATTTTACATATGTTTACTAATTTCTTACTTTCCATTGAAAGCTTTGCTTCTGTCTTTTTTGAATCAACATTCAGGTTCACATTCCCCTGCCAAAATGGCTTAAATCTTCCCCAAGATCTTCCTCAAAAACACACAGCAAACTCTTCATGATTATGTTAGTCCCAGTATGGCTTATTCATGTTCCTCCTTCCCCAAAGACCAGTCTCAATGACCCAGAATCTAAAGCTCTCTTTACTGCACCATCTCTGAAGTATGCATTCATCTACAAAATTCTTGCCACTCACTAAAGCGTAGCACTAAGAGTAGCCTGGAGATTACTACCTTTGAGTCCTACTGAGAGAAAATGCTTTTACTGGCTGAAATTACCTTGTCACCCATCCCCTTACCTGAGGCGTGGTGATCCTCAGGTTAAACCACCATCGGTCGTTTCTCTCAAATGATAGAGCAGCCCTTTGGTCCAGTAGGACCAGGACAACTTCACAATAAACTAGTTGGACATAATTATGTTATCATTAGTTACTGTGTGTATTGAAACGAGTTAGAGTTGGTCATGCCATTTTGCTGCAAGTTGGTGTTCATGTATCTTAGTGGCAGGTTTCCTGCCCATCTGCCATATGTAGTCTTTTTCACAGTTGATACATAGTATTTCATATATCACATTTGTCCTGCTTATTGTGGGTATGGAGTCCTTTGTCTTTGAGAGTAACTGGCGAAGTGTATCTGTTGGTTTGTGTGCTATCCTTACTCCGAGATGTCACGGGAGTTTCAATACACTCCGACATAGGACAATATCAGTTTAACTGGAACAAAGTTACAGTAGTAGGGCAAGCAAAACAGAGATAATCACGAGAATTCCTGGAAGCCTGGTTTTCAACCACCAGTGCGATAAACAAACATGTTGAAATAGACCGCATCTACATACCACTACAGTACAAAAACCAGAAACAGTACTATTTACCATGACAGAATGGACCATATAAATTCAGAGTGGAACAGAACAACTGTGCTTCAATGGAGACTAGACAGCACTGAAGATGTCATCTAGAAGGGAAATGAAACATTTGCAAGAAGACCATTCAGCGTGGTGAACTAACCAACAACTCCAACCACAACCTGCGCTACAGATCTTAGTTAAAACATTAATCACTCAACATCAGCTACTGTAGTCACCTCCCACCAAGGCTCATCCTTTACCACTTTCATTATTCTCTGCAACATCTTCCTTCACTTGTTATCACCTACCTCAATCCCCAAAACTATTAATGCTGCATGTCCTCTGCACTGTCTACTCACTCACTCGGGACACCTTACCACCTGCAGTGAATGTGAAAATGAGACCACTCACTTTCATTTCCCTCAGTATTTGCCACTCTCTCAGTCTAGGAGGAAAACAACACCAAATAGATAGAACGAGTGAAGACAGTTGGTGGTATGCCTGATATTCTCCTCCTCATCCCTTATGTGCAGAGAATCATGACCATCCCAAGCCACTGACTGATCATGTCCAAACAACTGGTCAAGTATCAAAAACTGCCCTTGACTTCATGGAGCAGGACCTGTGCTTAACAGCTATCCCCTTTGACTAAGGCCTGCTGACAACTATACCCAAGCTTCTTTCCTTCCTATTTGAAGTAAACAGCAAGATGAAACAGAATTAATGTGACCCTCAAATTCCTGGCTAACAGGGCAAGTGCTAAAAGACAAGGTAAGGCAAGGCAATTCAAGGCAGGGATGCTGTGAACATTCAGGAAGGCTGAGAGTGAGAGAGCACTATGACAATGATTGAACAGCTTGGAGATGCGGCCTGGTCCTGTCAATGAGCTGGATGCATGTCTCTAACCCCACATTGTCCATTCTGCAGCATGATGACAGTTGCCGGTGTAGCCTGAGGTACGACATTAAAATGGCGAAGAGTCCAGTATGTGGATCAGAGGTGCACCATGAGAGAACTTGTAGCACAGATTGGATTCCAGTGTCCATGTATGTGTGCTTTGAGTGGCTGGTGTCCACGAGGTATGCCTTGAGATGTTGTGTCCTGGTAACCATCAAGCAGGTTGGTTGGAGCAAGCAAATGAGCTGAATCCATCAGCTGCCCGCTGAGATTTCCAAGTCATAGTTTCTCAATATCTGGTTTGTTTTGTGGATTTGGTAAAAAAGGAAGCCAAATATTAATATGGTGAGATAGGTTGGCAACAAGGCATTTAACAAGCGATAATCTCCCTTAATTGGCAACTTGAATTCTGCCTAAATTCACCTAAAGCATAAAAGATGGAATGAGAGATTCCCATCATTGAGACCAGCCTTGCTGGACTTTGTGCCAGCTTCTGTTATAAATCTCACTATAGCTCAGATTGCTCAGACCCATGTAAGAATCTGACCATTAACTATTTTGCAATACACCTCATCAAAGGAGTTCATGTTCTTTGAATATCAAATATTTGTATGGTTAATTCAATAGTTGAAAGTCACAGCAAAAGTGTCGGTGTCAAGGACTCTGACTTGATTTGAAGTTAGCCTTGCTAAATAATAACCCACATTTACTCCTCAACTCGGTCATACAGTGCACCATGATTAAATAGTGCCAGTGTGAGTTTCCAATGAGAAATGATTCATGGTGATCAGTTTCTTCCAGCTCCATTGTGAAATCCCAAGTGTAAACATCTGGTTGGCATGCTTTACTTAATATACCTGCCAGGACGATCTTACAATTATTTTTAGTGTTAAAGTCATTATTTTGAATCTCTTAGGTACACTTACATAGCTTGCAAACTATTGATTTCAACAGACAGTGATGCATTTCACTATTCTCCAATGCCTCTGATCTAATTTATCAAGGTGAACAGTCACAAGAAGCTCTTTCTTGATCTGTATATTTCACTTCAGCTCATCCAAGGAATCAATCAAGTGAACCTGCTTTCATTGCTTTCATTGCAATTATGTTCCAATTATATTACAAGCAACATAGACAATGAGGATTCTGTAGATGTAGTCGTATATCCGGACTTCCAGAAGGCATTTGGTAAAAAACATAAAAGGTTGATACACAAGCTGATGTTAGGGATAATGTACTACTTTGCATAAAGACAAAAAGAGAAATTGCTGAAGAAGTTCAGCAGGTCTGGCAAATCTGTGGGAAGAAAGTAGAGTTAATGTTTCAAGTTTGGTTACTCTTCATCAGGACTGTTAGTAACTAGGAAAACTGGTATTTAGGCTTGTTAACGTTGATGGTGCTGGAGGTGTAAGGGAGAGATCAGTGTATAGATGGAGATGCAGCATAGATAAAGATGGGTAAACTAGCACATAATGGATATCAGGTTAGGGCAGAAGAAAAGCTGAATCAATGATAACAAGAGCTAAGAGTTCCTTCCCCCATTTCGGCTAGTGTAAATACCAGATTTTCCTAGCTACTAACAGTTCTGATGAAGAGCCACAGAACATAGAGAATTGGGATAAATGCTTTATTTTTCTGGATGGCAAGCTGTAACTAGAGAGGTGTTCGAGTTTTGTCTTCATGCACTGAATATATACAATCTCTATGAATGACTTGGATGCAAGAATAGAAAGTATTACAGCCAAATTTGCAGATGACACTAAAAAATGTGGGAAAGCAAGTTGCTTTGAAGAAAAAAGGCACTTAAAACGGAATGGGATTGGTCAGGTGAATAGGCCAAAATATGGCAGATGAAGTTCAACATGGATAAGTGTGAGGTCATCAGTTCAGTCAGAGGAATAGAAATGCATCTTATTACCTAAATGGAGAGAAACCTCAGAGTGCTTCAGTGCAGAGGGACCTGGGAGTCCTAATAAATGAATTACAGAAAGCTAGTGTGCAGAGATAGCAGGTAATAAGGAAGTCAAATGGAAGGTTGGCATTTGTCGATAAAAGAATCGGGTATAAAAGTACGGAAGTATTACTGCAACTGTACAATGTATTAGCGAGACTGAACCTGGAGTATTGTTTACAATTTTGTTTCCCTTACTTGAGGAGGGAAGTAATTGCATCAGAGGTTCATTAGATTGATTGTGCAGTTTAGGCCTATCGTGTCTGGAGTTTAGAAGAGCAAGAAGTGTTGAAATTAAGGTAAAGAAGATGGCAGAAGAATTGGCAAAGTAGATGTAGAAAAGAAGTTTTGTCATTTTGGGAGTGAGTTTCAGGATAATGGTGGATTTAAAACAGGGATGAAGAAAACTTTCTTCTCTCAAAGGGTCATGAAAATGGGGAATTCACTACTCCAGACTGCAGTGGATGCAGGGGCATTGAGTAAATTTGAAGAGGAGAAAGATGAACTTTTAATTAAGAATGAATTGAAGAGTTATGGACAGCAGCAGCAATGTGGAGTTGAAGCTGAGATGAAATCAGTCATGATTGTATCAAATGGCTCCTGGTTCTTATATCCTTATGTCCTATGGAGAAATAGCAGGAAAGTTGACGTAAGGAGTGCTATATCAGCTTTCATCCTATTGAATGGCAGAGGTGACTCAAGAGGCAGAACTGCCTACTCCTGTTCCAATTTCTTGTGGCCTTACAGTCCCTACCTGAACAAGGCGATCAGAAATGTATAGAACTCTAGATGTGACCTCAGCAACATCCCTTAAAACAGTAGTAAAGTTTTCTTACTTTTGTGTTCGTATCCCCTTGCAATAAACAACAATTTTCCATTTGTCTTTCTAATCATTTGCTGTATCTACATACTAACTTTTCACTGTTTCATGTACCAGGATACCCGGATCAGTCTGCACTACACTGTTTTGCAATCTCTCTAAGTAACATACCTTAATTTGTAAATATTCCTCCCAAATAGACAAATTCACATTTCCCTACATTATAATTCATCTGCTAAATTTCTGTCAACTCCCTCAACCTGTTTATTCATTGAGCTTTTTGTGGACTCTTTATTCTTTCTTCACAACTTACTGTCCTATCTATTTTTGTGTCAACAACTTAGCAACCACACAATCAGTCCTTTCATCTAAGTCATCGACATGTAAGTAACTGAGGCCATGGGACTGATCCTTATGGCTCTTCAAATTGTCAACACCTTTCTTACTGAAAAGGGAACCATTTATACCCCTCTCTCTTTCCCAGTTGCTAATCAATCCTCTATCCATGTTAATATGTTGCTCCCTACCCCTCAAGTTTCTGATTGACCATCACTAATTGGTCTCAGTTTGCTTCTGCTGCAATGGGTAGAGAAGTGCTGTATGGCTAGGGAAGTTGGAAGGAAGGTAATTAATGTGCAAATTTAACAGTTTGGACCAAAAGGAGGGAAGGAAAGAGGGGTATCACTTTGGGGGTTTGGCTGTGCCCAATGGGGATGGTGAAACAAATATGTTTAATCCCTGCTTTGTGCTCTGCTGGTCTCGAAAACCTGGAACTCCCAATCCCCTTCTCACCACTCTAGGGTCCTTGACCTCTTCTCAGAATAAAATGATCAAACATATCTTTGTGGTCTAGGAGATGTCTTCCTTCTTCTCATGATTGTATATAGCTTCAGCAGTGACCACAACTTGTTTTTGGTACTGTCACGACTAAAAGAGCTAATAGCCAAACTGATTGGTTGGCAGTTTTTGTGGGAGCGGGTGCACGATCTTGATAAATGAAAATCTCACTGTCAATGCAACCAATTAAGGCCAACCTCAGTGTATTATTGCTGAGGAGCAGCCAGATCTAAAGTTGGTGAGCTGCTGACTGACCCTTTGACTGGTGGACAAGGAGTAAATCCTGCCACAAAATATAAAGAGTCACTGAAGGTTCACCAGATTGTGGGATTTTCTTACAAGGAGAGATTCAGTATTCAATAAGGGTCAGTATTCTCCAAACTTTTGCAGAATGAGTGGAAATTTTATTGACACTTACGGAATTATTACAGGGCATTACAGTGTAGGTGCAAATAGGGTACTTCTCTTAGCTGGTGAGTCTAGATCCAGGGAACATAGTCTCAGAATAAGGTGCAGGCCGTAAGAGTACGATGATAAGGAAAATTCTCACTCAGAGAATGATGAATCTTTGGCATTCTCTACCCCAATTGATGCTGAATGATTGAGTATGGGAGGTAGTGAGGGAGCAAGGTAGTAGTATTGTCACTGGACTAGTAATCCAGAGACCCAGACTCTTGTGCAAATGAGTTCAAGTTCCACCACAGCAGATGGTGAAATTTGAATTTCATGAATAAACATCTGAAAATAAAAGCTAATCTAAGGTAGGTCCAAATAAAGATGGCCAGTTATCGTAAAAACTGCTCTGGCTCAGTCATGTCCTTCAGGAAAGGAAAATCTGTCATTCTCATCTGGTCTGGCCACATGTGATTCCACTTCCACAGCAATGTGACTGATTCTTAAAAATCCTATGAAAATGATAGACAGGGTTAAGCGATTCCACAATCAACAGATCGGATCTAAGCTCTGCAATCTTGCAATATCCAGCCATGAATGGAAATAGACAATTCAGCATCACACTAGAGGAGGTGTCTCCACAAATATCTCTTTACTCAATTATGGGGGTGCTCATCACATAGTGCAAAAGACAAAGCTGAAGCATTGGTAACAACCTTCAGAAGTACTGAGTTAATAATCCATGTTCACTTTCTCCTGAAGTCCTCAGTATCACAAATATACAACTTAGCCAATTCAGTTCACTTCATAAGGTATCAAAAAACAGCAGAAGACATCAGAAATTGTAAAAGCTATAGGCAGTAGCAACATTTTAACCATAGTACTGAAGACTTGTGCTACAGAGCTAACTGCATTGCTTGCCAAGTTGTTCCACCACAGTTACAACAATGACATCTACCTGGCAATGTGAAAAATTGTCCAAGTATGTCTTGTGCACAAAAAGCAAGTTAAATCTAAGTCAGCCACTTAGCACTTTATCATCAGCAAAAGAATGGAGCAGGTTATCAGCAGTGTTATCATTTTTTTCAACAATGACCTACTCACTGATGCTTAGTTTGGGTTCCATAGCACCACACTGTCCTGAACTCATTATACATGGACAAACATGGACAAAAGACCTGAACTGAAGAGGGGAAGTGAATGTAAATGCCCTTGACATCAAGGGAGCATTGGACTGCATCTCAAGAGCCCCAAGCAAAACTGGGGGAATCGGGGAAAAACTCACTGCTGGTTAGAATCATATTTGGAATAAAAGATTTTTTTTTGAGGGTGTTGGAGAGCTGTCATCTCAGCTCCAGGACACCTCTGCAGGTGTTCCTCAGGGTAGTGTCCATGCCCAATCATCTTCAGCTGCTTCATCACTGATTTCCCCTCCATCATGAGGTGGAGATGGTGACTGATAATTTCAGATTGTTCAGCACTATTTGGCACTCTCAGATACTGAAACAATCTGTGTCCATATGCAGTTAGGCCTGGACAACATTCAGGCTTGGGCTAATAAGTGAGAGATAATGGGAACTGCAGATGCTGGAGAATCCAAGATAATAAAGTGTGAAGCTGGATGAACACAGCAGGCCAAGCAGCATCTCAGGAGCACAAAAGTTGACATTTCGGGCCTAGACCCTTCATCAGAGAGGCTCTCTGATGAAGGGTCTAGGTCCAAAACGTCAGCTTTTGTGCTCCTGAGATGCTGCTTGGCCTGCTGTGTTCATCCAGCTTCTCACTTTATTATCTTGGGCTAATAAGTGTCAAGTAGCATTCATCCCAGTCAGTGCAAGGCAGTAACCATCTCTAAAAAGTGAAAGAATCCAGCTGTCACCCATTGACTAACAATGGCATTACCAGCACTGATGTCTCCTATTTCCAATGTCCAGCAGGTGACCACTGACCAGAAACTGAGTTAGGACAACTATATAAATGCTTTGGCTACAATACTAAGTCAGATGCTGGGAATTCTGTGGCAAATAATGCAATACTTGGTTTCTCAAAACCTGTCCACAATTTACAAATCACAGGTCAGAAATGTGATGGAATACTTTTCATTTGCCTGGGATGTGTGCAGCTCCAAGAACACTCCAGAAGCTTGATACAATTCAGAACAAATGGATAACACATTGATTGAACCCATCTAATGCCTTTAGCACCACACCCTCTCCCACCAGGGCAAGGTGTAGCCGTGTTTCCAATATGCATTGCAACAACTCACCACGGCTCCTTTGACAGATGGGGATATCTCAACCTGCAAGTTCCGCTCTAAGCTATACATAATCTTGAATTGGAACTGTATTATTCTTCCTCCATTGTCATTGGCTTAAAATCCTGGATTGTCCTTCCTAATTGCAATATATCTGTACCACATGGACTGCTGAGGTTCTAGAAAGCATTTCACCACAGAGCAGTTATGGATGGGCAATAAAAATTGGACTAGCCGGTGACACCCAGATCCCATGAACAAATGAAAAATAAATTGAGACAGAAATTGATACATTTCAGGATACTAATGATGGTGGGGAGAAAATAGCTTAGAGATAGATAATTAGCATGATCTGTTTGAATGATGGAGCAAACTCATCAGGCAGAATGGCCTACTCCTACTTCTATTTCCTACGTTTTATATTGTAACAATCAATGTTAAATCTCAGAGCAGCTTTCTTACATTTACTAGAAATAACAGAAACTTATTCAGATATTGATGAGTCCATGCAATTGCTACATCAAACCAATAGGTCTGACCTCACTGATGGTCAAGACTTCTTTTGTTCTGGGTTCCTCATTTGTTGATCTGTCTACATTCAAGCAATTGCTTTCCATGTCATTTTGCATGTTGTGGTTGTTTTTTTCTACACTCAATGCACATTTTTTCAAGGCCAGAACATTCTCAAAATTTATTGTTATCGCAGATTGTATGCATCGCTGACTAGGCCAGCATTTTGTTGCATATTTCTAACTTTCCTTAAGAAACTGGCAGTGAGCTTTGTTTTTCTTCCTACATTCCAGCATTCTTGAAGAGTTCCTTCAGTGTTGACACACAATTTGCCTATCATACCTTGGAGTTTTCTTGACTTTGTGTTTACACTCATGTTCTGTCCCTTCAACTCAGATGCATTTGATTTGTTCCACCATTCTTTCAGTCTTATGATAAATGTTACCTGTCATCAACAACATTTGAATCAGTTCTCTACGTAGTTTCTTTTGTATTCTTAAAGTCACAATTCCAAACATGACGTGATCTTTGAGTATCTTCTGTCGGTGTGGAGGTGAACGTGTGGCCTTCAGCAAATTGGAGCTGTGCTGTTCGATACTGGCCTTTCATTTCCCCAGTGCCCTGCATCCTCCTATTGAAATTACTTAACTCAAAAAAGCAACATCGATGTTAGCCTCATCTACATATATCACAAAACAAAATGAAAATAAAATAAAACACGGTTGAATGATGGAATAATTGGTTATTTTTCATTAGTGATAAGACACCATATGTTGAAAAATCTGGCACCATTTTCAAATGACCTGAATATTTCGCAGAACTCTTTACGGATCCTAGGGGAACACTGGATTTGTGGAAACATTGATTTAAAAACACTGATATAGAACCACCAGCAACAACAATGCATATTTATACAGCATGCTTAATATAGTAAAACATCCCACGCTACAGGTGGAGGATAAAATGATATATGAGATTGATCCATATAGAAAATGTTAAATTAGATGATCAAAAAACTTGCTCAAACAGGTAGATTTAATGCAGAATCTTAAAGGAGGAAAACAAAGTAGTGGGGCAAAGAAGTTTCGGGAAGGAATTTCAGGGCTTAGGATATTAACTTCTGAAGTTACAGGCATCAATGGTTGAGGGATTCAAATTGGGGAAGCTCAAATGACCAAAATTAGATGAGTGCAGATATCTCAGATGGTTGCGGGTCTATAGAAACCCTGTTTTTCTGGTACAGGGAGCAGTGAGGCTGAGGATTTTTTGCTGAATTTGAAACCAGTGATGAAAATTTTGAAATTATGTCATAATAAAATGCCCCAAAGTGCTTCAAAGGATTGTTATTACAAAAAGGAATCAGGACATATAAAGCAATATTTGGGTAGGTGGTCAAAAGGGTAGATTTTTAAAAGTGTTGGAAATAAAAGAAAAGAAGCTGAGCAGTTTAGGGGGCAAATACTGGAGCTCAGAGTATCAGGCACACCCAACAATGGCGGAACAATTAAAACAGTGGATGCTCAAGAGTCCATAATGATATAAATGCAGATATCATAGTGGGTTGTAGAATGGAAGGAAGTTACAGAGATTGAGAACAGCAATGCCATGGACGGATTTGAAAATAGTAATATCAACTCCAAAATTGAGGTGCTGCTTAAATAGGAGGCCAATGTAGGTCAATGAGCACAGGGACGATGTGTGAAAATGATTCGCAAAAGTCAGGGCTTGAGCAGCAGAGTTTTGATAACTTCAAGTTTACTCAGGATAGGGAGTGGGGAGCATGACTAGAAGTGTAATGGAATGATCAAACCCAAAGGTAAAAAATACATGGTGAACATTCAGCTGCGGATGGTGTGAAGCAAGAGTGTGGCTGAAAAATGTTCGCGAGGTAGAAATTGGTAATTTTACTGACAATAGCAACTTGTGGTTGGTGGCTCATCTATGAATTAAATATGACACCAACATTTTGAACAATCAGATGGAGCCTCAGACAGTTACTAAGCAGAGGGATAGAGTTGGTATCTAGGGAACAGCGCTTTAACTGGGGAATGAACGTAATGCCTACAGTTTTTCCAAGATTTAAAAAATGCCTGTTACTCTCATTTTATACTGGACATTGGACAAGCATCTGATAATTTCACAATGGTAGGGAGAGACAGGGGAGGTGAGATGCAGCTGGGTGGCATGAACTCACATGCGAAAACATTTTTGGAAGATATCACTAAGGGGCAGAGCAGACATGAGAAATATTAGGGACCACAAAGATAGATCGTAAAGAAACATCAGATTAGTGGCACAGGAGCAAGAAGAGAATACAATGAAGATTATATTCTGACTCTTACAGCAGAATATAGAGAGACTGGAGAGTTGGGCAGATAAATGGCAGATGGAGTTCAATCCGGGCAAATGCGAGGTGATGCATTTTGGAAGATCAAATTCAAGGGCAAACTATACAGTAAATGGAAAAGTCCTAGGGAAAATTGATGAACGGAGAGATCTGGGTGTTCAGGTCCATTGTTCCCTGAAGGTGATAATGCAGGCCAATAGGGTGGTCAAGAAGGCATATGGCATGCTTTCCTTCATTGGGCGGGGTATTGAGTACAAGAGTTGGCAGGTCATGTTGCAGTTGTATAGGACTTTGGTTCGGCCATATTTGAAGTACTGTGTATATTTCTGGTCGCCACATTACCAAAAGGATGTGGATGCTTTGGAGAGGGTGCAGAGGAGGTTCACCAGGATGTTGCCTGGTATGGAGGGTGCTAGCTACGAAGAGAGGTTGAATAGATTAGGATTATTTTCATTAGAAAGACGGAGATTGAGGGGGGACCCGATTGAGATCTACAAAATCATGAGGGGTATAGACAGGGTGGATAGCAAAAAGCTTTTTCCCAGAGTGGGGGACTCAATTACTAGGGGTCATGAGTTCAAAGTGAGAAGAGGAAAGTTGAAGGGAGATATGCGTGGAAAGTTCTTTACACAGAGGGTGGTGGGCGCCTGGAATGCGTTGCCAGCGGAGGTGGTAGATGCAGACATGTTAGCGGCTTTTAAGATATATTTGGACAGGTACATGGATGGGCAGGGAGCAAATGGACACAGACCGTTAGAAAATAGATGACAGGTTAGACAGAGGATCTTGATCGGCGCAGGCTTGGAGGGCCAAAGGGCCTGTTCCTGTGCTGTAGGTTTCTTTGTTTCTTTGACTCTAATTTAGTGTACAGCATTGAAATCAGATGAGTGCGGTTCCATCCAACTGGAAACAGGTAGAGGAGCGTCAAAGATTGCCGTAGTAAACCAAATGAGAATTTGTAGACAGGTCAAGAAGGACAAGAAAGGATAGTTTACATTTGTCACAATCACATGTAATGTAATTTGTAACTTTGAGAAGACCTATTTCAGTTCTGTAACAAGGGCAAAAAATCTATTGAGAGGGATTCAAAATTGGAGTTTGGGAAGGAAAACATATTCAAAAATTTTGGGAAGGAAAGGGAGATTTGAGAAGAGGTGCTAATTTGAAAGGACAATGGTCTTAAGGATTGAGTTTATTTTGGAAGGAATAATAAAATTAGAATTAAAGGAGAGTGGGACAAAATTTGAAGAAGACAATTTGAGTGTTCGCAGATTATTTGCAATGGAGTCAAAAAATCAGGAAGTGGGTGTTCTAGATAATCTTGTGGAAGATCTAAGGGGAGAGAGGAAAGTACATTGAGAAAGAAGTGAGTTTTGAGCTAAGGCACGGGACAGTTTAGATTAATTTGGCTCAATTAGCTAGTAGATGGGAGCAGGAAGTGATTGAGTTTGTATCACTTTTCCATTCCAAGATGATTCCGGAAAAGTGAATGGCTGTGAGCAGGAGGGCAGTGTTGAGAAATTCTTCCAGCCATCTGCTCTATTTTTTCAGAGATATAAGAACGGCTGATGCTGGAATCAGATATAACATAGTATGGAGCTGGAGAAACACAGCTGGCCAGACAGCATCAGAGGAGTAGGAAGGTTGATGTTTCGGTTCGGGACCCTTCTTCATAAATAAAGATGGGTTCTGACCCGCAACATCAACTTTCCTACTCCTCTGATGCTGTCTGGCCAGCTGTGTTCTTCCAGCTTCACGCTGCTCTTTTTTTTTCCGGTCATTACCCACTGCCCAGTCTGATTACATGGAATAGGCTTCGCACACTTCTTTTGCTGTGAGATATGTCAACACCTACACTCAATATAACTTTTGATCAGGCTTCTTTGCAAAGGAACAGCTGTTATATTGTTCCTTCGCTTTCACAAAGCATTTACATCATTGATTTTGAGAGCCTGGGGCAATGAGCACCTCCTGCGTGTACAGTTTAGGATTTTGCATAATTTTTAAGAAAGCCCTGGGATCACTGACGTACAACAAAAGGATGAAAGCCATCTTAAAACAAACACCTACTGCTATGTGCCAGATTCACTTTAAATAGAAGGCATAACTCTATGTTGTTATAGACTGACAACATTTTATACGTATACTTGAAATAATAAGTTTACTTACAGACGTTTTAGGAATTGCAAGTGATTTGCTGTTTACTGAATCACATAGAGAAACTATAAAGGAATCATCTGATACAATTTATCCATAACAGTTACTTAAGCGTTGTGCATCTTTAACAAATATGCAGTTTATGTCACATGCGACCATCTAGAAGAGCAGAGAATCTGGAAGTCATAGTCATAGAGCCATAGAGTCATACAGCATGGAATCAGACCCTTTGGTCCAACCAGTTCATGCTGAATATAACCCCAAATTAAACTATTCCCACCTGCCTGCTCCTGACCCATATCCCTCCAAATCTTTCTTATTCATGTACTTCTCCAAATGTCTTTTAAATGTAACTATACCCACATCCACCACTTCCTCAGGAAGTTCATTCCACATGTGAGCAACCCTCAGTAAAACAATAGCCTCATGTCTCTTTTAAATCTCTCTCCTCTCACCTTAAAAATGTACCCCCTAGTCTTGAAATCCCCCATCCTAAGGAAAATACAACTACCATCAATTCTATCTATACCTCCTTTCATTTAATGAACTTCTATCAGGTTGCCTCTCAAGCTCCTACCCTCCAGTGAAAAAAAATCTTAGCCTATCTAGCCCTTCTTTATAACTGAAACCTTCCATATGCAGCAATATGGTCGTAATTCTTTTCTGAGCCCTCTCAGGTTTGATTATATACTTCTTATAACTGAACAACCAGAACTGGGCACTGTATTCCAGAAGAGGCCTCGCCAATGTTCTGTACAACCTCAGCATGACTTCCCAACTCCTCTACTCAAAGCCCTGAACAATGAAGGCTAGTGTGCCAAATTTTTAACCACCCTGCCTAGACGTGATGCAAACTTCAAAGAATTATGCACCCCTAGGTCCCTCTGTTCTACAACATTACTCAAGGCCCTACCATTAATTGTATAAGCCCTACCCTTTTTTGTTGTACCAAAATGCAATACCTTTGCAATTATCCAGATCGAAAACTCCATATGCCACTTTTTAGCCCATTGACTCATTTGATCAAGATCCCACTGTAATCTTAGAAAACCTTCTTCACTTTCTACCATGCCACCAGTTTTGGTTTTGTGTGCAAATTTACTAACCATGCCTTCCGTATTCTCATCCAAATCATTTATGTAAATGACAAACAAAGAGGTCCCAGAACTGATCCCTGTGGAATGCTGCTGGTCAAAGGCCTCCAGTCTGAAAAGCAACCCTTCCCCATTACTGTGTCCTGCCGTTAAGCCAAGTGACGAAAGCATGGGTGAATGTATCAGACAGGTTGAGGTGGAGGTGGGAAATTAGCGATTGGTGTTCAGACAGAAGTGCAATTGGGCATTCTCAATAACTAAGAAGATACACAGACATATTTAACTGATTATTTGAGATGAAACAAAACTATGAAGCAAAGGAAAATGTTTGACTTTTTACCTCTGAACAGTTCTCATTAACTTGTTCCTGATTAGCTGCTATTTTCCATCCTTCATAACTAACTGCAAAATTGTAATCTTCAGCAACTTGAACGGGATGATAAGTATAACGTTGCATGTGATAAACCATGCGGACCATAAGCTTCCATGTTTGATTCTTGATTTGTCTTGAGTTAGACAAGCTCAACCAGAGCAGGAGTTTAGGGCTACACTTGTCTCCCAACTCTAACTTAGGTTCCAGTACCACAACCTGACAGGGATAATGGGAACTGCAGATGCTGGAGAATCCAAGATAACAAAGTGTGAAGCTGGATGAACACAGCAGGCCAAGCAGCACCTGACAGGCTTCTTTTTTTCGTTCATGAGATGTGGAAATTGCTAACTAAGCCAGTACTTATTGCCCATCAAAAATTATTTTGGACAAAGTGGTGGTGAGTTGCCTTTTTGAATCACACCAGCCCTTGATGTTGCATGATTAGGAAGGTACTTTGACCCAAGTCAGGACGGTGCATGATTTGGAGGGGGACCTGAAAATAGGGTGATTCTAAGTATCTGCTGCCCTTGTATTTCTAGGTGGCAGAGGTCAAGATCTGTAAGGTTCTGCAGAAGGAGCCTTGGTGAGTTACCACAGGTGCCTGTTTTAAATGATACATTATGCTGCCACTGCACATCAATGCAATGAGTGAATGAGATGAAATGTTAAAGGCAGGGTGGCAACCAAACAGGCTACTTTACTGTGGATGGTGGCAAGCTTCTTGAGTGTAGTTGCAGCTGCATTCATCCAGGTAAGTAGTTGCACTGAAGCTTGATGAAGTTTTGAATCAAAGTGAAAGGTGAACAGGCAAGACCTAATATCTTGCCAGTGTACATCAAAGGACTAGCACAGCTGTAAAATATCTTGGGCTGTATTTATCAAGAAATATGCATTAAAATGTAAATACAATCTATGTTATAAGTGGTGAGGCACTGAAAGGTGTCACATAATTGATTAGTGTGTGACATATTAATTAGTACATTCAAATTAAACTGTCATGTAACTTTACTAATTTAATAAATAAAATGTATTTTTGGAAAAGAAACACCTTCAATGCTATCAGAGGGGTATTGTCTGGATTTTGCTTCTATGAACATAATAGGAGTAGGAGTAGGCTATTTGGTCTCTCAAACCTGCCCTGCCATAGGGTCATACAACACAAAGCTGACCCTTTGGTCCAACCAGTCCATGCTGAACATTTTGCCATTCAACAACATTATGGCTGATCTGCCCCGGGGTTCAACTCCTCTTTCGTGCCAACTCACCATAGTTCTCAACTCCCCAATATTTCAAAAATATAAATGCAAGCCAATCTAAACCCACAATGACTTCTATCTAGGAGGACAAGGGCAGCAGACAAATGGGAACACCATCATCTTCAAATCACCCTCCAAACCACTCATCGTCCTGACTTGGAAATATGTCACTGTTCCTTCACTGCTGGGTCCAAATCCTGGAATTCCCTCCCGAAGAGAATTCTGGGTCAGCCCACAGAAGATGGGCTGTAGATGTTCAAGAAGGCAGCTCACCGCCACCTTCTCACAGACAATTAGGAACAGGCAATAAATACTGGCCAGCCAGCAATGCCCGCATCCCACAAATGAATTTAAAAAATCTACCTAGCTTCTCTTTGAATACTCTGAGTTCCTTCAACTCTCAATTTTAAGTGAGAGTCTTCTTATTTTGTAATTATATCCCCTAGTTTGAGATTCCTCCACTAGGAGAAATGGCTTCTCAACATTTTCCTTGTCAAACCTTCTTAGAATATAGTATGCATCAACAAGATTACCTCTCATTTTTCAAAGCTTTAATGAATAAAGGCCTGACCTGTTTAGTCATTCTTGACGAGTCAACCCTTAATTCCAGGAATCAGTCTAGTGAATCTCATTTGCACTGCCTCCAATGCTAGTACATCCTTTCTTATATATGGGACCAAAAATGTACACTAAACTTCAGTTGCTGCATCACTAACATCCAGCAGAGTTGTAACAAAACTCTCCTACTTTTAAACTCCAAATCCCCACTAATAAAGGCCAAAAAACCATCTGCCTTTTTGATTACTTGCTGCATGACAAGCTAACCTTTTGTGTTTTGTGCACACAAATACCTAGATTCCTTTGTGTTTTTTGTGGTTTCTCCAATTAAATAGTAGTCTGCATTAATCCAAATACCATGAGACCTGATTTTGTGCAATAATTCTTTATGTGGTATCTTATCAAATAACTTCTGGAAATCCAAATACATTTACTCAGGATAAGGCATGACATTTTTAAGGCAGCTGAGGAGGAATTTCTGCTCTCAGAAGAAGGTGAATCAGTGGAACTTTTTACCAAGGAGGGTTTTTCAGGCTAGTTTGTTTAGTATATTCAAAGCTGAAATAGACAAATTTTTAATCAGTAAGGAATCAAGGGTTGTGGAGTGTAGAAAAGAAAGTGGAACTAGGGTTATCAGATCAGCAATGATCAAAGTGAATAGCAGATCAGAATTGCTACATTCAGCTCATTCAGTTTACACTGACCCCCAAGAGCATTCCGTCCTGATCCACCCCATCCCTACAACTCTGCATTCCCTATGGCTAATTCACCTACTCTACACATTCTTGGACATTGTGGGACAATTTAACATGGCCAATCCACCTAACTTTGGACTGTGGGAGGGAACCAGAGTGCCTTGTGGAAACCCATACAGGCGTTGGAAGGATGTGCAAATTCCACACATATGCCCAAGTCCCTGGCGTTGTGAGGCAGCATTGCTAACAACTGTGCCACCGCGCATCTCAGTGGGAAATTGAATGGCCTAATTCTGCACCTTTCTCTGTAATGGTAAGGGGGAACTAGTCATTGTGGTGAATTTCTGAAAGCTTTTAATGAAGTCCCACACAGGAGATTATTGAACAACATTAAAGTGCATAGGATGGATGCTAATATGTTGACATTTTTGGGGGATTGTTTAATGGAAAGGGGATAGGAATAATTTCTTCTGAATGAGTCATAACAGATATTCTCCAGCATTTTCTTCATTTGTTCAAATTTCCAGCATCTGCAGAATTTTGGTCATTGTCACTGAACTAGTTCAAAAGGTTGATTGATAAGCTTCAAGATGCTAATATCTCCAAGGCATGTGAGGTAACAAAAAATGGCGTTGAGTTAGATGGTCTGCTTCTATATTGTGTGTCACGATCGGTAGCAATCAATATGATTTTAATGTAATTATTACGGTGTTCATATGAGCAAATGCACTAAACGGAGAGAATCACTCGCCGGTGATTATATTTGGGAGGTAGTTGGCAGAGCCATTTGTTTGAACACACTCCCACGTTCAGCGAGTTCATCTCTGCTGCCTTCCGGGTTGGTTCAGCACAGCCCAAAATAGAATGTCAGCACGTCACGTATGTGGTCACCAGCAATCTTATTACACAAACGAGAGTCAGGAAAAAGGGGGAAGTACGTAACCACAACCAAATGTCTTAGATATGCCTTGATTTCAATAATAAATAATACGTATTTTGTAAATGTGCAGTAATGTTGACTTTTGACCAGACGACAGGCAGTGTCCACACAGGAAGGATGGCGGCGGTCAACTTGAATTATCGCTTCCCATTGGTTGCTGGTGATTTCATCTCGGCAACATCTGGGGCACAAGCTGCTCCATGGACCTGACTGGTGGGGGGAACTGAAGAACAAATCTCGTGACGACACAATCGATTGACGTACCATCTTATCCAATCGACAAGGGAGCTTGCAGCATTCTGACCAATGATGAATGATGTGAAAAGTGGATGGGGGTTGGAACGAAAATAAATTATACGTTTGACGACAAAGTCGGGTCGAATAAAAATTCTGCACCGAACTTTCCGGATTTGAAGCGGGCGGAGTAAACACACACACACGCGCAAAGCTCCATCACAAGTTTGGTAGTTGTGCCCGCCCGCCCGCCCGCCTTGTGCCGTGAGCGGTCGTGGCGTCTGTTTCTTTTCTTCAGCTCGCACTTATTTCTTGTTTTTTTTGAAAGGGATAATTCTTGATGTCCGCCTCAGACGTCACAAAAATGTCTGAAATTGTCCGCCGCTGTCAGCTGCAGACACTGATAACGAGCAAGACAGTGTAAAATCGTATTCTGTGAAAAAAGTACTATTTAAAAAAAAATTTAAAAATAGCCCTCGCGTATAACTCTGAAATCGGGAACCTACGAGACGCGGCAGGAAAAAAAAGAGGAGTAAGTAGCCAGGTTTAAATAACTGGGAGGGCGTCTGTAAATGTACTTGGCCCCCACGCGCTTCTGGCCCTTCTCCATCTCCTCACTTCCCCAACCTCCCACACCCTGTCCTCTTTTCGCTGCCTCCATTCCACCACAAACCGGGGCTTGTCAAAAGCCTTAGGCCCGAGCTACATTTCTGTTCCTGATGTGTGTATGTACTATCGATATTTTCATATGTAAAGCCAGAATAGACAGATTATAAATTGAATCTACCAGAATCTCAGTTTGCATTTGAGAAATCACGTCAAACGTAATTTCTTTTTATAGGTACTGTTTTTATTTCAACGAGTTTGCTTACGAGTACGTTGTTCTTTACGTATTGTTGAAAACGACATCAGTGCCCTTAACTGAGGAGTAATTAAATGAGGGGCTTGGAGAAAGGTCATTGTAGGCCTCTTGTGCGAATTACCTGTATAGTCTTGTGTGTTGACAACTGTTAGTGCTTCTTTTTAAACGAATATAATTTTAAAAGAAACCTTGAACGCGAAATAATGTTGAATTATCGGTAACATATATGCAGTATGTTTTTTCATTTGTGTGGTTTTAAAACGGAGCTGTATGTATTAGATTTCAGATGATTTTAGATTAAAATGCAACTTAGTTGCACCTCATTGGAGATTTTTAAATATTTGAAATTGTGTTACGACCCATATTTTGGTTTAGCATATAGATCAGCATTAGTATTTGCCTATAACTGACGGTTTTGTGTTCTTGAAATTCCTTACAATGGATTATAAATCATTTTCCCATTAAACTTTTTACCAATAATCTATTATTACTTTCCATAGGTATAGTATGTATAATACTTGGTGTATGTGCTGGATAAGATTTCCACTCGTTAAAATATCTGGTTTTCTGAAGGCTTTATTTTAATTACACTTCATACATTTATTTACTAGTTTAGGATTTTATCTGTATTTTCAGATCAGTAGAATTTGATAGGTTGGAGGTGTGGGAGCTGTGCCTTTGTTTTAGCTGTGTAGTTTTTTTTGGTAGCTTTTTTTGATGAATGACATTATTTGGCGAACTATTTCTAGTGTTGTGACACAGATTGTGTGAAAGACTCATAATATGTCATGATATTACTGTTATGCTATTATCGGAGATCTGAGACATTGAGGTTGGAGCTCCTTTAAGTAATCTTTTAATTAAACCAGCTTTGCCAAGTCCAAAGCTGAATTCAGTAATCTCAGGCCTGTATTTTACTGGCTAACTTAAGAGGCCCTGAGGGTGATTATCAAGTATTGTCTTTCTTTATTTATGACATCAAGTCAGTACTGTAAACTCTCACTATTCCACAAAATTAGAGAATAGCAGTTTCTGTTTCAGAAACACTATGCTTACTTTAAACTTTACATTTTTCAACTAAATCTCGATTTGTCCGAATAATTTGAAATTTGTATTTGATTGGAGATTAGATTTGCAGTATTTTGCATAACTTTTCTCAAGTAGGTGAAAGCAGGATTGCAAGTGGACATATGTATGGATGAAGATATAGAACTTTTAAATACATATTTTAAAAGCATGCTGTATTAAATGAAGTTGATCATCATAAAAAGAAAGCCACCAGAGGAAAGTGGAATCAATCAAGAATATAGAAGTATTCCTAAGTGCTGAAATGTCAGAACTTTGACTCTTCCTTGGTATTTAAGAACTTTAGGGATAGCTGAATAAAAGGTCATGCTATCAGAACTTTTCATTTACACTTATTAGGATATACCAAAAATGTATGATCTCGTTGCCTGATGAGTTCAAAATGGAAAACTTTTAACGGTATGTTTTCTTTTCAGCAAGCTTGCTAAGTGGAATGTGGCAAATGTTGTACACAGCTTTGGGAAAGTGAAAGGCTACACCAGGGACTAAAGCAGTCAATGTTATCTCTGCTATGGGTAAGCAAATTAGGGAAAACTTTAAAAAAAAAGGGTGAATTGGGAACAGTCAGCACAGATTTGTAAAGGGTAAGTCGTGCTGAACCAAGATAATAAAATGTGAGGCTGGATGAACACAGCAGGCCAAGCAGCATCTCAGGAGCACAAAAGCTGACGTTTCGGGCCTAGACCCTTCATCAGAGAGGGGGATGGGGGGAGGGAACTGGAATAAATAGGGAGAGAGGGGGAGGCGGACCGAAGATGGAGAGCAAAGAAGATAGGTGGAGAGGGTGTAGGTGGGGAGGTAGGGAGGGGATAGGTCAGTCCAGGGAAGACGGACAGGTCAAGGAGGTGGGATGAGGTTAGTAGGTGGCTGGGGGTGGGAGGAAGGGATGGGTGAGAGGAAGAACAGGTTAGGGAGGCAGAGACAGGTTGGACTGGTTTTGGGATGCAGTGGGTGGGGGGAGGGGATGAACTGGGCTGGTTTAGGGATGCAGTGGGGGAAGGGGAGATTTTGAAACTGGTGAAGTCCACATTGATACCATATGGCTGCAGGGTTCCCAGGCGGAATATGAGTTGCTGTTCCTGCAACCTACGGGTGGCATCATTGTGGCAGTGCAGGAGGCCCATGATGGACATGTCATCAAGAGAATGGGAGGGGGAGTGGAAATGGTTTGCGACTGGGAGGTGCAGTTGTTTGTTGCGAACTGAGCGGAGGTGTTCCGCAAAGCGGTCCCCAAGCCTCCGCTTGGTTTCCCCAATGTAGAGAAAGCCGCACCGGGTACAGTGGATGCAGTATACCACATTGGCAGATGTGCAGGTGAACCTCTGCTTAATGTGGAATGTCATCTTGGGGCCTGGGATGGGGGTGAGGGAGGAGGTGTGGGGACAAGTGTAGCATTTCCTGCGGTTGCAGGGGAAGGTGCCGGGTGTGGTGGGGTTGGAGGGCAGTGTGGAGCGAACAAGGGAGTCACGGAGAGAGTGGTCTCTCCGGAAAGCAGACAGGGGTGGGGATGGAAAAATGTCTTGGGTGGTGGGGTCGGATTGTAAATGGCGGAAGTGTCGGAGGATAATGCGTTGTATCCGGAGGTTGGTAGGGTGGTGTGTGAGAACGAGGGGGATCCTCTTGGGGCGGTTGTGGCGGGGGCGGGGTGTGAGGGATGTGTCGCGGGAAATGCGGGAGACGCGGTCAAGGGCGTTCTCAATCACCGTGGGGGGGAAGTTGCGGTCCTTAAAGAACTTGGACATCTGGGATGTGCGGCAGTGGAATGTCTTATCGTGGGAGCAGATGCGGCGGAGGCGGAGGAATTGGGAATAGGGGATGGAGTTTTTGCAGGAGGGTGGGTGGGAGGAGGTGTATTCTAGGTAGCTGTGGGAGTCGGTGGGCTTGAAATGGACATCAGTTACAAGCTGGTTGCCTGAGATGGAGACTGAGAGGTCCAGGAAGGTGAGAGATGTGCTGGAGATGGCCCAGGTGAACTGAAGGTTGGGGTGGAAGGTGTTGGTGAAGTGGATGAACTGTTCGAGCTCCTCTGGGGAGCAAGAGGCGGCGCCGATACAGTCATCAATGTACCGGAGGAAGAGGTGGGGTTTGGGGCCTGTGTAGGTGCGGAAGATGGACTGTTCCACGTAACCTACAAAGAGGCAGGCATAGCTGGGGCCCCCCCACCCACTGCATCCCAAAACCAGTCCAACCTGTCTCTGCCTCCCTAACCGGTTCTTCCTCTCACCCATCCCTTCCTCCCACCCCCAGCCGCACCCCCAGCTACCTACTAACCTCATCCCACCTCCTTGACCTGTCCGTCTTCCCTGGACTGACCTATCCCCTCCCTACCTCCCCACCTACACCCTCTCCACCTATCTTCTTTGCTCTCCATCTTCGGTCCGCCTCCCCATCTCTCCCTATTTATTCCAGTTCCCTCCCCCCATCCCCCTCTCTGATGAAGGGTCTAGGCCCGAAACGTCAGCTTTTGTGCTCCTGAGATGCTGCTTGGCCTGCTGTGTTCATCCAGCCTCACATTTTATTATCTTGGAATCTCCAGCATCTGCAGTTCCCATTATCTCGTGCTGAACCAAATTCGTTTTGTCAAGGGAATCAGTGTCTGAATCAAGTTAGCGTGATGGTATTCATGGAGTCTCAGAAGACTGAATACATGCCAGACAGGAGATTGAGAACAAAAAATAAGCCAGGTGATATTAGAGGAACTACAATTAATTGTATGAGTATGGATGGCAGCAAATGACATGATGGGAGGTGGAATTGTGATGGCCAGGAAGCTGAGAATTTCAGTAAATGGATGTTTTCCACCTTGCAGTGTGAGTAGGAGGTTGCAAGATCTTCTGTATACAAGTATTCTTCATTTGGGCACAGACAGAACAGGTCCTTTTGTTTCAATTCCCAAAGTGCTGGAGAAACTCAGCAGGTCTGGCAGCATCTGTGGACAGAGAAAAACAGAGTTTGTGTTTGTAGCGCAGTATGAGTTTTCCTCAGAACTCAACTTCTGAAACATTTCTCTTCCTTTCTTAGTAAAGCGTCAAATGAGGCAAAGATGAGATGAGATTCGAATAGTTTTGAGATAGTGTTAATAGACTCAAAAGTCAGGAGTACATAACGTGGATCATAACACTGAGTGTAGACCTCAGTACACAACAGGGACAGCACTGTTCGTCTGAATGACATTTGTGGAATGTGGAATCTTGCTGATATGGATTGTGTACGTTATTCCTTTCTAATGGGGAAAAGGAAAGATTTCATAGCTAGTTCAAGAGCAGCAGTTTTTATCAGGCAGTTTAAAGTGTGTTCTCCAACAATGAAAGATTAAGTTGGGCAAGAGTAAATCTTGAAACATGTGAAGGAAGCTGAGGGATTTTCCAGAATAAATTTGATAGTGCAGTAAAGATTTTTTTCCCAAATATTTCAAGTAATAGCCATTTGACACATTAACTGGAAGAAAAATTATTGCACACAAATGTGAAACACTTTCTCTTATTTGAACTGGCTTTCAAAGCACTTAGAATCATTGGGTTTTACAGCATAGAAGAAAGCCATTTACCTTGTGTCTGTTCTTTCTATGAAAGAAGGAAGCATTTAGACCCATTGTCTAGTTCATTTACTTAAGTTTTAATATTTTAAATATTTAGCTACTTTTCTTAGCCTCTATAATGGATTCTTTGCCTGCCTTTTTTTCTGAAGAGGTGTATTAGGTTTTAAAACTAATTATTTAGAAAAGTATCTGAATATCACATTATTTTAGTATGATCTTAACATTATACTCTCTCGCTACCACCTTTATGACAAATGAAAGCCTTCATAAGATTAGACCATGAGGCTCATGAGCAGAGGTAGGCTATTCAGCCCATTGAAGCTGCTCCTGCCATTCAAAGGGATCATACCTGTTCTGATTATCCTCGACTCCACTTCACTCTCTTCTCCATAGTTTAGTTTTCCTTAGTGGTTAAACATCTGTTTATCTCTGTGTAGAATACACTTATTCAGCCAGCCTCCACAGATCTCTCTGGTAAAGCATTCCACAGATTGATATCAGAGAAGAAATTCTTCTCGTCTCTGTAAAGTAGACCCCCACCCTCCATCCCCACCTCTGGTCATGCCCTCTGTTCGTAGACTGTTCCACAAGGGGGAACAACCTTCCTGCATCCACCCTGTCAATTCCCCTCAGAATTTGGTATGTTTCATTTTTCATTCCTCTTTATTCCAATTTAGTTGACCTCTCCACAGGAGACCAATCCTCCCTCCCTACCTGGTATCAGCCTTTAAAAATGAGATAATGAGAATCCAGAGACAGTATGTCCCTGTTAGACTAAAGGGCAAGGCTGGTAAATGCAGGGAATGCTGAGTGATGAGAGAAATTACGGTTTTGGTCAAGGAGGAGAAGGAAGCAAATGTCAGGTATAGACAGCAGGGATCGAGTGTGAATCCCATGAGTTTAGGGGTGATTGGAGTATAGTCAAGGGAAATCAGGATAGCTTTGGCGGGTAGCATGAGGGAAAATCCAAAGGGATTCTGCAAGTCATTAAGGACAAAAGAGTAAGTAGGGAGAGAATGCCAATGTAGTTAACTCAGCTGTATTAGGGGCGTTTGAGCAGTCCTTGGATAAGCATATGGATAATGATGGGATAGTGTGGGGGGAGGGGCTTAGATTAGTTCACAGGTCGGCGCAACATCAAGGGCTGAAGGGCCTGTTCTGCTCTGTATTGTTCTATGTTCTTAATAGGGCCCCTTAAAGAGCAACAAGGATGTCTTTGTGTGGAACTACAGGAGATAGGCGAGATACTAAATAAGCATTTCTTCTCAGTATTTACTGCGGAGAATGATATGGAAGCTAGAGAATTTGGGGAAACAATAGTGATACCTTTTGAAAGTGCCTATATTACAGAGGGAGAGGTGCTGGAGGTCTTAAAACGTGTAAAGATGGATAAATCTCCATGACCTTAAGAGGTGTACCCATAATTTTGTAGGAGATGATTGCTGGGCTTCTTGCTGAAATATTTGTATCATTAATAACTGTGGGCGAGCTGGAAGACTGGAGGTGGGCTAACATGGTGTCATTGTTTAAGAAAGGTGATGAGAAAAAGCTAGGAAACGACAGACATGTAAATCTGATGTCAGCAGTGGGTAAGTTGTTGGAGGAGATTCTGAGGGACAGGATTTACATGTGTTTGGAAAAGCAAGGACCAATGAGTGATAATCAACATGGAAATGGACATGGGAAATTGTATTCCACTAACTTGATTGAGTTTTTTGAAGAACTGAAGAAGTTTGATGATAGAGTGGATGGACTTCAGTAAGGCATTCTGCATAGTAGTCTGGTTAGCAAGGTTAGATCGCATGGAATACAGGGAGAATTAGCCGTTTGAATATTGAACTGGCTCGAAGGTACAAGACGCACTCGTAGTGGAGGGTTCTTTCTTGGACTGGAGGTGTGTGACCAGCCTGGTGCCACAACGAGGGTTGCTGGGTCCACTGAGCTATCGGGAGAGGCTGAATAGGCTGCGGCTATTTTCCCTGGCGTGTTGGAGGCTGAGGGGTAACCTTACGGAAGGTTTATAAAATGATGTATAGATAGGGTGAATAGTCAAGCTATTTTTCCCAGGGTAGGGAGTCTAAAACTGCAGTGCATAGGTTTAAGGTAAGAGGGGAAAGATTTTAAAAAGGGACCTAAGGGGCATCTTTATCGTGGAGAGGTGTGTGTGTGAAATGAGCTGCCAGAGGAAGTGGTGGAGGCTGGTATAATTAATTAAGTTGTAATTAATTTAAAAGGCATCTGGATGCGTGTACAAATAAGAAGAGTTTGGAGGAATATGGGCCAAATGCTTGAAAAATAGCACGAGGTTATTGTATTGTATCTGGTCAACATGGATGAATTTGACTGAAGGGTCTGTTTCCATGCTGAACAGCCCTGTTGATTTTAGATGATCTTGTGTATGTCTAAATGCTCTTCTGTTTCATCCCTTTTATAGATGCTAGCGTTTTCCCAATGATGGATATTAAGTTAAGTGGCCTAAAGTTAGCTGGGGTTTTTTGTTGTCACTTTCTCTTTTAATAAGGATGTTACTTTGGTAGTTTCCAATCCTCTTGGATTTTCCAGAACCTGAGATTCTTAGATTATTACTGGTGCATCCACTGTACCTGTCCCTGTTGCTACTTCCTTTAATATACTAGGATGATCCCATCATGTCTTGAGCCCCATTAGTTTTCCTAGTACATTTTCTCGTGATAATTATTAGTTATTTCCTATCCTCCCTTTCCCCTTTGAATAGTTAGTGATTTTGGAATGCTGTTGATCTCTATCAGATCTCTATTACCATCTCTGATCATTTTTTTTAAAAAAAGTTAGTTAAAACCTTTTTCTGAAAATCGCCTCGGTGAATTTCCTGTGAATTCTCGTCATGAATGTTGTCAAGTGGAATACCCAAAACAGGGCACATGATTCTAATTGTAGCCTTTGGTTTGTTTTAAAAGATATAATCTTTTTGCCTTGTTTTATGACCTAGTTTTAAATCCACAATCCCATATGGTTTAATTTAGTAGCATTTTAGACCCATGAGTCTGTTCTGTCGTCAGTGAGATTGCTTTGCTCTTCATCTGTGTTGTGTGCAATTTCATAATACCGCAGCCAGCAAGAAAAGTACTATTGATCTCAAATTTAAAGTTATTAATTGGACTACGTTTATGTTTTGTGGATATCAGTTTTGTTGCCTTGTTCTGGGTTCCTTAGGAATTGGGAAGTTCTTTTTCTTAGAAGCTTCAATCAAGTCACTTATATCTTCAAAGAAATGTAAGCCTAATTTATGTAATTCATCTTAAAGGCTAAATCTTGGAGCCATGGCATCATTTTGGCAATTTTGCATTGCACTTCTTCCACACACCTTCTAAGGTGCTATGGTGAAAACTCTATGGGCTACTCACAATGTGATCTAACCAAAGATTTGTATAACTGCAGTAAAATCCTCCTCATTAAATTCTTGTCCTGCAATTATGAAGGTAACTTCCATTCTATAGTGTTTTGTCCAAAATGATGATTCTTCACATTGATCTGCATCGAAACCTGTGTTTGCTTTACCTGCTTACAATTTATGTCTCTGTATGTTGTGTTCACATTTATACAGCTTATCATATCACTAATAATTGTACTGTCAGAAATCTTTTAGATGTCTGTCATTTTTTACCATTCACTCTCGACAGTGAATGATTAGGCTTCCACCAAGGATGACCATTAGTCTCTTTGTCCCAATTTAAGTGCACAGCCATTATCCCTGCTCTTACTATTACTATTATTCTTTTTAAAATAATGATTAACTTCCATCAATTCCATGGCCTCTAATTTTGACTATCTATCTCTATGTGAAACCTTATTCAATGCTCTTGAGAAGTCCATGCCAAGTCCTTGGAGATATACCCAAGTCTACAACTTAATTTATTTTTTCTGACGAAGTAACTAAATGTGCATTCAGTGTGATCTATTTACAGATTCATGTTAACTGTCTCTAATCAGCTCAAATTTCTCTTTCCAGGCCCCCCTCAATGGATTTTAATTACTCCCCCACAGTGTACATTACACTGACAGTTTTATAATTTTCTGGATTCACTTTCAACAGTTGATCTATATTTGCAATTTTCCATTCTAAAAGGCAATTGCTGAATATGCCCAAAGTGTGTGCATTTCTTCGTCATCTTCCTATTTAAGACTGGGTGGGGGCAATTCATCACATCCTAAGGGTTTTTCTGTATTTATTGCCATTACATTTTCTAATTCTCATTGCTTGCATTAACTGTAATCTTTACCAGTCCCTCTTTGTTATTACTTTCCCTGGAATGTCAAATTATACAATCCTGTTTTTGGGGATTCTAACATGGCCTGGTAGGTCAGTGATTAGTGCTGCTGCGTCATGATGCCAAAGACTCTGGTTCAGTTGTGAAGTTTGCACATTTTCACCATTTCTGTGTGGGTTACCACTAGGTGCTCAGGTTTCTTCCCACAGTTCAAAGATGTGCAGGTTAGGTGGATTGGCCTTGTTAAATTGCCCCTAGTGTCCAGGGATGTGCAGGCTAGGTGGATTTTCCAATGGAAATGCGGGGTTGCAGGGACAGGGGTGTGGGTCTGTGTGGTATGCTCTTCAGAGGATCGTTGGGCTGAATGGTCTGCGTCCATGCTGGAGGGATTCTCGTCCCATGATTCTAAATGATAATTCATCAATTCTGTCACTTCTGGATTTTCAATTGCAAGTTTACCCTTTAGCAACTTGAATGACAGGGTGTCCTAATTGACACTGCAGCTAATAAGGACCAATTTTTAATTTGTCGTTGCTGTTATGTTGGAAAAAATGATTGACTTTTGCGATTTGATATAAAAGAGGGCTTGTGTATCTTTTTTTTCTATTCCTTTTAGAATTTTTCGTTAAGTATGTATGTCTTTTCATTCGAGCCAAAATACATCATTTTGCTTTTTCTGCAGCAAATGACAAATTTGCTCTCTTTCATTTCTTCTTGAGCACACTACTTAATCTACCTCATTGACTGAGCTGTTGATCATCTTTCCTAATGTTATCTTTTGTGGATCGGTATCAAATTTTGTTTGATGCTTCTGTGTAGCACCTTCTGACATTTCATTATATTCAAATATACTGCTAAAGTACCAAGTTTTTTTTGTTTTGAAGATGTAAAAACTCTGAAGGGTGCACGTGTCATGTGACCATAGTTACTCAAGAAATGGTGGACATTGTTTGAATTTCAGTTGTCATTGTGGTGATGTCAGATACAACATTTCAAGATTTTTGACCCAGTGGTGCAAATAACTCCCATTGTGTTGTGTACTACTCTGCTGCATGGAAGATTTGGGATTTCCTATTAAGTGCTACCTTGATGTCAAGGGCAGGATGTAATATCAAATGACCCTAGAAAAACTGAGGTCAGTGGGATTTGAGAGAAACTTCTTTTATTGGTTGGGTTGTACCTTGTATAAAGTACAATGGGTGGTGGCCCTTGGACATTACTCTTGGAGTACCTTGACATGGCAGTCTAAGCCCAGCTATCTTCAGCTGCTTTTAGTAGTAGCTTTCTTATCAAAAATATATGGTTGAATTGGGGATTTTTGATGTTTGCATGACGTTCAGTACCACTTGTAATGACTGGACTGAAGCAGCCTGTATCCTTAACAGAAGTGCATTGACTATATTCAGACTTGGATTGATAAGTGGCAAGTAGCATTTTCACGAAACAATTTTTAGACTGATCACCTCCAGCAAGAGCCTAACTATCTCACATCTATAAATGTAGCATTGTAGTTGGTACATCATGAGCATCTGAGGTGATCTGTCTCTAGAAACTTCATGCATGATTACATAAATACTATGGTGTACCAGCCGTGTAAATAAATACTGTTTTACAAGAGCCTGTCAAAAATTGGAAATTCTATGACAAGCAACTGATCTTTTGATTGTCCAAGGCCTGTTTGCTGTCTAAAAGGCACAAGTCAGGATTCTGATGGAATACTCTGAATTCCAGGGATGAAAGGGCTGTTGAATGAGGTGTGGTTGTATAGGTTGGCCTTGTACCCACTGGAGTTGAGAAGAATGAGTGGGGATTCTGATTAAGGAACATAAAATATCAAAGGGGTTTGATAAGGTGGCTGTTTAACAAACGTTTCCCCTTGTGGGACTGTCTCAAACAAAAGGCCATAAATTTAAAGTGAGAGGAGGTACATTCAGAACTGAGTTGAGAAAATACTTTTGTCCAAGGGTTGTGAATCTGTGGAACACTTTGCCTCAGATTGCAATAGAGGCAAAATCAAATAGATTCAAGAAAGAAATAGGTATGTTTCCGATGTCAAGTGGGATAAAGGGCAATGGGAAGCAGGCAGGAGAGGGGAGTTCAGACCAGGACAAGTTCAGCTATGATCATGTTAAGTGGTGAAATGGGCTGGAAGGGCTGAATTGCCTACTCCCACTCTTAATTCCTATGTTCCAATGACTGGGCTGGATCAGTGCAGCTCGAAGAATATTCAATAAGCTCTACACCGTCCAGGATGAAGCACCTACTTTGTCATACCCCTTTCTCCCCTGTGCACCAGTAGCAGAAAGAGCCACTGGTTAATATTCTAGGGACCTGGCTTCGAATTCTGCCATGGCACATGGTGGAATTTGAATTTGATTTTAAAATACTGGAATTAAGAATCTATTGATGTCCATGAAATCATTGTTGGAAAAACCCATCTAGTTCATTAACGTCTTTCAAGGAGGGAAATCTGCTATCCTCAGCTGGCCTGGCTTATATGTGACTCTGGACGTACAGCGAAGTGGTTGACTCAGTTGCCCACTGAAATAGCCAAGAAAGACATTCATTGTGCCAATTGGTACAAAGTCTTAAAGAAATGAACTGGACAAATCACCGAGCATCGACCTAGCCACCGGAAAAGACAATGTCAGAAATGCTCCTGTCAACCCAACAAAGTCCTTCTTACCAACATCTGTGGGCTAGTGCTAAAACTGGGAGAGCTGTCTTACTGACATGTCAAGCAACAGCCTGACAGCCATACGTGTTGGAATTGTACATTAAAGACAACATCCTAGACAGCATTACCACCACCCCTGGATTATATCCTGTCTCACTGGCAGGACAGACTTGGTAGGGGTGGCAGCACAGTGGTATACATTTGGGAGGCAGTTGTCCTCTGGGTTCTCAAATTTCACTCTGACCTCATGATGGCTCTTGGCTTCAGGTTAAACATGGACAAGGAAACCTTTCTGCTGATTACCATGTACCATCCTCCCTTAGCTGATAATCCGTGGTACTCCATGTTGAGCAACACTTTGAGGAAGCATTGAGGATGACAAAGGCACGTATAATGTACTTTGGATGGGGTATTTCAGTATCCATTACCAAGAGTGGCTTGGTAGCAGTATTACAGACCCTAAAGGACATAGCTGAGTCTGTGGCAGGTGGTGAGGGAACGAACAAGAGGAAAAAAATCTTCTTGACCTCATCCTTACCAATCTGCTAGCTGCAGATGCATCTTTCCATGACCGAATCGGTACGAGTGACCACTGCATAGTCCTTTATGTGGAGTTGAATTCCTGCTTTAACATTTGAGAATTACCTCCATTGTATTGTGTGGCACTAACACTGTGCTCAATAGGATAGACTTGAAACTAGTCTAGGAATTAATGACTAGGCATGCGTAAGGCGCTACAGGCCATCAACAGCAGCAGGATCGTGGTACTTCAACACAATCTTCAAACCTATGGCCTGGTATAACTCCGCTCTACCATTACTGTCAAACCAGGGGATCAACCCAGGTTCGATGGAGAGTGCAGGAGGGCATGCTGGGGTAACACCAGGTATACCTGAAGATCAAGTGTCAACCTGGTGAAACCACCCAACAGGATTACTTGCATGCATAAGCAACAAGTGATTGAACTAAGTGATCCCACAGCCAGTAGGCCAGATCTAAACTCTGCAGTCCTGCCATATCCAGTTGTGATTGCTGGTGGGTTCCACAAATATCCCCACCCTCAGTGATGGAAGAGCCCAGCACATCAGTGCAAAAGATCAAGTTGAACCTTTTGCATCACTCTCTTCAGCTAGAAGTGTCTAGTGGATGATCCATCTTGGTCTCCTCCAGTAGTCCTCAGTGTTACAGATACCAGTCTTCAGCCAATTTGAATGACTCCATGTGATATGAAGAAACAGTTGGAGGTACTGGATACAGCAAAAAAAAAGACCCTGACAACATTCTGGCAATAGTATCAAAGACTTGTGCTCCAGAACTTCCTGCTCCCCTAGCTAAGCTGTCGCAGCATAGTTACAATATTGGCATCTCCTCAACAATATGGAAAATCGCCCAAGTATGTTTTGTACATAAAGTGCAGAACAAATCCAAACAAGCCAGTTACCACTCCATCAGTCTACTCTTGGTTATCAATAAAGCAATGTGAGATGCCATCACGAGTGCTATCAGGCAGTGCCTGCTGAGCAGTATCCTGCTGAGTGATGCCCAGTTTGAGTTCTGCCATGGTCACTCAGCCCCGACCTCATTATAACCTTGGTTCAAATATGGATAAAGTGCTGATTTCCGCAGGTGAGGTGAGAGTGACAGCCGTTGATGTAAAGGCCACTTTTGACTGATCGTGGCATCAAGGACCCCTAATAAAACTGGAATCAGTGGATATTGGGGGGAAAATTTCTCTCCGGTGGTTGTAATTACACCTGACACATAGGATGATTGTAGTTGATCAGGCATCTCAGTTCCGTGATACCTCTGCAGGAATTCTTCAGGGTAGTGTCCTGGGCCCAGACACATTCACCTGCCTCAATGACCTTGTCTCTAGCATTGAAGTCACTAGTGGTGGTGTTCACTGATGATCACACAAAGTTCAGCACCATTTGCAACTTCTCAAACTAAAGCATTCTCATGTTCAAATGCAACGTGGTCTGGACAATATCCAGGTTTGGGCTAACAAGTGGCAAGTAACATTTGTGCCACACACTGAAGAAACAAAGTGTGAAGCAGGATGAACACAGCAGGCCAAGCAGCATCTCAGGAGCACAAAAGCTGACGTTTTGGGCCTAGACCCTTCATCAGAGAATCGAGAATCTCACTACTGTCTTTTTACTTCCAATGGTGTTAGTGTCACTGAATTGCCCCACTCATCATCTTGGGGGTTATAATTGACTAGAAACTCAACTGGACCTACCACGTAATCACAGCGCAAAAAGAGCAGGTCAGAGGCTACCAGTACTGTGTAGCAGGTAACTCCCCTCCTGACTCATCAAAGCCTGTCCACTGTCTACAAGGCACAAGTCAGGTGTTTGATGCAATACTCCCCACTTGCCTGGATGAGTGCAGCCCCAACAACACTCAAGCTTGACATCTTTCAAGACACAGCAGCCTGCTTGACTAGCACTACATCCGCAAGCATCTGTGTACTATCGACAAGATGCACTGCAGAAATCCACTAAATTCCACAGCACCTTACAAAGCCACAACCACTTCTGTCTAGATGGACAAGGGGCAGCAGATATATGGGAATACCATGACCTTCAGTGTCCTCTCCAAGCCACTCATCCTGCCTTGGAAATAAATTGCTGTTCCTTCACTGCCTCTGGGTCAAAAATCCTGGAATTCTCTCCCTAAGGGCATTGTGGGCCAGCTCAGCACCATCTGGTCAACGGCAACCAGGGGCAGACAAAAAAAAGCCTCCTAGCCAGCGACAAAATCATCCCACGAATGAATAAAGAGAATAGAACAGTCTGCATCTTCCATAGGATGCATTGTAACCCCTCAGTGGACTTCCTTTGATAGCACATTCCAAGTGTGTGACATCTAGAAATAAAAGGAACAATATCACCTCCAAAGTTCCCTCTAAGCTCCACATTGTCTTGATTTGAACTGTTATTGAACGTATTACTGTTCCTGAGTCAAAAATCTGGAACACTCTCTAACAGCTTTTGAGGGTGTACCTACATGAGATGGATTGTTGCTGATGAATAAGACTGCTTACAACTATTTTCTTGGGCAACTGGGGATGGATTGCAAATGCTGGCCTTGTCAGTGTACTCGTATTGTATGGAGGAATGATGGGGTTAAAAAAAAATTCACAATAGATCTTGGAACTCTCCGTACTATCTCCACAGTGGAAACAATGGGTATGGAGTTTACTCGTGGGAGAAACTAACAAAATGTGTTCACTCTTGAATATTTCCTGCTGCTGCAGCTGCAATCATCCAGCATTATGTATTTGATCGCATTTTCGACTTGAGCCTTTATAAGTAAAAGAGAGCATTTTGTAGTCAGAAGTGACTGTTTACCTACTCGTCATAATCCTATAACAAGAACTAAAAGCAAATACTGAAAAATATTCTGCAGGACTGGGAGTGAAGAAGGTAAGTGAATTTTGCTTGTTATAATCATCTGATGTTCTATTGCATGATCTTATACCAGATCTGAATGTCCCAAGTATTTTGTTTTTTAAAAAAAATCAGATTTCCATAATGTACAGTATTTTGCTCTTGCTCTGTCACAACATGTCATTCGTTCAGTTGGTCTCTGGTTAATTGCCAACCCTAGAAGGGGAAGCAACATGAGAAAATGTTTCAAGTGATGAGTTCTGATCTGAATGACCTGCAAGAGAGACCGATTCACAGATCATTTTCCAAAGGGAATTGGATGAATGCTTTGAGGGAAATGAACTACAGGCTAGGATAGAAATGAAGGGAGTAGGTATATTTTGGGCAGATTTGTCCAATGCTTGCTGGGTGAAACTGTGTTTCCTTCTTTCTAGGGCTCCTTAACAGTGCTGATAGGGGTCTTGGAAATGATGTGAATTTGAAGGGGAAAGTGCGGTGGTCACACCATTTCTGGAAGACTTATTTTGGCTGTGCACGTATCAATCTAAGCTTGGACTTGTCTAGCTGAGAATTACCTGACAACCAGGAAGTTGGAACAAGCAGGGTAAACTGCTCACTGAAACAAAGTCTGTGGCAGAGGTACTCGGTGAAGACAGAAGGAAACTACTCCAAATTTTCAAAGATGGTGACACTGGCTCAGTTGAAAGCGTGGCTGTTGAGCTACTGAGGACTATCGGGATAGATAAAGATGAGGTGCTTAAAATGCAGGTAGCATTCCAGGGAGCAAAGTTGATGTGTCCTTGGCAGCATGGATTAAAAGTTAGGTACCTGATGGGAAACAGAAAGTAGGTATAGATGGGCGTTTCTCAGACTGGAAATGAGTGGTGCTCCCCAGGGATCAATCTTGGGTCAGTTTTTCTTTTTTGCTTTTATTTTCTGATTTTTAGATAAATTATTTGTTGATGAGTGCTGAGGGCCAAATCTCTAAATTTGCTGATGATACTCAGCTAGTGCAAATGATGAATTATGATAATAATGCAGAGTGACTTTAGAAGGATAGTGACAAGTTGGCCAAATGAGCAGGCATCTGGTGAATGAATTTTTATATATAGAAATGTGAGGTAATGCATTTTGTTAGAAGAAGCAGTGACAATGCAGGCTTAATGGTACAACTTTGAGGGGAGAACAGTAGCAGAGGTACCTTGAGGGTTCACATGCATGATTCCCTGAGGGTGGTCAGGCAAGTTGATAGTTTTAAGAAGGCTTTTGGTATCCTTGGTTTCATAAAGGGAGGCAGTGAGTATAAAAGCAAAAGCACTGATGCTACACCTCTACAAATCATTTGGTCAGGTCATGTTTGGAGTATTGTGTTTAGTTCTTGGCATCTTTATTTAAAGAAGGATGTTCAAGCCCTGGAGGAAGTGCACAGGCGATAGGCTAGAATGATGCCAGGAATGAAGGATTTTACATAAAAGGAAAGATTAAGCCCAAAATCCCTATCTTCCTTGGAGAGAAGGTTTCAAGGTGACCTTTTTATTGAAGTGGTCAAAATTGCACAATTTTGACTGGGTAAAGAAGGATATTCTATTTCCACTAGTTGGAATGTCAATAACTTGGGTGTCAATTATAAGATTGTCAGTAAGTGGTGGAGTGAGATGAGAAATTACTTGACTCAGTTGTTAGGATTTGGAATACTCCATCTAGAAGAGTGGTAGAGGCAGATTCCATAGTCTGTTCCAAAGAGAGCTGGATGTGTACTAGAAAGTAATTCCACTTAGAGGGCTATGGAGATTGTGCTGGACTAGCTGGGCCACTGCAAAGAATTGTGAATTAATCTGTATTTTTTGTACCTCCTTGAAGAAACAATAACAAACATTCATGGTGAATGTTCAGAAAGGTCAAAAGGAAATGCCTGCAAACTTAGCAGTTAAACAAAAAGGCAGAGTTAAGATGAGACTGATGGAGTCATTCATTCCTAGTGAGGTGAGGGATGTTGCCTGGAAAAAGTTTGTATCAGTTTTGTTGCTTGTAAAGATCTGTCTGAATTGTCCTGTGTGAGAATTGTGTAGCTTTGTCTTTTTTAATATATTTTGTATAATAACCTTTTTTGATTTTTTTTTTTGGTAAAACAAGTTTCCAATCCTGGCACGATAATGACCAAATGGCAAATCTAAAACCGATGATCTTTCAAATCAAATTTCACTAAGATTTAGTCCGGTATTGCCTTCAGCTCTGATTGTAACATTGACATGGCATAATTAAGCTGTATTTACTTATTTAAATCAATCATTCAGGACAAAAATAATTCTGGAAACTTATCGTAGAAGCTAAACTCACTGGCCTGTAGTTGCAGAGTTTATTCTGGCCTCTTTTCCCAAAAAGCATGTAGCATTTGCAATGTTTCAATACTCTGGGAACTCTAGCGATAGAACAGAGAACAATACAGCGCAAAACAGGCGCTTCGGCCCTCGACCCACAATTTTTAATATTACTTCTCTCTAACTTTTGGATGCATCCCATTTTGGTCCTACATTTTAAGTATTGATAAATTCTTCTCTTTATAAAGCCCTTGGAGTGTCTGAATTTTGTCTTGAACTGTGGTTCTTCCTTGGTAAGGACAGATGCAGAGTGTTCACTTAATACTTCTTAATACACTTAAGACTTCTTCCTCCGTCCGTAGCGCTCCATTTTGCTCCCTAATAGGTTTTGCTTGTTTCTCCCTTTTCTTAAAATTTTTTTGACTAAAAAAGAAGTTTGGCTTACTTTCACGTAGGTGCCCGTCTTTTATTGCACACTTTTGCTTATTTGCTTGTCTACTTTGTGTCTGAACCCTTTTTAATCAGTCTGGCTCTTTGATGTATTATCAACCTCAGCTGTCAGTAGCACACCTTTTTTTGTTTCTACAACTTAATCTCTGTCTCATTTTGTCATTGGAGCTATAGAGTCACACAGCATGGAAACAGATCCTTCAGTCCAGCACAACCATGCCTACCAGACATCCCAGTTTGAACTAGTCTGATGTGCCAGCATTTGTCCCATATCCCTCTTAAACTATTCTTGTTGCTTACCAATCCAGATGTTGCAAAATGTAACCACCTTTGGCAGCTCATTCCATGCTCTCACTACCCTCTGTGTGAAGACGTAACCCCTCAGGTCCTTCTTTTTAAATCTTCCCTCTCGCCTTTTGTTGTCTAGTTGTGGACTCCCCTACCCTCAGAAAAAGTTCTTGGGTATTCACTGTATCCATGCTTCTCGTGATTTTGTAAGCCTCCTTTAATGTTATCCCTCAATGCCCTGGGGCGGGAGGAAGCACCAGCCTATTAGCCTTTCCCTTTTGCTCAGACCCTCTAGTTCTGGCAACATCCTTGCATCTATTTGCTGCGTTGTTGCATGTTGAACAACATCTTTTGTACAGGTGGGCCAAAATTGTTAGCAGTATTCTACAAGTGGCCTCATCAATGCCCTGTATAGTTGCAGCATGACCTCCCAACTCCAATACTCAATACACTGACTAATGAAGGCAAGCATACCAAATGTTTCTTCACTACTCTACCTGCAACTCCACTTTTCAAGGAACTTTGCACCTGCTTACCCAAACTGCCCCCACCCCCACCAACTCTAGTCTGCAACTCTCCCCAGGGCCTTACCATTAAGTGTATAATTACTGCCCTGTTCTGGATTTATTTATTCTACCTTTCATCTCCAGTGGAATAAACCTTAATTGCTTAAACCCTTGCTCTTTAAAGGCAGATAACGGGAACTGCTGATGCTGGAGAATCCAAGATAACAAAGTGTGAAGCTGGATTAACACAGCAGGCCAAGTAGCATCTCAGGAGCATAAAAGCTGACGTTTCGGGCCTAGACCCTTCATCAGATGAAGGATCTAGGCCCGAAATGTCAACTTTTGTCCTCTTTAAAGGCAGCCTATTCCTTATCGCTTTGCCTGCCAGCCTTTGGAGTCGGCAGGGATAAGTTAGTATCATTGTTACACCATTTAAATTGACTTTCTGCCAGTTTGTTGTTCTGACTGAGTTGTTCTTCGTCCTTTCCCATGGCCAGTGAAACCTTGTGATGCAATGATCCCTGTCTCTTAAGTGCTCTTCCAGTGACACTTGATTACTTGGTCCACCTAATCGCCAAGAACTGTGGTTAGTGGTGCCTCCTTTCTCATTGAACTGGAAACGTAAGCTTATAGAAACTTCTTTTTTGCCCTTTTTACCGTATCACTGCTATCTCTGTTTATGTAGCAACATAGGAAAAAGTCTGCTCAATTACTCTCCCACATTATTGGTGATCTTCTACTTATTATGTCATTTTTCTGTGCTATCTCCATAACACTTGCCTTTCATGCCTGAAGATTTGTTGATTTGTCTTGAATTTGTTCTGAGCATCTGCAGCCCTCTGTCGTGAAGAATTCTTAAGATTCAGCACCCTCTAGGTAAAGAAACTCCTTCTCATCTCTCTGCTAAAAGACTTTATCCTGAGACTGTCCCTTGAATTTAGACATGCCTATCCAGGAGAAATGGCCTTCCAGCATCTAGCTCTTCAATTCTGAAGTAATTTTGTCTGTTTCAGTGAGCGCACCTCATCCCACTGTCCAAGACTTCTCAATATTTCTTTGTAGGACATTCCTGTCATTGTGGGAAACAGTCTGGTGAAGCTAAGTTGTGTTTCCCCTTTTGGCAAGCACATTCTTAGGTGAGGATAAGTTCAGTCTGGTCAAGTCGGAAGAGTAAAATAATTCATGAAATGGGGCTGAGCTAAATATTTCACAAGAAAAAGATAATGGTCTTCTGGATAGAATATGGATTTGAAACTTGGCTTTTGTTTCACTGGAAACCTGACTAAGAAGCTGTCAAGGAGATGGATTTGGGAACAATGAGAATGTTCATCCAGTCAATCGAAACAATCTGATAACACTGAGGTAGTGCTTAATATGGAAAGTCATCTTGGGGCCTGGGATAGGGGTGAGGGAGGAGGTGTGGGGGCAAGTGTAGCACTTCCTGCAGTTGCAGGGGAAGGTGCCGGGTGTGGTGGGGTTGGAGGGCAGTGTGAAGCGAACAAGGGAGTCACGGAGAGAGTGGTCTCTCCGGAAAGCAGACATTTTGCGGTTGCAGGGGATGGTGCATCTGCACATCTACCAATGTGGTATACTGTATCCATTGTACCCGGTGTGGTTCCCTCTACATTGCGGAAACCAAGTGGAGGCTTGGGGACCGCTTAGCAGAACACCTCCGCTCGGTTCGCAATAAACAACTGCACCTCCCAGTCACGAACCATTTCAACTCCCCCTCCCATTCTTTAGATGGCATGTCCATCATGGGCCTCCTGCAATGCCACAATGATGCCACCCGAAGGTTGCAGGAACAGCAACTCATATATTCCGCTTGGGAACCCTGCAGCCCAATGGTATCAATGTGGACTTCACCAGCTTCAAAATGCACCCCCCCCCACTGCATCCCAAAACCAGCCCAGCTCGTCCCCTCCCCCCACTGCATCCCAAAACCAGCCCAGCCTGTCTCTGCCTCCGTAACCTGTTCTTCCTCTCACCCATCCCTTCCTCCCACCCTAAGCCGCACCTCCATCTCCTACGTACTAACCTCATCCCACCTCCTTGACCTGTCCGTCTTCCCTGGACTGACCTATCCCCTCCCTACCTCCCCACCTATACTCTCCTCTCCACCTATCCTCTTTTCTCCATCTTCAGTCTGTCTTCCCCCTCTCTCCCTATTTATTCCAGAACCCTCACCCCATCCCCCTCTCTGACGAAGGGTCTCGGCCTGAAACGTCATCTTTTGTGTTCCTGAGATGCTGCTTGGCCTGCTGTGTTCATCCAGCTTCACACTTCATTATATAGGGAACTCCATCAGCTTCTGTCATGACACTACAGATTTGTCGCAGAACCTCAGCACCCACGGACCAGTCAGACCAGGAACGTTCCTCCTTCACAATGGACGTTTCGGCACACTACACCAGCATCTCCCACGATAACTGCATCGCCACAATGGCCTCAGTATTCAATACCTCTAGATGCCATCCTAGAACTAACCCACTTTATCCTCAACTACAACGTCTTCACTTTCAACAACTAGTTTTTTTTAATCCAGACACCCAACAGTACTGGGGACCAGATTTGCTCCTCAATATGCCATCAATTTCATGCACAGGTTTGAACAAAACTTGTTTGCTGTGCAGAACATCTGACCAATGTTATGCACCATATTCACTGATGCTATTTTCTTTTTTGGACTCCTGACAAGGAATCGCTGAAATAACTGCGTAATGACATCATGTTTCATCCCACTTACCGATGGATTATTTTTCAGAATCAGTCTCATTCTGGGACACAGCTCTCTCCCTTTCTTTTGTCCCTCTTGTCCCTCCTTTTTTTCTCCCTGCTCTATCCATGCGCTCTTCATTCCCCGTTGCGTGCTCTCCCTGCTCTCTTCCCCCACCCCCCCACCCCCCCCACTGCCGCTGTGTCTCAAGTCTGTTTCTCTCCTCTTCTCTTCCCCCCCCCATCTTACACGTGTGTGAACCTATAGGGTGAGTTTGTATTTGAAGCTACATTCTATTTTGTTCAAAAAGCACACAGTCAGTCAATATGGCGTTTTATAAGTTCTTACTTTAGAAATAAAACCTGTCTGACTTTAACCAAAACACACACAAATTCTAAACACAGCCTGACACGGAACATGCATTGTCTGACCTAAGACGTCACCTCTTCTTTACACTGATTAAAAGCTTTAATTCTGTCAGGACAGTTACCTGAAAGTAATTCAGGAATTTCACATACTGCTAAATCTTTTTTTGATTAATATGTATCCTCATCAGTGGTGTGACCCTTTTTGAGCTTTTGCTTAAATTCTGTGTCTGATACTATTTCTCTCACTAACACCTGAAGGAGTGAGGCTCCTAAAGCTTGTGCTTTCAAAATAAACCTTTGGACGATAACCTCGTGTTGTGATTTCTGACCTTGTCCACCATAGTTCAACACCAGCACCTCCATGTTATGATAATCTGGAAGTTCTGTGAAACTGTTCTTTCTATCAAACATGAACTGCTGAAACTCAAAGGTATCCAGCACTAGTGATTGGAATGCTAGGATGACTGCTATGGACAGTGCCAGCAAGAATGCTGAAATTACTGTCAAGCTGGCATTGGTATTTTTTAAGGTGTTAGCGATAATTTGTAGTTCGGGTTGTGGATATAGTTGTTGGTTAGCCTGCTGAGCTGGTTATTTTGTGGTGTGCAAATTGTTTGTTAACCTTCTAGGCAACAGCATCTGTGCAACCTCTAATTAAAGAGTTGGTGTGCTGCTTCTTTCTGCATTTATATGCCATTTTCACCGACAATAAAACCCCAAGAAGTTTCATTCGCAGATGCCTGTAAAATAAACGACAATCATAGGATGTGGTACAACAGTAGATGCCAGTAGTGCTAACCTATGTCAAAAATATATCAGGAATGGCTACCAGACTCCTAAGACTGCATACGATCGTGATTACATGCAAACCTGCAGCAACCCTGTGCCAGATGTTGTCAAAGACTACAACCCCGGTACCAACAGTTAAACAAGACCAGTGTGATACATAGAATACCATGCTGCAAGTGAAGTAAACATTACATTGGGTGAACAGGGAGGAGGAACCTCATGACCAAGATACACAAACGCCAGCTGGCAGTAAAAAGATATGATAATATTCACCTGTCTCAATACACACAGACAGCAAGGGCAATCAGTTTGATTGGGACGAAGTGACCATTCTGGGTCAAGTGAACACCGGACATGCAAGGAAATTTCTGGATACCTGATTCGCTACACAGGACTCCATCAACAAACACATCAAAATAGAGACCCCCTTTTCAGACTGTTGCTGAAACAACACAACAGGAAGCGGGAAGACCATCCCATCAGAGGATCATAAAACAAGAAGGAAGCAGAATACCAATCCTTCAGTTAGACGTCGCACTAACAATGTTGCCGAGATCGGTAACAAAATGTATGAACAACTGGCTCAGTAGCTAACGAGCAACTGACTTTGATGTTCAATCATTTTCGCCAGCTGCCTTTACCAAGGAGCTGATTGAGAATTTCTCTGCTGCTGTATAGAAGTGGGGCTCCAGAAAGATGCCAGCAGCAATAAAGGAAGATGTGATTTGATGATGCTGATGGACAGAATTTGTGTCAAATTCATGGAAATCTTCTAAAGTTTGTGAATTATACCAATGAAAACCTTACATTAAAAAAACTAAACTAATGGTGACCATGTAACCATTGTTGTGAAGTAAAGTCTTGTTTACTCATGTCCTTTTTTTTAGGCAAGAAAATCTGCTATCCTTACCTGGCCTGGCCGATGTGTGACTCCAGACCCACAACAATTTTGCTGAGCCTTAACTGCCCGCTGGACATTTTTATCCTATGGGCAATAAATACTAGCTTAGCCAGCTATGCTCACATTTCATAACCAAGGGTGGGTGGGAGAAAATGGGTGTACGTTGTCCTGCAAGTTGCAAGGCATCTGGGAAAAAATGATTGAAGATGAGGTAGTAACTAATGTTATTTGACATACCAGCATTCTATCCTTTGTAATTATCAGCTGTAATGCTTTTAGGAAACGAACCATTGCTGTTTACCAGCAGTTAAACAGTTAACAACCAAGCTTAAAATATAAAATGCCTACCCTTAACTTTTTATTTCATTGTGGGAAAAGGTGGCCAATCTCTTCTACCACAGCTGTCTTCCTCCCATTGCACCCCAACTACTGTTTCCATCCCTATCTCCCGCCCACTGACTTACTCCTGCTTCTAGCTGTCTCCCTCCCTCACCTGATGCTCCCACCGGTCTCCCTCCGTTTGCACCTGTTCACCCCTACTTTCTTTTGTCCCTTCCCCTCCTCAATGAATCCCCCTCTTCCCTGACTGCATCTTGTATATTAAGAAAATTATGTTGACAAGAACATATCACAGATAATTTGCTTGTTGTATAATAGTGACAGATACAAGACTATGAATTGTGAGCTAAAATTGGCCAAACGGTACCTCCTAGCTTTCTGTGCCATTTAATAAAATGACGCTGATCTGATTGTGACCTCAGTTCTGCTCTTCTGTCCAACCCATATACCCTTTTGCAGTTAGCAAGCTGTAACTCAACATTAAAGATATTCAATAAGTGCTTCCACTGCTCTTCTGGAGGACAGAATTTCACAGACAAAAGACCCTCTAAGAAAGAAAAGTTAAATAGGAAAATCCTCAGTTTATAAACTGTCTCCTAGTTCTAGACTATTCCACAAGGGGAAAGATTGTGTCAGTATATGCTGTCAAATTACGTATGAATGAGAACATTTCTTATTTTTATAAATGCCAGTGGATACAGTCCCAAACTGTTCAGTCTTTCCTTTTAAGAGCAATTGGGCAATTGATTGCTTATAATGGATTTATATCCTTACTTAAATATGGAGGCCAAACTCTACAATATTCTAAAGGCTGATGCGATATTGCCTCATACTACAGCACAACTTCGTTTACTTATATATTCTGCTTTCCTTAAAGTTGAAAAAATATTGTTTCCCTTTCCATTCAATAGTTGTGCATCAGGATTCCTACATCTCTCTACTGGAGTCCTGTAATCTTCCTTATTTAAATAATGCACAACTTTTCTGTGTTTCCTGCCAAAGTAACAAATTCACCTTTGCTCAGAATTCTACTCCATCTGTCAATTAGGCCCACTTATTTAAGCTATCCTGTCCATAACTTCCTTTCCTACCTATCTGTGTCATTCAGATTTAGCAGCAACACATACAGTTCCTTCAAGTTCAAAAGGAATTGTCAGCAGTTGAGGCCACAGCATTTCCCTGTGGCCATTCACTGGTTGCGTCTTGTCAACCTGAAAATGGTCTATTTATGCTGATTCTCCACTTCCTGTTAACTAATCAATTCTGTATTTGTGCTCTATCTATGTTAACTTCTACATTGTGACCTTGCATTTTGTTTAATGACCTTTTGATATGACACCTTGTTAAATGCCTCTGCAAATTCCTGATACTACCTTTACAGGTTCCCCTTTTATCCATGTTGCTTGTTACTTCCTCAAATAACTCCAATAGATTTGTCACGTACTGTTTGCCTTTCAGACCTCTGTGTTGACTCTGCTAATTTGCATAAGACGTTCTAAGTGGATGGGAGTTTGCTTGCTGAGCTGGAAGGTTAGTTTTCAGACATTTCGTAACCATTCTAGGTAACATCATCAGTGAGCCTCCGATGAAGCGCTGGTGTTATGGCCCGCTTTCTATTTATCTGCTTAGGTTTCCTTGGGTTGGTGATGTCATTTCCTGTTCTTTTTCTCAGGAGGGTGGTAGATGGGCTCCAAATCAATGTGTTTGTTGATGGAGTTCTGGTTGGAACCAGAACTCCATCAACAAACACATTGATTTGGAGCCCATCTACCACCCTCCTGAGAAAAAGAACAGGAAATGACATCACCAACCCAAGGAAACCTAAGCAGATAAATAGAAAGCGGGCCATAACAGCAGCGCTTCATCGGAGGCTCACCAATGTTACCTAGAATGGTGACGAAACATCTGAAAACTAACCTTCCAGCTCAGCGAGGAAACTCAACCTGAGCTACAAATCTTCTCATGGTCTAAGTGGCTTGCTGTAACCTTAATGTAACAATTTCCTTAGAACACATGTCTAGGATGACTGTTTTGCCTTCTCTCCTCCCACCATCCCCATTTATCAGACAATGTATGTATCTTAAATTAGGAGAGAAGCTCTAAAAGTCAAAAACAGAAGGGGAGTTTGGGATACTTGAGGGAACAAAACCAGCATGAAGATGGGAATTATCATATATACAGTTCTCCCTATTCCCTTGTCTACCTCACTTCTTCATACTAATGGTGTTTGTTGAAGGAGCAGAATGCGAGATAGAATGGCGATAGATTGAAGCCTCTTGTTGATATTACAAGGTGCCACCCGGAGGGTAGAATGTATGGAGGACAAAAATGACCCCCCGTGCACTCATAGTCCTAGTCATACAGCACAGAAACAGACTCTTTGGTCCAATTTGTCTGTGCCGACCAATCGTCCCAATTTGACCTTTTCACATTTGGCCCATATTCTTAAATCCTTTCCTTTCAGATGCCTTTTAAGTGTAACTATACTTCCCTGCACTACTCCCTCTGGGAGCTTGTTCCATACATGCACCACCCTCTGTGTGGAAAAAGTTACCCTTTAGGTCCTTTTTTAAATCTTTCCCATCTCACCTTTAAACCAATGACTTCTGGTTTTGGATCTTTCCCATCCTAGGAAAAAGACCCTGGTTATTCACCCTATGCATGCCCCTCATGATTTTACAAATTCCAGTAAGGCCATTCCTCAGCATTCAGAGGGAAAAGGCCCCAGCTTATTTTGCCTCTCCCTATAACTCAAACCCTTCAGTCCCAGCAAGTCCTTTTTAAATCTTTTCTGCACCCTCTCAAGTTTAACATCACCCTCCCTATAGAAGAATGACCAGAATTGTATGGAGTATTTGAAAAGTGGCTTCACCATTATCTTCTAGAGCTACAACATGACTTCCCAACTTCTGTACTCACTGCACTGGCCAATGAAGGCAAGTGTGCCAAATGCTACCTTCCCCACCCAGTCTGCCTACAACTCCATTTTCAAGAAACTATGAATCTGCACCCCTCGGTCTTTGTTTGGCAACGCTCCCTCGGACCTTAACGTAATTGTGCAAATCCTGCCCCGGTTTGCCTTACCAAAATGCAACACCTTATTTATCTAAATTAAGCTTTATTTGTCACTCATTGGCCCATCTGATCAAGATGCACTTGTACTCTAAGATAACCTTCTTCACTCCTATCATTTTCTAGTAATGGCAGATACTGACACCCTTCCAAGTTTTTTTTTTAATCCTGACCTTCACTCTTAATTTGTTCCCCATTTCATGAAAACCAAAGGCATCTCCCAGTATTCTATCACCAGTAAATGCATGACAGTTAAACACTTTGGCTGCTTACACTCTAAATCCTCATTCAGTTATTAATTTTTTTTTGTGTGACGCCGGCCCACTGCTGCCAGGATTAGTGAACCATTCAGTCAGCCAAAGCTATCTTTCCAGTGCCCAGGATCCATTATGCATATATGCTAAAACTTCAAGGTGACCATTATTTAATTCAGTCAACTGCAGCTGCCTTTGCCCTATCCATCCCACATCACTCGCCAAAATATTTTGAAACACCAAGAACCAACCTGGTAGAGACTGGTACCAACTTTGTATATCTTGTTCTTCAAAGATCAGATAAACTGGAACATATAAACGATGAAAAAAAATACATTTTGATTTTGTGAAATATTCTAAAAGGTCGCCGTGTTCCTACAGATGCTGAATGTAGCATGCATTTGAACATTCTCTGGTGTTGACTAGAGTAGAGTTTTAAATTTCAAAAGGTAGCAAACAATAAACTAACTGCATGTCATGAATCTTAGTGCAGGAATTATCAGACATTGCCAAACCCATTTTGACAGCATCAGTATCAGTAGGCTCAATAGGAGAAACCTAAATTAGGAAAAAAATGCCATGCTTGATGTGTTTTGGTATGTAAAGGCCTGTGGTTTGGGTTAGAGAAGCTGTCATGTATTATTATTTTATTTGCAATGCTATGAATATTTCTTAAACACAGCATTTTCTAATGAAAGGAATTTATGATTTCAACTGATTTGTAATATGGATAAATCAGATTCCAGAATGAAACCCAGCTTGATTGCCAGTTGGGTACCATGGTGGTTAGTCATTGAACATATTCTCTTGAGGGCTATTGATGCACCACGATAATATTATTACTGGACAAGTCGGATCCTAGATTGATTTATTTATTGAGAGATGACATTTACGTTTTTGACTTCAACAATGTTGTCTTCTAATGAAACAGATGCAACATAATATATTCAGGTTTGACAGTGATACCAAGTCTTTTGCACAAAAGTGGTGAAGATAAGTTTGAAACCAAACTATTTGCATATATTTTAAAGCCTTTGTAACACAAAATGAAATTACAGTTCCATTAAACTCAACATAATTCAATTACAGTGATAATAGGAACTGCAGATGCTAGAGAATCCAAGATAATAAAGTGTGAGGCTGGATGAACACAGCAGGCCAAGCAGCATCTCGGGAGCACAAAAGCTGATGTTTTGGGCCTAGACCGTTCATCAGAGAGGGGGATGGGGTGAGGGTTCTGGAATAAATAGGGAGAGAGGGGGAGGTGGACCGAAGATGGAGAGAAAAGAAGATAGGTGGAGAGGAGAGTATAGTTGGGGAGGTAGGGAGGGGATAGGTCAGTCCAGGGAAGATGGACAGGTCAAGGAGGTGGGATTAGGTTAGTACGTAGGAAATGGAGGTGCGGCTTGGGGAAGGAGGGGACAGGTGAGAGGAAGAACAGGTTAGGGAGGCGGGTACAAGTTTGGCTGGTTTTGAGATGCGGTGGGGGGAGGGGAGATTTTGAAGCTTGTGAAATCCGTATTGATACCATTGGTCTGCAGGGTTCACCAAGCGGAATATGAGTTGTGTTCCTACAACCTTCAGGTGGCATTGTTGTGGCATTGCAGGAGGGCCAGGATAGACATGTCGTCTGAGGAATGGGAGGGGGATTGAAATGGTTCGCGACTGGAAGGTGCACCTATTTATTGCGAATCGAGCTTAGGTATTCTGCAAAGCGGTCCCCAAGTCTCCACTTCGTTTCCCTGATGTAGAGGAGGCCACAACAGGTACAGCGGATGCAGTATACCACATTAGCAGATGTGCAAATGAGTCTCTGCTTGATGTGGAAAGTCTTCTTGGGACTCTGGGGTGTGGGGGCAGGTGTAGCGCTTCCTGTGGTTGCAGGGAAAAGTGCTGGATGTGGTGGGGCTGGAGGGGAATGTGGAGCAGACAAAGGAGTCACGGAGAGAGTGGTCCTTCTGGAAAGCAGACCAGGGCGGGGAGGGAAAAATGTCTTTGGTGGTGGGGTCGGATTGCAGATGGCGGAATTGTCAGAGGATGATGCGTTGGATCCAGAGGTTGGTGGGGTGGTATCTGAGGAAGAGGGTGATTGGCTTTTGCTTGTTATTTTCTCAGACGGGGTGTGAGGGATGAGTTGTGGGAAATGCGGGAAACACAGTCAAGGGGGTTCTCGACCACTGCGGGGGAACGTTGCGGTCCTTGAAAAACATGGACATCTGAGATGTATGGGAGTGGAATGCTTCATCCTGGAAGCAGAGGCGGTAGGGGCAAAGGAATTGGGAATAGGGGATGGCATTTTTGCAGGAAGGTGGGTGGGAGGAGGTGTATTCTAGGTAGCTGTGGCAGTTGGTGGGCTTGAAATGGATATCGGTTTCCAGTTGGTTGCCCGAGATGGAGACCGAGAGGTCCAGGAAGGTCAGGGAGGTGTTGGAGATGGTCTAGGTGAACTTTAAGGGTGGGGTGGAAGTTGTTGAACTGGATGAACTGTTGGACCTCCTTGTGGGAGCACGAGGCAGCACCGATACCGTCATCAATGTAACAAGAGGAAGAGGTGGGGTTTGGGGCCCGTGTAGGTGCGGAAGAAGGACTGTTCCTGCGAAGAGGCAGCCATAGCTTGGGCCCATGTGGGTGCCCATGGCAACAGTGAACACCATTGCTGCTGAAGCCACCACCACCATTTCTGAAACCAACAGCACAGACACTACTGTCACTGCTGCCTACCCAGCTCTGCCCACTGCTGACGCCACTCCGCCCATCACAGATGCGGTCACAACTGCCGACGCAACTCTGCCTACCACAGCTGCAACCCCGCCCACCGCTGATGCCGGCATTGCTCTGCCCACAGCCAGCAGCTGCAGAGGAGGCAGCAACACTGAGCCCTGCTGGGACTTCACCATCTACCCCCCCCCCCCCCCCCCCCCCCCGCCGACCGCCCCCATCCTGAGGACGAATGGTCAGTCCTCAGTAAAGGGCTCCCCTTTTGTCCCCTCCACCCACACATCATCAAATACCAGTCACGTTTGGACGTTCAGCAGTTTATTCGCTGCCGCCTCCTCCACCACCCTTATTGTTTAACTGTGAGCCTAACCGTCCCTCTCCCGTCCCTTCTCCCGCCTTGAACACAAGCCCTCCTCCTGGTCACCACCCCAAGCTCTCCTACCCTCCCTCGACCTCATCTCTAATTGTCGTCAAGACATCGATTGCCTCAACCTTTCCAACCCCCTCGCCCACTCCGGCCTCTCCACCGCAGAACGTGCAGCCCTCCACTCCCTCTGCTCCAATCCCAACCCTGCCATAAAACCTGTGGACAAGGGAAGCGCAGTTGTTGTATGGCGCAATGATCTCTACGTCGATGAGCCCACACGTCAACTCTCTGACACCATCTCCTACCATCCCCTGGATCATGACTCCACCCGTGAGCACCAAACCATCATTTCCCAAACCATCCACTACCTCACCACCTCAGGTGACCTCCCACTCATAGCCTCCAACCTCATCGTTCGCTAACCCTGCAGCGATCATTTTTATTTCCTTCCCAAAATCCACAAACTCGCCTGCCCTGGTCGACCCATTGTCTCCGCCTGCTCCTGCCCCACCCTACCTAACTCCACCTATCTGGACTCTATTTTCTCCCCCTTGGCCCAGGAACTCCCTACCTTCGTCGGCGACACCACCGTGCCCTCCACCTCCTCTAGAACTTCCAATTCCCCGGTCCCCAACACCTCATTTTCACCATGGATGCCCAGTCCCCACACACCTGCATTTCCCATGCAGGGTCTAAAGGCCCTCTGCTTCTTCCTGTCCCGCAGGCCCGATCAGTCCCCCTCCACCAACACCACCTTTGTTCGCCGAGCCGAACTCATCCTCACCCTCAGCAAATTCTCTTTTGATTCGTCCCACTTCCTACAGACAAAGGGGGTAGCCGTGGGTACCCACATGGACCCAAGCTCTGCCTGCCTCTTTGTAGGTTATGTGGAACAGTGCTTCTTCCATACCTATACTGGCCCTAAACCCCACCTTTTCCACCGTTACATTGATGACCGTATCGGTGCTGCCTCGTGCTCCCACGTTCACCAATACCTTCCACCCCAACCTCAAGTTCACCTGGACCATCTCCAATACCTCCCTGACCTTCCGGGACACCTCTGTCTCCATCTCAGGCAACCACCTAGAAACCAATATCCATTTCAAACCCACTGACTGCCATAGCTACCTAGAATACACCTCCTCCCACACACCTTGCTGCAAAAATGCCATCCCCTATTTCCAATTCCTTCGCCTCCGCCACATCTGCTCCTAGGATGAGGCATTCCACTCCCGTACATCCCAGATGTCCTCGTTTTTCAAGGACCTCAACTTTCCCCCCCTGCAGTGGTCGAGAACCCCCTTGACCATGCTCGCGTCCCTCACACCCCATCCTTGCAATAACAACCAAAAGCGAATCCCCCTCATCCTCACGTACCACCCCACCAACCTCTGGATCCAACACATCATCCTCTGACACTTCGGCCATCTGCAATTCGACCCCACCACCAAAGACATTTTCCCCTCCCCACCCTGGTCTGCTTGCCGGAAGGACCACTCTCTCCATGACTCTTTTGTCCGCTCTACATTCCCCTCCAGCCCCACCACACCCGGCACTTTTCCCTGCAAATGCAGGAAGTGCTACACCTGCCCCCACACCACCTCCCTCACCCCCATCCCAGGCCCCAAGAAGACTTTCCACATCAAGCAGAGGTTCATTTGCACATCTGCTACTGTGGTATACTGCATCCGCTGTACTCACTGTGGCCTCCTCTACATCAGGGAAACCAAGCCGAGGCTTGGGGACTCCTTTGCAGAACACTTGCATTTGGTTCGCAATAAATAGGTGCACCTTCCAGTCGCGAACCATTTCAACTCCCCCTCCCATTCCTCAGATGACATGTCTATCCTGGCCCTCCTGCAGTGCCACAACGATGCCTTCCGAAGGTTGCAGGAACACCAGCTCACATTCTGCTTGGGGACCCTGCACCCCAATGGTATCGGTGTGGATTTCACAAGCTTCAAAATCTCCCCTCCCCCAGCCGCATCCCAAAACCAGCCAAACTCGTACCTGCCTCCCTAATCTGTTCTTCCTCTCATCTGCCTCCTCCTTCCACCTCAAGCCGCATTTCCTACCTACTAACCTCATCCTGTCCTCCCTGGACTGACCTATCCTCTTCCCTACCTCCCCACCTACACTCACCTCTACAGGCTCAGTCCCCTCCCCTTTTAACTTGTCTGTCTGTCTCCTCTCCACCTATCTTCTCTATCCATCTTCAATCCACCTCCCCCTCTCTCCCTCTTCTTTTCAGAACCCTCTTCCCCTCCCCGATTTCTGCTGAAGGGTCTAGGCTGGAAACGTCAGCTTTCCTGCTCCTCTGATGCTGCTTGACCCGCTGTGTTCATCCAGCTCCACATCTCGTTATCCTGAATTACAGTGTTCAAACATTGAAGAGAATGTCCTTCCCGATCTCGCATTGCTTTAGCTCCAATTCCAAGACTGAGAATCTGAAACTACTTGATTCATCGCATAACTGAGTGTAAACATTATCATCTTCAAATAACCTGTTCAGAGTTTTGACCAAACACTTCTGTTCTGCAGCTGTTTCAAACTAAACTCATTACTCTGAGGTAACAAGCTGTAGAGATGGATGGACACAGCAGGCCAAGGGTCTAGGCTGGAAATGTCAGCCTTCCTACTCCTCTGCTGCTTGGTCTGCTGTGTTCAACCAGCTCTACACCTTGTTATCTCAGATTCTCCAACATCTGCAGTTCCTATTATCTGTCATTACTCTGAGGATTTTTTAAAAACAATTGTGCATCTTATCTTCCTTTCTCAGTGGCAACTGCTTTACATCTGAGGTTTCAGCTAAGTACGCTCAAGGACTGCCCAACTAAACCGCAAAATAACCTTTTAATTTCTGGCTAATTATCTGACTTTTCTCATTTTGACTTTATTTCATAAAGTTCAAGATTTTTTAAAGTCACTGCATAGCATAGCATACCTGCTGGTTATGGTGCTTTCTCTTCCAAACAACCACCTGCTTCTGCTGTGTCCTTTCCTCTTTCAGCAACTATAAGCACGCAGGTTGACAACAAGCAACAATTATCACACCAGGTAGCTTAAGCCCATCAGATTTGTTGGAAAGCCTATCTTTTGCTCACTATTCTAAATGACTTACTGATCCTTTCTCCAAAAAAACCTTTACGGTTCCAAAAGCCAATATCTCATGTGCTGTTTACGTTAAAATCCAGGTTCAAAACAAATAATATATTAAATCTTAATTACAACTGCTTGTGATTAGAGTTGGGTCATTAACTTTCTTTTTTATGATTTTACTTACCTTTAAGTATCTAACAGTCATACTGTCAGGATATGATGAAAAGTGGATGTGTGAAATAATTTTTAAGATCAATATTCAACAAAAAAATCTTGTTTTTTGTAAATGTATAATTTGCAAGTAAATTGATGGAATTGGGCTTATTCGGTGTGATCTAATTGAAGTGAGGCTTGTCAAATAAATAGTTGATTTGTATTTCAAAACTACCTTATCCATTATGTGTTATTTACCATTAAAAGTCATCAGCTGATTGTCATAGCACTTTTGCCATTTATTCAGGTTGTGGCCCACAGTTGAACATGTAACATAGTCCAGTTGTGCTGTGAAAGTGTAGCATTGTCAGAAATGTATTATGACTGAGAGTGAAATTGAAGTTCAATCTCAGACATAGGAAATCTCAATCTGCCACTGAAAGAACAAAACATTTAAGTTGAGGCCATCATTTATTCCTGAGCTAGCATCATATATCTTTCAACTTTTATTGCAGTTTGTAAGGCTGTGTTATGTTCTAATTCACTGCTACATTTCCCTGCATGACACTGACTTCGAAGATACCTTAAAAGTACTGAATTGGTTATGAAGATGGAGGACATAGAACAGTTTGAACGTAAGTTCATTCATTCGTACAGTTGTAGAACTGTACTGTCCTTTCCTCTGGATTTCTTCCTGCAGAAAAACATTTTGAGGAAATTGTCCTATACTGTGTGTACTTCCTGCCACTCTGTAGGGCAGGATATTATTAAATTGGAAAAAGTGCAGGAAAATTTACAAGCATTTTACCTGGGCTGGAGGGTATGAGTTCTAAGGAGAGACATGGTAGGCGGAGACTTTTTCACTGGAGCTTAAGAGTTTGAGGGGTGACGTTATCGAGATTTTTAAAATCATGAGGGACATAAATATGGTGAATCGCAAAGGTCTTTTCCCTCGAGTCGGAGGTGGGCAGAGGGGGTGGGATTGCCTTGTTGGCTAAGAATAGAATTAAATCTACGGCACTGAATGACACAGGGTCAGAAGATGTGGAGTCTGTGTGGGTGGAATTGAGGAACTACAAAGGCAAAAAAACTATAATGGGAGTTATGTACAGACCTCCTAACAGTGATCAGGACCAGGGGCGCAAGATGCACCGAGAAATAGATAGGGCGTGTCAGAAAGGCAAGGTCGCTATGATCATCGGGGACTTCAATATGCAGGTGGATTGGGTGAATAATGTTACTGGTGGATCCGAAGAAAAGGAATTCATGGAATGTTTGCAGGATGGCTTTTTGGAACAGCTTGAAATGGAGCCCACGAGGGAGCAGGCTATTCTGGACTTAGTGCTATGTAATGAGCCAGACTTTATAAAAGACCTAAAGTAAGGGAACACTTAGGAGGCAGCGATCATAGTATGGTAGAGTTTAGTCTGAAGTTTGAAAGAGAGAAGTCAAAATGGGATGTAATGGTGTTAGTTAAATAAAGATAATTACAGGGGCATGAGAGAGGAATTGACGAAAATCGACTGGAAGCAGAGCCTAGCGGGGAAGATAGACCAACAATGGCAGGAGTTTCTGGGTGTAATTGAGGACACAGTACAGAGGTTCATTCCAAAGAAAAATTATCCGGGGTGGGATTAGACAGCCATGGCTGACAAAGGAAGTCAGGAAATGTATCAAAGAAAAAGAGACAGCCTATAAAAGTGGCCAAGAGCACTGGGAAATCAGAAGATTGGGAAGGCTACAAAAACAAACAGAGGATAACAAAGAGAGCAATAAGAAAGGAGAAGATCAAATATGAAGGTAGGCTAGCTAGTAATATTAGAAATGATAGTAAAAGCTTCTTTCAATACATAAGAAACAAAGGAGACACAAAAGTAGATATTGGGCCATTCCAAATTGATGCTGGAAGGCTAGTGATTGGAGATAAGGAAATAGCTGAAGAACTTAATAAGTACTTTGCGTCAGTCCTCTCAGTGAAAGACATGAGTAGTATGCCAACAATTAGGGAGAGCCGGGGGCAGAGTTGAGCATGGTAGGCATTACAAAGAGAAAGTGCTAGAAAAGCTAAAAGGTCTAAAAATTGATAAATCTCCTGGCCCCGATGGGCTACTTCCTAGAGTTCTGAGGGAGGTGGCTGAGGAAATAGCGGAGGCTTTGGTCGTGATCTTTTAAAAGTCACTGGAGTCAGGGAAAGTCCCAGACGATTAGAAAATTGCTGTTGTAACCCCCTTGTTTAAGAAAGGATCAAGGCAAAAGATGGAAAACTATAGGCCGATTAGCCTAACCTCGGTAGTTGGTAAAATTCTAGAATCCATTGTTAAGGATGAGATTTCTAAATTCCTGGAAGTGCAGGGTCAGATTAGAACAAGTCAGCATGGATTTAGTAAGGGGAGGTCGTGCTTGACAAACCTGTTAGAATTCTTTGAAGAGGTAAGAAGTATGTTAGACCAGGGAAACCCAGTGGATGTTATCTGTCTACAATTCCAAAAGGCCTTTGATACGGTGCCTCACAGGAGGCTGCTGAGCAAGGTGAGGGCCCATGGTGTTCGAGGTGAGCAACTGGCTTGGATTGAGGATTGGCTGTCTGACAGAAGCCAGAGAGTTGGGATAAAAGGCTCTTATTCGGAATGGCAACCGGTGACAAGTGGTGTCCTGCAGGGTTCAGTGTTGGGGCCGCAGCTGTTCACCTTATGCATTAATGATCTGGATGAAGGGACTGGGGGCATTCTGGCGAAGTTTGCCGATGATACGAAGATAGGTGGACAGGCAGGTAGTACTGAGGAGGTGGGGAAGCTGCAGAAAGATTTTGACAGTTTAGGAGAGTGGTCCAGGAAATGGCTGATGAAATTCAATGTGAGTAAATGTAAGGTTTTGCGCTTTGGAAAAAAGAATACAGGCATGGACTATTTTCTAAATGGTGAGAAAAATTCACAAAGCAGAAGCACAAAGGGATCTGGGAATGTTGGTCCAGGATTCTCTGAAGGCTAACTTGCAGGTAGAGTCCATAATTAAGAAAGCGAATGTAATGTTGTCATTTATCTCAAGAGGGTTGGAATATAAAAGCAGCGATGTGCTTCTGAGGCTTTATAAAGCTCTAGTTAGGCCCCATTTAGAATACTGTGTCCAATTTTGGGCCCCACACCTCAGGAAGGACATACTAGCCCTGGAGCATGTCCAGCAGAGATTCACACGGATGATCCCTGGAATGGTAGGTTTAATGTACGATGAACGGCTAAGGATCCTGGGATTGTACTCATTAGCGTTTAGAAGGTTGAGGGGAGATCTAATAGGAACTTACAAGGTAATATATGGTTTAGAAGGGATGGACGCTAGGAAGTTGTTTCCGTTAGGCGGGGAGACTAAGACCCGTGGGCACAACCCTAAAATTAGAGACGGTAAATTTAAAACAGAAATGAGACGACATTTCTTCAGCCAGAGAGTGGTGGGCTTGTGGAATTCATTGCCACGGAGTGCAGTGGAGGCCGGGACGTTGGATGCCTTAAAGGCATCCATCAACAAATTCTTGATCTCAGAAGGAATCAACGGGGAGAGTGCAGGGACGTGGAGTTGAAATGCCCATCAGCCATGATTTAAATGGCGGAGTGGACTTGATGGGCCAAATGGCCTTACTTCCACTCCTATGTCATATGGTCTAAGGGGCATAATTTTAAGGTGAGAAGAGAAAGATTTAGAAGAAACCTGAGGAACAATGTTTTCATGAAAAGCGTGGTTTGTACTTGGAGTGAACTGCCAGAGGAAGCGGTAGATGTAGATCCAGTTCGAACATTTCAAAGACATTTGGACAACGAATAATAAAGGTTTAAAGGGATATGGGCCGAGTGTGGGTAAATGTGACTCGTTTAGTTTGGGAAACCTGGGTGGCACGGATGAGTTGGTCTGGTTTCATGCTGTGTGACTCTAAATTGAGCATGGTGTTTTAGAAATTGCTTACTTAATCATAGATGACTCATTGTTCCAGTTTCCCTGGGCCTTAAGTTTGCATTAATTTAGTTTCTCTTTTTGCTTGTTTACGAAGAAAATGCTTACCTTGTGCATCTTTTAGATTGCTTTTTCACTATATTGTAGAAGGATAGTCAATTTTCTTCCATTGAAACATGGCTGTTTCTGTAATAATGTCTGAATTAAATAGCGTTAATAGCATACTGCTCTTTTAGGTTGTACATTATCTGAGGAAAGGACTGTGTGACCAAGCTTGAATTTTGTCTTGTTTGGAATGCTGAGCGTTGTGGTGTGCAAGAGTTATTGCTCTGAATTTCCCATCAAGACAGCGATGCAACTGAAATTGGGCATTCTGAATGTTTACGACATAATCCATATTTTACATGTCTATTGTACAATAGTAACAGGAATATTTGCACTGCTCCCATGCCTTTCATGCTCACAGGATGTTCCACAACATTTTCAAGACTTTGAACCTCTTGAATTATTTTTGACTTGTACTGACTTTTGAAATGTAGGAAATGTAACAACCAGTTTGTGCATAGCAGGTTACCGCTAATACTAATGCGATCATGACCTGGTAATCTGTTGTTTGATTTTGATTATGAAAGAATATTTGATAGCAAACCAGGGGTAATGTGATTGAACTTTTTATTTCAAAATAGTGCCAGGGGATCTTTTGATCCTTTTAATTGCACCGGAGAGGAACGATTAATGATTTAATATAATCAGATGTATGTCACCTTGGTTTTTTTTTGGTGCATAGATTTAAATTTGTTTTTATATTTAAATTTTATTGTCAAGTATAGTGAAAACCATGCAAAATCACCATTCTCCAGCACCATCTTAGCACAGGCTTAGAAACAAGGAGAAATAAAAGAAACAACCAAAAGAAAAGGAAATGCACAGATCACTACCCCGTCACGAGTCCTTGCTGCCTGAAAAACAAAGCCACAAACTCCACCCCTCAGTCTGTGAACATTGAGGTATCTTCAGCCTGTGCATGTTACTGCAGCTGGAATGCCACCGCATCTGCTGTCTGGTACCTCGGCCCAATTGTGACCTGGAACTGCACTGCCTCTACAACCGTGTCGCCATTCTTTGTTGGTGCCATCTTGCCTACACTGACATGATGGGATTGAAAGCTCCACCTTCCACTTGAACAAGTTGTACCATTAACTAAGTCAAGTGTTAGAATATGTACCTGTAAGCTTTGTTCTTTGACTACTGGACCAAGACACAGACTGACTTATTTGGCCAGAAATTGCACAGTATTACAGCGAACATCAAAGTGGTACTGTTGTGTATTGATGTCTTCAGATAAAAATACTTGTAACTATTTTATTTTAGATAATTTTAAAAAATTTTCAAATCCATGCATGCAGAATTAAGCTGCAATTAATGGAGTATTACATGAACCGCAGGAGAGGAGTAGGTGACTTTATTTGTTCATTTTGACCAGTTTCATTTCTTTGCTGACCTGTTGCCGATGAATGTGGTTGGGGTGGGTGATTCTAGGCGGGATGCTCCTCGCAGGGTCGGTGTAGACTTGGGCTGAGCGACTTGCTTTCATAGTAGGGATTCTACAATTTCTATGATTTCTATGACTTTTTAAAAATATATGTGATGCCTAGTTATTTTCTCATCAAAGACGAACATAATCAAGTCTTCAATCTGGTTTGGTGGAGGAGTGGGGTAGGAGGAGGAAAAAAAAAAGCAGAAAACTGTCCAAGGTTGAAAAAGGACAATTTTTTTTGGGAGTTTTTGCTTTGAAAGTTGTTCATAATTATAGAATATAGGAGGTAAACTGAGAACGGTCTTCACTTGAGTGGGGAATGTCATTTTGTATCTGATGGATTAATAATTAGTTGAACAATAAGCAGTCTATTTCCTTAAAATTTGCCTGTCATAATTTTAACCGTCATCATATGGGCAAACAGCTTCCTGACTATCAGTCTTATTCCACGACAAAGTCCTTGGTAAAGATTCAAGTTTCAGAGCATTATTATAAATTCTTCCTTTAGTCTAAGTTTTTATTGGTGACCTACCAGTTGGAGGTAGAGTTATGGAGAAACTTTGGAGAGCACAGACTGTTACATTTTCTTATGTATTATCGCATGAGTATTCTTATTTCAATTCACCTGAGTTTTCCCAAAACATTTTCATTCAAATACAGTGAATCTTCGTTTTTGCTCAAAGAATTGCCTAAAGAATTTAAACAAGTAACTGTCCCTGACATTGTGCTATATTTGACCAATTACATCATCTCAACCACCTCTTTTGAGCCATCCCAACACCACACTAATTTTAAAATTCCCATCTTTGTCAATAATATCATCTCATTCCATCCCTCATGGAAACATCCTGTTCAGATAGGAGAACTTTGGGCTCTCCTTTTGTTTATTTTCCCCACCGGCACCCCTTTGCTGTTGAAACCAACCGTTCAACCATTTATAGCTGAATGTGTCGCATACTCCATTCATTTGTGATGTGTACGTAACTTGAAGGCTGTGTGTCATAAACTGCCGTCACTAGGTACCTTAAACACAGTTTATGATGTACTATTTCCGTTATTTACATTTTAGCTACAAACATCAGCATTTGAGATTACGCAACCCTATTTTGTGTGCTAGTTAAGACGTTTTTGATAAGTAATCTTATCTGCAAGTAAAGACCTGACATTATTGTTTCACCAAGCCTCCTTGTATGATCGGTTCTTCTGTTTGACAGAAATGTAACAAACACAAATCTCCATCTGACCATGTTTGTTTGTGTATACCAGGCATTGCCCACCAAATAATCCTGCTCACTAACATGGCCCTAAAGCAAACCAATCCATGCTGTCTGGATAGATGAGAACCAAATATTAATGTAGACATAGCAAGCTGCATATAGAAATTATACTGTTAATGTACATTTAGCAAGTAAGTTTATGGAAGACCACTTTATATTTTGTGTAATTCATTGCATGGTTTCAGAATACATTTACCTAGCCTGACACTTCAGACTTTTGAGGCAGAAGTGCACTTTCTAAACATTACTGACCTCTGAATGCTGACATCAGTGTTTGTAGGGGTAATCCAAATATTCAGCAGGTACCAAATCCAGTTTCAAAAATGTATTGGCAAGGGGAGAAAATTGAATCCTCTACTGCACAAGAAAGCGGTGCACACAAAATATTCGTAGGAGTGACCATCAGAATTCAATCCAGAAAAAAAGTGAGGTAATGTACTTGAGGCCCAACAAGCTAGGTGATAAATACATGATGAACAATACGACCCTGAAAAATATTGAAGATCAGAGGGACACTAGCACCTGCAAAGTAATGAATGCAGCTAGGCAGTTAGTAAGGCTGTTAACAAGGCATATGGGATACTTGTCTTTGTTAACTGAGCCATAGGATATGAGAGCAATAAGGTTACGCTGGAAAAGTATAAAATGCTCATTTGGCCACAACTGCTCGCAACATTATATAAATAGTATGATTTCACTGGAGAATGCGCAGAGGAGATTAATGAGGACGTTACCTGGGCTGAAAGGTCTCTGAGAAAAGATTGGATAGACAGGGGCTGTTTCTTTGGTCAGTAGAGGTTGAGAGGGTAACCTAACACAGTGTTACAAAGTGGAGGTTCACCCTGTCTCGGAGAACCAGAACCAAAACCAAAGCACCCAGAGAGGAGTACCTCGCTCGAGAATCTATTAAAAGGAATGTGATGAGTGGCAAACCTGTCTTCCAGCAACTTCTGTTGGTTAAATAAATCCCTGACACGGACTTCACAATCAACAAGTAACAGTTTGTTTATTTAACTGTAACGGTGAACAAATTGAACTGAACTATTAACAAACTGAATAAATCCCTTTTAACTACTAACTATTCCTGAAAAACACAAGATTCTAATGGTATGCTGTTCCAATAAGTACATGTCCCATTTATATAACAAAACAATAGAATTTAGTCTCCCGAAATTACAGCCAGGTTATGTCTTCTGAAGTGTTCTGTGCCTTCTCTGTCTATTCTTTGGTCAGGAATCCTAGCTAGGAGTGCTGTGGCACCGTTGTTAATAGATTATGCTTTCTCTAAGAGCTGAGAGTTGTTATCTCTAGCACGTAGCAGTTAGCTCTACCGATTTTTTTTTTAATTCCAACTGCCCCTTTCATTTATACCTCTGATGTATAAATTTCTGATAACCGTATTGGTCCTAGGGTGTCAAAGCCATCATGTTCACATTTGATTGGCTGTTGGTATCTAAGTGCCTGGTTCAAATTGGCTAAATTCAAAAACCTGTTGTCTTGATAAAAATGCTGCTTGGCCTGCTAACAGTTCAGCCTTTCATGCACATGTTTCAATTTGGGCTCTGTCTGTACTTAGAAACTTTCAAGCGGCTCACAGACAACTCCAAGCATAGAAAAAGCACAGTCTTTTAAAGGGACCATGCTTTGCTTGCCCCCTAGCATTTTACAAATGCTAAATTCCAGCGTTCTGTTTCCCAATCCACAAATACCCTACACCACTTCACAATAATTGGTGTATACACTTTTGAGCATTGGATGGGAAGGCACTTTTTCGATTTATTAGAGGGGTCATTAACTGGAGGGCATGGCATGGATTTAAGATTAAAAATAGAAGCCTACGAGGAGAGTTAAAGATTTCCTTTTACCCAGTGGATGATAAGAATTTAGTACTTGCTGCCTAAAAATGTGGTTGAGTCAGAAATTGTATTATATTTACACAGTATTTAGATATTCACTTGCATTTCCATAGCATTAAGGCCAATGGGCCAACCCCTAGAAAAAGGGATTTATGTAGTCACATTGTTGACCAACATGGGTGTGATGGCCAAAAAGGCCTTGCTATGTGCTGTAAACACCTGTGTGATTGTGCTATTGAAATGTGACACGTGGCTATGCAGATCAAGAATGTCCAAGTTTGATTCTAGTCTTGATTATGCTGAGGATAGTTGGGAGATCAATGAATACAAACAATAGCGCTCATCAGGTGACTAATGCTGCATAGGCTATTGGTGTTAATATTGACCTTTTAAGTTCATATTTGATAAATAGTTGTAAAGAACATACATCAAACATCTGTGAAATTGCCGTAGCTTTAGTTATTCCTTTCAGCAAGACATGCACTGAACACATTTGTAAGTAATTCATGTGTGCTCTCTTATTTCAGTGGTGTGCAACAATTTCAATGTAAATTTGATAACTTAGAGCACAATTTCATTTGATTTATGCCAAGTTGTTAGCTTTTGGTTTTTGAGTATATTTGAATGTATAGGCAATTTTAACTCTCCTTTGATTTGGGATCTAAGAATTACAATTGATACTTGCTCTCATTAAATTCAAGAATTTTAACCAAAACAGTTTCAAATAAACAATTCACTTAACTTCAAGTGATCCAAGTGATGACTGTCAGTTACATAGGAGTGATCTTTGGATCTTCCTGCTTGATTCACCTAGACTTTTTTTTAGCAGTTTGATGTGTAATTTCAGTTCCCACATCTTGAATGAGACTTGTATCGAATGTTTATACATGAAATATACTTTATTGAAAAGGCTCAAGCCCTCTCTTCTTCTTAAATGCAAATTTGTTAGATAGGTGTAATTTGCTGCTGATTGTTCGCATATTCCCAAGACACCTATCATTGACTTAACCACAAGGACTTCAGCCTGGCATGCTTGAACACCTGACTGATTTCAACCTCCACTAATTTAAGGCCAGCTTTCTGCAATTAGCAAGTCTATCCAATCAAATTGTTCGATTCCATAATATTGTTTTGTAATTAGCAAATATTGTACCCATCTGGATTCCACATAACAACCATTACTCTGAATTCTTAATCCATTTACCCTTTCCTTCCAGTCACATCATTATTTTCAGGATGGCATTTGCTTCTGTGTTGAAGGAAACAATTTGGGGGAGACCAGACCAGAAGTGATAGAATTGGCCAGCATGACTTACGTAGGTAGTGGTAATTTGGCTTTCTTGCATGGTTAGCAAGTGTGCAAACTGGCTTTGTTCACTGACCGCAGCATTCAATAATTAAAATAAACAGTAAAAGCATTTTTATTTCTCTTCTATAAGATCCTGGATGGGTTGGGTATGATAGAAGGGGTATGTTTAATATGTTTTACACTCGAGTATGTGTGACATTCATGGACAGCAACTTGACACACAATGTAGTATAAATTAGCCACATTGCATCAATATGAAGGGCATTATGTAATGTAGCTAGTTTATTTTTGGTAGGAAGAATAACAAAGCAAGCCATTGCTTAAAGGGAGAGATACTGTGAAAATGCAGCTCAGAGGAATCTGGATGTTCTTGTGCATGAGACACCAAGTTAATGTGCAGATGCAGCAAGAAATTAAGAATGCAAATAGAGATTTGATTTTTGGAGTAAATTTGTAGCTCGGGTTGTGGGTGTTGAGGTTGGTTGGCTCGCCGACATTTGCTGTTTCGCAGATGTTTCGTTGCCATGCTTGCTAACATCTTCAGTGCAGCCTCAGATGAAGCATCGGTGTGTTTTGCCACCTGGTTTTTAAACTCTGGGGTTCGTTGCGATGGATTGCCTCATTTCCGGGTTTCCTCCATAGTGGAATGTATATGGGGTCGAGTTCAATGTCTTTATTAATAGTCTGCTTCATGGAGTGCCATGTTTCCAGGCATTCTCGTGCTTGTCTCTGCCTAGCCTGTCCAAGGATCTTGGTGTTGTGCTAGTCGAAGTGGTGGTTCTCCTGATCCATGTGGATTGAGATAAATGAGTATTGGTCATGTCTTTTTGTAGCCTATTGGTGTTCATGTGCTCTCCCTGGGACAACACACCGACTCCTCATCAGAGGCTTACACTGAGGATGTTACCAAGCACGGTAACGAAACATCTGCAGAACAACAAACCAGCTTGGCGAGTTTTGATCTTTATTGCTGGATGGGACGCAGGGGGGACTGCACTAGAAAACTTAGTAAAAGAGTTCTGTTACAACTGTATAGGATGTTGGTGTGGCCATGCTTGGAGTATTGTATACCCCTTTAGACCCATTTTCATAAAAAGAATATATTGGCATTTGCTTGTAATTAAGATATTCATCAGCCTGATTCCAGAGATGAGTGGGTTGATTTAGCAAGAATGATTGACTATACAGTTAAGGCTTTTATTCACTAGAATTTAGAAGAATGATGGGTGATCTTACTGAAACACCCAATATTCTGAGGGTACTAGTAAAGATAGATGTTGAGAAGATGTTTCTACTAGTGGGCGAATTTCAAACTAAGGCCATAATAACAGAATAAGGGACCGCTTATTTAAAACCAAGATATGAAGGAATTTCTTCTGGACCTTGGGGTCAGTGCCTGCCATTTTCGTCTTCACAGAGTTGAGGGTGGACTGCAAAATATTTCGAGGAGGTGGGTAGGCTTTTGAAGACGATCATGAGCTGGCATGAAAAACCAAAAGATTTAGGAGCAGGCTGAGACAGTATAGCCCATTGAGTCTGCTCCAGCAGTATGACTCTGGCTATTTTTTCACCCCATTCTCCTGCCTTTTCCCTGTAACCTTTTTGATCCCCTTATTCAAGAACCTGACAGTCTACATTTTAAATACATTGATTTGGCCTCTGTAGCCTTGTGTGGTAGTGAATTCCACAGATTCTTCATCCTCTCGCTGAATAATTTGCTTCTGATCTCACCTCTGAAAGGTTGTTCCTTCACTCTGAAGCTGTGGCCTCAAGTCTGAGTCTCTCCTACTCGTGGCAACATCTTCTCCATGTCTACTGTAACCAGACATCTAAGTATTCACTCAAATCACACCTCATCCTTCAAACTTCTGACCCAGAGTCCTCAACTGTTCCCCATGTAACAAACCCTTCACCCCCAAGATCATTTGTGTAAAGCTCCTTTGGATCACCTTCAAGGCCAGTGCATCCTTCCTTGGAGTTCAGAACTGCTCAGGGCATTCGAAGTGCGGTCTGGCCAGACCCTTTATACAGCCTCGGCAGTATAACCCTGCTCTTGTATTCTAGTTGTCTTGAAATGAATGTTAACATTGTCTTTGTCTTTGCCTTCCTAACTGAAAACTAAACCTGCATGTTTATCCTTGAGAAATTCCTGAACTAGGACTCCGAAGTCCTTCTGTGCTTCTGATTTCCAAAACTGTTTCCCGTTTAGAAAATCGTCTGTACCTCCGTTCTTCCCACCAAAGTGTGCAACTTCACACTGTCCCACATTATCTTCCCTCTGCCACCTCTTGCTGAGTCTCCTAGCCTAAGTCCTTTTCCACCTCCCGCTGTTCAACACTACCTGTCCCTCCACCTATCTTTGTGTCATGTGTAAACTAAGTAACAATGCCCTCAGTTCCTTTGTCCAGATTATTAATCCCTCGCTCCTTCTCCCCCTCCTCTCGCCTCTCCCTCTCTTCCTGCCCCTCCTCCCTATCCTCTGCCCTGCCTGCCGGCCACCTCCCCTTCGCTTATATTTAAATATTTACCTAGTTAGCATTTATAGCCAATTTTTAATACTGTTCAGAATACAAAAAGTCTGCCAACCCAGTTTTTTTTAAGTGAAGAAAATTGAGTTCGTATTGAAAGCCTTATTTGGTAAAGATGTAAAGTAGATTAACACACTTAGAAATGTAAATATTTAGACTTTGATATTTCAAAGTGACCAAACATGCGTACACATCAGTTAAAAGAATAATTAACTTCCTTTGTAGAGATTAACTTTGCCAAAAAACATTTCGACCAAATACTTGCCAACTTCCATAGAATAAAAGGATAAGATATGAAATGTTTCTAATGGCTTTGAGACTTGTAAACTGGAACATGTGGATAGATCTCTGTGTGCTTATACACACACGCAGACGCATACAAAGACCAACTGAAGAAGTCCTAGTGAAAACTGTTATATGCAGAATCAGAAACTGTATGTTCTTCTAAAAGCTAGTTTGGGAGAATAGCTATTTAGGTTTTTCAACACACCTCAATAAGGTTTTTCAGGAAGGTGGCAAATGTTGAGCTTGGGGCTCTTAGTAGTTCACCGGTAATGCCCATACTTAACTCAAACAATATAAATATAGCCACAGCCCCTGAAGGCCATAAAGCAAGTCACATGTCTCAGTTTAAGTGGTTTTGCAAGACAAGTGTTCCATGTTATCCTTTGCATATATCCTTCAAAAAGTCTAAATATCTCCTCAGTACTTCAAATGAAACAATTTTCAGATGAGACTTTATAAAAATCAATAATGGAAGTGCCTTCATAACAGCAGTCAAGATAAATTTCAGAGAGTTAAATTTTGGTTGATCAATTGCTTTGAATTATTTTTGAGGAGCTAACTGGACCTGACAAGTATGTTGGATCTCCTGCATGCAACTAGCATCCCAAAAGATATTTGATCAGATGTCATATACACTACTAATGAAGGAGGTCATAGCGTCCAGAAACAAGGGGCAGTAATTAGAGCATGTAACTCTCAGGTTTAAAGACAAAATAGAGTGTAGGGTTAATGGGTAACTCATGATGATATAAGCTATACATGGAGGATTGAGATGAGAAATTTCTTCACCCACAGACTGGTGAGCCTGTGGAATTTGTTACCTCTAAAGCAGTTAATCCCAAAACATTGTATGATTTCAAGGAATTGGACATAGCACTTTGGAGCTAAAGGAATCAAGGGATATTGGAGTGGGTGGTAGGAATGGGAGCAGGTTATTGAGTTGGATGACCAGCTATGACTGGTGGAGTAGTCTCACAGGACTGAATGGCCTAATCCTGTTCCTGCTTTCTACATAAACAAATGTGAAGGATCTGCTATTGTTCACAGTTTTGATTTTTGGAATCAAAAGCAACAGTTGTAAAAACTTACATGCGAAAACATTGGGAGGGATTGTCAACATTGAAAAGAACGGTTTCTTTAAAACAAAATCATGGAACTTGAAAAATATGCATATGTAATTGGTAAATGAATTTCAACATGAGTAAATGTGATTTATTGATAAGTAAACCATGGGGTTCCCATAGTGCATTGTACAATATTTAAAGCAACAAAACGGGCTCTTCAATCAAACTGGTCCAGTGTAAAAGAAAATAATCTCAATTGTCGAGGACTAAAGGGATTGGACAGTGCTAATTTATGAAAAAGGTACGACACTAAATCAATAAAGCCATTACAAACCAGCCAAAAAAGGTTATTTCTTAAAAAGATAGAATTCAAAGTAGAGGAGTGAAATCAAAATTGTATTGAACCTTGGTTTATCTACACTTGAGTACAGTATGCAGTGTGATCATCTTATAAAAAGATGCAAAAATTATCGAGCTATCTGATGCTAGAACTCCACGGTTATACCATTAAGAAAAAAGGGCTTGTATTTGTGTGGCTCATTTCATGACTTCTGGAAGTCCCAAAGCATTTTTACAGTTAGTGAATTAATTTCAAAGTTTCATGTAGGAAACCCAGCAGCCAATGTGCATATTATCAGCTTCAACAGTCACCAAATGGTTGGAGTCATATGGCACAGAAGGAGGCCATTTAACCTATTGCTGTGCAGAGGACTTGTATTGGCATGATCTATTTGGCTGTAACTCTATAGCCATGCAAATTTTTCTTTTGCTAATCAAATTTGCTTTTAAACAATTTATTGTCTCAGCTTCTTCCACCTTCTTTGGGAGCAGGTTTCAAATATAAAATAGACAAAAATGTTTTTTTCTCCATCACCCTTGCATCTCTTGCCCAAAACCATTAGCATCTGTTCCCCCTAAGATCAGCTAATGCGAATGATACTGCCCTCCTTTCCTGTCTGAATTCCTCAAATGTATTGCTGGCAAAATACTTTACCAGAACCTGATGTTGGTATCCTTCAAATCCACCCCTGCCAAAACACCAAAGAAGGCTCTTAGCGAAGTCACAAATGACACACTATATCACTGACAAAAGTAAACCTTCCTTCTCGACTTGTCTGCAACCTCTGGCCTGATTGACGACTACATCTTCTCCCAAACCTCTTCACTGACAAATGTTCTAATTGACTTGGCCAGAGATTCTTTATACACTTTGGGAGCAGTTAGGTTTGAACTCTGGTGTCCTGGCTGAGAAATAGGGTCATTATCATTGTACCACAACAAGAGACCTGTATCCCTCCACACTGTCAACCAACGGTGTGTGACTGCTGTCACCTGGTTCCTTTCTTAACTAATCTCTCCTAGCTATGATATCACTTTCGGGGACTTATCTTCTTGCTTCTGCGGTGTTATCCATGGTTTTCCGCAAGGATGTATCATGCTCCTTCTCCGTCCCATTTCTCATTTGCATGTTGCCCTTCGTGACTTGATCTGAAAAGTGTTAATTTCTACTTCTAAGCTGATGGCATACAGTGCTGCCTTACAACAACCTCTCTTGACTCTTGCACTGCTAATAAATTATACTGCTTATCAAAAATCAGTGCTGGATCTTTGCAGTTCATAGTGACAAGATTGAGCTTTTTTATTACTGTTACCCTCTCAAAACTCCACCCTCCTCTCCTTGTCAGTAGACTGACACTAAGCCAGCTTGTTTGTCATCTAGGTGTTGCAGTTGAGCTTCTGGAGTACATTTACATTGCCTGTTTTGCAGGTCTATACCATTGTCTAACTTTTCTCATGTAGCTGCCTATCTGCTGCTAAAGTTGTCATTAATGCCTTGATCATCTCCTGGCTGGCCTCCCACATTGTGTCCAATGTAAGGTGAGGCGATTGAAACTTTGCCTGTTCCTTAACTCTGATTAAATCCCATTCACCGAATCACCCTTGTGCTTCTTGACCTACCATCTGGTCAAGCAGCAACTTTTAAAATTCGTGTCTTTGTTCCAGAATCCTTCCATGGCTTCACTCGGCTATCCCTGCTCTCCGGATAGACACCAAAGGTTAAAGGTTAGATAGCTAAAATACAGGTGTATACTTTTCTAATCACTATTTTATTCAACTTGCACCACAAAATTTCAATATGTCGGAGTTGTTTTTGAAATATGTGTACCCAGTTCTCACCCAATTATCCATCAATTATCATACACTTGTTTATGAATTCTATTTCATTTTTGGCAGCCCTGCCAGACTGTACTAGACATTCACCATTATTATTTATGAAAGAAGTTAATATTCAATAATGAAAAATTAACAAAACAAAGATAGTGTTAACATTTTCCATTTTATGCTCATTTGAATTCCAAATGTCCTTTTTCCCGTTTTAGCATTTTTGAAGTCTGCTCCTTTCTAGATTAAAGCAATCAAATTATCGAATGTTGCTTTTGGCTTTCAATTTTGGAACTTCTCTGTCCTCAATTTATTTTAAACTGCAATACCAATCCCTTTTTTCACTCGTGCATTTTGTCAGATGTATCAATGGACATAAGATCAGTGAAGTACACCGTGTGTAATAACCGCTGAATCTTTGTTTTGTAGAATTTCTTCCAATATTTTTGTGAATAAATACGCTACATCTACTACCTCAACAACAGTGTGAATTTCTGCTGAAAAAGTACTTTTGACTGGTTGATCTTTTTAACTCTGCAACCTGAAAAGCATTCACCACCCATCCCAAAAGAACAATAAACTCTCCTGCACTTAAGAACCCATCACAGGTATGCGAAAGAAATATCACTAAAATAATCAGGTGCATGTTCCTGGAAGTTCCCAATTCCAATGATTGAGTTTTGAAATTTCTATGTTGTGTATTGAATTTTTTTTGTCATGTTTTCTACCTTGAGATCTTTTGTAGTCATACTCAACTCTTAAGATTTCAAAACTGGCATCTGGCCTTGTTTGGGCGCCCAACCAATACACTCTTCCAATTAGACTTGCAGTCCCTTAATTATAGTTTTGGAAGCTGCTTTATCTTTTTCTGAGGCTCTATTCTGAATTGCAAACAGCTAAATGTTTTCTGCAAAAACACATAGATACCAGAAGTTAAAAGTTGGTTAGATAGTGTCCAGACATCTGTCTTTTTTGCCAGTTTTATTCCAACTCCCACCTCAGAAAACTCTGTTACTTCTGCATATAAATCCAGTTCTTACTCCATTATCCCTTAAACATATAATCACCATCATCTAATTTCATTTGGTCTTGGACGGCCCTGCCCATAACATTCTCTGTAAGGTGCAAGACCACTCAGGATCTGTGTGTGCCAATTGACATGGATTTCTGGTTCCAGAAGTTGTTACTGTAGACCTTGGACATCTGTGCAGCAACAGGAATAATTTAGTGAGTGTAGCCTGTCAGACCCTACTACATGATAATATCCCTACTCTGTGCCCATTTACAGACCGTGTAACTTTTGTCTTTAGACGTATATGCAATTCACTTTTCAGAACCAACATTGAATTTGGCCCCAGCACATTGCAGACTTTTAAAAGCCCTGTGTAAAAGGTCAAGTTGCTGTTGATTTTCCATCACATCTCGTTGACCTTTCCTTTTCTAAGGCCAAACATATAATTTTGCCAATCTATTCACATAACTGATCACCCTCTTCGTTATTCATTCATGGGATGTGGGCAGCACTGGCAACACCTGTATTTATTGCCCATCCCTACTGTTAAGAGTCAGTCTCATTGTGGATCTGGAGTCACGTGCAGGCCAGATGGGGTGAGGAATGGCAGTTTGCTTCCATAAAGGCATCAGTGAATCAGGTGAGAGTTTCCTGACAATCGACAACAGTTTCATTATCGTAATTAGACTGTCAACTCCCTTGGAGGGATTTGAACTCAGCTTCCTAGAACATTACCTGGGTGTCTGGATTAATCGTCTAGTGATACTACCACTAGGCCATTGCCTGCCCACTTAGGCAACAAGTTCCGGATCATTTTAAATTGCCTGCATACAAATGGTTCTTCTTTGCATTTCTGCTGTGACTCTTGCTAAAATCTTTTAAAGCTGTGTATTCTGGCCCTTGTACCATCAGCTAAGTCAGAATAAATTTTCTTACCTAATCTATGCATGTCATAATCTTGTAGATCTTCAGATTTCCCCACAGTCATCTTTTCCTCAATGATAATAAACACAGCCTCTCCAGCTAACCTTATTGCTAAAATCCTTCATCACAGAAACCATTTTAGTGTCCTCTGCATCTTCTTGACACACCTATATCCTTCCTAAAGATGGTGATCAGAGTTGGATGTAATGCTTGACCAAAGCATTATAAATGTTGAACGTAACTTCCCTGATCCTTGTGCTCATTACCTCTGTCTGATTTGCAAGATTCTTTATGCTTTACTAGCTACTTCCTTATAATGTCTTCCCATCTTCAAAAATCAGTTCTCATGAATTCCTGTGTTTCTTGCTCTGTACACTTTGTCAGTTGTGCTGAAATATTCTTCCTGTCCTTTCTGCCAAAATATAACACTTTGGACTTCTCTGTCACTGTCTGCTCGTTCTGTTAGCCTACTATATTCTATTACCAGTAGTTTATCATCTTCAGGGCTAGTCATATCTCCAAGTTTATAACTGATGATATGATTTAGCTATTGAAGTAAAATACATTGAGAAGGCAGTGGCGTTTAAGTGAAGTCCTCCGTTCACAGTGGTCCAGACTCAAGAATAACTGTTTACCATGACGTGCTGTCTTCCACTTTCTGACTTTCAAGCAATTTTTTTTTCATCCAACTGAGTTATTCTCCTGATCTATGAGCTTTCATTTTATGAATCAGCCTTTATTGTAAATTGTCAGCTGTTTTCTTGAAGTCTAAATAGGTAACAGCCACTTTGTTTCCTTCTTCAACCTTCTCTGTTATTTCATCAAAAAGTTAAATTAGCTCAGTTAAACCTGATCTGCCTCTTCGAAATTTTTGAAGACTCCTTAATTAAATCAAAACTTCAAATTCCTGGAATCATTCTTAAGGATATTTTCTGTGCTGTTGCTAGAGTTTTCACATCCCTCAATGTGGTGCTCAAAATTGAATACAACAGTCTTGTTGAGGCTGATTCACTGTTTGATAATTTTATCACAACTGCTTTCTGCTTTTCTTTATAAATCCCATATCTGTATTCCTTCTAACTTTTCCAACTTTTCTTTCCAACTTCAAGGGTTAGTGCAGCTATCCTGCTCAGTGTTTCTGCTCCTGCATTCCCTTCAGAATCTTAGCATTTGTTTTGAATTGTCCCTCATTGTTCTTGCCAAAATGCATTAACTTACACATCTCCACCTTGCAATTTCATTTGCCACATATTTGTGTAGTCCCTGACTCTGTGTTTGTTGTCTTAAAGTCAATCTTTTATTCTCCTCATTTAGTGTCTCCAAGTTTTGAGCTATCTGCAATTTTTAAAATTATGCAGTTGTGCCGCATTTTAATCTTGGAGGCGGGAAAAGGAACACTGACCTTTGTACTGACACCTGGGAAACTCCACTGTGTAACCACCTCCAATCGAGAAAGCAATTATTCACTGTTCGGAATTCACTTGACTTAGACAGTCTTGTATCTGTTCTTCCATTGACTGTTTTGTATGTTTTTTTTCATGGAGTCTGACTTCTGCTGTACAACCTCTTATGTGATATTTTATCAAATGTCCATGGACACTCAATCTGCTCTGTTACCTCATCAATCAGGTTGATTAAACACTTTGTCTCGAACAGATCTATACAAATTATCTTTCAAATAAATCCATACTTGTCCAAGTGACTATCAACATTGTTCAGGATTATTATTTCTAAAAGGTGACTTGCATTGAGGTTAAACTGATAGGTTAGTAGTTGTTGAGTTTACACTTACACCTTGCTCAAAATAGGATGCAACATTTACAATCCTCAAATTCCTCTGGCACATCTTAGTTTGAAGTTTTTGCCTGTGCTTCCATGGTATTCACCTGTGTTTTCATCTGTATGCCTGAACACATCCAGTCTGGCCCTGATTGTTTATGTATTGCCACCTTTTCTCATTGCCTTATTTTTCATTTGTTTGCTCACTATAATGTTTCAGTTACCTCTGCTTCCATTAGACCATACTTTGCCATTTAACAAGATCACGGCTGATCTGATAATTTCTAAATTCACTTTCCTGCCTTTTCTCCAGACTGACCAGAAATGGCAACATCAATCTTAAAGTAAACTCTCTGACAGAGCCTCCATTGCCTTCTCATCCTGAGAGTTTCAAAGTAGCAAAACATCTAAGAGAATAAAGTTCTTATCTCTGAACTAATAGTATCAACTTATTAACTGCCTCCAGTTTTGGACTGACCACCAAGACAAAACATCTTTTCAGAACCATTCAGAATCTTATACACCTCTATTGTGCCACCCCTGTCTCTTGTTAACTCCAGTGGAATCAAGCCCAGCTTGTTCAAATGATGGAACAACGCTCTCATTCCAGTTATCAATCCAATGAACAACATTTGAACCATCTCCAATGCATTTACATGCTTGAACAAGGAGACCAAAACCACACTGTTTTTCAAAATGTGGCCTCACCAACTCTGTGTATAACTGAAGAATAACCTCCTTCCTTTCATAGACAAACAGGAAGCTGGAAGGACGCAGCAAGCCAGGTAGCATCTGGAGGAAAAGAGAAGTCAACATTTTGGATATTACCCTTCTTTGAGGCTGGATGTGGGAGTAGGGGGAGCTGCAAAATAAGGTGGGGGGCATACTGGTAGTGGAATGGTGGTGATAGGTAGACACCAGTAGTAGGTATGACCTCATTGGTTCATGGGAGTGATGAATCCACTTGGATAGGAGGAGCCAATGGACTTTCAGAAAACATTTGACAACATTCCACATAAGCAATTAATGTGCAAGAGTACAGCGCATAGGAATTGGTGGGGTGGGGGGAGAGCGGCGAAGTGTATTGAGATAGATAGGAAACTGGTTGGCAGAGGGGAAACAAAGAGTTGTGCTCCTGAGATGCTGCTTGGCCTGCTGTGTTCATCCAGCTTCACACTTTGTTATTTTGGATTCTCCAGCATCTGCAGTTCCCATTATCACCAGTAGGAATTAATGGGTCCTTTTCAAATTGGCAGGCAGTAATCAGTGATGTGCTGGGGCCCCAGTTATTCACAATATATCTTAATGATTTAGATGAGGGAACAAAATGTAACATCTCAGAATTTGAAGATATTACCCAGTTGGGTGGGAGGGTGAACTGTGACGAGAATGCAGAGATCTTCTAGCATGATCTGGACAGGTTGGGTGAATGGGCAAATTAACGGCAGATGCAGTATAATTTGGATAAATGTAAAATTATTCACTACGGAAGGAAAAACAAGAAGGTAGGTTACTACACAAAAGGCTATAAATTGGGAGGAGGAAGTGTGCAGCGGGACCTGGGTATCCTTGTGCACCAGTCGCTGAAGGTAAGCAGGCAGTAAAAAAGACAAATGGTATGTTGGCCTTCATCATGAAAGGTTTCTTGAATACGAACAAGGTTGTGTTGTCACAATTGTACAGGGCCTTGGTGAGACGACACCTGGAATATTTTGTGCAATTTCTGAGGAAGGATGCTCTTGCTCTCGAGGGAGCGCAGCAAATGTTTACCAGGCTGATTCATGGATCGCAGGTCTGACGTAGAAGGAGTGATTGACTTGGTTAGGATTCTTTTTGCTAGAGGGACCCGGGTTGGATTCCATCCATCCTCGGACGCCTGTCTGTGTGGAGTTTGCACGTTCTCACCGTGTCTGCATGGGTTTCCTCCGGCTGGTCTGGTTTCCTCCGACTGTCCAAAAGATGTGCAGGCTAGGTGGATTGGCCATGCTAAATTTCCCTGTAGTGTTTGGGGATGGGTAGATTAGATGGGTTGTAGCGGGGTGGGTTTGGGCGGGTGCTTTGAGAATCTGTTTGGACCTTTTGGGCCAAAGGGCCTGTTTCCACACTGTAGGGAATCTATGATCTATGAACACCTTATCTTCCGCCTAAGCATGCTACAGCCCAGAGGACTTAACAATGAGTTCTCTAATTCCAAATAACCTTCCCACCCATCCCTGGCTCCTTTTCCAATCCCACCTCCTGCCTCCCATTCCACCGACTGCCCTCTCCTCCCTTCCAGCTACCAACCAGATTCATCCCTCCCATCACTGACCAAGCCATACCTACTATCGGATCCATCCATCACTACCGTTCTGCTGCTCTCCCCACCGTTGCTCTTTATTTGAAGATACCCCGACCCCCCCCACATCCAGTCATGAAGAACAGTAATACCCGAAACGTTGACTTCTCCTTTCCCTAGAAGCTGCCTGGCTTCCTGTGTTCTTCCAGCTTCTGGTTTATCTACCTTGGGTTCTAGCATATGCTGTCTTCTGTCTCCTTTCTTTTATATTCAGTTCCTCTTGGATAAAATGATGTCACCCATTTGCCACCTTAATTCCCTTCTGCATTTGCATACTAATGATTTGGAAATCTAGTACCAGAGCACTGAAATCCACGTACACTTGAAATTCTGCAGTTATTCTTCATTTGATTAGTAACTCTGCTGTTTTGTTCTACCTGATAAAGTGAATGACTTCACATTTTCCTGGATTATACACCAACTACCAAATTTTTGCCTACGCATTTATCCTGCCAGTCTACTTAAGACACATTTCTGCAAATTGTTTTCTGCAGACTATCAGCCAACTTTTTATCCGTGCTAATATGTTACTCTTAAACCATGAGGTTTTGCTTTCTGTAAAATGGCATCTTTATCAAATGCCTATAGGAAATCTAAGTGTAATTACATTCCAAGCCAATCTTAATTAACAGTGCTAGCCCTCCACCTTTACCCAGTATCCTGTTTTTCTTGAGCGCAGTGTATGTTGCAATCCAAGGGTTCAGTCTGTCATTGTGGAGCAGGTCTCTGTAATGTCTTCCAAATCCTATTCACTTCAGCATGAACTCAGTTAGTATACTTTGTTACTAATCGTATGCAGTTTGAGATTTATTTCTATTTTCTTCCCTTGTCCTCAGTATTTGATACATCATGTCCTTCCATGTTTGATCCCTTGACCCTACTATGTAGTTTAAGGCCCTCTCTACTTTTGTAGCTATGTGATTAACAGCACTTGCTTAGCAAGGAACTGGAACTCACTTCTCCTGCACCAGCTTTTGAGCTACATGTTTGTCTTGTTAATTTTATACACTGTTTGCTAAATCAAATGCTAATCAGATTATGATCCAGAGATTATCAACCTTTAAGGCTCTACTTTGTAATTTAGTGCCTAGTTCCTCTTTGTAGAACCTTTTTCCCTGTTTCTGCCGATGTTGGTACTGACATGGATCATCACCACAGAACCCTCCTGTCTTTCCCACCCCTCCACAAAAAAAATTGCATTGCAAGTCCCTATTCAGACCTGAATAGATGCTTGACGCTCTGGCACGAGGAAGGCATTTGAATTCTCGCTCTTTGCTGCAGAGATTGGTATCAATCTTCCACACTTTCTGTCACCTACTACTCGTTCTCTGATGCTCCCCTCACTTGAATAACTTTCTGTACTGCAACACCATGGTCAATTTGCACATCCACACCGGCGAAGAGAACCTCAAACCTATTAGACAATTGCAGAGGCTTACTCCTGCCCTTTGAACCTCTTAAACTGCCTCACTCACAGTTACACCCTCCTGTCGCCGACTATTGATAAAATCAGAAGACCCAATTGTGATTGCCTTTTTGTACAAGGAATCCAGTAACCTTCCCTTCCTACTGTGTGCTGCAGTGTTTGTAGTTTGGCTTCCAGTTTGTGAACTCTGAGTTGAAGATGCTTAAACTTCAAACACTTAATAATACTTTGCCCTGGATGAAATGGCATCCAGAAGCACACTCGGGCTGCAGTGTTGACCCATCACCTGAACTAACATCATGTAGTTTTCACAGCACTGAAAAAGGTCTTTTGGCACATTGTTCTGTGCCAGTCATCAAGTATGTATATTATCATTACATTTTGTACCATATGGCCCACAGCCTTTACGCAATGGCATTTCAAGTGCTCTCCTAAATACGACTTAAATGTCTTGAGGATTCTTGTGTGTCTGTCCTGTTTTAGGTAGAGAGTTTCAGACATCCAGCACCATCTAGGTGAAAATATTTTTCCTACAATTCCCTGTAAACCTTCTACCCCCTATTGTAAACTCTGTCCCTTGTAAACTTGATCCTCGACTAACGGCAAGTGTTTCTCCCTATCCATGTCCCGCATAACTTTTTGTACACCTCAACCAGGTTCTTCTTAAGCCTTCCCTAAGGGAAACAATCCCAGGCTATCTAGTCCACTTCACCAACACCTTCCACCCCAACCTTCAGTTCACCTGGGCCATCTCCAGCACATCCCTCACCTTCCTGGACCTCTCAGTCTCCATCTCAGGCAACCAGCTTGTAACTGATGTCCATTTCAAGCCCACCGACTCCCACAGCTACCTGGAATACACCTCCTCCCACCCACCCTCCTGCAAAAATTCCATCCCCTATTCCCAATTCCTCCACCTCCGCCGCATCTGCTCCCACGATAAGACATTCCACTCCCGCACATCCCAGATGTCCAAGTTCTTCAAGGACCGCAACTTTCCCCCCACAGTGATCGAGAACGCCCTTGACCGCGTCTCCCGTATTTCCCGCAACACATCCCTCACACCCCGCCCCCGCCACAACCGCCCAAAGAGGATCCCCCTCGTTCTCACACACCACCCCACCAACCTCCGGATACAACGCATTATCCTCCGACACTTCTGCCATTTACAATCCGACCCCACCACCCAAGACACTTTTCCATCCCCTCCCCTGTCAGCTTTCTGGAGAGACCACTCTTTCCGTGACTCCCTTGTTCGCTCCACACTGCCCTCCAACCCCACCACACCCGGCACCTTCCCCTGCAACCGCAGGAAATGCAACACTTGTCCCCACACCTCCTCCCTCACCCCCATCCCAGGCCCCAAGATGACATTCCACATTGGCAGATGTGCAGGTGAACCTCTGCTTAATGTGGTATACTGCATCCACTGTACCCGGTGCGGCTTCCTCTACGTTGGGGAAACCAAGCGGAGGCTTGGAGACCGCTTTGCAGAACACCTCCGCTCAGTCCGCAACAAACAACTGCACCTCCCAGTCGCAAACCATTTCCACTCCCCCTCCCATTCTCTAGATGACATGTCCATCATGGGCCTCCTGCAGTGCCACAATGATGCCACCCGAAGGTTGCAGGAACAGCAACTCATATTCCGCCTGGGAACCCTGCAGCCATATGGTATCAATGTGGACTTCACCAGTTTCAAAATCTCCCCTTCTCCTACTGCATCCCTAAACCAGCCCAGTTCGTCCCCTGCCCCCACTGCACCACACAACCAGCCCAGCTCTTCCCCCCCCCCACCCACTGCATCCCAAAACCAGTCCAACCTGTCTCTGCCTCCCTAACCGGTTCTTCCTCTCACCCATCCCTTCCTCCCACCCCAAGCCGCACCCCCAGCTACCTACTAACCTCATCCCACCTCCTTGACCTGTCCGTCTTCCCTGGACTGACCTATCCCCTCCCTACCTCCCCACCTACACTCTCTCCACCTATCTTCTTTACTCTCCATCTTCGGTCCGCCTCCCCCTCTCTCCCTATTTATTCCAGTTCCCTCTCCCCATCCCCCTCTCTGATGAAGGGTCTAGGCCCGAAACGTCAGCTTTTGTGCTCCTGAGATGCTGCTTGGCCTGCTGTGTTCATCCAGCCTCACATTTTATTATCTATCTAGTCCCTGTTCAGAATTGAATTGTTCATCTCTAGTGTAGCTACGTCATTCCTGAAGTGTGATGACCTGATCTGCATATTATCATTTCCAATTGTGGCCTCATGAACATTGCATAAAGTTGCATCAGAACTTGGTGTGCCCTTCTTTTCAATGCCGTGACTAATAGAAGCAAGTATCCCATATATTGCCTTAACTATCTTATTTACTTGGGTTCTACTGCCTTCAAGGATCCATTGACACGTGCACCAACATCCTTCTGATCTTCTGTACTTCCTATGTCCTACCATTCAATGTATGTTTTCTTGCCTTGTTAGTCCTCCCAAAATGCATAACCACACACTTTTCAAGATTAAATTCCTTTGGCCACTGTTCAACATATCTGACCAGGCTGTGTTCATTATCCTGTAGTATAAAGCTTTCCTCCTTGCCATTTACCAATTTTTTTTGTCTGTTGTTTTGACTGGTAGGTTAATGGTCTAGGTATGAACGCAGGAGGTATAATGTACACTACTATAACAGCAAGGGGCCCTAGCATAATGTTAGAGCCTTTTATAAAGAAATTAACAGCAGAGTTCTTAGACATCCACAACAAAGTCAGCAGGGGTTCGTGAATGGCAGATTGTGCACACAAATTTACAAGAAATCTTTGAGGGAGTCACAAGCAGGATAAATAAAGAGGAAGCAGTGGATGTAATATATTTGGATTTTCAGAAAACAAAAGAAATGCCTTTCATGATAAGGTGCCCATACATCAGGCTACCCAGATAAGATAAGAACTCATGGTGTGGGAGGTAGTATGGACAGAAAATTTTCTAACTAATAGGAGGCAGAGAGTTGAAAAAAGAGGGGCATTTTGAGATTTCACTCTATAACCAGTGTGCCAAAGAAATCCATTCTGGGGCCATAATTACTTATTATACTCACTTAACTTTTCTGCACCATTATGCAGGCTCCTTGTGTCATTTGCAATATTTGCATTCCAGCTTCTCTGCAAACCTGGCTTTCGTACATTCACTTTCTTATTCCAGGTCATTAATAAAGAGGAGGGTTTGGCAGTTCCCATCCATGAAACGCAAAAAAAAACACATCCAAAGTTCATTGGGTTGTAGGGAAGACAAATGGAATGTTTGCCTTTATTTCAAAGGGACTGGAGTATGAAAGTAGGAAGTTTTTGCTTAACCTTTATAAGACTCTGTTCAGTCCATAGCTGCAATACTTTGAACAGTTTTGGTCTCTTTTTATCTAAGAAAAGATATACTGACATTAGAGGTAGTCTGGAGAAGGTTCACTGGGCTGATAGCAGATGTGGAGGGACTGTCTTGGGAGGAGTTGAGTAGGTTGAATCTGTATTTATTGGAATTTAGAATGACAAGTGACCTTTTTGAAGTACACAATATTCTTAGCTTGACAGGGCATACATGGAGAGGTTTCCCTTGTGGGACAGTCTAGAACTGGATGGTGAAATCTCAAAATAAGACGTTTTTTTGTTTAAAAATTAAGGCAGAATTTCTTCTCTGAGAAGGTTGTGAATCTGTGGCATTTTTTACTGTAATGGGGTGTCAAGTCTGTGTCATTAAGTATGTTCAAGGCTATGGTCAACAGATTTTTAATCACTGAGAGAATCAAAATTTATTGGAAAAAGACGAGAAGGTGGAATTGAAGATGATCATATCAGCTGTGATCTCATTGAATGTTGTAACAGACTCTGGTTTGAATGGCCTTTATAACTGTTCCTATGTCTCATGGTCTTATGGAGTCCTAGAGCCTTACAGCACGGAAACAGACCCTTCAATCCAAACAATCCATAATGAACATAATCCCTAATTAAACGAGTCCCACCTGCCTGCTCCTAGCCCATATCTGTATTCGTTCAAACTTTTCCTATTTATGTACTTAAATCTAAGTGTCTTTTAAAAGTTGTAATTGTGACGACATCATTCTAGTCTTTAAGCCATGCATTGTAATCCTTTTCATCCTCTGTCAATTTGCAAATGGTTCGCATAAGAATCCAGAGATTGTTACCTTGTTGAAATTCTGCTTGACTTGTCATATTCCAACAGCAGAGCCTTTGTCCAAATTGGACCTATGTCATTGGTAGTGATGTGAACCATGACCACTGGATCATTCCCTTCCTACTGCCAAGTTCTTCAAAGTTTTTGGAAGATTTTCAGCTTGGGCTGTGGATGAGGTTGTAGACTTGTTCGCCAAGCTGGTGTTTTTGATTGCAGACATTTCATCACCCTGCTAAGTAACACCATTGGTGCATCTCTAGTGAAGCACCAGTCTTCTGTCCTGCTTGTTATTTGTATGCCTCAGTTTGCTGGGGTGGTTGGCATCACTTCTAGTTCTGTTCTTCAGTGCTTTGTATATCGGGTCTGGTTCAATGTGTTTGTTGATGGAGATCCGGTTAGAATGCCAGGCCTCCAGGAATTCCCTGGCATGTCCTGTTTGGCTTGTGATATTACGGATATGTTGTCCCAGTCGAATTTGTCTCTTTTTTTTGTCAGTGTGTACTGAGACCAGTGAGATATGGTCGTGTCTCTTGATAACTAGTTGGTTATTCGTGTATTCCTTATTGTCAGCTTTCTTCCAGTTTGGCCTATGTAAAGTTTCCACAGTCCTTGCTTGGTATTTTTGTGTATTACATTAGTTTTATTGGTTGTGGGTATGGGATCCTTTGCATTTGTCGGTAAGGTGGTTGTTGGTTTGTAGATTGCTCTGATACCTCGGGGTCTGAGTAGTCTTGTGGCCATGTCTGATATGTCCCTAATGTATAGTAGGGTGGCTAGTGTGTCAGGCTATGTTGTAGTTTATTGCGGAGGTAATAGCAAATTGTGCTTTTTGGGTATCTATTCCTTTTAAAAACTCTGTGTAAGTGCTCAGGTTCTGCTTTCTACAATTCTGGGTTGCTGCAGTGTGTTTTGGCTCATTTGAATAATGTCCCGATGCAGGCCTGTTTATGGGTGTTGGAGTGGTTGCTGGACTAATAAAATATCTGGTCCGTATAGGTGGTATTTCTGCATATGCTGGTCTGGAGTTCCCTGCTAATCTTATGTTCCACCATTTTGTTTAGGAAGGGTAACGTGAGGATATTCTGGTGAGGAAATTGCTTGTGTCGGTGGGTTTCTTCTGGTCATGTGCGTTTGATAATCACGAAGGTGTCATCTACGCAGTGGAGCCAGAGTTTGGGTTGGTTAGTGTCCATTCTAGTCTTTGCAAGACCGCCTCTGCTATCAGTCCTGATATTGGGGATTCCATTGGTGTTCCGTTGATTTGTTTGAATGTATGGTCGTTGAAGGTGAAGTGGGTTGTGAAGCACAGATTCAGCAGTATCAGGGTGCTGTCCTTGATGCTGTTGGTGTCATGGAATGTCTGTCTTCCTGATTCGTCCAGCAGTGTGGCAGTTGTGCCTTTGGCTAGGTCAACGTTTATGGGTATTATGTTATGGATCAACAAATACATTGAACTGGACTTGATATACAGACCACTGAAAAGCCAAACCGGAAGTGATGCCAATCACCCCAGCAAACTGAGGCACATAAAAAGCCAGTGGGACAGAACACCAGTGCTTCACCAGAGGCGCTCTGATGATGTTGCTTAGCAATGTGATTGAAACGTCTGCAATCAAACACACCGGCTTGGCGAGCAAGTCTGCATCCTGAACTACAAGCTAAGCTTGTGATCAGAGATAATGGGAACTGCAGATGCTGGAGAATCCAAGATAACAAAATGTGGAGCTGGATGAACACAGCAGGCAAAGCAGCATCTTAGGAGCACAAAAGCTGATGTTTCGGAAAGGTCTAGGCCCGAAACGTCGGCTTTTGTGCTCCTAAAATGCTGCTTGGCCTGCTGTGTTCATCCAGCCCCACACTTTGTTATCTTACAAGCTAAGCTCCAACTGAGAGCTGGACATTGGCCCTGGGTAAACAATATGACATCTGAAATCACATTCTTCGCTGCAGAGAATAACATTAATCATTTGATGATATTGTCCCTTATTATTGTTGCCCACTTCTTACAAGATCACTCTTCCAGATAGCTTCTTTACTGCAGTGCCATGGTCACTTAACACATCAACTCTGAACTCTCATCCAAATTTGTTGAGAGAACTCAAACCAGTTGGACAGCTGCCAACTCTGGGTGACCTGTGCTGCAGCCCTGTGGATCCCTAACATGCCTTATTTATTGTCACGCCCTCACTTCCCTGACCACTGACCAAATCAGAAGACCCTTGCCCTAATGGGTATGACCATCTCCTGGAATGAAGTGTCCACTTAACTTTCCCCTCCTTGACAGTGCTGCATTTTTCTGCAGCTCAGCCTCCATCTCAATAGCTCTGAGCTGTAGTTCCTGAACCTGCGAACATTTGCTGTGGATGTACTTGCTGTAGTTCGTTTCAATATCAAGAAGCTCCCATGTTCTGCAATTGCAACATGTCACCTGCCCTGCCACCTAATTTTTAATTAATCATTATTTATTAATAATTGGTATAGCCTACAATTCCCGGTAAGTGTTGGCACTACCAGTAAATGTTATAATTTTGATAAAACAATGCAGTGCTCTCAGTACTGGTTTAAAATTTGCAGTTTTGAGCAATGCCACTTCCTGCTCCTTTGACTGTCCAAAATTGGAAGTCACATGCTGGAGACTGAGGAAATAATAAATAAGGACTTCATTCTGGCCTCGCAGTGAACTCCCCAGTCAGTGTATTTTATTGGTAATCCTTACTTGATGCTCTTTTCTCCCAATCACTGACTTTGAACCTAAAGTCCACATATATTCACGAGGCCTCTGTCTCACTAAGGCAAAGTTTCCCTCATGTTGAACATGCACCCTTCTATTGTTTTCTAATTTACCGCCTTATTACTTTTGTGAAGGGTATTTCTTGGAAAAATTGAATTCTAATAGAATAAGTTCTAACTTGTGATTTTTTTTCTAATTAGTGGGTATGTAATGCAAGTATGTGAAGAATCTTAGAAATCTTAGAATTCGTGTCTTAAAAAAATGTTAATTAATGATAATAATTAATAAGTTTTACCCTGACTTAAGTTCTAGAAAATTCTAACTGCTGGACTAATGTAACATTTGAATTGTGAAGAAACCAGAAAGCATGGATTGTCACAAGTTTGCGTTTTCATGAACAATATCAAATCAATAAAGGTTTAAATTCTGAAATTGACTCTGCCCAGCATGTTTATTTGGAGGCTTCTGTCTGTGATACAGGCCTTCATGAGACTAATTCATAAAGATCTCGCCTGAACAATAATTACTTGGAGTTATTAATATTGTTATCACTGCCTTTGCTCCTGTTCAAACACGAACTTCTTGTTCTTGCTTTAAAGTCCGTCCCTGGCTTTACTACTCCCAGTTTTAGTCATTTCTTCAGCCTCTGCTGTCTAGGATATCTGGACTTGTATATTCTGGCCTCTGCTTTGATCATACCCAGTTTTATTATTTGACCAATGGTGGCCTTGCTTTCAGTTGCCTAGCCTTAAGCCCTGGAATTTGTGCCCTACACATCTCCATGTCTAAGATAATAAAATGTGAGGCTGGATGAACACAGCAGGCCAAGCAGCATCTCAGGAGCACAAAAGCTGACGTTTCGGGCCTAGACCCTTCATCAGAGAGGGGGATGGGGAGAGGGAGCTGGAATAAATAGGGAGAGAGGGGGAGGCGGACCGAAGATGGAGAGTAAAGAAGATAGGTGGAGAGAGTATAGGTGGGGAGGTAGGGAGGGGATAGGTCAGTCCAGGGAAGACGGACAGGTCAAGGAGGTGGGATGAGGTTAGTAGGTAGCTGGGGGTGCGGCTTGGGGTGGGAGGAAGGGATGGGTGAGAGGAAGAACCAGTTAGGGAGGCAGAGACAGGTTGGACTGGTTTTGGGATGCAGTGGGTGGGGGGAAAGAGCTGGGCTGGTTGTGTGGTGCAGTGGGGGGAGGGGACGAACTAGGCTCCCATTCTCTAGATGACATGTCCATCATGGGCCTCCTGCACTGCCACAATGATGCCACCCGAAGGTTGCAGGAACAGCAACCCATATTCCGCTTGGGAACCCTGCAGCCATATGGTATCAATGTGGACTTCACCAGTTTCAAAATCTCCCCTTCCCCAACTGCATCCCTAAACCAGCCTAGTTCGTCCCCTCCCCCCACTGCACCACACAACCAGCCCAGCTCTTCCCCCCCACCCACTGCATCCCAAAACCAGTCCAACCTATCTCTGCCTCCCTAACCGGTTCTCCCTCTCACCCATCCCTTCCTCCCACACCAAGCCGCACCCCCAGCTACCTACTAACCTTATCCCACCTCCTTGACCTGTCCGTCTTCCCTGGACTGACCTATCCCCTCCCTACTTCCCCACCCATACTCTCTCCACCTATCTTCTTTACTCTCCATCTTCGGTCCGCCTCCCCCTCTGTCCCTATTTATTCCAGCTCCCTCTCCCCATCCCCCTCTCTGATGAAGGGTCTAGGCCCGAAACGTCAGCTTTTGTGCTCCTGAGATGCTGCTTGGCCTGCTGTGTTCATCCAGCCTCACATTTTATTATCTTGGAATTCTCCAGCATCTGCAGTTCCCATTATCTCCATGTCTACCTTGCTTTCCTCCTTTTCACATACTACTTAAGATCTGTCTTTTTAATCAAGCATTTGACCATATCATCTAACCTAACACATCCTTGGATGGCTTGGTGACATTTTTTAAATGTTCCCAGATTTTTTTTATGTTAAAGAAGCAAATTGTTTTTAATATTATGTTGTCATCTTTGCAAAATCAGTTTTGCTTCTAACAAGCAACTTCAAGAAACAGAAAATGAAAAGCCAGAAATTAAAAATGAAAAAAAAAAGCAAAATATTTCAGACGCTGGAATTTTGAAGTAAGAATGGAATATTCTGGAAACATTAAGCTAGTCAGGCAGTAGTATCCATTCCTGCAGAAACAGGAAGGAAAGTTAATGTTTTCAGTTAATGACCTTTGTCATTATTGGTAAGGTTTTGTCTGTGGTGACACGGGTATGTATATTACTGGTATTTCAAACACTTTATGTAATTTGAATGAATCAATGTAAATAACAGTGAACGAGAAATTTTGCAGCCCATTGTTTAATTATCCAATTGTTCTGTAGATTCTACATAGAAAATGTCACTTGACGCAACTGATCAGTGCCATTGTTTATCTAGCACACAAGTCTTACATTCTAATTAATCTATCCCACACTATCAGCATTTTCCTTTTCCTTCTCCCTTCTGTTGACATCAAGCCTCCCTTTCTGTCAGTACTACCTCAACCAGTTCAGTGGCTGAGAATTTCACATTCTCAAACTTTTGTAGGAAGAAATTTCTTCCAAATACTCCTTTGACTTATTAATGGATTTTTAAAATAAATGTTTGCTGAATTAGATCTGCCTGTGTCTCAAAATTTGCCCTGTATTTGCTATTTGCCCATCCTCTGGGACTATTCTTTTTTTCTGTTGAATTTTATATATGGATGTTTGTGCTGCTACGGTCTTGTTCCTAGTTTCTTTGAGCATCAGCAAGTCAAACGACTCAGTCTGTGGATTTGCATTTCGTTTTAAATATGCACTGTATTTTTTCCCTTCTATCTCGACTGTTGTCAATCCACTTGGTCTCCCCAATGAAAACTGAGGCAAAATACCTACTTTTTATCTTTGCCAGTTTAGTAGTATCCTTTCATTGTTTCTCTTGCTCATCCTTTAGTGGCCCTGTCCCTATCTATCATCTCATTTTTGTCAGAAGTGTATAAATACTTGATGACTTCTTTCAGTAACAGGGTGTTTAACATTCATCTAATTTTCATCTGGCTTAATTTATTGTTTATGTACTTTTTTTATTTTAAGGCTTTTTCTTTAGATTAAATTTTATCTTTGTCTCTCCTCAGCTCTGTCCCTTTTAAATATTAGAGACAACAAAGTGTGGAGCTGGATGAACACAGCCGGCCAAGCAGCATCTTAGGAGCACAAAAGCTGACGTTTTGGGCCTAGACCCTTCATCAGAAATGAGGGAGGGGGAGAGGGTTCTGAAATAAATAGGGAGAGAGGGGAGGTGGACCTAAGATGAATAGAGGAGAAGATAGGCGGAGAGGAGAGTATAGGTGGGGAGGTAGGGCGGGGATAGGTCAGTCCGGGGAGGACGGGGGTCAAGGGGGCAGGATGAGTTAGTAGGTAGGAAATGGAGGTGCGGCTTGAGTTGGAAGGAGGGGATAGATGAGAGGAAGAACAGGTTAGGGAGGCAGGGACGAACTGGGCTGGTTTTGGGATGCGGCGGGGGAAGGGAGATTTTGAAGCTTGTGACGTCCACATTGATACCATTGGGCTGCAGGGTTCCCAAGCGGAATATGAGTTGCTGTTCCTGCAACCTACGAGTGGCATCATTATGGCACTGCAGGAGGCCCAGGATGGACATGTCGTCTAAGGAATGGGAGGGGGAGTTAAAATGGTTTGTGACTGGGAGGTGCAGTTGTTTATTGCAAACTGAGCATAGGTGTTCTGCAAAGTGGTCCCCAGGCCTCCGCTTGGTTTCCCCAATGTAGAGGAGGCCACAATGGGTACAGCGGATGCAGTATACCTCATTAGTAGATGTGCGAGTGAACCTCTGCTTGATGTGGAACGTCATCTTGGGGCTTGGGATGTGGGTGAGGGAGGAGGTGTGGGGGCAAGTGTAGCACTTCCTGCGGTTGCAGGGGAAAGTGCTGGGTGTGGTAGGGTTGGAGGGGAGTGTGGAGCGGACAAGGGAGTCGCAGAGAGAGTGGTTTCTCTGGAAGGCAGACAAGGGTGGGGATGGAAAAATGTCTTTAGTGGTGGGGTCGGATTGTAGATGGCGGACGTGTTGGAGGATGATCCGTTGTATCCAGAGGTTGGTGGGGTGGTATATGAGGACTAGGGGAATTCTATTTCGGCAGTTATTGCAGGGGGTGGTGTGAGAGATGAGTTGCGACAAATGCAGGAGACACGATCGAGGGCATTCTTGACCACTGTGAGGGGGGAAGTTGCGGTCCTTGAAGAACGAGGACATCTGGGATGTACGGGAGTGGACTGCCTCATCCTGAGAGCAGATGCGGCGGAGGCGAAGGAATTGGGAATAGGGGATTGAATTTTTGCAGGAAGGTGGGTGGAAGGATGCGTATTCTAGGTAGCTGTGGGAGTTGTTGGGCTCGAAATGGACATCGGCTCCTAAGATGGTGCTTCGCCTGCTGCGTTCATCCAGCTCCACACTTTGTTAGCTCGGATTCTCCAGCATCTGCAGTTCCCATTATCTCTGATCACCCTTTTAAATATTGTTTGCTGTTCACCTAGCTTTTCTCCAATTTCTTTTTCTTCAGTTTATTTATATCCTCATTTCTTCATCGAATGTTGTTCTGTTATATATTTCTTAGGTTTACCTGTATATTTTTAATTATTACCAAAAACCTTTATGATTTTGTGATCATTATTCCTTCTTCTGTGCTTGTTTCACTTGTCAGCTGTGATCCATTTCTTATTCCTGAGTGTAGCAAAAGAGACACTATTCCTGTCCTCCTTGGGTTCATTGTATGTTGGGCCACTCACCACTTTGGTGAATATTGTAAAAATTAATCACATTTCAGGCTTACTCTTGGCAGATTACTTTACTTGAGTGTTTTATTTTGATTATTCCATAGATTTGCCTGCAAAATTGTTCTTACTATTTGGTCTGTACTGTATCCTTAACATGAGTCTTACCTTGGTTTCCTTTATTTCCTCAATGTATTCTTTTGCAGTCTATTTGTTAATTATGCCCTTAGCTTGACAAAAATGTGTTAGAAAAGACCAGAAGACAGGAGAAACAAAGGAAAACATAGAGTATGCTTTGCAAGTGGAATGATGTTAAAAGACAAAGTTAAAGTCATTTTATTTGAATGCATGCAGCATTTTCAACAAGATAGATTATCTTTAGGTGCCACACAGATAATTGGATATGATCTCATTGCCATAGTGGAAATATGCTTGCATGGTGACCATGACCAGGAGCTGAATTTTCAAGAAATTTGATGCTTATGAATAATAAACAAGAAAGAAAAGGAGGTGGAGTTGTACTGACAATAAGGAATGGGATCAGTGTATGCGTAATGGACAATGTGTGGAATATGTTTAAGTGAAACTGAGAAATGATAGGGGGACAGCAGATGTGGGTTAGTGTTATTTACAGGCAACCAAATTGTAATAGTATCGTGGGGCATGACATTAATGAGGAGATGAGAGAAGCTTGTAGCATGAACAACACCGTTATCGTGGATGATTTCAATCTGTATATAGACTGGGTAGACTGAAGCTGTGGAGGATGATTTTCTGGAGCAGTGTGCTGAGGAACTTACTGGAGGACATGCTATTTGAATTTGAATATTATATAATAAAATGGGCTAATTAACAACCTTGTAATGGACAACCAGAGATCTGTGATCACAATCTAGTAAACTTTTACATTATATTTGAAAGTGAAGTAGTTCAGTCTGATCAAGGGTGTTAAAATTGAAAAAACAAAATTATGAAGGCATGAAGCATCAGTTGACTGAGGGAGACTGGGGAAAATACTTTAAAAGGCATGACTGTACTGAGTCTGTAATTATAACAAAGCAACTGTACATTCCCTCAAGGTACATAAACTCAAAAATGGTTGGTCAACTGTGGCTAACTGAGTTCAGGATTATATAAAAGGAAAAGGAAAAGGACTACAAAGTTGCCAGCAGTAGCAGTAATTCTGAGAATTGGGAAGTTTTTAAGAATACTGCAAAGGAGGGCCAAGAAAGATCAGGAAAGGGAGAACGGAATATGAATGCAATCTACTAAAATGAAAAAAAGACTGTCAGAACTTCTATAGGTATATAAAAAGGAAACGTTTGGCTAAAATGACTGTGGGGCAGGCAGTGTCAGGAAAATTTTTATTAGGGAACTGAGAAACAACAGAGAAGCTAAATGATTACTTTGTTTTTGTTTCCATTGAAGAAGATATCCGAAATCTCCCAGAACTAGAGATCCAAGTGGCTAGGGAGAGGAGTTGAAGAAAATTGGCGTGAATAAGATTATGCTGGAGATTGTAGTAGGGCGAAAAGCTGATGAAGCCTCAAGACCTGATGTCCTTCATCCCAGAACTTTGAAGGAGGTACCAATAGGCGTCTTCGCTGCATTGATTATCTTCTAAACTTCTGCAGATACTGGAAAGGCTCCTGTGCTTTGGAAGGTAGCAAATGTCACCGCAATTTAAGAAGGAAATGAGAGATTAAAACAGGTAACACCGACTAATGGTCTTTTATCAGTCATCAGGAAAGGGCTAGAATTTATTATGAAGGATGATATAGACACCTGATTGATGATCTGATTGGCAAAGTCAGTATGAATTTGTGGATGGGAAATAGTGTTTGACAAAATTCATCAAATATTTTTTTGAAGATCTTACTTTCAAATTTGATGAAATAGAATTTATGGATGTGGACTTAGATTTTCAGAATCTTCTGATGAAATTCCCCACAGGAAACTGGTTAGAAAAATTAGACAACAAAGTGTCGAGCTGGATGAACACAGCAGGCCAAGCAGCATCTTAGGAGCTCAGAAGCTGATGTTTCGGATGAAGTGTTGAGGCCGGAAACATCAGCTTTTGTGCTCCTAAGATGCTGCTTGGCCTGCTGTGTTCATCCAGCTCTACGCTTAGTTATCTCGGATCCTCCAGCATCTGCAGTTCCTATTATCTCTAGAAAAATTGGACACATGGGTTTGGAGGGCATATACTGGTATGGGTCAAAGATGGGCTAACAGACACAAACCAGTAGAAATAAATGGGTCATTCTTGCATTGGCAGGCTGTGGCCAGCACAGCAAAGACCAGTACGTGGGGCCCCAGCTGTTCAAAATATAACTCAGTGGTTTTGAGGTGGGGACCAAATTAAATACTTGCAAATTTACTGATGATACAAAGGTTAGTAGGAATGTTTGTTTTGAAGATGATGTAAGATGGCTGGACAGCAATGGATGTAAATGGATTTGGACAGAATTAGTGAATGGGCTAGAACATGACAGATGGAATAGCATGTGGCAAAATATGAGATATCAACTTTGATAGCAGAAGTAAATATGTAGAATGTAACTTAAATGGTAAGAGGTTCGAAAGTATAGATGCACTCAGGGACTTGGGTGCCCATGTTGACAAATTGCACAAGTCTAATATGCAGATACAGCAAGGTGTTAGGAAGGCTTATGGAATGTTAGCCTTATTGTGAGAGGTTTTGAGTACAGGAGTACTCGAGTTTTGCTTCTGTTGTATATGATCTTGGAAATCAACACCTTGAGGACTGTATACAGTTTAGGTCTGCTTATCTAGGGGAAAGAAGTAATTGCTGTTGAGTCAGTGCAACAGAAGTTCACCAAGCTTTTTTTCCTGGGATGTTGGGACTGTCCTACTAAGAGAGACTGAGCAAATTGGGTTTGTGTTCTCTTGAGTTTCATAGAAGGAAAGATGATCTTATCAAAACCTACAAATTTCTTAAAGGGATAGACAGGAAAGCTACAGGTAAAATGTGTCCTGTGCTCATTAACTCTAGACTTTTAATTTTAAGGGGCATCCTGCTTAATTCCCGTGTAAGAAATTATTTTATTTAAAAGGGTTTTGAACTATTGGAATTCTCTATTACAGAGCTGGGTTTGCTAGATTTCTGACTACCAGTGGCATACAGGGTTATGGATACAGGCAGGGTAACATTGTTTGATCACCCCTGATCATATGGAATTGCAGGGAACGCTCCTTAGGTTGAATGGTGATTGCCCTGATGTTATTTTTGAATAGTTAGGGTTAGTTCCTTTGTTCCTCCAACCAACTGTGCAGAGTTCAATATCTGCCGATGTTATCCTGCCTTTTGTTCTCAGTTTTAATTACTGCATTCAGTTTCCCTACTTAGTTTGCTGGTGCTCTTTAAATTCCTATTTTGCAAATTACTATGCCTTTATTCTTTCATTTACATGTTTAAAATAAAGCTGATGAACATTTGTAGAACTTAGTTAAGAGGATGAATCTGTATTTCGTATCTAATTTGTAATCCAGTATTACAGCTGTAAACGTGTTGGATTATTGGAAATCTAAGATGCAGAGGCAAGTAAATCTGTATTGCAATTAAAGTAATAATGGAAAATACTTATCTGGTATTTTTTGAAGCGCGTATAACTTCTGATGTTCAGTTCTTTTTTAAAAAATGGTGTATGTATGCAGTGTTTGCTTCTTTTTGAGGTTAAGGGAAGTATTAGAATTGAGAATTAGATTTTATTGTCATTTGTATTCAAGTACAGAATATGAATATAGTGAACAGTGTACAGAGTGTCTCCATTTCCGTCATCATCGTAGGTACAAAGGTACTTCAGTACAAAATTTTAGGTACCGTGTTAAATATTGCAATCCTTATTAGTACAAAAATAAAGAAATTAAGTGAAAAGTTCAGCAGTCTTTGCTCAGTGCTTAGCCATGCTGGACTTGCACTCTCTATGAGAGCTCAATCTCTTTCAGTTTGGTCTGCTCTGTGTGAACACTTTTGACTGCCTGTACTAGCTGCTGCCACAGATGCCAGGCAACCTCTGTCAGTGCTGCATTGAGCTCACTGTTCCAATGTTGGGCTCAATCTCCAGTGTTGAAGTTCCGCAGCAGGCCTCAGCCGTTGCCATGCTCCAGACCTGATGAAGCTGCAATGCCATTGCTGCCACCGCCTCCTCAACTGAACTTTCTTTGGAAGGTAAGAAAGTAGGGAAAAACAAACCAAAAAAGAGGAAAACGAGTAAAGAAGAGGGGAAAGAAGAAAAACATGGACAGCATGGATGAGCCTGTTGAGCTGCCTCCATCTTAGGCATGAAATGGACAAAAAAATTGAAACTTTTGTGAAATGCTTTGTAATTTAGGAAGCAAATCACTTGGATACAATACACTCAATTCGTGTGTTTGAAACACAGTTGGTTTGACGTAAAAACATGTACCTAAGACATTTTGGAGCCTAATTTGCTGAGTTACATGCATCTTGTATTTCTATTTTAAGAAAATATGCACAATTTCAAATTATAACGTATGCTCTGCAAGCTTCGCCAAAAAATTGAAATCTTTCTTGAGAGTACGAAAAGAGGAGAACTTCGAAAATCTTAGTGCACATTTGATATGGCAGTGATGCTGCACAGTTCTAATACTGCACGTTTTTTGCCTTACGGTGGCATTGACGCGGATGACCAACGTATATATACTCATTTTGCTCTTCTGATGAATGGTTCTTTTAAATGGGCTTTTGCTGCAACCGGCTCATCAGTGAACGTTATGTTACATGATACACGGTATAAAGAAGAAAGCCAAATTAGGTATTCCACGAAGTGGAATTCGGGAGATTGCCAGTGAGAATATCGTGCTCGAGATTTTACTGTTGATAGTCTCAGAAGCGTCTTCCCCGTTCATGGAAGTAGCTTTCACGAAATTTTGGTGTTTAGTGACATTTCCTTTTGAATTGAACTGTGTGATATATTTGGGGCGTGATATTTTTATCCCAAAGCCCCCGACGGCGGTCAGATGTGCTCTTGACTTGCAGTGGGGAACAGGACGGTTAGAAATGGAAAGGTCGAGGGCATGTCTTAGACGAGTTGGGGATACTTAGTTCATATCTTATGACAGTGTAACTGACTGACTGATTTTGCAACTTATTGTGAAGTCGTGTTTTGAAAAAAGTGTTTGACTTTGTTACTTGTCGGGCGCTAGGACCGCGGTGAAATGGCAGCGACCGAGCGGGAAATGACGACCTAGGCCCTGCTTAAAGCCTGGGCCTTACCTGCGCCTTAACCAGTCGCTAAGGGTCGAGCGCGTTACTTCAACGCTGAAGAAACAGTGGACGAGTGTCTCACCGATTTTTCACGCGGTTCGTTTGCACTGTGTTGTCTTATTTGTTTTTGTTAATCTTGGGACTTTGAACACAAATCGTGTTAGGAGCCAGAATTATACATTGAAAAAATCCCGAAACGGGTGGTTAGTTCGTGTTTAGTGGGGAGTGGTAAGGAAAGAGATCACATATAAAATAAATGTCAAAAATATGAATCTGGAGACAACCAAAGGAAGTAGGGGGTGAGATGGCAGGCTAGATGAGAAACTGGACTGATGAAGAAAATAAAATCATGGGGTGGGGGTTGGTGTTGATCAAAGTAAAGTACTTCATGTGTTTTATTTTCAGTTTCAAATAAGCAGGTTGTTAACTTGTTTATGTCAGAATAAATCCAAGCGGTCAGTAGTGCCCTCGCTAGTTACTTACAGTGCCCTAATAATTCGCAAGAGAGAGTTCTTAAAGTAGTAAGTTACCTGAACAAATAGTGGATACTTATGGCAGTTGCATCAAGCAAATTGTTTTCATTTGCAGTTTTTAAATTAGTTCTTATTATTTCTGTTTAAATGGCTTTGAAAATTGTGTTTGTAAACCAATAGGATAGAGTTGCTTAGCTGATAAAATTTATTCAGAATGAAAGCATTGTACAAATCATGAATTTTCAAGTTGGGGACGCCCGCAAAAGTAGGACTTGCAATAGAACATGAGAATATGGGAATTAAGAACAAGAGTAGGCCATTTGGCTTATCACAGTGACTGATATGATTACTCAATATTTCCATCTAACCATAGCCTTTCATGCCTTTTAGTTATCAAGTATCAATCTGTTGCTGCAAAAGTATGGATTTGAAAGCATACCACTGGATTGGAGTAACATTATGCATGTAGATGTGATGGCTGGGTGGAAATTCAGTGTATTGTTCCTCACTTCTGTGCTCTCAGTGAAAGCATCATCAAGCAGTCACTGCATCTTTAATTTATCTTAGGTATGGGTGTCAACTTGTTTTGCCCCTGTTGATTGTCCAGATGTTTTGCTGACTTGCTGCAGTTCATCACTGATTTGCTGTTCCTCTTGTGGTTAGAAGAAGGAACTGTTGGATAAGACTTGAAGTTTTACATCCATGCGATGCCCCTTTTAGAGCCTTTGTACCACTTGTAAAATTATTTTGCACATTGTAAATTCCTCAACAGCATGCAAAATAAATACCTAGCTTTTTTTTTTGAGGTGTAAATTGTCTGGAATATGTCTCACAAGGAAAACTTACTAAACGTTGTGTTGTGGAAAAGTACCCTGGGAATTTATTAGCTTCACTTGAACATGCAGATCGATCTTAGATTTAACATGTGAGTCAGTCTTGTTCATGCTGCATTATATTATTAACCTAAACTACTTGAAGTTCTCAAGCAGGGCATGAGAAGGAAAGGAAGAGGTATATCTTTACAAGTTAAGTTCGCCAGTATAAATAATTCTTGAAAATAGTTCAAATTTACTAACACCTGGGCTGGATCATAGTGTTAGAAATGGTAGAAATAGCTTAGTAGCTGGCAGTAAAGTGCTGAATTATGGATGGCAAAGGACCGTTTAGAGCATCCTGCAAGGTTACGTTGTCAAAGGTGCTTTTACAGATGTGCCTGACTGCTGTTTCAGTAGGTGAAGGATGAAGTTGGAAATTTCCTGAAAGATAGGTATGAAAATTCAATTGCTTAGACTATGCTAATTTTAAGTGAAGTGGTTATAACCATTCTGTCAAAACGCTCACATCTGTTATATGTAGTTTTAAAAAAATTTCTAAACTGTATTAATGTTTATGAAAGGGCGATTAAAAACCGAGGCCTTCAATGAGTAGCTGTAATATTTTTTCTCCTAAATTAGTCAATCTCTATTTTGCAAAACATAAAAAGCAAAATAACTAGGTTGAGGAGCTCAACTTCAGCTTCGTTAGAGTCTTGCAAACTATTTGCATATGAAGCTATTTGAGATGCTACTTTGTGCGGCTTAATTTTGATGTAACGGTGGTTCACATTATACCTTCATTGGCAAAAGAAATAAAATGAGTTGTCCGTTACTAATTCAGATTGTTAAATTTGATGACAAATCATCATTTATGCACAGTTTGGGAGTTATAAGCTAGGTAAGCGATTATTGCATAATTGCCTGTGAAGTTAGTGATCTACTGTAGTTGTGGTGAAGTCACACTCACTGTGCTATTGGAAGGGAGCTCTCGGAATTTGACACAGTGACAACATTTGGTGATTTAATTCGAAGTCAGGGTGGTGTGTGGCTTGAAGGGAACTTACACATTGTGGTGTCCCATGTATCTACTTCTTCCAGATGGTACAGTGGTAGCTTGCAGGCCTGGAACATACTTTGGTGAGTTACTGCAGCATATCTTATTGGTACATAATGCTGTCACTGTACATTGGTGGAGGGTGTGAACGTAGAAGGTGGTGGTTGAGGTGTGCTCGAGTTGTTGCTTTCTCCTAGGTGGTGGCAAGCTTTGAATGTTGTTGCACCTGCACTTATCTGGGCAAATCTGCCATTTTAGCCAAGGGATTAGCTTTGGGAAGTCAAGTGAGTTACTTGCTGCGTAGTCCTCAGCCTCTGGCCTGTTCTAGTAACCACAGTATTTGTCAGATGCATTTCAGTTTGTGGATATAGATAAACTCATAGATGTTAGTGGGAGATTCAGCAATTGAAATGCTGCTGAATGTTAAGGGGAAGAGGGTTGCATTCTCTTTTGTTGGCAGTGGCTGTTAACTGGACTTGTGTCACTTCTCACTTACAAGCCTAGGCTTGAAAGTTGTCCACGCCGTGCTACTTTTGGGTATGGACTGTTTCAGTATCTAAGCAGCTGCAAATGATACTTAACATTGTGCAATCATTAGTAGATATCCCCATGCTTGTCACAACAGTTATGAGAAGATTGTTGATGAACCAGTACAAGATGATTTTGACCAGGACAGTACCCTGAAGTGCACTTGCAGAGAGTTCTGGAGCTGAGATGATCTCCAACAACAGCGACCATTTTCTTTGTACTAGGTTTCACTGTAACAAGTGGCACGTATACCCCCGGTTCTCATTGATTGCAATTTTGCTAGCACTCCTTGATGCCACGGTGTACTAATTATGTCTTGATGTCAAGGGCAGTCACGTTCATCTCGCCGCTGGAGTTCAGTACTTCTGTCCACGTTTGGACCAAGGCAGTCATGACCTAAGCCAAGTTGCCTCGGAACCCAAACTGAGCATCGTATGTGGATTAGTTAGAAGTAGTGCTGCTTGATACCGGGGTTGAAGATCTGTTCTGTCATTTTGCTCACGAATATACAGGTAGGATGGTTATAGGCTGGTTGGTTTTGTCCTAGTTTTGTAGTCGGGATGTAAACTGGGAAAACTGTCCACATTGTCGGGCCAGTGCTAGTGTTACCACTGTACAGTAACAGTCTGACTCCAGCATCACCTGTTCTGAGCACGGTTCTTCAGTATATTGCTGGAATGTTGTCAGGCCCTTTGCCTTTGTACTATCAAGTGTCTTCATCTGTTTCTTGATACCTTGTGAAGTGAATCAATTTGACTTGAGATATGCATTTGTATTAGTGAGGACCTTGGGAGGCCACATATATAATGGATTTGCTCCTTCCACAGTGAGTGTGCACAGGGGTCATATCAATTTATCAATCCATGTTTTAGATTTTACAAAATTACAACCGTTAGTCAAATTTTGAATCAGTTTCTAGCACTTGAGAGCTGACATTTTCAGATATTAACATTACAACTTACATGTGTTTCTACTGAATCACAATGGTTTTGTCATTCACAATTAGTTTAGATCAGTTGTTTTCCTTCCTAGGTATCATGTTATACTGCTGATGTAGAAACTCAGTATATCCGGCAGCGTCAGTGGAGAGAAACAGAGTTAACACTTTGAGTCCTGTGATCCCTTTCTACGGATGCTGCTAGACCTGAGTTTCTCCATCAATTTCTGTTGTTGTTTGTTTCAGATCTCCAGCATCCGCTCTACTTTATTTTACACTACTAAGGTAGATGTTTACAAAGAATTAGAGATATAATTATGGATCTCAAGTTTATTCCTGTAAATCTTCTACTATAGTATTGAATTCAGAGGAAGTTCTACAGGAATAATTTGAAGTTTGTGTGCCAATTTGTCTGACCTTATGGCAATATGCTCCATTTCATAAGACAGAAGAAAAGTGGAACTTTAATAAATCACATCACAGAGGAGATGAGGAATGTTATTTATTGTAGTTCTGATTAGAATACTGTTATTGGCCTCATAGCAGGAACTGGCTATGTAGAGTTAAGACGTTTGAACTCGTTCAATGAAATGAACCCAATCACTTAACATTTCATCAATTTAAGGTTCAAATATGTGAATATTATGACTGAGTGACTTGGGCTTTTCAGGCAGTTACATCAAAATATTCAACTTGTTTTTCACCGTGATCGAGAATTAGGTAAAAACATTTTCAAGAATTCTAAAGGAAATGCTCTTTAAAAGATCATTGCTCTGAATGTGCAGAATTAATTATTACATATTGTTAGCTTCCCTGCCAACTATGCGGTCAAGATTTACACAAGCCTCAGAAATATTAAATTTGCAAGCAATGCTGATTTTTTTTTTTCTCACTCTCGCAAAATTGAGTCCTTGTTGGTTTATTCCAGTTTGTTATTCATGTGTTTGAGATTCTGTGATCTTATAAATGTTCTCTTTTTGTCATGGAAATTTAGTTGAAAACTTGTGAGCGTAGCAATTACTTTGTAACTTTATTCTATAGTGACTTCAAATTTACAAATGGATTTCTGCTTCATTATAAGGAGAATTTTGGAAACTGGGAAGTTGCATTTGATCCTGTTTTACGTGGAAATATTTTCTGTTGCTTTTTTTATTATTATACCAGCAAACAAATGTTAGCATTTGCTTACAGAGACAATGAAGTCAGGTTTAATACAAATCTTTTACCTTTGGTCCTGTGCTGTATTTTCCCAGTTGAAGCATTTTGTTCATGACTTTTATGTTCCAAATAACTCGTTATTTGTGTGTCTCTTGTTTTCTTTCAGGAAAGTGCAGAATGGGTGCATTTTTGGATAAACCAAAAACAGAGAAACATAATGCACATGGTGCAGGGAATGACTTGCGATATGGCCTTAGCAGCATGCAGGGTTGGAGAGTGGAGATGGAAGATGCTCACACAGCCATTGTTGGCATTCCTCAAGGTTTGGACACATGGTCCTTCTTCGCAGTATATGATGGTCATGCAGGCTCTCGTGTGGCAAACTACTGCTCAAAGCATTTACTTGAACACATAACAAGTAATGAAGACTTCAGAGGCACAAATGTGTCTGGGTACCCCATTGAACCTACCATAGAACATGTCAAGAGTGGTATCAGAACTGGATTTTTGAAAATTGATGAGTACATGCGTAATTTTTCAGAGCTGAGAAATGGCATGGACAGGAGTGGGTCGACAGCGGTAGCAGTCTTGATCTCCCCTGAGCACATATACTTTATCAACTGTGGCGATTCAAGAGCTGTTCTGTACAGAAACGCACAACTTTGCTTTTCAACACAGGATCATAAGCCTTGCAACCCAAGGGAGAAAGAGCGGATCCAGAATGCAGGGGGCAGTGTAATGATCCAGCGAGTTAATGGGTCACTAGCTGTGTCACGAGCACTAGGGGACTATGATTACAAGTGTGTCGATGGGAAGGGGCCTACAGAGCAGCTGGTATCTCCAGAGCCTGAAGTATATGAGATTCTTAGAGCAGAAGAAGATGAGTTTATTATACTGGCATGTGATGGCATTTGGGATGTGATGTCCAATGAGGAGCTCTGTGAGTTCGCTAGATCTAGACTAGAGATAACGGATGATCTTGAGAAAGTCTGCAACTGGGTGGTGGACACCTGCTTACACAAGGTAGTTAATATACTGTATTTTGTTATGAATTGTTTTGAATTAACCATCTTGCATTTTGATGTGATATGGATTGAATTACTGATGTTCACTGTTGAAAGAAAATGTGGTTCCCCATTTAACTTCTATAATGTGCATGGTGTTATTGCTCCATGTTTCTGAATCAAAGCCAAGTAAATTCAGTGTTTTGTGATTAACCCCATATGTCCTTTCACTAATAACTCTCATGGTTTTGTTACTAATTAGTATCTGTATGCATTATGTATCAGGCTTTTTAATCAATGCAGAACACCTCAAGGTAGTTCGGAACTGGGTTTGCTGATGTAACATATTGATAGAATTTAAAAAAAAATTTTGGCCTAATTTCCAGTTTAAAAGTTAAAGGCTGTCTGTTTGTCCAAAGTGTTAAGCAAACCTGAAGGTTGGTTATACCTGCTACATTTATGATTTTTAAACCTGTTTAAGTTATCTTTTGTCTAGGATACCAAACAGTAAGCTAACATACTAATATTGAATATATTTCATTTTATAAACAAAATCATAAATTGCTGGAAAAATTCAGGTCAGGCAGCATCTGTGGAGAAAGAAACAGAGTTAATGTTTTGAGTCCAGTGACCTTTCTTCAGAACTCCACGAAGAGCTCGAACAGCTCATCCATTTTACTAACACCTTCGACCCCAACCTTGAGTTTACGTGGTCCAACTGATACTTCTCTCTCCTTCCTGGACCCCTCTGTCTCTGTGTCTGGTAATCACCTGGAAACTGATATCTGTTTCAAGCCCACCGATTCCCACAGCTACCTAGAATACACCTCCTCTCATCCGTCTTCCTGCAAAAATGCTATCCCCTATTCCCAATTCCTTCGCTTCCGCCGCATCTGTTCCCAAGATGAGGCCTTCCACTCCCGGACATCTCAGATGTCCTCGTTTTTCAAGGACCTCAATTTTCCCTCCACAGTGGTTGAAAATGTCTTCGACCGCATCTCTTGCGTTTCCTGCACCTCACTCCTCCAGCTCCCTCCCCACAATAAGAACAAAGACAGAATTCCCCTTGTCCTGATGTAACACACCATCAACCTCAGACACATCATTCTCTGCCACTTCCACTACCTGCAGTCTGACCCCACTACCAAGGATATATTTCCCTTCCCATCCTTCTATCAGCCTTCTGGAGGGACTGCTCTCCCCACAACTCCCTCCTCTGCTGCACACTCCCTACTAACACCATCATCCCCGGTACTTTTCCCTGCAACTGCAGGAGGCGCCACACCTGACCCTACACCTCCCCCCCTCACCTCCATCCCAGGCCCCAAGAAAACCTTCCATGTTAAACAGATGTTCACCTACACATCCGTTAATGTGGTATATTGTATCTGCTGTTCCTGATGTGGCCTCCTTTATATCAAGGAGACCAAGTGGAGGCTCGGAGACCGCTTTTTGGAGCGCCTATGCTTGGTTTATGACAAACGTCAACACCTCCCAGTCACAAACTACCACCTCCCATTCCCACTCCCTGAACGACATGTCCATCCTAGGCTTCCTCTAGTGCCACAACGATGGCATTGGAAGGCTGGAGGAATGGCACCTCATAGTCCGTTTGGGAACCCAGCACCCCAGTGGTCTCAAACGGACTTTACAAGCTTCAACATCTCCCAACCCCCGACCTCATCCCAAGACCAGCCCCTCTCATCCCCGTCTCCTTGACCTGTGGTCTTTTCTCCCACCTATCTGCTTCTCTCACCTCACTGACCAACCCCCATCCCAACTCCCCACCTACACTCACCTGTACTGGCTTCGTCCCCGCCTCCTTGACCTGTGCGTCTTCTCTCCTCCTATCTGCTCCTCTATCCACCTTCTATCATCACCAACCCAGCTCTCTATTTCGGAGCCCCCTTCCCCTCCCTCATTTCTGAAGAAGGGTCCAGACCCAAAACAAGCTTTCCTTCTCCTCTGATGCTGCCTGGCCTGCTGTGATCATCCAGTTCCATACCTTGTTATCTCAGATTCTCCGGCATCTGCAGTTCTTACTATCTCTCAAGTTATTTTGAAATTGTTTTCCATGATTCTAGACTTCTCAACCTGGGGAACAGCATATCTGTATCTACCCTGTATAGCCCTTAATGTATTTTATGAGATTGTGGGATCACATCTGGTTCTTTGAAACTCAAGAGAATTCTGACCCAATTTCTCCATCCATCATCATGTCAGTCTTGCCATCTTGGCATTACATTGCCTCATTGGCAATAATATGGGCCCCAACTTGTATGTGATTGAACTTTAGTCCACTGTGTTAGTTAATCTCAAATGGACAAAAATTTCAGTCAAATTGTACAGAAATAGAAAGAAAATCAGCCTGGACACTTGTTTTTAATAGTTATTCATTGACTACTTCTGAAAAATGTAAATGAAAACAGCATCATGATTGTTGTGATGCCCCATTCCATTGAATTATTTGCAGCCTTTCACAGTTTTGTATCTCACCTGGTAAACTATCTGTTAGGTATAGTAATAAACATTTAGGAATTGATCGTTGTGCAAGTCAATATCTTCAAATAAGAAAGAAATAATTGAGAGAAACTGTCAAATATCCTTTGAAGATCTTGAGATTAGAAAATGCGGAACCATAATTCTGTTACCAAACGTTGGGCTCAAAAGCAAAGGGCCCTGAGCACATCCAAATGACATTTCCTTACTGCTTTGTTCAAATGAAATTTTTAAGACTATTGCACTGTGTTGTAAAATCTGTCAAATGCAAAAGGTGATATTTTCATAAAATTAGACCTCTTAGCTTATCTTATTTAAAAAAATTTGTCAGCAGTCACTTCAAGTCGTAAAACTGAAGCCCAATCATTTCTGGTATTTTATATGTCACAACAGATTGTGTTGTTGCTCATTCTAGATACTGGGTTTAATCTGTTGTAGGCCGATTCCACTGCTGCAATAATGATGATAGATGTAAGCATAGTTTAAGGTCACTTACGATTAACCATGAATCCACAATGCATAATTGTCTACTTGAGCCAAATTAGAAAGTTTGCTCAGAAGTAAGCTGGTTAATGTGAGAAATGAAATACTACTGTCTGGTTCATTAAATGATCTCTTTTGGTGGGTTGTGAACATAGAAACAAATTTGGTTTTGATTTCTTTGTGCTCTGTACCTATGATTTACAGTCGGTTGATTATATATTTTTGAGTGTGTTCACCTGTTGTAGTGTACAAAACCTGGAGGTTAACTTACACACAGCAAGCACCGATAATGACCACATCACCAGTTGTAATGTTGATTTGAGGGATAACTGTTGAATAGGAGAAGGAGCGCACACTTGATTTACTGTCTCATCTGAAAGAAGGCACCTTCAACAGTGTCTCTTTAGATTTTTGCGCTCAAATCCCAAAGAGCGTCTTTAATCCGCAAGCTCAGGTTGAGTGTGCTACCACTTGAGTAGGTTGCAAATTGCAACCCATTGACACCTATCCATTGCTTTACCTAGTTTGTCATGGCTCAAGATTTGAGATAAAAATGGAAAAATGTTTCATAAATCACCTTAAGCGCAGAATTTCACTCCAGTTTTTTTTTTGCATTGTTTTGGTGCCAAACTCAGATCTTTGACTGTGTTGAGGTTATTGCTGCATCCAAGTGATTGTCCATTTTGATCTGGAAAAAATGTGTAAGTACAACAAAATTAAAGCATCTTAAAGCCCAACTGTGGTGTTGTACTAAACATACAGATTCAACAAAAATCATAATTTTATGATATGTTAAAAGTGGGGACAAAAGCCGCAAACTAAGTAACATCTTGAACTTGCTGGGTGCTTTTGAGTTCTGCCTTACCTGAAAAATTGCCATTTCTTTGACAGAGGAAATCCAAAGAAACAGGAGTGATTTCACTTTTTTTCTTGATCACAATGCTAAAGACCACAGTTGGCTGAAATTATAATTCATTGAAAACTGGAACTTTGTTTATTGAGATTGCATTTGCATGCCATACTGCCGGAATCTGCTTCTGGAATCTTTCCCATAACACCAAGTGAATTTGGTCAGTTTTAGTTAGTAATAGCTTCAATTTTTATGCTGTTTTGATTTAGCATGAACTTGATTGATTGATCAATTGAAAGAAGACATTGCAGAAAACCTGAAAAATGAGAATTGCAGTCCTAACAACAGTTAGTCCACTCAGCTCTGTGGCCTGTACTCATTTAAATATCTGGAATAGAAAAGCTTTGTTTATTTGATACCCATTGAGCTGCATGAATAAGTGTGCTACTGCTCAAGGCATTGATAGTTACACTATCAATGTAACTGAGAGAATCACACAGTTATACAGCTTGGAAATAGGCCCTTTGGACTAACTCATTCCATTTTGACCATTCTTCCTAAACTGAACTGGTCATATTTGCCTTTGTTCAGCTCATATCCCTCTAAACTTTTTCTATGCATGTACCTATCCAGATGCCTTTTTAAATGTTGAAATGGTGGCAGCTCATTCCATACATGCACCACTCTTTGCATGAAAAAAGTTGCCTCTTGGGTCCCTTTCCCCTCTCACCTTAAACCTATGCCCTCTAGTTTTGTACTCCCTTACACTGGGGAAAAAGACCTTGGCTATTCACCCTATCCATGGTCCCTCATGATTTTATAAACCTCTATAAGGTCACTCCTCAGTCTCTGATGGTGAATTCTCTCTTGAAGATGGTGATTTGCCTGGATCTGATTTGGCATCAGTGTTACTTGCTAATTATAAGCCCAAGGCAAATAGCCCCAGCCTATTCACTCTCTCCCTATAGCTCAAATTCTCCAACCCTGGCAACATCATTGTAAATCTTTTCTGCAGTGTTTCAAGTTGAACAACATCATTCCTATAGGAGCGAGACCAGAATTGAACGCAGCATTCCAAAAGTGACCTAACCAGTGTCCTGTACAGCAGCAACATGACATCCCGAATGCTTTGGTTAATGGACTGACCAATATAGGTAAAGTATACCAAATGCCTTTATCGCTACCCTGTCTACCTGTGACTCCACCTTCAAGGAACTGTGAATGTGCACCCCAAGGTTTCTTGCTCAGCAACATTCCCAGGACCTTAGCATTAAGTGTATAAGTGCTGCCCTGATTTACCTTACCAAAATAACACCTCATTATCTAAATTCACCTCCATCTGCTACTCCTCCAACCATCTAATTAGGGTCCCATTGTACTCTGAAATAATGTTCTTAGGTGCAGAGGAGATTTACCAGGATGTTGCCTGGACTGGAGCGAGGGCCTTATGAGGAAAGGTTGAGGGACTTGGGTCTGTTCTCATTGGAGAGAAGAAGGCTAAGAAGGGATTTAATAGAGACATACAAGATGATCAGAGGATTAGATAGGGTGGACAGTGAGAGCCTTTTTCCTAGGATGATGACGTCTGCTTGTATGAGGGGGCATAGCTACAAATTGAGGGGTGATATATTTAAGACAGATGTCAGAGGCAGGTTCTTTACCCGGAGAGTGGAAAGGGCGTGGAATGCCCTGCCTGCCAATGTAGTTAACTCAGCCACCTTCGGGGCATTTAAACAGTCCTTGGATAACATATGGATGATGATGGGATAGTGTAGTTCACAGGTCAGCGCAACGTCGAGGTCTGAAGGGCGTGTTCTGCGCTTTGTTGTTCTGTGTTCTTCACTGAGCACTGCAGTGCCAATTTTAGTGTCGTCTACAAACTTACCAACCATGATTCCTATAATTCCCCTCCGATTCATTTTTGTAAATGACAAAAAGCAGCAGACCCAGCACCGATCATTCTGGCACACTGCGGGTCACAGGCCTCCAGTCTGAGAAACAACTGTTTATCATGCCCTCTGAATCCTACCTTTGAGTCAATTTTGTATCTAAATGGCTAGCTGTCCCTGGATACCATGTGATCTAACCTTGCTAACCAGTTTACCAAAGCCTTTGAAAATTCTCATCAACTGCGTTTTCATCTCTTTCCAAAAGGTAAAGAACATCACAATAAGATGGAGAAAAATTAAATAATGTTAGTAGCGAAAGAGTTTCTACAAATGTTCCACCCATGATAGTAGGGATTTTGATTGTCGGAGGTCAGTTATCTCAGCCACAAGATATCGTTGTAAGCGTTCCTCAGAGCAGTATTCCAAGCCGGCTGTCTTCAACTGAGTCATCAGTTGTCTTCCTCCTGTCAGATGTGGGGAGGTTCACCGATTAATTCACGAAGTTCCATTTGTGACTCCTCTGATATGAAGCAGTCCATGTCCAAATGCAGCAAGATCTGAACAGCAGTTTGGCTTGGACTGATTTGGCATCGGTGTAACTTGCTAATTATAAGATCCAGGCAAATCACCATCTTCAAGAGAGAATTCAGTTATTGTCCTTAATGTTCAATGGCATTGAATTGTTACTTTTAATGTTCTGGGGCGTTACCATTGACCAAAGCCTGAAATTCACCTGCCACATAGGCAAGAACAGTTTAGAGGCTAGGAATTCTGAGATGTGTAACTCACCCCCTGACTCCTGAGTCTGTTCATTGTTTACAAGGCAGAGTCAATAATATGATGAAATGCTCTCCATTGACTGAAGTTTGACTTTATCCAATGAACAGCAACCTACTTTGTTGACACCCCATCTCGCAACAGTCACATTTTTCACTGATGCACCAATGGTAGCAGTATATATCATGTATGTGACGTAGTGCAGCAATGCACAAGTCTCCTTTGACAGCATTTTCCAAACTTGTGATCTCCACCACTGAGGTCCACATCAGAAGATAACTAGTCGGTTTCCTTACAAGGCAGACATGACCCTAATTGCTATTCCTGCGTGACCACTGAGTCAAAATTGTGGAACATTGCTCCTTAACTGCTTTGTGAATATATCGACACCACAAGAACCACAGTTTAAACAGGCAGGTCATCATTACCCTCTTACATGCAATTAGAGACAGTCCGATGCTGGCTGAGCCAGTGGCACCCTCACCCCATGAATGAGTTGGGGAAAAAGATATTCAGGAATTATACCAAGAAATGCTGTTCTTTTCTGCTGTATCGCAAAAATGAAATGATCTGATGTACTTTTGCATCCTTTTTTTGTGTGTCTCTGTATTTCTCTGATTAGAGGAGGCATACTTGTGCTGTGGCTTATGGGTATTTTTGTGTGATCAAATATAAGTGTATTCATTATGGTGATTAACAGAGACCTGGCTTAAGCAACATGAAGACTGTGTACTAAATACTTGTGTACAGTATATTCTGAAAAAATAGAACAGGAAGGAAAGGAGGAAGGCTGGCTGTATTGTATAAGGAGAGAATTGCAGTATTGAGGAAAGAAGGTGTCTCAGAGTCCAAAGGCAGAAACAGTTTGGCTGAAGCTAAGGAACTGAAATGATATAGTGATGTTGCTAGATGCAGTATGTCAACCACAAATTAGTGGAAAGGATTTAGGAGAATAAAATTGCAAAGAGATGCCAACATTATAGACTGCTTATAATGGGAGACTTCAATTTCCCAAAACCTAGACTAGGAAACTTGTAGTGTAGGGGTCAGTGAGGTTCAAGTATTCTGTATGGCATGCAGAAGACCTTCCCACAGTGGGATGCATCCACTTCAACAAGAAAGAATGCACTTTTGGACGTGGTTCTCGGAAATGAGACAGGCCAAGTTGGCCCAGTGTCATTAGCGGGGGCATTTAGGATACACTGATCATTGTACCATAAGGTCTGGGATGATGATGGAGAATTAACATGCAGCAATCCAAAGTGAGAAAAATTAATTGGCGGAATTATAAGAAAAGACTGGCAGTCAACATAAAGGGATGTTCTAATGTCTGCTACAGGCAAATAAATAGTACAAGCGTGGCTAACAGAAGATTAGGTCTGATTAGGGATTAAATAGGAGATTCACGCTGGGAAGCAGGATGCATGGCTGAGATGTTAAATGAATACTTTGCATCTGTTTTTGCCAAAGAGGGAGATGATAGCCAGTCCATAATGACTGAGGAGGAAACTCTGTCATGAGAAGGAATCAAAATTGCTAAGAAATGTTGGATAAAAACAATACCAGATAATTCTGGAGAAACTCAGGTCTGGCAGCACCTGTGGGGAGAAAACAGAGGTAATCTGTCAACTCCCGTGATCCTCCTTGAGAACAGTTCTGGAAGACCTGCTGAGTTTCTCCCAGCAGTTGCAAATTTTTGATCCAACATCTGCAGTTTTGTTTTATTTTAAGTGTTGGATGGACCTTTGGTACTTAAAATTGACCAGGACCCGATGAGATGTGTCTGAAGATTTTGAAAGAAATGGAAGTGGAAATTTTTGATTTATTATTGTCACACATATCTACGTACTGTGAAAAGTTCTGTTTCGTGTGCAGTACACGCAGGTCATTCCATTCAAAGTACATAAAAAAACGAAGTGGAGAATAGAATGCACACCTTTCTGCAGCCACAACAGAGTGAGATCAACAATTTAAAATTTGAGAGGTCCATTGAGAAGTTTAATAACAGCAGGGAAGAAGCTGTTTTTGAATCTATTCATACGTGTATACAAACTTCTTTATCTTCTGCTAAACGGAAGGGGGTGGAAGAGTGTATTGTCTAGATGGGAAGGGTCTTTGATTATGTTGGTTTCTTTCCGAGGCACGGGAAGTATAGATGGCATTGATAGATGGATGGCTGATTTGCATGATGGACTGAGATGTGTTCAGGACTCTGTAGTTTTTTGGGTCTTGGGAAGAACAGTTGCAAAACCACGCTGTGATGTATCCAGGTCAGACGCTTTCTAGATTTCTTGTTAGATTTTCAATTTTATTGTCACGTGTAATCAAGTACAGGAATTCAAGGAAAAGTATGTAATGTTGGCCCAAATGGCGCCATATTAGGTAGCCAGGTACCTGGGTACGTAAAGAATTAGGTTCGTGGTCGTAAGAGAAATGAAGAGTTAAAAAGTTAAGTGTTACTTGATAGAATAGTGGAAAAATGGAGAAGTAGATACTAATTTACACTAAAATCTTTTGGAGTTTAAACTAGGAAAATAAAGGAATAACTGTTCAGCAGTCTTTGAGTCCTCCGCTTATCTTGCTCTCAGGGGAGACCTCGGCTATCTGTTCTCCCCACTGCTGCAGATACCGTTGCTGCTGCTGCTGAAACTTCCACCTCTTGAATCTTCCCTTACCAAGCCAAGAGACCAGGCCAGGACCCACTGTGACCAGGCCAGGAGGACCTCAAAAAGTAGGGGAGAAAAGGGGAAGAAAAAATAAAGAGAAGGAAACGAGAAAAAGCAGAAGGAGCGGAGGAGCTCCAGTTGGAACATCCTACTCCGCCACTGTCTTGGATGACTCCGAGGGTTTACCTATAAAAATTGGTAAGACTGTGTATGGGCATGCTGAATTTCCTTAGCCTCTTGAGGAAGTAAAGACATTGTTGTGCTTTCTCGACCATAATGTCGACGTGGGTGGACCATAACAGATTCCTGGTGTTCCCCACCCACAGGAACTTCACGCTCTCGGACCTCACCATTATTGATGCAGACAAGGGTGTGCCCTCCACTCTGCTTCCTGAAGTCAGTAGCCAGCTGCAGTATTTTGTTGATATTCTTGTCTTTACACCATGCTGCTAAAAACTCGATCTGTTTTCCTGTGTTCTGTCTTGTCATTGTTGGGAAATTGCTAGGACACTAGCTATTATCTTTCAGCCTTCCCTAGACTCGCGAGAGGTGTCAGATGATTGGAAAATTCCAAACATTATGGCCTTTTTCAAGGAAGTTGTAAGGATAGGCCAAACAATTAATGGCCAGTCAGTTTAGCTTTAGCTTTAATAGTGAGAATATTTTTGGGGGTGATTTTATTCAGGATTGAATTAGTGGTTGCTTAGAGAAAAACTTGGGTTTATTAGCTAGAGTCCACATGGATTTCTGATGGGAAAATCATGTTTAACTAACGCTGGAGTTTTTTTTTGAGGAGGTAACAGAGGCTCAGTGAGGCTAATGCTGTTGTGGTGTGCGAAGACTCATATGCTTGATGCAGTGCCACATAACTCGTGTGAGGAAAGTTGTAGGTCATGGAATAAAAGGATCAGCAGCAACATGGATATACAGTTGACTGATCATAAACAGTAGTTGTCAGTGGTAATGTTTTGGGATCGAAAAAGATTTTCAGTAGAGTTCCCTGGTGTTGGCCTTGAAGACCCTTCTATTTCCTGATACTAATGAACTAGACCTTGATGTACAGGGGTCAGTTTCAAAGTTGGATGATGTGAAACTTGGGAATAATTGTAAACTGAGGAGAATGGTGTATAACTCCAAAGGAGCAGATAAATTGCTAAAGTGGGCAGATAAGTAAGTGACAGATGCGCTTCAGTGCTGAGAAATGTGAGGTGATGCATTTTCATTGGAAGAATGTTGAAAGGAAACATAAAATAATGGTGAAAAAGGGTTTCAGGAGCACAGACACCCTGAGTGTATATGTACACAGATCATTTGAAGATGACAGGACAGGCTGAAAAAGTAGTAAATGAAGTGTACGCTGTTTTGAATTTATTAGGAGCTTAGGGTACTGAAACAAAGAGGAGATGCTGAACTTGTCTAAGACACCTGTGAGACCTCAGCTGGAGTATTGTATGTAGTTCTGGTTGCCGCATAGTATGTTAATGCATCAGAGAAAGTGAAGAAACATATTTACAGGAATTGTTCCAGGAATGAGTGATGTCTATGATGAAGATAAATTGAAGAATTTGGATCTGTCCTCTGGGCCCTCTTCAGAGAGGGTTTGAATTTCATGTGATGTGCAAGGGAAGCAAGGATAATGTGGGGTTGAAAAAAAAACCTTTTACCCTCAGAACAGTCAAGATGATGAATACACTGCTGGATGTGTGGTGGTGACACATTCAACTGAGGCATTTAAGAGGACTTTGGGTGATTATTTGGATTAAAGATAGTGTGCATGGGTAAGGCGAAAAAGCAGGAGATTGGTACCAGGTAATGATGCACATTTGTAGAGCGTGTGTGTGTCTGTGCGCATACGCACGCGCAGTAGACTGAATGGCCTCTCTGTGCTGTAAGGCATCAATGATTCTGTGATTCATGACCCAAATTCAGAATCAAGCAAGACATTATTGAAGTATATCTGTCATACTGTGACTTAACAGTAATGCTCAGGTGCATAATTAGTGGATTATTATAAGTAGTGACGTTGAAACAAAAGGCTGTAAAAAGCAAACAAGATGAAGCAGGTGGACAACCTAACTTAAAGCACTCCACTTGTTTGTTTTTAAAGGTTTTTGAAGTTATATCAAATGCATCCGCATCTTTGACTGACTACTTGAATGTTTCTACAGCCGTGACTGTTTGTAACTGTAGGTAATGGTGAATTGTCTCTTCCTCCAGTGGTACTATGTTGAATATTTATGATGCAATGAATTATGCTGTCACAGGGTGATTTTTACAACCTTATAATTTTGTCTAGGCAGTTTTCCATGGTGCTGTTTTTGGGCCAGCATTATTTTGTAAACTTATTTCTTCATGGAATATGGGTGTTGTAAGCTAAGACAGCATTAATTTCCCAACCCTAATTGCCCTTGAAGATGGCTTGAAAAGTGTAGAATTATTTATAAAAAGGAAGTCATCATGATAGGAGAACAAGGGCTTTGTCGGGGTAATTTTTAGTAACTTCAGAGATGCTTATTAAAAAGAATTATAATTATTGAAAAGGTGCAAAATCAAGTTCTAGAATTTTTGATAAAAGGGGAAAGAGATAAATACACTTGTTTAGATTTGTGTTTGTATGGAATGTGTGTTGACAGTTCCAGTCTGCACACTGCATTTTTAAATTAAAAGGAAATATGGCGGCTTTGAGTTGTGGCACAAGGGCTCTGTTATCCAACCATTGCTATGCTGTATGCCAAGTACTGCCTGACTTGAAGTTTCCATATACATTGAATATACTGTTGCCTCGGTGAGGGTAGTTGTTTGGACTTTGTGGTGCATGCTGAAGTTCAGGTTGCTAAAAAATAATTTAGTTCTCTTTTCAAGGCTTCCTAAAAGTTGTCCAGAATTTGAAAATAAGATTTGGAAAAGTGAATACTTAATCAATTGCATCTTTTTCATTAGACACCTGTTCCATAGCATGACAAAATTTTAAGAGTGAGACTACAAAGGAAGAAGCAGACTGCTCCCTCCAGTTGAGGAATTGAGCGAGGATGCCCTTGATGCAAGGTTAACTCAGATTTTGAATAGAAAACAGGAAAATTGTTTAATACAGTGAGCTGTGAAATTTACTTTGGTTTGTACTTGCAACAGAGATTATCAGCATTTAAGGTTACAGTTGAATAGGTGGATAAATGTGATTAGAAAACTTGCACAGGTGAAAGGTTATGAGCTATGGGTTCTGTTTCATGTTTTGGCATGTGCTGAAAAGTACTCCTCTCGCTTATTGATTTTTGAATAGAATAGTTTAGAGAACTTTGAAAAAGAAGATAAAAAAATTCTGCAGAGCCTCCCAGTGACCAAAGTTTGAAACTGCATAATAACGCAGTGTGGAGCTGGAGGAACACAGCAGGCCAGGCAGCGGCAGAGGAGCAGGAAAGCTGACATTTTGGGTCAGGACCCTTCTTCAGAAACCTTTCTTCATAGGCACCGTCTTTGAAGTGTTACATTGCAGACTGCGACATTAGTGCAGAATTCTATTACAACAGGATATCCCATATATCCTAAATGCTGATGGAATTAGCATCAGAAAGAGTGGGAGTGTTTATGGGTTTTAGGGAAGTTTTTTTATAGGTTTATTACAAAATCCTTCAAGTGTACATGAAATACATCCTAAATAAACAATGAAGTGAACAGAATAAGAAGTGTGTATGCTCACTGTATCATAAAAATGTCGAAATTTCTAATCAAAAAGTGGTTAAATTTTATTCTTTATTTTAAGTTGCATTGCCAAGCTGTTGAATGTGGTGTATATGCACATGGATATTTTTGAACAATTTCTCAAATTAGGGGTGCATTCATATATTTTGTCAATATTCTGTGGATTCAGTTGTGTATTCATACATGCGTTACATTTTTAAATCTGATTTATTAACCCTGCCTGCAGGAGAAATTTACTGTACATCCAAGCCTCTTAGGTCATTGTGTTTCATATCAATTGGAGGCTGAGGCAGCTGGCATGGCCCTCAGTTAGGCTTTTGGAGAAATTCTGCATAATGATGGTTGGTAGTTGGCCCTAATTTTTACGAAGTTTGAAGGGATTGTTGCACAAAAAAGCCAGCTTATTTTTAGATTTTGAAGAGTAATCCTCAGTGTGTGGTTTCACCGAGAGCCCAGGTGTCACTTGATTTCATTGCTGGATGTTCTCCTTCTCTTTCATCCATGTTTGTTGCTGACATTGTATTCTACACCTTTTGAGTTAATGATGAACTGTGACACTTCACTCATTTTGGGTGGCTCCTCCTCCAAGGAGCAGGTGCAGTGAGCATAAGGTGGGTTTTCCAAGATTGGCCAAAATCTTTGATTTCCTGAGCTGCTGGCCATAATGTTTAATGCTGGAGAACAGCCAGAATATATGACGGTATATGTTTAAGGATATATTCTGCCCATAGTCCCTCTTACAGCTCCTGCATAGGAATAGAAAAAGTATGAGAAGGTGCAGGCCGTTCAGCCCTTTAAGTCTACTCTGCTATTGAACACGATCATCATTGATCATCCAGCAGATGTATCTGCTGGCTCATCATGTTGTTCTGAGATGCTGCTGGGAATGGAGGGTTTGAGTTATAAGGAGAGGCTGGGATGTTTCCTACTGGATCCAGGAAGTTGAACGGTAATCTAGAGAGGTTTATACAATTGAGGGGTATAGGTAAGGTAAATGGCAGGTGTATTTTCCCTAGGGTGGGGGATTTCATGACTGTGGGGGGACATATTTTTAAGGTGAAAGGAGAAAGATTTTAAAAAGGACATGAGGAGCAACATTTTTTACACAGCGAGTGGTTTATGTGTGGAATGATCTTCCAGAGGAAGTGGTGGATGCGGGTACAGTTACAACATTTAAAAGACATTTTGGACAAGTACAAGAATAAGAAATGCTTGGAGGGATGTGCACCAAGCACAGTCAGATAGGGCTAGTTTAGTTTGGAATTATGGCCAGTATGGACGTGTTGGACTGAAAGGTCTGTTTCCGTGCTGTATGACATTTTGAATATTTTCAAAAAGTTAGATGTAGATTAGATTCCCTACAGTGTGGAAACAGGCCCTTCGGCCCAACCAGTCCACACTGCCCCTTCAAACGTCCCACCCAGACCCATCCCCCCATAGCCCACACACCCCTGAACACTACAGACAATTTAATATGGTCGATCCACCTCACCTGCACATCTTTGGACTGTGGGAGGAAACCGGAGCACCCGGAGGAAACCCACGCAGACACGGGGAGAATGTGCAAACTCCACACAGTCGCCCGAGGCTGGAATCGAACCCGGGTCCCTGGTGCTGTGAGGCTACACTGCTAACCACTGAGCCACTGTGCTGCCCGAAACATAGTTAATGTTTTGACCCCAACATCTCTGTCTGTGGCACTGAATTCCATATGCGCACCATTGTCTTGGTGAAGAAATTCTTCATTGCGCAGTCCAAATTCGCCAGCCCTGTATCTTCAAATTTTGACCCTTGGTTCTGCACTTAATAGCCATTAGGAACACCCTTCTAGCATTTAAGCTGTCCATTTCCAATTTGAGGTCTTAGATCATCCCTCGTTACTCTATGCTGCAGTGAATACAGTTCTGACCAACTCAGTTTTTCTTGTCATATGTCAGTCTTGCCTTTTCAGCAGTAAATCTGTTAAATCTTTGTTGCGTACCCTCCATAGCCCGAGCTTCCTTTCTCAGATAAGAATATCAAACTGCATACACTATTCTAAGTGTGGTCTCACCAAGACCCTCTACAATTGCAGCGAGACATCCCTTGCTCTGTTTTCTAATCCTCTCACAGTGATGGCCAATATATCATTTGCTGCCTTCACCACCTGCCACACCTGCATACTTGGTTTTAGCAGCTGGTGTGGCAGGGCAACCAAGTCTTGTTGCGTCTCCCCCTTTCCTAAACTGTCGTAATTCAGATAACAATCTGCCTTCCTGTTTTTGCCACCAAATTAAATAACTGCACATTTATCCATGTTAACCTTTATCTAACATGCATTTGCTCACTGACTCAATCTGTACAAAGCTCTCAGAAGCATCTCTGCGTCTTCCTCACAGCTGACCCTCTCACCCAGCTATGTCACATCAAATCTGGACATGACATATATTTAATTCCCTCATTTAGATTATTATTATGTAGCGGTTAGCTGGGGTCCAAACACTAATTCTTGTGGTACCCTGCTAGTCACTGCCTGCCACTTGGAAATCTGCTTAGTTGTAATCTTTGAGAATTGGCTGCCAGCCAATTCTCAATCAGTGGAAATACATTGTCCCCAAATCCATGTGCTTTAATGTCACATTCTAATCTCTTATGTTTCATTTTCATTTACATTTCATTTCAGTTACATTTTCAGAAGCCTTTGAGAGTCCAAATAAACCATATCCACTGTCTAACCAATAAATTCGATCAGTTCTGTACTTGAAAAATTCCAAAACATTTGATGAGGATGATTTCTCTTTGGTAAATCGATACTGATTCTTCAGAAAATCTTCTGAAGAAGGGCCTTGACCCGAAATGTCAAACTTTCCTGCCCCTCTGATGCTGCTTGGCCTGCTGTGTTTATCCAGCTTCACACTGTGTTATCCAACATTTGTCTCTACAAAGAAGAGCAAAGTATGTAGTTAATTGGTCTGCTATCTCTTTGTTCCCCAAAGTAACTTACCTTGTTTCTGCTGGCAAGTGACTTACTTTTATCTTGGTCAATCTTTTTCTCTTCACAAGTAAAGTGATTGGTTGAAAAAATTCAGTATTTATGTTCTCTGGAAATTTACTCTTGTACTCTAATTTCCCCTCTTCATCGGTCCTTTTATCCTTCCATTTCTAAATCATTTCCCAATGTTCATCTCTTCTGCTTCTGGCAAACTTGTATGCCCCTTCCATGGGTCTGAATTCCAAGTAATTTCACTTGTTAGCTATGGTTGGGCCACTTTTCTTGTTTTATTTTTGTACCTGGCAGGAATAAACAATTATTACAGTTCCTGCATTTGCCACCATCATTCCTCGAAATAATATTCCCGTATTTATTGTAGTCACCTCATGCCTCGTACCATTTGTAGTTCTCTTACTTAGATTTAGGAGCCTTGTGTCAGAATCATCTATGTTCCTCCATGTTAATGAAGAATTCAATCATGTTGCGGTCACTCTTCATCAAGAGACCTTGCGCAACTAGCATGCTAATTATTATTTTCTCATGGTGCACTACCCAGTCCAGGATCACTTGTTCCCTAGTTTCCTCAATGTATTGATCCAGAAAACTATTTGCCACACACTCCAGGAATTCCTTCCCATGGTAATATTACAATTTGATATGCACAATTTTTTATATGGTTTGAAGTCACTCATATTACACCTGTACTGTTGTTGCTTGTGTCTCTGATTTCCTCTTAAATGTCTTCCCATCACTGCTGCTACAGTTTGGGATCCATGTACAACCATCACAAAAGATTTCCATCTCTTGGTTTTTTTTAAGCCCTGCCCATACAGATCTAATATCCGTCCTCACTGTTAATTTCCTCTTCAAACAGCAGCACTACCTTAGCTGCTTTTTCGTTTTTGTCTGTCCTTCCCAAAATTTGGACCTTCTGGACATTCTGTTCCCATTCTAGTCACCCTGCAGCCATGTACCTGTAATCCCAACTATTATCTTTCCTATTTATATCTATTTGCATCTATGTGCTTTTAAGACACAAGGCATTAAGGCCTGTCTTTCTAATGTTCAGTCTTGTTTGTATTATTTCGCATTGTGGCTACGTTTGGTTCTTGCCCTTGAATTCTCTGAACTTTTTTCTAGTTCCTTTCCTGTCTTTTGTTATAGCCTGGTTTCCCTCTCCTGTACCTCATATGTAGGGTTCCAACTCCTCGCCATTTTAATGTAAGTTCTCCTCAACTGCATGAGCAGATGCTCCCCCAGGATATCAGTTTTGGACTTGCTCAAGTGCAGCCTGTCCAGCTTGTACTGCTCCCACCTCTCTGGAGCTGGTCCCAATGTCACAGGAACCTGAAGCCCACCCCTTCACACTGTCTAGCCATATATTCATTTGACATTTTGCTGTTTCTCCTTTTGAGGGTAGTGGAGAGGTGGTCATAATCTGGGTGAAGACTGAACAGACAGTGTATGGGTGACCACCAGGCAGAGTAGAGGAAGGCAGATAGTGTATGAGTGCCCTGTGCTCACCCCATTTTAACAGATATACTGGTTTGGGTACTGGTCAGGCAGTGACTGTACCAGGAAGAGCAGTTAGAGTGATCCTAATGGCACTATGGGTAGGTTTGCTCAACAAGGTGGGAGAAAGAAGAATTCAAGTGTTAAACAGGTAGACTGTTCAATTGTAATGGAACAGCTAGCCAGTTCTGCACCTGCAGAAAGAGAATCCAGGATGGTATGATGCATCCTGGTTCTAGAGATGTCACTGGGTCCAGGGTATTCTAAAGAGGAGAACAAACAAATTGTGGTACAAACTGATGCCAGTACAAAGGTCGACAAAGTGATGAGATCCTGCAAGCAGAATTTAGGGAGGTAGGAAGTAGGCTGAAAACAGATTCCAAAAGGTAGACGTGTCTGGATTACTTCTAAAGCCACGTGTTATTGTGTAATGAAATAGGAAGTTGGTCCAGATGATGTGTGGCTCACAGAGGGTGCATCAGGGAGGACTTCTGATTTCTGGGACGCTGGGACTGTTTTGTGAATGGTAGGATCTGTATATGGTGGATGGGTTGCATCTGAACTTAAATGGGACCAGCATCTTTGGGGAGGTTTGCTACTGTTATTGGGGAGGGGTTAAACTAACTTGACATGAATGTTGGATCCTCAGTGAAAATTAAAAAGGAGGTGTACAGACAAAATGGAGAGACTGCAAGTGAGTGAGGAAGGCATGGAAATCAAAGGCACAGAGGATTTTGGCACAGTTAAATAGTACTACTTTAAATATAAGGCATCTTACAAACAAGGCACGTGAGTTGAAGTTACAAATTTAAACATTGGGGTGTGATGTGATTGCTGTGACTGAGGCAGGGTTAACAGGGACAGTTGACATCTTAACCTTCCAGGATATAAGGTCTTCAGGTGAGGAAGGAAAGGAGATAAACTAGAAGGTGGCGTTGCAGTGTTGATAGGGAATAAATTACAACATTGAGCTTTTCCAGCAATTTGTCATTACTGCTTAGTGGGTCTGGTGGCATGTGTGGAGAGAAATCAGTTAACATTTTGGGTCCGGTGACCCTTTCTCAGAACTGGTAGCGAGAAAAATGCAGAAGATATAGTGGGGGGGAGCAGGTAAGGAGTAAACAATAGGTGGGGATAGAGTCCAAAGGGAGAGAAAAATGGTTGGATATATAAAGAAGTGGATAACAATGTGGTTAGGAGGGTGAATAGTTAATAATGGAGACTGTTAGTGGCTTACAATGGGTTGTGTATAATAGATTCTTTGACAAGATTTGGTGTGTGGTGGTGCGGGCTAAAATACAGGCGAGTTCATGTCCAAAAGTTATTGAGCATCATACTGAATCCAGAAGACAGCAGGGTCTCTGAGTGGAAAATCAGGTCTAATGCTGAGTTTTGCTGGAACACGGCACCAAGTCTGAGACAGAGATGTTGGCCAGAGAACAGAGTTGTGTGTTGAAGTGGGAGGCACTTGGAAGCTCGAGATCATTTTTGCAGCAGAGCATAGGTTCTGTGAAGCAGTCACCCAATGTTTGTGGGTAGGGACGGTTCAGGTCTTTGTTCCAGGAAGAAGCGGAGAGCCCTGATAGCATCCTGATTGGGGTATGGATATGTAGAGGGATTGCACTTCCATGCTGAAGAGGCAGCAGCTGGAGTCTGCAAACTGAACATTCCAAAACTGGCCTAAAGCGTCAGACTAATCGCAGATGTAAATAAACAGGGACTGGACCATGGGAGAAAAGACCGAGTTGAGGTAGGAAGACATGAGTTCTCTGTGGCAGGAGCAGGCAGAAACAACGGGTCCTGGCCCGGGCAGTCCTCTTTGTGGATTTTCGGAAGGAGGTAGAAGCGAGCTGTGCAGGCTTGGAATACTATCAGCTTGAAGGCAGTAGTGGGGAGATAACCAGATGAAGCGAGGACCTGAAGTGCCCCTATCCACCATCCTCCTCTGCCTGGCCAAACTCATCCTCACCCTCAACAGCTTCTCTTTTAATTCCTCTCATTTTCTTCAGGTCAGTGGGATGGCCATGAGTACCCACGCAGGACCCTAGCTATGTTTGCCTGTTCAGGGGGTAAGTGAAACATTCCTTGTTACTGTCCTATTCTGGACCCCACCCACAACTCTTCTTACGATTGTATCAATGATCTCATCAGTGCTACTACCGCCTCGAATCCAGAATTGAAAAGATTTATCATTTTCTTTTTTTCCAATTTCTACCCTGCCCTCACTTTTACCTGGTCCATCAGTGACTTCTCCCTTCCCTTCCTCAACATCTCTATTTTTGTTTCTGGGGATAGACTGGCCACTTATATCCACTATAGACCCTTGACTCCCACAGTTACCTGAGCTATACATTCTCGCAACTTGCTTTCCGTAAAGACTGTATTGCATTCTCCCAGTTCCTCCATCTCTGTTGCATATGTTCCAGTGATGCCAGTTTTGACATGGGACCCTGCAAAATGTCCATATTCTTCCTCAACCAAGAATTCGCCAACACTCTTACTGATAGGGTCCTCAACTGGGCTCGAGCCATCTCCACACTTCGGCTCTCACCCCTTCTCTTCCCACCCATAACAGCGATAAGGGTTCCCTGGTCCTTACCTACCATTCCACCAGACACACATTCCCCTGCCCTCCTTTGTCCACCTCTGCAGAAACCATTCCCTATGGGACACCCTGGTTCACTCTTCCTTCATTCCCAACACTCCTCCATGGCACCTTTCCCTGCAATTGCTGACAATGTAACACCTGCCCATTTACCTCCTCCTGCCTCCGTATCCGCGGGCCAAGACATACCTTCCACGTGAAGCAGAGCTTTACCTGCACTTTGTGCAACCTATTCTAATGCATTTGTTGATCATAATGTGATCTCTCTATATTGGGGAAACAAAGTGTAGACTGCGTGACTGTTCCACAGAACATTGATGTTCTGCTTGCAAAAAAGACTCTGAGCTTCCAGTTGACTGCCACTTCAACACACCATCCTGCTCACAGGCCAACATCTCTGCCTTAGGCTTGCTGCAGTGTTGCAGTGAATTTCAGCGTAAACTGGAAGAACAACACCTCATTTTCCACTTGGGGAATCCTGCATCCCTCTGGACTGCATCGAGTTCATTAACTTTAGGGCTAGAACTCTCCTATGTCCTAGCCCCCACCCCACACACCAGGCATCATAATCATAATAGTATGCTATTACGCACAAGCCATTGTGAGCCACTAATGGTCTCCATTAATAGCTATTTGCCGTCCTAGCCAGATCATTATCAATTCCTTTGTCTGTCCAACTGCTCTACTTTCTCTTTGGGCTTTATCCCTACCTATCGTTTACTGCATACCCCCTATCTCGTCCTATCTTCTGCATAAAACCTACATTTTCTTAACTACCATCCGTTCTGTGGAAGGAGCACCAGACCTGAAGTGTTAACTGTGATTTTTGAACACACATGCAGCCAAACCTGCTGAGCCTTTCCAGTAATTTCTGTTTTTGTTTTTAATTTTAAGTAATGAAGTCACGCTCGTAGATACAGAATCATTGGAGATAACTAGGGAAAGATTAGTGTTATGGATCAGACCAGCCCGCCTCAAAATATAATAAGAAGTTAGCTTAGACCGCAGCTTTTTCTTATTTTCAAAAGCAAGTGTAAAGCATTGTGTTCGGGGTGCATTTTGATCACATTACCATGCTTGAAGCTAAACACACTTTATTCTTGCTGTATAGTTGAAATATGATTAAAGGACAGAAAAATTGGACTGACAACTCTGCTGGAAAAACTTTAACATAATAATAGATTATTTAACAACTAAATATTGTAACAACCCATAAACAAATTTGGCAAAGGGAAATTCAGCAAAGTAGATTGCCTGGACTAGAAAACTGCACGTGAAACAGAAAGAACATCAAAAGAAGACTGAGACAACAAAGTGCGGAGCTGGATGAACACAGGTCAAGCAACCTCCCAGGAACACACAAGCTGATGTTTCGGGCCTATACCCTTCATCAGAAAATGGGGATGGGGAGAGGGTTCTGAAATAAATTGGCGGTTATTGCGGGGACATGGTGTGAGGGATGAGTTGCAGGAAATGCGAGAGACATGGTTGAGGGCATGGTGGGGTGGGGGGATGCTGGGGCAGCAGCTGCGGTCTCATATTCCACTTGGGAACCCTGCAGCCCAATGGTATCAATGTGGATTTTACAAGCTTCAAAACCTCCCCTCCCCTCAATGCATCCCAAAACCAGCCCGGCTCATCCCCGCCTCCCCTACCTGTTCTTCCTCTCACCTATCCCTCTCCTCCCACCTCAAGCCGCACCCCTCTTTCCTACCTTCTAACCTCATCCCGCCCCCTTGACCTGTCCGTCCTCCCCGGACTGACCTATCCTCTCCCTCCCTCCTCACTTAAACTCACCTCGACAGGCTCCATCCCCGCCCCTTTAACTTGCCTGCCTCCTCTCCACCTATCTTCTCCTCTGTCTATCTTTGATCCACCTCTCCCTCTCTCCCTAATTATTTCAGATCCCTCTCCCCATCCCCATTTTCTGATGAAGGGTCTAGGCTCAAAACGTCAGCTTTTGTGCTCCTGGGATGCTGCTTAGCCTGCTGTGTTCATTCAGCTCTGCACTTTGTTGCCTTGGATTCTCTAGAATCTGCAGTTCCCCTTTTCTCTCTCAATAGAAAGCTGTTTGTGTATGTGAGAGAAAGAGAGCACACGTTTAAACATTTGCTGTAGCGGGAAGAAATGTGTACCAGCTTCCAAACTCCAACAGCTACTGATAATTGAACTGAAATCTTGGTTCTGTGCGAGCTTAATCCCACTCCTTCATGTTGCTTCTAAAGTTTCCACGTTTCTTTTGAAAAAAGACCCCAAGACCTCCCAAGCTGTTTGGAACAAATTGCTGTGCACCTTTGTCTCAACCTCTATTCATTTGGAAAAAAAACAAGATAAAATACACCTCATAAAGCCATTGTATTGACACTGTAGGGCTCATTTAAGGACCACAGTGGTAATTTGTACGTGAGGGAGAGGACAAAGATAAGGGTTCTAAATGAATAGTTTTGTCATTGTTTACCTGTTTGAGGGATGATGTGGGTATCGAAATTGGGGAGAAGCATTGTGATTAATTTAAATTGCCAAAGATAGAGAGGAGGGCCTGAGTGGTCTAGCAGGATTAAAAAGTATATAACTCTCCAGGGCTGGATGAAGTGCATCCCAGTCTGTTAAGTGAGACAAGGGAAGAAATAGCAGAGGTGCTAGCAATAATTTTAAATTCCTGTCTAGTCACAGGAGCGGCACAGAAAGGCAGCCAGTGTGGTACCGTTATTAAGAAGAGAGGAAGGGATAAACCAGGAAAGGAAGACGAGTCAGTGGTGGGGGTACTACTTAAGCAATTCTGAGGGACAGAATGAATCCACCTTTGAAAAGGCAGGGATTAATCAAAAATAGTCAGCATGATTTTGTTAAGGTAAGATTGTGTCATACCAATTTATAGAGTCAGGGATATACACAATAGAAACAGACTGTTTGGTCTATCTCACCCTTGCTGACTGATTTCCTAAACTGATCCAGTGCCATCTGCCGCATTTGTTCCACATCCCTCTTAAACCCTTTCTATTCATGTACCCAGCCAGAAGCCTTTTAAATGACTCTGCTTCCTCTGGCAGCTCGTTTTCAACCCCACCATTTTCATGATGACAGCCTGATGCCATAATTCCAGTGAAACCTATATCTGTAGCTCGTTCCATTTATGCACTACCTTCTATGTGAAGAAGTTGCTCCTTCGGTCCCTTTTTAAATCATACCCCTCTCACCTTAAATCTATGCCTTCTAGGTTTGGATTCTTCTAACCTGGAAAAAGACCTTGGCTATTCACCCTGTCGATGCCCCTCATCATTTTGTAAACCCCTATAAGCTCTGATGCTTCAGGGAAAATAGCCCCAGTCTATTCAGCCTCTGTGTATCTCAAACTCTCCATCCTGGCAGCATCCTTGTAAATCTTTTCTGAACCCTTTAAAGTTTAACACCATCTTTCCTTTATGAGGGAGACCAGTATTCTAAAAGTGTCCTCGCTAATGTCCTGTACGGCCCCAACATGGGCCTACCATTAAGCGTATAAGTCCTACCGTGATTAGCCTTTTCAAGATGCAACACCTCAAATTTATCTAAATTAAACTCCATTTGCCACTCCTCAGCCTGTTGGCCCCTTTGATCAAGGCCATGTACTTTGAGATAAACTTCTTCACTATCTCCTACCCGACGAATTTTCGTGACATCTGCAAACTTACCATTCCACCCATGTTCACATCCAGATCACTTGTGTAAACGCCAACAAGTAATAGACCCATTACAGATCCCTTCCGCACAGTACTGGTCATACGCTTCCAGTCTTAAAAACAACCATCCACCATCACCCTGTTTTTGCCTACCTTCAAGCCAGTTTGGTATCCAGCTGGATAGTTCCCCCTGAATTCCATGTGAACTAACCTTGCTAACCAGTCTACCATGCAGAACCTTATTGACTACCTTGCTAAATGCCTACCTTCTCTCTGCAAAAATAACTCTGGGCTTCCAGTTGCCTACTGCTTCAACACATCACCATGTTCCGTGGCCAACATCTCTGCTGCGCTGCTCCCCTGAAGCTTCTGTCTTTTCCTACCCCAACCCCCACACACCAGACCTTGTCATCACACGATATGCTACCACACACAATCCATTAGTTCCCATTAGTTGCTATTCATTCCCACAGACTGACCTTTACCTACTCCTTCGTCCAAATGTTTTCCTCTCTTTTTTGGCTCTGTCTATACCTATCATTTGCTTAGCCCCAACTCTCCCATCACACCCCCAACTTTGGCATAAGTACTAGCCTTGTCCTAGTTACCATCAGTTCTGAAGGAGAGTCACTTTACCCAAAGCATTCACTGTGATTTCTCTTGACAGATGCTGTCAGACCTCCTGAGTTTTTATAGCACTTTTTTGCTTTTGCCTGATTTCCAGCATTTGTACTTCTTAACTGATGTTTTTGTCCTGATCTTTATAATCTGCCTTGATAGCCCACAAACTTCTGTAGAATAGACCCAAGGGTAAGAAAATAAGTCATAGGGTTCCAGGTTTACATGAAAACACCAAAAGTGATTTTTTCTTTTCCAAGGTACATAATCATTATATATAGAATTTGTACTCTTACTTAATTCATGTTAACCCTGAATATTATGAGTCAACAATAAAATATAGTCAACTGTCCCACGGACTGCGTTTGATCTGGTAGACACAAACAAGATGTGTACCATACATTTCGCAGCAACCCACCCAGATATCTGGATCAACAAATATCGTTAAAACACACTTCTTTACAAGGGATTCCAATTCTTCACACTGAGACCTCTAGCCTTAGAACACCTTGAAAGCCTGTCTGAGTTGCATTGCGTCAATAATTGCTCATAAATTGCTGGTTAAATGTTTTCTCGAGAATGTGTTCCTTAGGGCTTCTGATAATGATCCTCAGCATCCAAATAAGTGCAGAATTTCAGCTGTTATCATATAGCTATATGACACATTACTTTACCAAATTGCCACAAAGTTTTTCTAATCTCCAATCATTCTCTGCTGCATCAAACAAATATGCTTGTGGGCTTCCTTTACTCCACTCAGCTGCACTGAATTATCAGTAGCTATCGGCTTTTTAGCCCTGGATGTTCTTTATGGCACGGAAGCACAGTCCCTTGGACTTGTACTGAGTGTGACTGCCTGGAGTCACCTAATAGATGGAGCCATATCTTCAACTTCTACACTTCTTTCAAGCACCTAACTGTAACAAATATCTTACAGCAAACAGCCAGACGAATTAAATCCAGGGAACCTTTTTCAACCCCACCATTTTCATGATGACAGCCTGATGCCATAATTCCAGTGAAACCTGTTTCTGTAGCAGTTTCACAACAACCTAAACATCAAAACAGTTCTATTATGTTAGCTGTTGTTATAAGTACAGAAGTAATTTTTATATTTGTTTGGTGATCTGGGCATAGCTGACCATCTGCAATTCCTTTTTGAGACAGGGATGGTTGACCACCACCATGAAGTGCAATAATCCTTGTGAGTGTCGAAACATAGAAAATGGGAGCAGAAATAGGCCACCAAATGTGCCTGTTTTGCTGTCATTCAGTTTGATGGCTGATTACCCAACTTGCTACCCCATTGTCACTTTATGTCCATAACCCTTTGATACGTTTGGCTCTCGTTCCTTGTTAATAAAGTTGGTGTTTTGGCCTCAACCACTTTCATGCAACAGAAAATTCCACAGGCTCACCATTCTCTGGGTGAAGAAAATTCTCACCTCGGTCCTAGATGGCCTATCTCATCCCTAAACTTTGACTCCTGGTTCTGGACTTAGTGGGCATCAGGAATATCCTTTGTGTGTTTATTCTGTCTAGCCCTGACATCATTTTATAGATTTCTGTGAGATTCCCCCTTCATTCTTTGAAATTCGATTGAATATTGAGTTTCTCTCCATACGTTAGTCTTGCCAAACTATGATTCAATCTCGTAAACCATTGTTGCCCCAGCCCCCAGCCAGAATATCATTCTTTTGATGAGGAGACCAAAGCTTAAATCCTCTTGCTGTGAAGACCACCAGTTTTCAGGTGCCCTGCACACTTGCTCTCATACCTTCATTTCCTCTGTTGATCAATTCTTTTGACCTATTGCTAAAATCTAAACTGCTCCCAAACCTCATTTCTGATGCTGTGATAATGGGAACTGCAGATGCTGACGAATCCAAGATAATAAAGTGTGAATCTGGATGAACGCAGCAGGCCAAGCAGCATCTCAGGAGCACAAAAACTGACGTCTGCACCTCACGGGACCTCCCACCCACAGCCTCCAACCTTATTATTCCCCAACCCCGCACGGCCCGTTTCTATCTCCTTCCCAAAATCCACAAACCTGCCTGCCCTGGTCGACCCATTGTCTCAGCCTGTTCCTGCCCCACCGAACTCATCTCCACCTATCTGGACTCCATTTTCTCCCCCTTGGTCCAGGAACTCCCTACCTATGTCCGTGACACCACCCATGCCCTTCACCTCCTCCAGAACTTCCAATTCCCTGGCCCCCAACACCTCATTTTCACCATGGACGTCCAGTCCCTATACACCTGTATTCCGCATGCAGATGGCCTCAAGGCCCTCCGCTTCTTCCTGTCCCTCAGGCCTGACCAGTCCCCATCCACCAACACCCTCATCCGCCTAGTTGAACTCGTCCTCACCCTCAACAACTTCTCTTTCGATTCCTCCCACTTCCTACAGACAAAGGGGGGTGGCCGTGGGCACCCGCATGGGCCCCCAGCTGTGCCTGCCCCTTCGTAGGTTACGTGGAACAGTCTGTCTTCTGCACCTACACAGGCCCGAAACCCCACCTCTTCCTCCGTTACATTGATGACTGTATCGGTGCTGCCTCTTGCTCCCCAGAGGAGCTCGAACAGTTCATCCACTTCACCAACACCTTCCACCCCAACCTTCAGTTCACCTGGGCCATCTCCAGCACATCCCTCACCTTCCTGGACCTCTCAGTCTCCATCTCAGGCAACCAGCTTGTAACTGATGTCCATTTCAAGCCTACCGACTCCCTCAGCTACCTAGAATACACCTCCTCCCACCCACCCTCCTGCAAAAATTCCATCCCCTATTCCCAATTCCTCCGCCTCCGCCGCATCTGCTCCCACGATGAGGCATTCCACTCCCACACATCCCAGATGTCCAAGTTCTTCAAGGACCGCAATTTCCCCCCCCACGGTGGTGGAGAGTGCCCTTGACCGTGTCTCCCGCATTTCCCGCAACACATCCCTCACACCCCGCCCCCGCCACAACCGCCCCAAGAGGATCCCCCTCGTTCTCACACACCATCCCACCAACCTCCGGATACAATGCATCATCCTCCGACACTTCCGCCATCTACAATCCGACCCCACCACCCAAGACATTTTTCCATCCCCACCCTTGTCTGCTTTTTGGAGAGACCACTCTCTCTGTGACTCCCTTGTTCGCTCCACACTGCCCTCCGACCCCACCACACCCAGCACCTTCCCCTGCAATCGCAGGAAATGCTACACTTGCCCCCACACCTCCTCCCTTACCCCTATCCCAGGCCCCAAGATGACATTCCACATTAAGCAGAGGTTCACCTGCACATCTGCCCATGTGGTATACTGTATCCATTGTACCCGGTGTGGTTTCCTCCACATTGGGGAAACCAAGCGGAGGCTTGGCATCTGCTTTGCAGGACACCTCCATTCGGTTCGCAATAAACAACTGCACCTCCCAGTTGTGAACCATTTCAACTCCCCCCTCCCATTCTTTAGGTGGCATGTCCATCATGGGCCTCCTACAGTGCCACAATGATGCCACCCGAAGGTTGCAGGAACAGCAACTCATATTCCGCCTGGGAACCCTGCGGCCCAATGGTATCAATGTGGACTTCACCAGCTTCAAAATCTCCCCTTCCCCCACCGCATCCCAAAACCAGCCCAATTCGTCCCCTCCCCCCACTGCATCCCAAAACCAGCCCAGCCTGCCTCTGCCTCCCTAACCTGTTCTTCCTCTCACCCATCCCTTCCTCCCACCCCAAGCTGCACCTCCATTTCCTACCTACTAACCTAATCCCACCTCCTTGACCTGTCTGTCTTCCCTGGGCTGACCTATCCCCTCCCTGCCTCCCCACCTATACTCTCCTCTCCACCTATCTTCTTTTCTCTCCATCTTCGGTCCGCCTCCCCCTCTCTCCCCATTTATTCCAGAACCCTCACCCCATCCCACTCTCTGAAGAAGGGTCTAGGCCCGAAACGTCAGCTTTTGTGCTCCTGAGATGCTGCTTGGCCTGCTGTGTTCATCCAGCTTCACACTTTATTATCTCATTTCTGATGCTGTTGGTTTGGCCAATTTGTATGATGTTTCATTAGGCCAAATGCTACCCCAAATTTCCCTTATTAGTGTTGGTTGGGCCAACTTGTTTTGTGCCTGGCAGATGTGAACAGTCATTGCAGTTCATCTTTAAATGTTTGCCACTGTTCCCCAATTTCTTGTAACCAACTCACATTGCACACTATCTTCTAATACCCTAATATCAGAATCAGCTACGTCACTCTGCATGTTAATTTTGCTGGCTCTTCTTCAAGCAGCCTTAGACAGCAAGGGTGTGAATGATTCCTTTCCCAGCAAACAGCCTAGAATCGCCTTCCTCAATGAAATGATTCAGAAAACCATTCCATACATACTCCAGGTATTCCCACCCTATTGTTATTAATTGTTACTAATTTCATATGCCCAACCTTTATGCAGATTAAAATTGCCCATAATTGCTGTACCACTCTTGGTTGCGTCTCTAGTTTCGTCTTGATGCTTTCAACATTACCTCTCTGGTTTGTGGGTCTTTACACAGTCCTGACTATTGTTTTTTGCCTCTTGAGGTTTTTAAACTCTACTCTATAGATTTCACTTTACTGTACCTCATAGCCTTCCTAATTTCCTCCTTAACCAGAAATACTACCCTTACTTCCTTTTTTCTTTTTTGTCAGCCTTTGCTAAGAATTGAATACTTCTAGATATTCTGTTATCATGTTTAGTCACGCTGACGGCACATGTCTGTAATTTCAACTGCATCCAACCCACTTACATTTATTTGCATGACTAATTCATCCACTTTAAAGCAAGTGTTCCGTGCATTAAGACAGAAGGGCTAACGGTTTGTCTTTTGAATATTCTTAATTCCATTTGCATTATGCAGCCTGTGGCCTTGTTTGACTCATGCAGTTGAATTTTCTGTACAGCACTTTGCTCGTTTCCTGTTGTCTTTTCTTTTTGCCATTGTACCCTTCTTTTGCCTCCCTGTATAGGTTTCCTTCCCTTTGCCATTATTGTTTCACACTTGCCCCAAGTGCACGAACAAATGGTCTCTGTAGGATATGAGTTCTGATCCTGCTGGTGTGCAGCCTGAACAACTTGTATTGGTCCCCATATCCCAGGAATCTGAAACCCTCCCTTCATGCCATTTCCGCAGCTACATACTCACCTGACATATCCTGTTATTTCTACTCTGATTAGCACGCGGCACTGAAAGCAATCCTGAGATAACTATATTTTGATGTCATAGTTTTTAACTTGCCTCATAAGTCCCCAGATTCTGCTTTGAGGACCTGTTTTTGTTTTAGCCTGTTTTATTGGTACTGGTGTATATCGTGAACCTCTGGCTGTAAACCTTCCCATTCTAGAATGTACTATAGTTGCCCCATGACATCCCTGACTCTTGCACCCAGCAGGCAAAGTACCATCCTTGAGTCTTGCTTGTGGCCACTGAAACACGTGTTTCCGTTATGATTGCCTTCTCTGTTATACTATAGCCTTCCCACACTTTGTCTTTTTGTGCTCTTTTTCCCTCATTTTAATGCTCCTATGAAACACTTTGTGGGGGTATTGGGGGTTCACATAGTTACTCCTGAATAATTTACTAATCAGGGAATCTCATTTTTTCTCTATTTTCCTATGCTGTATTGAGTACCACTTTAAATGTTCCCAGTGAGTGTTTTACATAATTATTTGCCAATATTGCTCACTTTACTTTCCCATCTTTTTCATGGCCTCTGTGAATTGGCTTTTCTTTGACTTATTAGCATCCTGCAGTGCATTCTTGATGATCACAATTTTTTGATGTTCAGCTGATTTCACTAGTTCACCTCTCTGATCCATTTCCATGCCAGATCCATTTCCCTTGCTGGGCTTCACGTGTTGGAAAGGATCCCTCTAGACATTGGAGGAATTCTATTGCCTGATCTTATTCAGTGGCTCCACTGTTCAATAAATATTAGATAGGCCTCTCTTTGTGATGAAAGAATTACTCTGTCATCCTAACAAAGCTCAGTGAAGAGGAACCACAGACTGTCCATAGTTACTGCTCTGCCCTTTTAAGCCCATAGTCAGCAGTACCTCCACAGAGATGTTGCTTGATGTTTCCTGATACAGAAACCCAGTGTCAAGACGGGGAGCTGCGGGAGACAATTTAGGGAGAAAGTATTCCAGAACTAGTAACACCACCAGCACGCGAGGGAAAGAAAGCAGGTTTACAGACGAACAGCAGGCTAAGATCCCACCAAAACCCCATCACTTAAACAACAGATGGTGGGCAAAAAGTGAACAGAAAATAAAGCAACTTGCCAACATCCATGGCATGAGTGGATTCTTTTAAGTGCAGCCGAGGATCTACCAGTCGGGATCTAAGAATGGAATGGTACTCATCAATAACACAGAGTTGATAAGCATTTGTTCGAAAGAGTATGTTGAGATTCTCTCAACCAAGGCTCAGTCTTCAATATGAGTCCCCTTGACCACAAACCAGCGCAGTACTACTGGAGGCATCGCCGCAAAATACCAGCCCGACACAAAGTTGAAAAGGCCATGTGACAGCTGAGAACCAGCAAAGTGACTGATACAGATGGAATCCCTTCTGAAATACTAAAACACGGTGGAAAAGCGGTCTTGGCTTATCTCACTTAGTTAGGGGAAGGAGGACATACCTGGATTGTGGTAGACACTGATGGATATCTATGCTGTATGTCACAGGACAGGCCATTACAAAAAAATCATCTTTCATTGACTGAAGAGCTACTACTGGAATCTCAATGTGGACTCCATTCATCAAGAGCCCCAGTGGACACTGTCTTCGCAGCATGACAAATTGAATTTCACAGTCCAGCTGCAACTCAATGTGTCCGCTTTGGACCTCAGGCCTATGACTGTTGTCAGTTTGGTGGGATTATTGAGTGTCCTACTCACATTTGGCTGCCCTCAGACAATCATGGCTTTCCTGCACCTGCCGCACAACTGCACATAGGCTGGGATCCTCACCAGTGGATCCTTTAGAGATCCAATATATGTGCAAAATGGAGTCCAGTAAAGCTGTGTCATTTGCAGCAGAGTTCTTCTCCATCTTCCCTGTCACAACATTGCACTGTGCAAATGCTTAGGTGTGTAAATACTCAGAGTCTGTTCTCCAAATTATTGCCAATACATTCACGGTGGCTGTGAATGAATAGGACTTAGGCGATCATTGTCTTCTAGGTGTTTAGCTTATCATCCTGCTTCAACTGCACAACACTGACCCCTCTTACCTGAAAAGTCAAGATTCACGGCAAGCGATTGGACATGGTGAATTGAAGAGCTGCTTCTCAACTTCATTAACTGTACGCCCCTCCCCATCATCATTTCTAAATATATTCTACCTAACAGTATCTAGTTTCAAGGCCTTTTTTTTTCTGTTGCTGCTATGTGCTTGATTTTTATGGGTTTTTTAAAAATATCTCAACATCAGATTACAGTCCAATGGCATTATTTGAAAAAATGCAAGCTCTCTGAGCTCAACTCCTTTCTCAGATGTAGTGTGACAGAGGGCACAAAACACAGAATTCATAAACAGAAAGGTAACAACAGGCAGCCTCCTGTTGAATCTTTAATCAGTTAGGAAGGAGACTACTGATTGAAATGCAAAATCCAGATTCCTCTCACGTCATTGTTTGAGATAATTAAAGGTTTTATCAATGTATACAAGAGGTGCATCTCCGGTCAAACAATGCATTTTAGGTGTGAGGTCTTGCTTAGAATCTGTCTATGTTTTAAAATGGATTCAAGTTTTTTTGAGCAAATCAGAATGTATCTGCAACTACACAAACGTCTATAATGAAATAATTCATGTGTGTCTATGTATGTATGTATATATGAGAGTGAGTGTGAGTGTGAGTGTGTTGGGGGTGGGGGGTGGTTGGAGTGGGATGTGCGCGGTGCGGTGGGGGTCACCTGCAGTGTGACATGAACCTAAATCACCATTGAGGCTACATTCATGGGTATGGAACTTAGCTATCCGCTGTGGCTCAGTGATTTTGTGTTGTTGTATATCTTGAAGTCCAATTTGGAGGATGCTTACCCAAAGATCAGAGGCTGAATGTCCTTGTGGGGAACATAAAAACTGGCTGTAAAAGTTTCTATACAGATATGTGAGAGGAATAAAATTTGTGAAGACGATCTTGCAATCAGGAACAGGGGACCTGCTAAATAAGAAGAAACAGCTGACCAACTAAATGTATGTTTTGGTCTATGTTTGCAAAGAAGCACACAAATGATGTATCAAAATGTTGGGGAACATAGGGCTTCGAGAGAGGGAGGTGGTAAAGAAAATATTTGTATGGAAACTGTTGGAGAAATAGGGATTGAAGGCTAAAAAAAAATCCGAGACCCTGACCATGTACATCCCAGAGGATTTAAGAAAATAGCCCTAGAAATAGTGGATGCATCGGTGATCATTGCAAGATTCTATAGACTCCAGATCATTAGGTATCCTGTGAACTGTTGATAATGGGATTAAATTATTTAAAAAGAGAGGCAGAGTCAAAATGGGGAATTAAAGAGCACACGGTCCGACATCAGCTGTAACAAAAATGCTCAAGTCCATTCTAAAAGAATTAATTGTTGAGTGTTTGGAAGACAGTGACATGACCTGACAGAATCAGCAAAGACGTATGAAAGGGAAATTATGCTTGATAAATCTACTGGAATTCTTTGATGTAAGTCATAGAATTGATGAGGGGAAACGGGTGGATGTGATTTGCTTGGACTTGTGTAAGGCTTTTGACCAAGTCCCACTTAAGACATTCGTGTGTAAAATTGAAGTGCATGGCATTGAGGGTGGTGTCTTGAAATAGGTAGAAAATTGATTCGCAGATAGGAAACGGTATAGGTATAAATGGGAAGATACCAAGAACTGCAGATACTGGAGTCAGAGTCAGCGCACTGTGGAGCTGGAGGAACACAACGCGTCAGGCAACATCATAAGAGTAGGGAAGTAGATGTTTCGGATCAGGACTCTTCAAAGTAAATGGGTAATTTTCTGAATGGCAGACAGTGATCAGTGGAATACCACAGGGATCAGTGCTAGGACTCTGGCTATTTGCAATATATGTTAAAGATTTTGATGACAGAACTAAACAAGTTATGTCCAGATTTGCAAATGACAAAGGTGGGTGGGAGGGTAAGGTTTGAGGAGGATGTAAAAATGCTTCAATATGACTTGAACAAGTTGTGTGTGTGGAAAAAGGCATGGCAGATGCAGAATAATGTAAATAAATAAGAGGTTATCCATTTTGGTAGGAAGACATTATTATCTGGCAATAAATTGAGTGAAGGAATGCGCATTGAGACCTGGCTGTCTTTGTACGTCTGTCACTGAAGGTAAGTGTGTAGGTGCATCATCGGGGCGGCACGGTGGCTCACTGGTTAGCGCTGCGGCTCACTGGTTAGCACTGCAGCCTCACAGCGCCAGGGACCTGGTTCAATTCCAGCCGTGGGCGACTGTCTGCGTGGAGTTTGCACATTTTCCCTGTGTCTGCGTGGTTTTCCTGCGGGTACTCCGGTTTCCTCCCAAAGTCCAAAGAGGTGCAGGCAAGCTGGATTGGCTGTGCTAAATTGTCCATAGTGTTCAAGGGTATGTGGGTTATAGGGGGATGGGTCTGGGTGGAATTCTTCAAAGGGGCGGTGTGGACTTGTTGGGCTGAAAGGCCTGTTTCCACACTGTAGGTAATCTAATCTAATCATCTGGTCAAGAGAGCAAATATATGTTGGTCTTTGTAATGAGAGAGTTCAAATACAGCAGCAGTGGTGACTTTGTACAATTATACCGGGCCTTGACAAGACTACACCTGGATTATTATGTGCAGTTTGGGAGCTGAGAAAGATGTTCTTGATACAGAGGGAGTGCATCAAAAGTTTACCAGACTTATGGGGAGAGGTTGAATCAGTTAGGATGATATTTACTAGAGTTTAGAAGAATGGGACAAGGTGGGGGATCTCCTACAAACCTATATAATTCTAACAGGATGTTACCAGTTAGATGCAGGAACTAAGTTCCCAATGACAGAGGGAGTCCAGAACCAGGGCTCACAATTTAAGAATATTTCGTAACCCATTTAGGACTGAGATGAGGAGAAATTTCTTCATGCAGAGACTATGAGCTTGTAGAATTTGCTACCACAAAAAACGGTTTAAGCCAAAATATTACACTTTCGACGACTGGGATGTCATTCTAGGGGTCAAAGGGGGGCCAGAATCAGCAGGAATAGGTTATTGAGCTGAACGATCAGCTACGATCGTAATGAATGGCAGAGCTGGCTTGGAAGGCCTACCCCTACTATTTCGTTCTGTTTCTCTTTTTACAGTTACATGTTAAGATGAAAATCGCAATGGAGATAATTCTAGAATAAGCAAAAAAATTGCTGCATTCTGTTGTATAGCTAATTTTTTGAATATGATTGATCTGTACTCTAACTCCTCCGATGGTGTAATATTCTTGCAATAGTTTAACAATACATACTAATAAATCAACTTATTTGTTTTTATAGGGAAGTAGAGACAACATGAGCATTGTTTTGGTCTGTTTCCCTAATGCTCCCAAGGTTTCAGAAGAGGCAGTGCGGAAAGATGCTGAACTAGATAAGTATCTGGAGTCACGTGTCGAAGGTAGGACTGTTTGGTTCTCCTTGTGAAATGCTGTAATTTGTTTCTTTTTAAGACAGAATCGATCATTTAATTTATATTTTTAATTTCTGTCATGACTCCCAGAGAAAGAATTAAGTTATAGTACTTTGGTTTTCGAAAATGTTGAATATCTTCATTGTTGGATGAAGAAGTCATGTTCTTCCTGTCTCCTCTGTTATGACAGAATATGTATTTAAAAAAAGTAATCCCAGAAAATATGTTCTTTAATGAAAGCTTTTGAAATAACTGGGAAATATGCCCGTGGTTAGCTTATTTTCTCTTTTTGCTGTTAGAACCTGAATGCGGGTTCCATTTTGTTTTCAATTTTCAAGAATATCCATTCCTTCGCTATGCCATTATTCATTTATTTTATCCTTGGACCACTTGATTATATTTCTGTGTTCCCAGATTTGCCACCAACTCATGTAAGCACATTACCTCTGTTTAAAACATTGCAAGACACTTGTAAGGCATGTGGCAGCTCCCAGATCTTCTGATGTTCAGATCATTACGTAGCGTTTCTTGAAAAACTTGTCACGAATTTAAACAGATAAATGTTTGGATGATTTCAGTTTTATTGTCATGTGTACTTCAGTATAGGTACAGTAATGCAGTGCAAAGTGTACAATATTGGAGTTCCCAGCGCCATCTTTAGGTACAAAAATAGAAAAACAAACAAATACGTCTACCAAGTAGCACTGTCAACAAGTCCAGTGCTACCTAAAACTGATTTCTTACAGGACCTACATGATAATATAAAAAAATAGGATCAGGAGTTGCTTGCTTGGCACTTTGCGCCTGCTCCCGCATTTAATAAGATTATGCTTCGTCTCAACCTCAGCTGCACATTCTCACCAAATGCTGGTGTTCCTTAATTCCCCTAGAGCCGAAAAGTCTATCAATCTCAGTCTCAGATAGATTTAACAAACTGAAAATTCTGAGGATTCATGACCTTCTGAATAAAAATGATTCTTGCTCCTTGGTCAGCTCAAAATGCCTGTCAATTGATACCTCAACACTGGTCAGTTTGTTTTCTCAACATTGAGATTTTAAACCAGTAATTTTGCCTTTGTCCAGTCACCATTTATCTTTTAAGAAATCAATCCTCTGTGGAAGCTAGCACACTCAGACAAGAATGTCACTTTTAATTTTGCCTGTCATGACACTAAAATGAAGAAATAAAGACTGAGTAACCATGCTTCTTCAAAGGATCAGGATGTGCCTGTGGCCATTGAGTGCCTGCTCAGTTTTCAGTTTGAAATGTCAGCCACGAGTCAAAATTATTATTTCCCCTGTCCAAAAGCTCTTTTTGTGAGCTGTTTTTCTTTCAAGGGCTACTCTTCTGGTTTTCAGGGGCTGCTTGAAAGTGTAGCAGATTTCAGGATTTAAATTAGAAACCAAACAATTCTTGAAGCAGGTATTTTCAAACTTGCTGTACACGTCCTTTGAAAAATCTTAAAGAAATGAAGGACTCAGTGCTGAAGTTCTGTAACAGGCGTGAGACAAAAATGTTGGCATTGGAACACTGATGTGTTGAAGTAGGAGGCAGCTGGAAGCTTGGGATCACTTTTCACTGACAGAACATAAGTGTCTGCAAAGTAGACACCCAGCCTGTGTTTCATCTCCCCAGTGTAAAGGAGACCACATTGAGTCGTGCATACAGTGGGTTGGATGAATGTAATGTTTCACCTGGTCTCAAGACTGCTGTAATGCTGCATTGAGTCTCAACGTAGGCTGGAGGAACAACTTTCACTTCCTCATAGAATCCCTACAGAATGGTAAAGCCCATTTGGCCCAACAAGTCCATACAGCCCCTCCAAACTGCATCCCACCCAGACCTGTTCTCCTACCCCTGTATTTCCCATGACTAACACACCTAACCTAAACATCTCTAGGCACTATGGGCAATTTAGCCTACCCAATCCACCTAGCCTGCTCAGCTTTAGACTGTGGGAGGAAACCAGAGCACCCGGAGGAAACCCATGCAGACATGAGAATGTGCATACTCCACACAGACAGTCGCCTGAGGCTGGAACTGAACCTGTGTCCCTGGCACTGTGAAGCAGCAGTGCTAACCACTGAGCCACTGTGTCGCTCTCTTTCACTTGAGCATCTTACAGCCTTTAGGACTTGACATTGAGGTTAACAATTTCAGTGTATGAACACCACCTTCTATGTCAATTACCGACCCCGACAAACCCAGATCCTGACTTGAAATAGGTTAATTTCAGCACAGTTATCACCAATCTAGTGTCTCTTCCCTGGCTTACCACCACAATCCTTTTGCTTACTCTCTCTCTTGCTCTCTCCCCTTCTTTTGTTTTCTTACTGCCTCTTTCTAGCTGCTCAATGGAGTCAACATTAAGTTTGTTTTCCCTTCACAGATGCTGCCATATATCCTGACTTTCTTCAGCACTTTACTTTGCCTACTAACAATCAAAACAATTTGTGAAGTGGACTCAAGGTGATTACAAATGCACATTTATAGCTTGGGTGAATGGGAAAAGGTGTGGCAAATGGAATATATTATGGGAAAATGTGAAGTCCACTTTGGCAGGAAGAATGAAAAAGAAGTGTATTATCTAAATGTTGTGCGATTACGGAGCTCTCACATGCATAGGCTTCTGAGTGTCCTCATACCTGATAGTGAGCATAATTCATCACAAGGGCAGTTGAATACAGAAGTAGAGAGATTATGCTTCAGTTATCTGGGGCATGATGAGACCACTTCTGAAAAACTGAACAGTATTGATCATCTTATTTTGCGAAGGGCATAAAAAGGTTGGAGATAATAAACCTTCTTTGAGCCACATTGTTAACTGAAATGGGTAGGTTGCCTTTATGAGGAAAGGGTGATCTAGTTAGGTTTGAATCCTGTGGAGCTTTGAAAAGAAAGGGGCAACTTGACTGAAGTGTAAAATCCTGCATGATTTTAACAGGGTAGCTTCTTAGCGAAGAATCTTGAACAAAAGTTCACCACATTTAAAATTGATGAAATGTTTCTCTCTGAGGGTCATGAGTCTTTTGAACTTGGTCATTGAAAAGGTGGTAGAAGCAATGTCCTTTAATATTTTTGAAGTAGGGATGGATAGATCCTTGTTAAGTAAGGGTTAAAATGTTTTTGGATTAAGGTAGGAATTTGGATTTGAGGTTATAATCAGATCAACCACGATTTTATTGGATGATGGGCAGGCCTCAGAGGCTAGATGGCCAGCTTCCTCCCATTTTGTGATATTACAGGACCCTCTCAAAATTATTCTACAAATTTATTTATCAGACTACTTCTGTAAGTTTGACTTTGTCGTCTGTATGAAGATTAAAATTCACCTTGATTAACAAGTTGCTTTGTCACATGTTATGATTACTTCATGATTTAATTTTGTCTCCAGTTTTAAATACTTTTCCTAGGTCCGCAACTACTTCCACCAGCAGTTCTTTTCCTTTGTTATTCCCAGTCCCCACCCACAGTGATTTACTTCTGGATTTCTGAGCCAAGAGCTTTTCTCATTCCTGCCATTTTGTCATCCTTTACATTGCCTGTTCTTGAAATGTTGTGCGCCTCCTCGATCTCAGAATTCATTCATTTTTTGGAGTACAGCAGGTGGCTATTTGGCCTAACATATTTCAGTCTGCTTTCATAATGAGCAATGCATCTAATGCCAATTCTCCATCTTCTCCCAGTAACACAGGCTTCAGAGAAGAATCCAATTCCCTGTTAATATAAAAAGAACAGTGTTGGAGCAAGTCAACAGGTCTGGCAGTATGCAGTGGTGAGAAAAATAGGTTGTTTTGAGCGCAGTGACCTTCTGCCTGAGCAGAACTGTTCTCACAGATCTTCTGATGAAGACCACTGGCCTCCGTTATCTCTCTCTCCACCGATGCTGCTAGGCCTGCCGAGTTTATTAGCATTTTTTTTGTTTCAGATCTGCAGCGTCCACAGTTCATTGTTTTGTTCTCCTTGTAATACCTCAATTGTACCTGTCTCCTGGGCAGCATATTTCAGATCTTAATGACTTAATGTGTGAAAAATTTGCTTTTAATCCTACCATTGCTGCTTTGGCAGTTATTTTAAATCTGTGACCGCCATTTGTCAATTCTTTCATAGAAACATAGGAGCAGAAATAGGCCATTTGACTCGTCAAGCCTGCTGTGCCATTCAGTGCGACCATGAGTGATCATCAAGCTCAAGAACCTAATTCCGCCCCCAGTCCCTTGATTCTTTGAGCCACAGTTCTACCTCCTTTCTGTTTTGGCATCAACCACTTTGTGTGGAAATGAACTTCATAGGCTTACCACTTTCTAGGTGAACCTTAATCTCAGTCCTAAAAGGTTTAATCCTTCTCCTTAAGCTGTGCCTCTGATTCTAGACCCTACGTCTAACCTGTTAGAATTTTATAGGTTTCTGAGACTTCTTTCCTTCTGTATAAACAGAGTCATGCACACACACACCGCCCAAATTTCTGAAGCCTCGTGAATACACACCTGACTGCCTCACTCTCTGCTTGTGAATCAGTGCCAAATGGTTTCTCCACATGTATTCTTCCCCAGACCCCTCATATATTTGAATATCTACCAAATCTCCTCTTAACTTTCTTTTCCCCAAAGAAAGTGATCCCACCTTCTCCAAACCATCTGCATAATTGGCATTCTTCACCCCTAGAACCATTCTTGTGATTCTTCTTTGCGCACTATAATGCCCCAGTCAGGATGCAGTATTCCTGTTGAGACCAAGCTAGTTTATTTTTCATTTGTTGAATGTGTGTGGTGCTGTCTAGGCCAGCATTTGTTGCCCATTCCTAATTACCCTTGGGAAGGTGGTGAATTGATGTGAACAATTGTAGTGCAACTGGTGTGGGTACACTCACACTGCTATTAGAAAGGGAGTTTCGGCACTTGGATCCAGCAACAGTGAAGAAATTTCTACACTGTTTGAAGACAAGTTTATGTGACTTGGAGGCAATAGTGTCCCCAAATTTCTGCTGGCCTTGTTCTTCTAGGTGGTAGAAATCTTGGGTTTCAAGTTTCTGTCAGAGGAATCTTGAAGTGTTACAACGGAGAGTTTGCAATGTTGCCACTGTGCATCGGTGAATGTTGAAGGTGTTACATGAAATGTTACATGAGCTGCTTTGTCCTGAATGGTGTTGAGCTGCAGTGTTATTGAAGTTGCACACATTTAGGTGAGTGGGCAATATTCCATCACACACCTGACATTTGTCTTTTCGAGGCTGTACAGTTTTAGAGAGTTCAGTGAGGAGTTGTTCATTGCAGTATTCCCAGCCTCATAGCTGCTCTTGAAGCTGTAATGATTATCTGGCTGGTTCAGCTCAGTTTTTGGACAGTGGTAATCCCTTGGATGTTGAAACTGGAAGGTTCAGTGATGGCAACGCCATTAAATGTCAAGACGAAATGGATGCTACCTTGTTGGATATGAGCATTGCATGGCAGTTATGTAGTAAAACAGTTGACTTACTGATAGTCAACCCAAGCCTGAATATTGTCCAGGTATTCGAGCAGTTTTTCCGCCGCCTCTGCCTCCACGCTTACTTCTCTAACTGGGAGCCTAACCTACCCTACACTGACCCCTTCACCCGCTTCCAACACAAGTCCTCCTCCTGGACACCACCCCCAGGCCTCCTACCCTCCCTTGAACTCTTCATCTCCAACTGCCGTCAAGCCATCAGTGGCCTCAACCTCTCCACCCCTTTCACCCACTCCAACCTGTCCCCTGCAGAATGTGCAGCCGTCCGCTCCAATCCCAACCTCACCATCAAACCCGCAGGCAAGGGAGGCGCAGTTGTAGTATGGCGCACTAACTTTACATTGCTGAGGCTAGATGCTAACTTTCCGACATCACCTCCTACCATCCTCTGGATCATGACCCCCACCCTCGAGCACCACACCATCATCTCCCAAACCATCCACAACATCATCACCCCAGGTGACCTCCCACCCACAGTCTCCAACCTCCTCATTCCCCAACCCTGCACCCTTGCTTCTATCTCCTTCCCAAAATCCACAAGCCCGCCTGCCCTGGTTGACCTATTGTCTCCGCCTGCTCCTGCCCCACTGAACTCATCTCCACCTATCTGGACTCTATTTGGTCCAGGAACTCCCTACCTACGTCTGTGACACTGCTCACGCCCTCCACCTCTTCTAGAACTTCCGACTCCCTGGTCCCCAACACCTCATTTTCACCATGTATGGCCAGTCCCCACACAGCTGCATTTCCCATGCAGATAGTCTGAAGGCCCTCTGCTTCTTCCTGTCCCACAGGCCCGATCAGTCCCCCTCCACCAACACCCTCTTTCGCCTAGCTGAACTCATCCTCACCCTCGACAAATTCTGTTTTGATTCCTCCCACTTCCTACAGACAAAGGGGGTGGCCGTGGGTACCCACATGGACCCAAGCTCTGCCTGCCTCTTTGTAGGTTACGTGGAACAGTACCTCTTCCGTACCTACACAGGCCCGAAACCCCACCTCCTCCTCCGTTACATTGATGACTGTATCGACGCTGCCTCATGCTCCCAAGAGGAGCTTGAACAGTTCATCTACTTGACCAACACCTTTCATCCCAGCCTCATGTTCACCTGGACCATCTCCAACACATCCCTCCCCTTCCTGGACCTCTCTGTCTCCATCTCAGGCAACCAGCTTGTAACTGATGTCCATTTCAAGCCCACCGACTCCCACAGCTACCTAGAAGACACCTCCTCCCACCCAGCTTCCTGCAAAAATTCCATCCCCTGTTCCCAATTCCTTTTCCTTCGCCTCCGCTGCATCTGCCTCCAGGATGAGGCATTCCACTCCCATACATCCCAGATGTCCTTGTTCTTCAAGGACCGCAACATGGCGTGCGTGCGCGCATCCCACCCCCGTGGTTGAGAACGCCCTTGACCATGTCTCCCGCAACTCATTCCTCACACCCCGTCCCCGCAATAACTGCCAAAAGAGAATTCCCCATCGTCCTCACATACCACCTCACCAACCTCCGGATACAACGCGTCACCCTCCGACACTTCCGTCTGCAATTCAACCCCACCACCAAAGACATTTTTCCATCCCCACCCTTGTCTGCCTTCTGGAAAGACCACGCTCTCCATGACTCCCTTGTCTGCTCCACACTTCGGGGGAGCTAGCCAATTGGATACAAACTTGGCTTGAATGTAGGAGTCAAAGGGTGGTGATGGGTTGTTTTTCAGGATGGAGGTCTTCGACCTGTGGTGTGCCATAAGGATCAGTGCTGGATCCGTCACTTATGATTTGGATGTGAATATAGGAAATATGGTTAGTAAGTTTGCAGATGACATGAAAATAGGTGAGGTAGCGGATAGTGAAGAAAATTATCTCAGGACAATGGGACCTTGCTCATATGGGCCAACGGGCCCAGTGTTGGCAGTGGAGGTTAATTTAGATAGATGTGAGGTGTTGCTGTAGGGTCCTGGGGAGTTTTGCCGAACAGAGAGATCTAGGGATACAGGTGCATAGTTCTTTGAAACTGGAGTTGCAGATAGACATGGTGGGAAAGGTGGCATTTGGCACGCTTGCCTTCAGTAGTCGGTATTTGAGTATAAGAGTTGGCAGATCATGTCGCTGTGCAGGATATTGGTTAGGCCTTTCTGAAAAACTGCAAACAATTTTGGTTGCATTTCTATAGGAAGGATGTTGTTAAACTTGGGAGGGTGCAGGAAAGGTTTACAGAGATGTTGCTGGGTTGGAGGGTTTGAGCTTTTGGGAGAGGCTGAATAGGCTGAGGCTATTTTCCCTGAGGTGTTGGAGGCTGAAGAGTGACCTTATAGATGATGTCTAAAACCACGAGGAGCGGACATAGAGTGAATAGCCAAGTCTTTTTCCTAGGGTGGGCAAAGTCTAAAACTAGAGGGCATAGGTTTAAGGTGGGGTTCGGAGGGTGTGGGAGTCGAGATTTCGGAAGGACCCGAGGGGTAACATTTCACACAGAGAGTAGTGTATGTATGGAACAAGCTGCCAGAGGAAGTGGTGGAGGTGGATACAGTTACAGAGTTGAAAAGGCACCTGGTTGGGTTTTTGAATTGGACTGGAACAAGGAATGTTCCACATAGCCCATAAGTGGGGCCCACCAGTGGCCACTCCTCTGACCAAAAGAAAATGACAGAAGTTGATGGTGAGGATGATCTCGACCAAGCCGAGGACACTGGTGGTGGGTGGGGACGGTTCAGCCCTTTCCTCCAGGACAAAGTGGAGAGCCCCGAAATCATCCTGTTTGGGGGATGGACGTGTCCATGACAAAGAGGAAGCAGCTGGAGCCTGCAAACGCAAAATTCTGAAACTGGCGTAAAGCATCAGTGGAATCACTGATGTAAGCTAGCATGGCATGGACTCATGATATGGTAACAAGATGGCCAGGAGCAAGATAAGACCATATGTCCTGTGGATGCTGTTCCATCATTCAATACTGATGTGGCTAATTTCAGACTTCAGCTCCATTTTCTCATACCCTTTGATTCTTGGAGAGATTCAACAGTCTCTCTATCCTGGTCTTAAATATTCACAACACTCTTGAAAAGAAAATTCCAAAGATTCGCAACCTTTTGTACAAAGAAATTTCTCCTTCTAATCAAATTGATCCCTTATCTTGAGACTCATGTTTTAGATCCCCTAGCTAACAAAAACAATCTGCATCTGCTCTGTCAAACCCCTTCATCTTGAATGTCTCAATGAGATTACACCTGTTATGCTTCTGAACTCCAGTGAATATGGGCCCAATTTAGGGTGCCTGGCATCATAGGATTGGTTGCAAAGATGAGAAGCCATCTGGTGAACCATCACTATGGCTTCCAATGCATGTGATTTCTTTTTTCAGTTTGGGGCGGCACGGTGTTTCAGTGGTTGGCACGGTTGCAGGGACCCGTGTTTGATCCCAACCTTGGGTGATTGTCTGTCTTTGTGGAGTTTGCATATCGTCCCCATGTCTGCATGGCTTTCCTTTGGGTGCTCCAGTTGCTTCCCATAGTCCAAAGATGTGCAGACAAGGTGGTTTGGCCATGAGAAATGCACGGCTACAGGGATAGGGTGGGTGGAATGCTCTTCAGAGGGTCAGTATGGTCTTGATGGGCCGAAATGGCCTAGAAATTGGAGGAAATCTTAAAAACAATTCATCAAATAAGTGCTAAGTACAAGTAGACTTTCAGTTTTGGCAGAGATTTGTTCAATTCCTGATAATCCAACCCCACCAAAGAATTCAACAGGGACTTTTTAAATCATCCGGCATCAGGTTCCAGCATGTTTATCCTCACGTGGGATAACTGGAACATCCATAAAGGTGATTTTGTGCTGAAGTTTTTTTGGCTTACGTAGTCTTGTAATAGTTTCATGAACTGTGCGCTGGTCTTGTTCTGGTTTTTAAAACTATGCAATTCAGGTTACGTTATTATCTTTGAAGTTTATGACTGGCTGTCTGTATGAGTACCACTTATATCTTTTCTCTTTACATTGAAATGTATTCAGAATATGCAGCAAAACCCACATTTCCTCAGCCACAAATTAAAGTAATCATGCTTGCCAGAGTTTACCTTTTCTCATGCTGCCCATTCACCTTACCTAGCAAGATAGCCTGATTTGTGCTGAAAACTTTGAAGGAAGTACTTGAATCAATGAATCTCATTTGCACTCATGACCTGATGCATAGACAGGTTGCCATTGCACCCACTGTAAAATTGGCCTTTACCAGAGCTGCTTTTGGTGCACATTGCTTCAGTCTTTTAGATATGGTATTGAAGTTCACTTGTTTTTAAATATAATTTCCATAAGTGCTGGTTTCATACACACTGCTTTATCACATGTAAACTTTAGTCTACCAGAATTGGATGTAAGAGTCAGGAAGCCTTGTTACAGTTGTGCAAGCCTTTAAGTTTAGTACACCGTTTTATTCTCTATATTTAAGGAAGGATATAAGTGAATTGAAGGCAGTTGAATGAATATTCACTGGATTACTTCATCACGTTTGACGATTGTCCAGGAGAAGAAGCTGAGCAGATTGGATTTATTATCTACAAAGTTGCCTCTACCTCTTCTCCATGAAATAATGATTCTGAAGGGGCTTGGCAGGGTAGAGCCTGAGAGGCTGTTTTACTTGTTGGAGAAGTAAGAATGCAAACACAGTGTCAAAAAAGGGGCCAGTCATTTGGAATGAGATAAGAGATTTCTTCATTCAGTGCGCAGTAAAATTTTGAAATTAACTATCCAAGGGCACTGAGACAGCTCCATTTTATTGAGTATATTTAAGCCTCAGACAGATATTGGTTGCTCAAAGAACCGAGGCCAATTCAAAGTGAATGGGCAAGTGCAGTTGTTGAAGCAGAAATGTCAGTTATGATTGTATTGAATGGCAAGAAGGCTTGAGGTGATGCATAATCTATTCCTCCTATTTCTAAGGTCCTTGCACGTCTCAAAATGCAAATGAATTTTAAAGTGCAATCAGTGTTAATTAGGCAAATATACCAGAAAAGTATGTTACAATATCCAACACAGTGCGGTCAGTTAAATTGGTCACTGAATTCAACCAACACCATCAAACCAAGAATGTTAGCCCATTGAGGTTGCTGCTACTCCCTGCACATGTCTGTGCTTTTTAATTGAAAAGAAAGTCTGAAGCTTCAGTATTAAATTTGAAGCTCTTAGCTTTGTTAATTACTGTTCTGTAGTATCTGCCCTGAGAGTGGAGGTTTGCACCACAACCTTTCACTGGAGAATTGTGACACTTTGACTTGACCCAACCAAGTTAGAATCTCATCCAAAGTAAACACTGACCTCAACCATTCTTTCTATTACTTCTGCAGCTTAGTTGAATATGATCTTGCCTCAACAAATTTGTGTTAACTCTCTTTTTTATTTTTCTCTGCTTCACCAAAGACTGTTAATATCGTCCTGAATTATTCTTTCTACAAGCTTCTTGTTCACAGATGTTAAACTGTCTTCTTGTCCAACTCTTGTGTTTTTTTGCCAAAGCATTTTGGCTCACTTTTCATACATGTTGATGTGACTTAGGAGATATGCTTACTCTAAAAAGTTTACACAGTGCAACTGAGAAGGCAACTCTCATCTGTGTTGAGATAACAAAGTGTGTAGCTGGATGAACACAGCAGGCCAAGCAGCATCTTAGGAGCACAAGATGCTGCTTGGCCTGCTGTGTTCATCCACCTCCATTCTTAGTTTTCTCGTATTCTCCAGAATCTGCAGTTCCGATTATCTCTCATCTATGTTGTTTTATGTTTTGGAGGATGCTACACAAAACACTTTGGCAAATTTCTTACTTAAAATTTTATTGTGGTTTAATATTATTTTCAATTACCAATTCCAGAAATTATGCTGAAACCCAGTGAAGAAGGAATACCTGATTTGGTTCATGTGATGCGCACTCTTTCTATGGAGAACATTCCAAATTTACCGCCAGGAGGTGGCCTTGCAAGCAAGTGAGTATAACATAGCATGGAACTGTAATACCGTCGTAAACTTTACAAAATAGTACATTGTATCTTTGTGTCTTTCAGTTCTGTAATATGTGAAAATAAGCAAAAAATATTTCCATCCAGTTGCCAAAACCTTTGCATACCCCACACAGTTGTTTTTGTTTCCCCCCCAATCATCTGGCACCAAAAATTGCTCCTTCCCATTCATAGGACAGTAAATGACTTGCAATATTTGAACCAAAGCCTTGGTAGGCAGGGAGGTTGTGGGGATGTTGGATAACATAACACACAATAAAGCATTTGTGTTCTGGAAGAGTTACTCTTTTGAGTCTGTGTTTTTCTTGCCATGGGTGTAGCCTAACCTCCTGAGGTTTTCCAAAACTTGCTGTTTTTATTTCAGATTTCCAGCATTCAAAATGTTTCGCTTTTAGAATATGTTACTGTGATTACAGTATATACTTAAACACAGTGTGGAGCTGGAGGAACACAGCAGGCCATGCAGCATCAAAGGAACAGGAAAGTTGATGCTTTGGGTCGGAACCCTTCTTCAGAAGTGGGGAGGGGGAAGGGAGCTCAGAAATAAATAGAGAGGAAGGGTGGGGCTGGGGAAGGTAGGTGGGATGGTAGGTAGTGGTGGGAATTGGTCAGTGGGAAGGGTGGGACGGATAGGTGGGAGAGAAAATGGACAGGTTATGCCTGGTCAAGGAGGCAGGGATGGAAATAGGATGAGGCCGGGGGTGGAGAGAATTTAAAACTAGGGAATTCCATGTTTCGGCTGAAGGTCTGTAGGCTCCTGAGGCGGAATATGAGGTGTTGCTCCACCAGTTTACGAGTGGCATCGTTGTGACACTGGAGGAGGCCCAGAATGGACATAGAACATAAAACGTTACAGTGCCTTCGGCCCTTGACGTTGAGCTGACCTGTGAGACCAATCTGAAGCCCGTCTAACGTACACTATTCCATTACCATCCATATGTTTATCCACTGACTATCTAAATGCCCTTAAAGTTGGCGAGTCTACTACTGCTGCAGGCAGGGCATTCTACGCCTTTTACTACTCTCTGAGCAAAGAACCTACATCTGACATCTGTCCTATATCTACCACCAATTTGAAGCTGTGTCCCCTCATACTAGCCGTCACCATCCAAGGAAAAAGGCTCTCACTGTCCACCCTATCTAATCCTGTGATCACCTTGTATGTCTCTATTAAGTCACCTCTTAAACTCCTTCTCTCCAATGAAAACAGCCTCAAGTCCCTCAGCCTTTCCACATACAACCTACCCTCCATACCAGGCAACAACCTGGTAAATCTCCTCTGCACCTTTTTACAATGCTTCCACATCCTTCCTATAATGCGGTGACCAGAACTGTATGCAATACTCCAAGTGCGGCCACACCAGAGATTTGTACAGCTGCAACATGACCTCCTCATGGCTCTGAAACTCAATCCTACTCCCAATAAAATCTTACACACCATATGCCTTCTTAACAACCCTATCAACCTGGGTGGCAATTTTCAGGGATCGATGCACACGGACACTGACATCTCTCTGCTCATATCATCTAGGGAGTGGGAGGGGTACTTAAAACGCTTGGCGACCAGAAAGTGTTGTCATTTGTTGCCTACAGAGCGCCGATGATCTATGAAACAGTCTCTGAGTTTACGCTTGGTCTCACTGATGTGGAGGAGGTGACAATGGATACAGTAGACCAAGCTTGAAGGGTGTACAGGTGAACCCCTGTCAGATATGAAAAGTTTGTTTATGGCTTTGAATGGAGGTGACGGGGGAGGTGTCATTCAGATGATAATCAGCCTTCCTGTTTTGCTGCCAAAGTGGAAACATTTTCGTTTATCTACATTGTACTGCATCTCCCGTGCCTTTTTCCTCTCACTCAGATTGGCCAAGTCACATTGAAGTATCTCTGTCTTCCTCACATCTCACCCTCCCACCCATCTTTCTGTCATTTGCAAATTTGGACATGATACACTCAGTCCCCTTGTCAAAATCTTTAATATATATTGAATAGCTGGAATCTGTGGTACCTCATTAGTCACAGTCTGCCATTCAAAAAAAACCCATTTGGTTCTACTCCTGTCTGCCAACCACTTTTCTATTCATTTCAGTGTGGCACCCCAATTCCATGCGCTTTAATTTCCCATACCAGTCTCTCGTGGGACTTTGTCCAAAGCCTTCTGAAAGTCCAAGTAAGCCACTTCCATTCATTCCCCTTAATCAATTTCACAATTTGTGCCCTTAAAGAATTCCAGTATATTTGTCAAGTATGATTCCCCTCTCATAAAGCAGTCAGTCTGTCTCTCTCTCTGCCATTGTTTGCAGGGCTCACCTATTAATTCTACTATGGACTTGAGCCTTTTCCCCACTACTGATATCTGACTGACTGGTCTGTATTTCCAAGTTTTCTCTCTGCCTCACTTTTTAAATGGAGTGGCTGCATCAGTTACTGATCAATCTGTAGGTTGTTCCAGAGACTGTAGAATTTTGGAAGATGACCACCAATGTATCTTCTATTTTTAGTGCCATTTTCTTATGAACCTTGGGATGTAGATTTATCAAGCTCTGGAAATTTATTGCCCTTCAGTCTAATCAATTTCCCCAACACCCATAACAGTACTAATACTGATTTCCTTCAGCTGTTAGTTACATTCTGATTAGCAAAGCCCCAAAAAGTCCATGCACACATTCAATGCAAATCATATTGACCCCACAAGTCTTAAACTTGTGCTGACGTCTGCAAACTAAATTAAAAGATTTGTATCAGAGATAATGGGAACTGCAGATGCTGGAGAATCGAAGACAACAAAATGTGAGGCTGGATGAACACAGCAGGCCAAGCAGCATCCCAGGAGCACAAAAGCTGACGTTTCGGGCCTAGACCCTTCATCAGAGAGGGGGATGGAGTGAGGGTTCTGGAATAAATAGGGAGAGAGGGGGAGGCGGACCGAAGATGGAGAGAAAAGAAGATAGGTGGAGAGAGTATAGGTGGGGAGGTAGGGAGGGGATAGGTCAGTCCTGGGAAGACGGACAGGTCAAGGAGGTGGGATGAGGTTAGTAGGTAGATGTGGGTGCGGCTTGGTATGGGAGGAAGGGATGGGTGAGAGGAAGAACAGGTTAGGGAGGCGGAGACAGGTTGGACTGGTTTTGGGATGCAGTGGGTGGAGTGGAGGAGCTGGGCTGGTTGTGTGGTGCAGTTGGGGGAGGGGACGAACTAGGCTGGTTTAGGGATGCAGTTGGGGAAGGGGAGATTTTGAAACTGAAGTCCTCATTGATACCATTGGGCTGCAGGGTTCCCAGGCGGAATATGAGTTGCTGTTCCTGCAAGCTTCGGGTGGCATCATTGTGGCACTGCAGGAGGCCCATGATGGACATGTCATCTAAAGAATGGGAGGGGGAGTGGAAATGGTTTGCGACTGGGAGGTGCAGTAGTTTGTTGCGAACCGAACGGAGGTGTTCTGCAAAGCGGTCTCCAAGCCTCCGCTTGGTTTCCCCAATGTAGAGGAAGCCACACCGGGTACAGTGGATGCAGTATACCACATTGGCAGATGTGCAGGTGAACCTCTGCTTAATGTGGAATATCATCTTGGGGCCTGGGATAGGGGTGAGGGGGGAGGTGTGGGGGCAAGTGTAGCATTTCCTGCGGTTGCAGGGGAAGGTGCCAGGTGTGGTGGGGTTGGAGGGCAGTGTGGAACGAACAAGGGAGTCACGGAGAGAGTGGTCTCTCCGGAAAGCAGACAGGGGTGGGGATGGAAAAATGTCTTGGGTGGTGGGGTCGGATTGTAGATGGCGGAAGTGTCGGAGGATGATGCGTTGTATCCGGAGGTTGGTCGGGTGGAATGCAGATGGCCTCAAGGCCCTCCGCTTCTTCCTGTCCCGCAGGCCCGACCAGTCCCCCTCCACCGACACCCTGATCCGCCCAGCCGAACTCGTCCTCGCCCTCAACAACTTCTCTTTTGACTCCTCCCACTTCCTACAGACTAACGGGGGTGGCCATGGGCACCCGCATGGGCCCCAGCTATGCCTGCCTCTTTGTAGGTTACGTGGAACAGTCCCTCTTCCGCACCTACACAGGCCCCAAACCCCACCTCTTCCTCCGGTACATCGATGACTGTATCGGCGCCGCCTTTTGCTCCCCAGAGGAACTCGAACAGTTCATCCACTTCACCAACACTTTCCACCCCAACCTTCAGTTCACCTGGGCCATCTCCAGCACATCCCTCACCTTCCTGGACCTCTCAGTCTCCATCTCAGGCAACCAGCTTGTAACTGATGACCATTTCAAGCCCACCGACTCCCACAGCTACCTAGAATACACCTCCTCTCACCCACCCTCCTGCAAAAATTCCATCCCCTATTCCCAATTCCTCCGCCTCCGCCGCATCTGCTCCCACGACAAGACATTCCACTCCCGCACATCCCGGATGTCCAAATTCTTCAAGGACCGCAACTTTCCCCCCACAGTGATCAAGAACGCCCTCGACCGCATCTCCCGCAACACGTCTCTCACACCCCGCCCCCCGCCACAACCGCCCCAAGAGGATCCCCCTCGTTCTCACACACCACCCCATCAACCTCCGGATACAATGCATCATCCTCTGACACTTCCGCCATCTACAATCCGAACCCACCACCCAAGACATTTTTCCATCCCCACCCCTGTCTGCTTTCCGGAGAGACCACTCTCTCCGTGACTCCCTTGTTCGCTCCACACTGCCCTCCAACCCCACCACACCCGGCACCTTCCCCTGCAACCGCAGGAAATGCTACACTTGCCCCCACACCTCCCCCCTCACCCCTATCCCAGGCCCCAAGATGATATTCCACATTAAGCAGAGGTTCACCTGCACATCTGCCAATGTGGTATACTGCATCCACTGTACCCGGTGTGGCTTCCTCTACATTGGGGAAACCAAGTGGAGGCTTGGAGACCGCTTTGCAGAACACCTCCGCTCGGTTCGCAACAAACTACTGCACCTCCCAGTCGCAAACCATTTCAACTCCCCCTCCCATTCTTTAGATGACATGTCCATCATGGGCCTCCTGCAGTGCCACAATGATGCCACCCGAAGCTTGCAGGAACAGCAACTCATATTCCGCCTGGGAACCCTGCAGCCCAATGGTATCAATGAGGACTTCAGTTTCAAAATCTCCCCTTCCCCAACTGCATCCCTAAACCAGCCCAGTTCGTCCCCTCCCCCAACTGCACCACACAACCAGCCCAGCTCCTCCACTCCACCCACTGCATCCCAAAACCAGTCCAACCTGTCTCCGCCTCCCTAACCTGTTCTTCCTCTCACCCATCCCTTCCTCCCACCCCAAGCCGCACCCACATCTACCTACTAACCTCATCCCACCTCCTTGACCTGTCCGTCTTCCCTGGACTGACCTATCCCCTCCCTACCTCCCCACCCATACTCTCTCCACCTATCTTCTTTTCTCTCCATCTTCGGTCCGCCTCCCCCTCTCTCCCTATTTATTCCAGAACCCTCACCCCATCCTCCTCTCTGATGAAGGGTCTAGGCCCGAAACGTCACCTTTTGTGCTCCTGGGATGCTGCTTGGCCTGCTGTGTTCATCCAGCCTCATATTTTGTTGTAAAAGATTTGTAGTTTGTTTCTTGCCTCTGAATTGCAGCCTGGTTGAAGTAAAGACTCTTCATTAGAATTCGAAGTATCTTTCAGAATAGACAACATCATTTTTTTTTTATTCTGGGATTCATTCAGTGTACCCTGAAAAATAGTCAATACTGGAGGACAGTGTCTCATCTCAGAAAAAACATTCTATAAGGAAATGGAGACAACATGCTGAATCAGAATACTATAAATGACAGTCAAAACAGTTCAAAAAGTCATATCCTGAACTTGTCATATGTTAAGCAGAAAAACTTTTGCAAAGATAAATAATGTCTTAATCTAAAGTTTTAAACAAAAATAGTGTGCACTATCGAGAAGGAGGGATAACAGGTCCAGTAAGTAGAAGAGCACCAGGGCCCATGATTTCTGTGTTGTGATGTGTAGGTCCGCTCAAATTTGGTAAAAATGGAATTTCCCAAGATTCTGTACTGTGACCACTTTTTCATATGGAATTAAGGATCCGGGGTGCATCTTGAAATTTGAAAATGGCGTAAAACTTGGAAGCTAAGTAAACACCTGAGGAAGATAGTGAAAAACTTTTAAGAGGAGATAAATCGGGGTTAACATTTTGGGTCCAGCGACCTTTGCTCAGCACTCATCATAGGTAGGAAAATGTTGGTTTTATGCAAAGGTGAGGTTGGGGGAAGGGGGCTAAGGAGTCAACAGTAGGTGGAGATAGAGCCCAAAGAGAGAGAAAAACATTGGACAAAGGAGTGGGTAACAATCAGACTAGGAGAAAGAATAGCTATTAATAGGGACTGTTAGTGGCTAAAAACAGGTTGTTTTGTAATAGCAGACTATGTGATGACAAGGCATGGTGTATGAGGCTTCGGGTAAGGATATGAGAGAAGCTCACGCCCTAAAGTTGTTGAACTGAATATTGAGTCCAGAACACACTCTAGAGTTTCCAAGGGAAAATGAGATGCTGTTCTTCCAACTTGTGCTGAGTTTTGTTGGAACATTGCAGCAAGCCTAAGACACAGATGCTAGCCAGGGAACAAGGTAGTCAGTTGAAGTGGCACCTCATTTTCCTCCTGAGAACTCTACAGCCTTCTGGAATCAGTATTGAGTTCAACAACTTCAGAGTTTGAGGCACTTTCTCCCACGTCCTTACTCCAATGCCCACGCATGGGGCCTTGTTAGCCACTAATGGACCCCATTAATAGCTATTCATTCTCTTAGCCTAATTGTTATCCACTCCTTTGTCTGTCCAACTGCTCCTCTCTTTTTGACCTCTACCTCTACCGATTGTTTACTTATTCCCTATCTTCTGCATTAAAAAAAACTTTCTCCTAACCACCATCAGTTCTGAGGAAGGGCCATTGGACCAGAAACTTTAACTCTGATTTCTCTGCACAGATGTTGCCAGACCTGCTGCCCTTTTCCAGCAATTTCTGTTTTCATTTCTGATTTTTAGCATCCTTAGTTCTTCTGGTTTTTGGTTTTTGTTTTGACTTTTAAAAGGATGTTGGCAGATAGACATATGACAAATGAAATTCATTCCAGAAAGTGTGAGGTAGTATGTTTTATTTGGAAGAATGAGAGAAAATACATGCTAAATGGTACAATTCCCTAGAGGTGTAAGAAGATAGGCAGTAGGGCTTATGTTCATATCTTTGAAGTTGGTAGGGTAAGGTTAACAAAGCAGTTATGAAAGCTGAGAGATCCTGGGCTTTATGAATAAAGGCTTTAAGAACAAAGCCAGGATGTTCTGCCTAAACATAAAACGCAAGTTTCGCTTAATCTAGAATATTGCATCTACTTCTTGATAATACACATTAGGAAGAACCCAAAGGCCTGAGAAAGGATACTTACTATAGATATTTACTATCATGATTTCAGCAATGAAGAATTATAGTTAGGTGGATGCACTGGAGGAGCTGGATGTTGTTCTTTTTTTTGGAGCAGAGAAGGGCACAGCACTTTAATCAAAGCAATCAGTATCAGGTTGGGTTTGAATCGAGTAAATCAAGAAAAGCTCTTGGATGGAAGAAATCAATAATCAGAAGCAGATTCAAATGAACAAAAGAACCAGAGATTGTATGAGAACAATTTTTACAACAATTAATGGTTTTTATAGCCACTATTACTGAGAGTAGTTTAATAATCCAGATTTCATTAATTGAATGTAAATTGCACCAATCGCTGTTGAGTGATTTTGAACATTTGTCCCCAGCACTTCTGCCTGGATCTTGAGGTTATTAGTTCCGTGGCATTGCCACCACATACCCATCTCCTGTTTTTTGTGCAACAAGTGACTAGGATATAGGATGTTCTGCCTGTTAATTTTCAGTTAGAATTTAATACAGTACCTATTTGAAGCAGAAAGAAACTGCACAGATACGGGGATAGACGGGAAAAGAGTATAAGTAATTTGGGCTATCGCAGATTAGGGTATGTGTGCTGTATATGATTTTTGAAAAGTGAAATAAGTTCATCAAAGTACAGCTGTAACAATAGCTCACCTCTTTCAAGCTTAATTTACGCTATTTTTTCATTTCTACTACTGTTGTGAAAGAAAAAATGAACATGCTTGCAGTTTGCACTGGCCCTTCACACCCTTTACTTCCCTCACACCTGGCCTCCCCCATCTCCCCATCCTCAATCAATTTATAAGGAAGATGCGGCCATTGTTTACATTTGCCTCTCTCTCTCTCTCTGCGCACGCGCGTGCACGTGCTCTCGCGCTCTGTCGCGCGCGCTCTCTCGTTCTGTCGCGCGCGCGCTCTCTCGTTCTGTCGCGCGCGCGCTCTCTCGTTCTGTCGCGCGCGCGCTCTCTCGTTCTGTCGCGCGCGCGCTCTCTCGTTCTGTCGCGCGCGCGCTCTCTCGTTCTGTCGCGCGCGCGCTCTCTCGTTCTGTCGCGCGCGCGCTCTCTCGTTCTGTCGCGCGCTCGGCTCTCTCTCGCGCGCTCGGCTCTCTCTCGCGCGCTCGGCTCTCTCTCGCGCGCTCGGCTCTCTCTCGCGCGCTCGGCGTTCTCTCGCGCGCTCTCTCGCGCGCTCGGCGTTCTCTCGCGCGCTCTCTCGCGCGCTCTCTCGCGCGCTCGTCGCTCTCTCGCGCGCTCGGCGCTCTCTCGCGCGCTCGCTCTCTCGCGCGCTCGCTCTCTCGCGCGCTGTCTCTCTCGCGCTGTCTCTCTCGCGCTGTCTCGCTCGCGCTGTCTCGCTCGCGCTGTCTCGCTCGCGCTGTCTCGCTCGCTCTCTCGTGCGCTCGCTCGCTCTCTCGTGCGCTCGCTCGCTCTCTCTCGCGCTCTCTCTCTCTCGCGCTCTCTCTCTCTCTCGCGCACTCTCTCTCTCGCGCACTCTCTCTCTCGCGCACTCTCTCTCTCGCGCACTCTCTCTCTCGCGCACTCTCTCTCTCGCTGCCTCTCTCTCTCGCGCTCGCTCTCTCTCGCGCTCGCTCTCTCTCGCGCTCGCTCTCTCTCGCGCTCGCTCTCTCTCGCGCTCGCTCTCTCTCGCGCGCTCGCTCTCTCGCGCGCTCGCTGTCTCTCGCGCGCTCGCTGTCTCTCTCGCTGTCTCTCTCGCTGTCTCTCTCGCTGTCTCTCTCTCGCTGTCTCTCTCGCTGTCTCTCTCGCTGTCTCTCTCGCGCGCGCTCTCGTGCGCGCTCCCTCGCTCCCTCGCTCTCCCGCTCCCTCGCTCTCCCGCTCCCTCGCGCTCCCGCTCCCTCGCGCTCCCGCTCCCGCTCCCTCGTGCTCGCGCTCTCGCGCTCCCTCGCTCTCGCGCTCCCTCGCTCTCGCGCTCCCTCGCTCCCTCGCTCTCGCGCTCCCTCGCTCCCTCGCGGTCGCGCTCCCTCGCGATCTCTCTCTCGCTCCCTCGCGATGTCTCTCTCGCTCGCGATGTCTCTCTCGCTCGCGATGTCTCTCTCGCTCGCGATGTGTCTCTCGCTCGCGATGTCTCTCTCGCGCGCTCTCTCTCGCTCTCGCTCTTGCGCTCTCTCGCTCTCTCGCTCTCTCGCGCTCTCGCGCTCTCGCTCTCTCGCTCTCTCGCTCTCTCGCGCTCTCGCTCTCTCGCTCTCTCGCTCTCTCGCTCTCTCGCTCTCTCGCGCTCTCGCTCTCTCGCTCTCTCGCTCTCTCGCTCTCTCGCTCTCTCGCTCTCTCGCTCTCTCTCGCGCTCTCGCGCTCTCGCGCTCTCGCGCGCTCTCTCTCTCTCTCTCAGCGCGCGCTCTCTCTCTCTCTCTCGCGCTCTCTCTCTCTCTCTCTCTCTCGCGCGCTCTCTCTCTCTCTCTCTCTCACGCGCGCTCTCTCTCTCACGCGCGCTCTCTCTCTCTCGCGCTGTCTCTCTCTCTCGCGCTGTCTCGCTCCCTCGCGCTGTCTCGCTCCCTCGCGCAGTCTCGCTCCCTCGCGCAGTCTCTCTCCCTCGCGCAGTCTCGCTCCCTCGCGCAGTCTCGCTCCCTCGCGCAGTCTCGCTCCCTCGCGCAGGCTCGCTCCCTCGCGCGCTCTCTCTCCCTCTCGCGCGCTCTCTCTCCCTCTCGCGCGCGCTCTCTCTCTCCCTCTCGCGCGCTATCTCTCTCCTCTCGGCGCGCTCTCTCTCTCCTCGCGCGCTGCCGCGCTCTCTCTCTCCTCGCGCGCGCGCTCTCTCTCTCCTCTCGCTCGCTGCGCGCTCTCTCTCTCCTCGCGACGGCGCGCGCTCTCTCTCTCCTCGCGCGCGCGCGCGCTCTCTCTCTCCTCGCGCGCGCGCTCTCTCTCTCCTCGCGCGCGCGCTCTCTCTCTCCTCGCGCGCGCGCTCTCTCTCTCCTCGCGCGCGCGCTCTCTCTCTCCTCGCGCGCGCGCTCTCTCTCTCCTCGCGCGCGCGCTCTCTCTCTCCTCGCGCGCGCGCTCTCTCTCTCCTCGCGCGCGCGCTCTCTCTCTCCTCGCGCGCGCGCTCTCTCTCTCCTCGCGCGCGCGCTCTCTCTCTCCTCGCGCGCGCGCTCTCTCTCTCCTCGCGCGCTCTCTCTCTCCTCGCGCGCTCTCTCTCTCCTCGCGCGCTCTCTCCCCCTCGCGCGCTCTCTCCCCCTCGCGCGCTCTCTCCCCCTCGCGCGCTCTCTCCCCCTCGCGCGCTCTCTCCCCCTCGCGCGCGCTCTCCCCCTCGCGCGCGCTCTCCCCCTCGCGAGCTCTCTCCCCCTCGCGCGCTCTCTCCCCCTCGCGCGCTCTCTCCCCCTCGCGCGCTCTCTCTCTCCTCGCGCGCGCGCTCTCTCTCTCCTCGCGCGCGCGCTCTCTCTCTCCTCGCGCGCGCGCTCTCTCTCTCCTCGCGCGCGCGCGCTCTCTCTCTCCTCGCGCGCGCGCTCTCTCTCTCCTCGCGCGCGCGCGCTCTCTCTCTCCTCGCGCGCGCGCGCTCTCTCTCTCCTCGCGCGCGCGCGCTCTCTCTCTCCTCGCGCGCGCGCGCTCTCTCTCTCCTCGCGCGCGCGCGCTCTCTCTCTCCTCGCGCGCGCGCGCTCTCTCTCTCCTCGCGCGCGCGCGCTCTCTCTCTCCTCGCGCGCGCGCGCTCTCTCTCTCCTCGCGCGCGCGCGCTCTCTCTCTCCTCGCGCGCGCGCGCTCTCTCTCTCCTCGCGCGCGCGCGCGCTCTCTCTCTCCTCGCGCGCGCGCGCGCTCTCTCTCTCCTCGCGCGCGCGCGCGCTCTCTCTCTCCTCGCGCGCGCGCGCGCTCTCTCTCTCCTCGCGCGCGCGCGCGCTCTCTCTCTCCTCGGCGCGCGCGCGCGCGCTCTCTCTCTCCTCGCGCGCGCGCGCGCTCTCCTCGCGCGCGCTCTCTCTCTCGCGCTCGCGCGCGCGCTCTCTCTCTCCTCGCGCGCGCGCGCGCTCTCTCTCTCCTCGCGCGCGCCGCGGCGCGCGCTCTCTCTCTCCTCGCGCGCGCGCGCGCTCTCTCTCTCCTCGCGCGCGCGCGCGCGCGCTCTCTCTCTCCTCGCGCGCGCGCGCGCGCTCTCTCTCTCCTCGCGCGCGCGGCGCGCGCTCTCTCTCTCCTCGCGCGCGCGCGCGCGCGCTCTCTCTCTCCTCGCGCGCGCGCGCGCGCGCTCTCTCTCTCCTCGCGCGCGCGCGCGCGCGCTCTCTCTCTCCTCGCGCGCGCGCGCGCGCGCTCTCTCTCTCCTCGCGCGCGCGCGCGCGCGCTCTCTCTCTCCTCGCGCGCGCGCGCGCGCGCTCTCTCTCTCCTCGCGCGCGCGCGCGCGCGCTCTCTCTCTCCTCGCGCGCGCGCGCGCGCGCTCTCTCTCTCCTCGCGCGCGCGCGCGCGCTCTCTCTCTCCTCGCGCGCGCGCGCGCTCTCTCTCTCCTCGCGCGCGCGCGCGCTCTCTCTCTCCTCGCGCGCGCGCGCGCTCTCTCTCTCCTCGCGCGCGCGCGCGCGCTCTCTCTCTCCTCGCGCGCGCGCGCGCGCTCTCTCTCTCCTCGCGCGCGCGCGCGCGCTCTCTCTCTCCTCGCGCGCGCGCGCGCGCTCTCTCTCTCCTCGCGCGCGCGCGCGCGCTCTCTCTCTCCTCGCGCGCGCGCGCGCGCTCTCTCTCTCCTCGCGCGCGCGCGCGCGCTCTCTCTCTCCTCGCGCGCGCGCGCGCGCTCTCTCTCTCCTCGCGCGCGCGCGCGCGCTCTCTCTCTCCTCGCGCGCGCGCGCGCGCTCTCTCTCTCCTCGCGCGCGCGCGCGCGCTCTCTCTCTCCTCGCGCGCGCGCGCGCGCTCTCTCTCTCCTCGCGCGCGCGCGCGCGCTCTCTCTCTCCTCGCGCGCGCGCGCGCGCTCTCTCTCTCCTCGCGCGCGCGCGCGCGCGCTCTCTCTCTCCTCGCGCGCGCGCGCGCGCTCTCTCTCTCCTCGCGCGCGCGCGCGCGCTCTCTCTCTCTCCTCGCGCGCGCGCGCGCGCTCTCTCTCTCCTCGCGCGCGCGCGCGCGCTCTCTCTCTCCTCGCGCGCGCGCGCTCTCTCTCTCCTCGCGCGCGCGCGCGCGCTCTCTCTCTCCTCGCGCGCGCGCGCTCTCTCTCTCCTCGCGCGCGCGCGCGCGCTCTCTCTCTCCTCGCGCGCGCGCGCGCGCGCTCTCTCTCTCCTCGCGCGCGCGCGCGCGCTCTCTCTCTCCTCGCGCGCGCGCGCGCGCGCTCTCTCTCTCTCCTCGCGCGCGCGCGCGCTCTCTCTCTCTCCTCGCGCGCGCGCGCGCGCTCTCTCTCTCCTCGCGCGCGCGCGCGCGCTCTCTCTCTCCTCGCGCGCGCGCGCGCGCTCTCTCTCTCCTCGCGCGCGCGCTCTCTCTCTCCTCGCGCGCGCGCGCGCGCGCTCTCTCTCTCCTCGCGCGCGCGCGCGCGCTCTCTCTCTCCTCGCGCGCGCGCGCGCGCTCTCTCTCTCCTCGCGCGCGCGCGCGCGCTCTCTCTCTCCTCGCGCGCGCGCGCGCGCTCTCTCTCTCCTCGCGCGCGCGCGCGCGCTCTCTCTCTCCTCGCGCGCGCGCGCGCGCTCTCTCTCTCCTCGCGCGCGCGCGCGCGCGCTCTCTCTCTCCTCGCGCGCGCGCGCGCGCGCTCTCTCTCTCCTCGCGCGCGCGCGCGCGCGCTCTCTCTCTCCTCGCGCGCGCGCGCGCGCGCTCTCTCTCTCCTCGCGCGCGCGCGCGCGCGCGCTCTCTCTCTCCTCGCGCGCGCGCGCGCGCTCTCTCTCTCCTCGCGCGCGCGCGCGCGCTCTCTCTCTCCTCGCGCGCGCGCGCGCGCTCTCTCTCTCCTCGCGCGCGCGCGCGCGCTCTCTCTCTCCTCGCGCGCGCGCGCGCGCGCTCTCTCTCCTCGCGCGCGCGCGCTCTCTCTCTCCTCGCGCGCGCGCGCTCTCTCTCTCCTCGCGCGCTCTCTCCCCCTCGCGCGCTCTCTCCCCCTCGCGCGCTCTCTCCCCCTCGCGCGCTCTCTCCCCCTCGCGCGCTCTCTCCCCCTCGCGCGCTCTCTCCCCCTCGCGCGCTCTCTCCCCCTCGCGCGCTCTCTCCCCCTCGCGCGCTCTCTCCCCCTCGCGCGCTCTCTCCCTCTCGCGCGCTCTCTCCCTCTCGCGCGCTCTCTCTCGCGCTCTCTCTCTCTCTCGCGCGCGCTCTCTCTCGCGCTCGCGCTCGCTGTCTCTCGCGCTCGCTGTCTCTCGCGCTCGCTGTCTCTCGCGCTCGCTGTCTCTCGCGCTCGCTCTCTCTCGCGCTCGCTCTCTCTCGCGCTCGCTCTCTCTCGCGCTCGCTCTCTCTCGCGCTCGCTCTCTCTCGCGCTCGCTCTCTCTCGCTGTCTCTCTCTCGCTGTCTCTCTCGCTGTCTCTCTCGCTGTCTCTCTCGTGCGCTCTCTCGTGCGCTCTCTCGTGCGCTCTCTCGTGCGCTCTCTCGTGCGCTCTCTCGTGCGCTCTCTCGTGCGCTCTCTCGCTGTCTCTCTCGCTGTCTCTCTCGCTGTCTCTCTCGCTGTCTCTCTCGCTGTCTCTCTCGCTGTCTGTCTCGCTGTCTGTCTCGTGCGCTCTCTCGTGCGCTCTCTCGCTGTCTCTCTCGTGCGCTCTCTCGCTGTCTCTCTCGTGCGCTCTCTCGCGCGCTGTCTCTCTCTCTCTCTCTCGCGCGTGCTCTCTCTCTCTCGCGCGTGCTCTCTCTCTCTCGCGCGTGCTCTCTCTCTCTCGCGCGCGCTCTCTCTCTCTCGCGCGCGCTCTCTCTCTCGCGCGCGCTCGCTCTCTCTCTTGCGCGCGCTCTCTCTCTCTCTCTTGCGCGCGCCTCTCTTGCGCGCGCGCTCTCTCTCTCTTGCGCGCGCGCTCTCTCTCTCTTGCGCGCGCGCTCTCTCTCGCTTGCGCGCGCGCTCTCTCTCGCTTGCGCGCGCGCTCTCTCTCGCTTGCGCGCGCGCTCTCTCTCGCTTGCGCGCGCGCTCTCTCTCGCTTGCGCGCGCGCTCTCGCTGTCTCTCGCTCTCGCGCTTGCTCTCGCTGTCTCTCTCGCGCTTGCTCTCGCTGTCTCTCTCTCTTCCTCTCTCTCTCTCTCTCTCGCGCTCTCTCGCTCTCGCTCTCTCTCTCTCTCTCTCTCTCTCTCTCTCTCGCGCTCTCTCGCTCTCTCTCCGCGCGCGCTCTCGCTCTCTCTCCGCGCGCGCTCTCGCTCTCTCTCCGCGCGCGCTCTCGCTCTCTCTCCGCGCGCGCTCTCGCTCTCTCTCCGCGCGCGCTCTCGCTCTATCTCCGCGCGCGCTCTCGCTCTCACTCCGCGCGCGCTCTCGCTCTCTCTCCTCGCGCGCTCTCGCTCTCTCTCGCGCGCGCTCTCGCTCTCTCTCTCGCGCGCGCTCTCGCTCTCTCTCTCGCGCGCGCTCTCGCTCTCTCTCTCGCGCGCGCTCTCGCTCTCTCTCTCGCGCGCGCTCTCGCTCTCTCTCTCGCGCGCGCTCTCGCTCTCTCTCTCGCGCGCGCTCTCGCTCTCTCTCTCGCGCGCGCTCTCGCTCTCTCTCTCGCGCGCGCTCTCGCTCTCTCTCTCGCGCGCGCTCTCGCTCTCTCTCGCGCGCGCTCTCGCTCTCTCTCTCGCGCGCGCTCTCGCTCTCTCTCTCGCGCGCGCTCTCGCTCTCTCTCTCGCGCGCGCTCTCGCTCTCTCTCTCGCGCGCGCTCTCGCTCTCTCTCTCGCGCGCGCTCTCGCTCTCTCTCTCGCGCGCGCTCTCGCTCTCTCTCTCGCGCGCGCTCTCGCTCTCTCTCTCGCGCGCGCTCTCGCTCTCTCTCTCGCGCGCGCTCTCGCTCTCTCTCGCTCGCGCTCTCGCTCTCGCGCGCGCTCTCGCTCTCTCTCGCGCGCGCGCTCTCGCTCTCTCTCGCGCGCGCGCTCTCGCTCTCTCTCTCGCTCTCTCTCTCGCGCGCGCTCTCGCTCTCTCTCTCGCGCGCGCTCTCGCTCTCTCTCTCGCGCGCGCTCTCGCTCTCTCTCGCGCGCGCTCTCGCTCTCTCTCGCGCGCGCGCTCTCGCTCTCTCTCGCGCGCGCGCTCTCGCTCTCTCTCGCGCGCGCGCTCTCGCTCTCTCTCTCGCTCTCTCTCTCGCGCGCGCTCTCGCTCTCTCTCTCGCGCGCGCTCTCGCTCTCTCTCTCGCGCGCGCTCTCGCTCTCTCTCGCGCGCGCTCTCGCTCTCTCTCTCGCGCGCGCTCTCGCTCTCTCTCTCGCGCGCGCTCTCGCTCTCTCGCGCGCGCTCTCGCTCTCTCGCGCGCGCTCTCGCTCTCTCGCGCGCTCTCTCGCGCGCGCGCGCGCTCTCGCTCTCTCTCTCGCTCTCTCTCTCGCTCTCTCTCTCGCTCTCTCGCTCTCTCTCTCGCTCGCGCTCTCGCTCGCGCTCTCGCGCGCGCTCTCGCTCTCTCTCTCGCGCGCGCTCTCGCTCTCTCTCTCGCGCGCGCTCTCGCTCTCTCTCGCGCGCGCTCTCGCTCTCTCGCGCGCGCTCTCGCTCTCTCGCGCGCGCTCTCGCTCTCTCGCGCGCGCTCTCGCTCTCTCTCGCGCGCGCTCTCGCTCTCTCTCGCGCGCGCTCTCGCTCTCTCTCTCGCGCGCTCTCGCGCGCGCTCTCGCTCTCTCTCTCGCGCGCGCTCTCGCTCTCTCTCGCGCGCGCTCTCGCTCTCTCTCTCGCGCGCGCTCTCGCTCTCTCTCGCGCGCGCTCTCGCTCTCTCTCTCGCGCGCGCTCTCGCTCTCTCTCTCGCGCGCGCTCTCGCTCTCTCTCGCGCGCGCTCTCGCTCTCTCGCGCGCGCTCTCGCTCTCTCTCGCGCGCGCTCTCGCTCTCTCTCGCGCGCGCGCTCTCGCTCTCTCTCTCGCGCGCGCTCTCGCTCTCTCTCGCGCGCGCTCTCGCTCTCTCGCGCGCGCTCTCGCTCTCTCTCTCGCGCGCTCCCTCGCTCTCGCGCTCTCTCTCTCGCGCTCGCGCGCGCTCTCTCGTTCTGTCGCGCTGGCGCTCTGTCGTTCTGTCGCGCTGGCGCTCTGTCGTTCTGTCGCGCTGGCGCTCTCTCGTTCTGTCGTGCTGGCGCTCTCTCGTTCTGTCGCGCTGGCGCTCTCTCGTTCTGTCGCGCTCTCGCTCTCTCGTTCTGTCGCGCTCTCGCGCTCTCTCTCTCTCTCTCTCTCTCTCTCGCGCGCTCTCTCTCGATCTCGCGCTCTCTCTCGATCTCGCGCTCTCGCGCTCTCGATCTCGCGCTCTCGCGATCTCGCGCTCTCGCTCTCGCTCTCGCGCGCTGTCTCTCTCGCTGTCTCGTGCTCGCTGTCTCTCGTTCGTTCTTGCTGTCTCTCTCCTTTGTTCTAGCGCGCGCGAACGAACGCGAGCGCGCATGCTCTCTCGCTTTCGCTCTAATCAAAGCTCTTAATCTCTGTTGTTACGATTCTGTGAATTACATCGTGAATGCTGACAATTTCACTGACATGACAAATTAAAATCCCAGCCTATAGATATTGTCTAATCAGTCTGTCCAGAGATTTAAAATGTGAGGCTGGATGAACACAGCAGGCCAAGCAGCATCTCAGGAGCACAAAAGCTGACGTTTCGGGCCTAGACCCTTCATCAGAGAGCTCTCTGATGAAGGGTCTCGGCCCGAAACGTCAGCTTTTGTGCTCCTGAGATGCTGCTTGGCCTGCTGTGTTCATCCAGCCTCACATTTTATTATCTTGGAATCTCCAGCATCTGCAGTTCCCATTATCTCTGTCCAGAGATTTAAGACTACTTTTTGGATCCAAGGTAATGTAGTACTTTTATGGTTTATTTCTAAGTTTGGCTATATTCACTAAGGTAACATTGTTGCAGTTCAGTACTTGTTTATCTTTTCATAAGTAATTGTTAAGAAGAAAGACTTGTCATTTAAAAATTTTCCTTCTAGGCGCAGTGTGATTGAAGCAGTTTATAATAGACTGAATCCACACAGGGATGATGATGGGGTGAGCTTTATTTTCTTATGCACGTTTTGTTCTTGTACTAATCAAGTTAAAAAAAATGTTACTGTAATGTACAATGTGGTGCAAACTGTGATATAACTTTTTTATTTGCTTACACAAAAGATTACTTAAAAAGTTTGCATGTAATACCATGCTTTTTGATAATCTTGTAAGATTCTGAAAAATATTTTTCGTCATGTTCAAAAAAATACTTGGAACAGTTTCTGACCTGACACATTTGAAAGTTCACCATAAGTGTAATTTGTGGTGTTGGCTTGTCAATGCACAACCTACCGCTTAGAATTCTATGACACAGAAATAGGACGTTCACTGCCAGGTTGTTGTGCTGTTCACTAACTATGGGTGTAAATCCTGTGTTTTATAAGGAATTGTTTAGAAATGCATTTATGGATCATTAATTATTTCACCTGTTTCTCAGGGAGGTGTTATTAAAAGTAATAGTACATTGCTTTGACAGTTCGGCAAAAAATATGCAGCGAAGTTTGTTGTCTTTTAAACTTACCCTTTTTTTGATGAATTATGCTCACCAAGGTCAAAGTTACTAGGAATGGATTGTAACCATTTGTGACCTCCACTAGACGCAGTGCAAATAATTGGGCAGACCTCAGACTAGACATAGAGCTATCTATGTTCTATTCTTACAATATTTGCAAATCTGTAACTACGATGTCTACCTTTTTACATTAGTGTGATTTATTAATTTACCACAATCACCTAAATTAGATTGCTCATTTGTATCAAATTATAGAAATTTTTCCAGTTGTTCCTTTAGGATTTGTAATGAGACAACTTAAACTTTTGCGTTGGAAATGAATGGTGTTGAAAGGAAGACAGAACATAAAACAGTACAGTACAGCACAGTGCAGGCCCTTTGGCCCGTGATGTTGTGCCGAACTTTTACCCTCAACCTAAGGCCTATCTAACCCCCACCCCTACCTTGTACTATCATCCATATGCCTCTCTGATGGCCACTTAAATGCCCCTAATGAGGCCGACACCACTACCCGTCCAACCATGCATTCCACGCCCCTACCACTGAGTAAAGAACCAACCTCTAATGTCTGCCTCCTCTCACTTTAAAACTATGCTCCGTCCTAATAGTTACTCCACCCTAGGAAAAAGTCTCTGGCTGTCTACTGTATCTGTACCTTTGATCATTTTGTACGCCTCTATCAATTCACCTCTTATCCTTCGTTGCTCTGAAGAGAAAAGCCCTAGCGCTCTCAACTTTTCCTCATAAGATCTTCTCTCCATTCTAGGCAACATCCTGGTAAATCTCCTCTGAACCTTTTCCAACATTTCCACATCTTTCCTGTAATGAGGCGACCAGAACTGGACATAATACTCCAGATATAGCCGAACCAGGCTTCTGTATAGCTGGAGCATAACTTCACGACTCTTGAATGCAATCCCTCTATTAATGAAAGCTAACACACCCTATGCCTTCTGAACAACTCTATCCACCTGGGTGGCAGCTTTCAGGGAACTGTGGACATGAACCCCAAGATCCCTCTGCTCCACTACACTGCCACGAATCTTTTCGTTAATCCTATGTTCTGCTTTCACGTTTTTTTTCTTCCAAAATGAATCACCTCATACTCTTCAGGTTTAAACTCCATCTCCTACTTCTCAGCCCAACTCTGCATCCTATCAATTTCCCTTTGTAAACTCGAACAGCCCTCCGCACTGTCCACAACTTGACCCGCTTGCGTATCATCCGCAAATTCACTCATCCAAATCATTTACTAAAATCACAAATAGAAGAGGCCCCAGAACTGATCCTTGTGGTACACCACTCGTAACTGAGCACCATATTGAATATTTTCTGTCCACTACCGCCCTTTGTCTAATAAGAGTCGGTCAATTCTGAATCCAATCTGCCACATTTCCCCCTATCCCATACCTCCTTACTTCCTGCATGAGCCGACCATGGGGAACCTCATCAAACGCCCTACTTAAAATCCCATGTATACCACTTAGACTGCTCTACCTTCATCCACATGTTTGGCCACCTCCTCATAGAATTCAATAAAGTTTGTGAGGCATGATCTACCCCTCACAAATCCATGCTAACCATCATGAATCAAACTGTGCCTCTCCAAGTGATGATAAATCCTAGCTCTCAGAGCCCCTTCCAATAATTTGCCCACCACTGAAGTAAGACTAACTGGCCTCTAATTTCCAGGGTTATCCCTGTTCCTTTTTTTTTGAACAAGGGAATGACATTTGCCACTCTCCAGTCTTCCAGCACTATACCTGTGGACAGTGAGGACGAAAAGATCATTGCCAAAAACCCTGTCACCTCTCCCCTCGCTTCCCATAGAATCCTTCGATAAATCCCATCAGGCCCAGAGGATTTATCTATCTTCAACTTCCTCAAAATTCCTAGTACTACTTCCTTACTAACATCCGCCCCCTCTAGCCTACCAGCCTGTTTCACACTGTCCTGTCCTGCAGCTAGGTCCCTGTCACTTGTAAATACTCAAGAAAAGTAATAAGGACCTCTTCTATCTCTTCAGGTTCCGTGCACAAAATTCCCTTTAAAATCCTTGATCAGCCCTAATCTTTCTCTGGTCATTCTCTCATTCCTCATGTACATGTAAAAAACCTTGGAGTTTTCCTTGATCCTATCTGCCAAGGTTTTCTCATGCCCCCTTATAGATCTCTTAAGCCTTTTCCTCAACTCCTTCCTGGCTAACTTGTATCCCTTAAGATCTTTCAACCTTCTTCAACATTTAGGCTACTTTTCTAATTATACCAGCAATTCATTCAAAATTTGCTATATATCAGAAACCATTGATTGCCTTCTAAAGTTCTGTATTCTTGGGCAAAGTAGAGTTAGTTTGATCACTACCTATTATTTGAACTCACTGGTAAAAATTAGTTGAGTTTTAGTTCATTTTATGTGCAATACATTTGATCCAAAATTTGCTGGTGTATATCAGTGCTGAAAAGGTTGATATCTCTTTTAGAAGGCCAAATTGATGGCAGCAAACAAAGAATCAACCTAGATAAAGCGTCAAATGACAGATGTGACAGAGCATTTGTAGTTCAGCTACAGTAGATGGTGCAAAGCAAAGAAGTGTGACACAATGTGACATCAGATCTCCTGGGATATCCTACGGCGCATACCGTGTGCTAAACCTTTTCCTTACCCCTCAGCTCCAATTAATCTTGCACTCCAAATTGTTATTGATACAATTTAATAACCGCAGCAAGGTCAACTGAGCTCTCTCTAACTGATGAAATTTTAAGATTTTGAATGGTTTGTGAAGCTCTGAAGTTACAAAATTAGCAATAATTAAATGATTCGAATTTATTCAAGAATTGGCAAATAAATTGCAGGAAAATACAAAGTCACTAATTTTATCCACTTATAGAACTTGACACACAAACCGGAATGTAACTACACCGCAGAGAGCTTCCTGACCCTGGTTCAAACAGTTTAATTCATTAAAGTCATAAAAACTACTGCTTATGTTAGGAAGCTGTATTAATTTCAGTCACCCACAACAAATAAAATCTGATTTTGGTAAATTTAATTCTCTGCTAGATAGAAACACTTTTTGCCTTGTCAGCCGGCTACCTTCAGTTTCGTCAAAGATATTGGCACCCATGAAGCACTTTGATATCTCTGTTCTCTTTCAATGAGTCTGTTACTTGCATTCCCGAAAGCACTTTCTTCCAGGGATGCCTAACCTGAAGAAGTTACCCTCCTCCCTCCGGACCAACCTCAGGGAATCTCTCTCCCACTGCAACTCTCTTGTAATCCATCTTCGGTCTGCCTCCCCCTCCCTCCCTATTTATTCCAGAGCCCTCTCCCCATCCCCCTCTCTGATGAAGGGTCTAAGCCCGAAACGTCAGCTTTTGTGCTCCTGAGATGCTGCTTGGCCTGCTGTATTCATCCAGCTTCACACTTTGTTATCCTTCTTTGAAGGATTTACTTTTATTTTAAAATATCAACCAGTTCAAAGATATTTATTACACATCTCAAGATCAGGTACAAATTTGAATCCGGGACTCGTGGCCACAAGTTAAGGCCACTACCTGTGTGCTATAAGAACCCTTCTTTCCTTCATTTATATTTCCTAAGTAAACTTGAATCTTGATTTGTGTGCTTTATGCAGCAGGCATAGAAAAGTTTTCAGATTCCACTTTATTTCAAAATGAAACGTCATTGGAAATACACATTACCCTGAATCTAAAATCCTTAAACTCAGACAAAGCAGCCCTAACTTTTGTGAAGTGGAGATGCTGGTATTGGACTTGGGTGGACAAGGTCAGAAATCGCACAACACCAGGTTGTAGTCCAATAGGTTTATTTCAAAACAGTTGTTTTTGGCTACATATTAAAGGTGTGGTGTTGAATCATACTTGCCATATTACACCCGTGGCCTGGGAGATAGAAACCTATAGGATAGGAGCAGGAATAGACCATGGACCACGCCAACCCTGCCTTTCCTTTAACACAACTATAGCTGAATCTTTATCTCAATACTGCACTCACGGCCCTGTCCTCCACAGCCCTTTAGTATCAGGAAATCTAATTCCTTCCAAAGTATATTTAGTGCTTGGCCTCCACAGCCTTACGTGGTAGAGGGCTCCACAAGTTCAGCATCCTGAATGTAGACCTAGTCACTCAGTCTTTCCTCGCTACAGAGTCATACCATCCCAGGAATCAGGCTGGTAATCCTTTGCTTTACTCCCTCTTTGCAGATACATCCTTCCTCATGTAAGCAAACCAAAATTGTGCATGATAACCCAGCCTGTACAGCCACGGTAAAACTTGCTTGCTTTTACTATATGGTAGCACTTAGCTGATTCTAAAGTATGCTGAGTGCAAATAGAAGCCATTAAGATTCTCAATTTCGAAAGTAAATGTTGCGTGGAAGCCAAATAACTTGTCAAAATTAGATTGCAAATCTGAATGGCACTTTGAAACACCTACTCTTTTGATTCAACTTCAACAAGAACTTTCTGGACTAATAAGTATAACTTAAAGTTCCATATGATATGTAGTTGGGAACCTTCGTTTTTAGAAAGTTCAAGTTCTTCATGCAAAACTCATTTGGAATTTAAAACAGAATGCGCAAATTGGCCATCTTATTCCAAAGGTATTGGACCATAGGAACAGGAGTAGGCAAGTCAGGCCATCAGACCTGTTCAGTAATGCAGTTGGGTCATGGTTGATCTGTTTGTTTTGAGTTCTATATTGCCATTTACCCGAATAACCTTTTGATTTCCTTGCCTTAAAAGAATCTGTCTATCCTGCCTTAAAAATGTGTAATGGTCCCATCTCCAGAAGGAAAGCACTATAAAGTTGCACAACCCTCTGAATATAACCAAAAAAAATCTCCTTATCCTGCCTTGAAAGGGGATTATTAATTTTAAAACAGTACTCTTTACTTCTGGACTCTCCTACAAGAAACAAAACATCCTCTCCATGTACACCTTGTCATGACCATCTCTAATTTTATGTACTTGAATCAAGCCAGTGCTTGCACTTCTAATCTCCTGTGTAAAGAGGCCCCACCTGTTCAACCTACCCTCCTAAAATGAGCCACTGATTCCAGGTATCATAAAAGGAAATTATATGGACATCACTAGCCATCACCATTTATTGCCTGTCTCTAGTTGCCCTTGAGAAGATGGTGGTGAGCTGCCTTCTTGAACGGCCACAGTCCATTTGTTGTAGGTGGACCCACAATGACCCAACGACAAAGAAAGAATGGTGATTTATTTCAAAGTTAGGATGGCAAGTGACTTGGAGGGGAACTTGCAGGTAGTGCCTCTTCCTGTTGCTGTGGATTTGGAGTTGCATGTTGACCAGACTGCATGAGGATGGTAGATTTCCTTCCCTAAAGGACATTAAATAGGTATTTCTGACAATTTACAATGGTTTCATGGTCTTCAGTGGACTCTCAATTCTAGATATTTTATTGAATTCAAATTCTACCATTTGCCGTAGCGGGTTTTGAACTGAGTCCCAGAACATTAGCTAAGTTTGTGGATTATGAGTTCAGTGATAATACCGCTAGACCATTCCCTCCCAGTATGCATACCAATTTTCTGTGACTCGTAAAACGTTTATGCCCCAGCACAGATGCTTCTACACCAAAACCACTTCCATCCGCTATTTCCATATCCCATAATGTAATTAGTATCCAGGGATCTATAAACTTCGGCAGTGTACATCCTCAACGATTCCACGTCCACATCCTCCTAGAGCAGGGATTCCAAAAATGTACCACCCTCTGAGTGAAGAAATTCCTCCTAACTTGAGCCCTAATTGGCCCACATTTTATCAGCAATTCGTTGCAAGAGTAGGATTTCTGTAATTGGCACAGTAGCTAATGTTCTTCAGACTTTATATTTGATACACATTGTTTTGATTAAGTGACTTTATTCCATATTATTGAATCTGATCGAAAAATGCTTGACAACATTGGTGCTGTATCAGTGAAGTTGCGTTCCCATTCCTGAAATGCATCCGTTTTAAACCCTAGCTAGTTTCTTCTGAATTTTGTTTTTCCAGTTAGTTACATATGCCAGTGTTGTCCAGTAGAGATTGCCAGTGTGACACATGTAGCTCATTAGCAACAATGTTAGCCACATGCCTTAATAAACATTTACTTTAAATATCTAGCCCCAAGGATGCAATTTGTCACAATCTGAGAACATTCAGATATTTAATAAGGCATGGTGGCTCAGTGGTTGGCACTGCTGTCTCACAGCATCAGGGACCCAGGTTCAATTCTACCCTCAGGCAACTGTTGTGTGGAGTTTGCACATTCTCCCTGTGCTGCTTGGGTTTCCTTGGGGTACACCGGTTTCCTCCCACAGTCCAAAACAATGTGCAGGTTAGGTCGATTGGCTATGGTAAATTGTCCAGAGGGTTCAGGGGTATGTAGCTTAGGTAGGTATATATATATAATATATATATATATCTCTCTCTGGGTGGGATGCTGCAAGGGTCAGTGTGGACTTGCTGGGCCAAAGGGCCTCTTTCCACACTGTAGGGATTCTATAAAAATAAATTCTACATATTCGCATTGCATCTTGGCACTTCACCAGCAAATACACAAAAGGTTGCACACATCATGCAGTATGAACAATGATCACGTTGTCTGTTACTCATGCTTTTCTGAGTAGAAATTGAAACCAATTAATCATACCTGGATTCCCATTTAGTCACATGCTTATGACTAATTCATTGGACAACATTGCCACATGTTGTTTGACCACTGAATTCAAATGATTTGTTTTAACAAAAAGGTATATGTAAAACTTCCATGGGACCTAAGTATTGTTTCAGCAGTGAAGGAAAAAAACAAAAAAAAATTGATGTTAATGGTGGATCTGTAATGTGCTTTTTTTTGCAATGGTTAAGTCCATTTTGAAATTTAAACAATAATACTGAAAATTCATTCCACTTGGCAAATGAAAATAGTTTCGAAAATCGCCAAAATATTTATTATGTACTGTCAAATGTTTCACAGAATTCTAAATCCAAAAACATGATATCCATTTAAGCGTATTTTTTCCACTTGAGAAAAAAAGTTTGTTGATTCTCCTTGTATTGTTGAGTTATTGATGTTTCTTTGTATACAAGTCTTGCAGTACTACTGTATAAATATGCAACTTAGCTGATGAGCAGATCAAGTACTGCAAATTAGGGTCAATTTATCAAAACTGTGATATTGATACTTTTGTCACAAAGTCTTGTGATACTTTGCTTTAGAAGTAGTCTTTTATTCATACTTATACATTCAATACAAGTTTAGCATAAGTTGAAATTTAATAATTATTGTGATGCAAGTAGAAAGGTTGTAAAGAAAATAAACCTTTGAATAAGTTTAAATAAAATGATATTTAAGTATCTCCAGGAATTAACAGCAAATTACTAACTTTTATATTACTGAAGTAAATACACCCTTCAAGCTACTAAGATTTAATATTAAAGAAGGAATTCTTGGTCCTTGTTTTTATTTAATTTTTTTTGTAGTGTCTGTAAGAATTAAACTATGGAAAACAGGCGCATCAGGTAATTACTAAAATACCTAGGTTACAAATATCTCTAATGTTAGTAAAATTATTTAATCAATACTTGTACAGAGAAGATTGCACCTATATTGCATTTACTTACCATTACTACCAGAATAAACCATAGTTTATTCTGAATTGTGCTCTCTGGCTCTAGACACTCTCACAAGGGGAAATGTCCTCTCATCATTTTTGCTATCAAGCCCCTTAAGAATCCTGAATGTTTCAAAAACTCCCATTCTTATAAACTTCAGTGAGTCGATCCCCAATCTGTTTAGCTTTGGTCATAAGACAAATCCCTCCATTTTCCTAGTGAACCTTCTTGGAACTGCCCCCAATGAAATGATATCTTTCCTTAAATAAAGGGATGAAAACTGCTCAAAGTACTCCAGATGTTGTCACACTTGCGTCTTGTACAGTTGCATTAAGACTTTATTACTTTCACACTCCTTGAAATAAGGCCCAACATTCCAATACCCTACTTGATTACCAGCTGCACTGTGTGCTAGCTTTGTATTTCATGGATAAGTACTACCAGTGCCCTTGGAGTTGAAGCTTTGTGCTGTTTCTTTTCTTTTATCCCTATTTTTTTAAAAATGTGTTCTTTTGTTCTCTCTCTCCCAAAATGAACAATTTCATGTTTTCCCATATTCTCCGTTTGATAACTTCTTGTCCATTACATAACCTCTCAATCTCTCTCTGTAAACTGTTTATATCTGCCTCACAACCTGCCTGTCTTTCAGTCTGCCTCACAACCTGCCTGTCTTTCAGTCATGGGCAAATTTTGCCAAGTATATTTGCTTTCTTCCTTGAAGTCATCAGTATATATTGTGAACAGTCGCAGTCCCAACCCTGATCTCTGTGGAACTGCATGGGGCACCAACCTGAAAAAGAGCCCCACTTGCAGTTTCCTGCCCATGAGGCAATTCTTTATCACTGTCAATTTACTACCTGCAACACCATGGGCGCTTACCTTATGAAATTAACCATTTGTGAAGGACTTTGTTGAATGCCTTCTGCAAGTCCAAATACAATATGTCTACTGGTTCCTGCCCATCCACTCCCTGGCTGATACTTCCTTGACAAACTCAAATAAATTAGTCAGGCATGGTTTACCTTTATAAAACCATGATGTCTCAGCTTGATTAGATTATGATTTTCCAAATGTTCTGCTGTTACTTCCTAATAATTGTTTCCAGAACTTTACCAACAATAGATGTAAGGCTACTCAGCCTTTAGATACCTGCTTTTTGCCTCCCTTGTTGAATAGGGTTAAGATAAGAGTAAAAGCTACAAATTCTACTTGTATTTACTTGAGATGGCTTCCATAGAAATACCTGCTACCAGTGTTCCTTGTAAGCTTCAAGGCAAGGGTACATGCACGGTGATTCACATGTCAGTGCTGTTTGCAACTGCTGGTTCTGGAAGACACTGCTCGTTATGGACTACAGACGCCACTGCAGAACAAAATTAAGTAGTGGAAATGCAGCTCATAACACATTATCTACTCTGGTGATAGCCTAAGTAAAAATTAATTTTAAAGTAGTTAGTACTTCAAATGGTTATGACTTCAAAAAGATGCTGGGTACAGTAATTTTTATTTAGTATTTGTTTTTATTCTGAATACTGCTAATGTTATTGCATGTTGAAAGCAGATTATTGACAAAAAGGTTTTTAACATTGGTAAACAGGTTTTTAAAAATGCTTCAATAAATGATTCATAAATTAATATATAACCAACTGATTGTCATAGTTTTAATATTGGTTAGTGTCTGTTGGAAGTTGTTTAGTTATTAAAAGGATACTGCAGTACGGGCCTTTAAAACTGAAGCCTTACTTATTCAATTGCACCTCTAATTTTGACACTAACTAGTTTTGTCGTACAGCTGTAGTTTCAAACAAAGTGATTTTTAATGCATATTTACTAATGAGAACTCCTATTAAGAATTAATTCTTATGTGTGCTTGATAGTCTAAAAGGTTATCATAGGTTGTTTACTCACATTGGGGTATTGAATCTTGAAAAGGACCCTACTGGAGCAGATGAAAGGGGAACAAGACCGGGCAAATTGCTCGAGACACTCAGGCAATTGAGAATTAATCATAGGGGGAGCTACCGTCATCTAATGGAGGAGATGCTGGCTAGTTACAGGCTAGCTCAGATCCAGGGGGAAGCAAATACCACTGAACAAGCTGCTTCTACTGCAGTAATGCCTGCTAGAGAATCAGAGACCAGTTTGCAGGCTGATGAGACTCGTCCTGAGGATGTACACTGAACTGATTTGAAGATGTAGTGATAAATGAGAAACCTTAAAAGTTCATGATTCCAACATTGTGTATCAATTGCGTTTGCAAATTTATTACATTGCATGAGTTTGTGATCTCTATTGCATGTCTTTTTCTAAAAAAAAATGTTTTGTGCATGTGGATCAGATTCTTTTGTTGTCAGGTTGCCTTATCCACCCAAGCAGTGACAGTTAATTTTTAATATCTGTTTGTAGCACGTCAGTTTTTATTTCGTTGTAAAAAATGTAAACACATTAAATGCATGATTCAGAACAGATACTATGACATTAATAAATCTATCATGCTTATTGTAAACGTCAGTTATTTGTAAACAATGACTATGGGCATGTTCTTGCTTTTTTTTGCAGTATTAAGCCAGAGAGGGGATTTGTCTTTTTTGAATGTGTAATAAAGCTTTATACCATGTCTGGACCATTGTTTAACTTGCGCTTTTTACATGTTAATATGGATACTCTTTCTTCATTGCAATAAATATCCAAAGTAAAACGTGAAACCAGATAGTTGTGTTTTACGTTTAATAAATGGCTTGTCTGGTGATGTTCTGCTTTTTCGTTTTAAAGATGTAAACTCTGCAGGCAATGACTACAAATTTGTGCATTTCGGTACATTGCAGTTTCAATGTTTATAAACCCATTTGAAATAATTGCACAGTTTTACACACATTTCTGATTTTTATTCAAACATTTATAAATTTTGCTATTTCCACACCTTGCCTTGAAATAATCAAAGCTGTCGGATTGAGCATAAAATAACCTAGACTACATGCACAACTGTGTATTGTTTAAGACTACACAAACCCTCTCAGCCAACGTATAACTTACTGCAAGAAATTATTTTGGCTAACTACTTTTAAAAAAAATTACTTATTTTACAAGGTAGCAAGTTGGTTATTTTCAATAAAGATTTGATGAAATGTTTTTCTAAGTTGTATACTATAATTTTTTTGAGGATAAGTGTGTAAAAAAGTGGGTAATGGTTGGGAAATTGGGTACGTATGCAGAACAGCACATCTCATTTAAGAATAAAAAGGACACAAATTTCTAAAATATGTGCCTTTTTAAAAAAAAATCCTGTATATTGATTAGTGGTTGAATGTAATAAAAATGGAATGGAGGGTTTTTTTCCCTGATATTTTATGTATCCGTTAAACTTTTGATTCTGGCAAACAGGATTTGCTTAAAAAAGACTGCCTTAAATTTGCACATGTCAGCTATATTCTGGCATTGAGTTTGAAATGCTGTGCGTAAGTACACTATTTGATTTTAATGTTCCACATAAATTGCATAGAAAAAGAACTCTAGTGGGGACTGTGCAGATCAAGACATCAAATTGCAAGCATACAATACAGTGTTGTAGCAAACAGATCAAGCCCTCATGTAGCAAGCTTGAGCACACCTGATTTAGAGGCTGTTTATTAAAAATTTGGAATGTACTTTCTGAAGACTTGCCTATAACTTGGTTATATTGTAAATCATTTTTGTGCTGTTCCTGTGTGTGAAATATTGTAGTATTATTATATATAAACTTTAAACCATACCAATTCATGATTTTATAAAAGAAACTCATTGAGTTAATATTTTTGATGATTTCTACCTCCTTCCACAGGTTTCATCTTTCCCTTTCTTGTAATTTGCAAGTTTTTGCCCTTGCAAATGAAAGACCTCAAATTGATGAAGAACAAGGCTAATTCAAGATGCAATGTCATATAATTCAAAAGTAGATTAATTTGTTAATTGTTATAAAATTGATCCTGAGAACCATTTCTTGACCTTTATCCAATTTCTTTATATTAAAAGATTACTTTGTACAATTGAATCTGTATTTATAGATAAGCAATTCGAACACTTGAAATGTTTTGAAATAAAAGTATTTTACAATTTTTGTATTGTTCCTCGTAATTACATTTCAATTTGGCATGAGCAAACTTTGAATTTTAACCACCCTTTTTCTCTAGTTTTTTAAAGAATTCAGCTAACATGTTGTAAAGGGTAGGTGTTAAATGATGTTGTTTCATACATAAGACAACATTTATCATTTCGTGGATAGCTATTCCAGTTTTTTTTAAAGAAATATAAACCCTCTTCTCTCCTTTTAGTTAACATATTCAACAGGTAAGGCATCTGAAAAACTTCTGTACATGTGATGGAGATTGCATGTGTAATAGTATTATTTTGTTTCTCACAGGGTTCCGCAGATCTTGAAGACCCCTGGTAGTTAAATAGGCTAGAATCGCTAAGAATTTCCTGGTTTGAAATATGGAAGAAACCTTCGTTCACACACCTTTTATTTACTACAAGGGAAATTAAAAATCCAAAGGATCATCTTTTAAAGTCATTTTGTCAGAAGGGCAGGAGGAGCTTAATTGTTAGAATTATACACCATTTGTTCATTTCTTTTTGCATATTCTAATATTGCCACTCTTGCGCATCTTCCTGTAAAACAGTATTTTGTTGACTGCCTCAGACTTACTGATTGCATCTGTACCCAACTTGTTGCCTGACGGAATGGTGATGCTGTTAGGAGATGTAATAAAGTATCTGGGGTGCGTGGATTTCTAGTTTCATTTGGAAGATGCACTAAGTACTGTTAATTTAAATCTAACTCACCGGACATGAGCATGTACAAATTGCTGTATAAGGCATTATTTGATTGCAAGGTTCAAGGTTGAGAGCTTCTGCACCTATCTCAGGCCCAGAGGGAACATGCAGTAAGCAGAATGCTGTAGAAATTTATTTTGTGTAATTCTTCACTTCAATTTCTGCTGTACTACCAAATACTCAGTTTTCTCTGCTGTCAGATATGCAGTATATGTTGTCTACGGCTTGCTTGAAGATAACATTGCATTTGGCAATAAATATAGCAAATGTATGGTAAAGTTCCCTTATGATTTTAAAGCATGTGTAGATTATAAGCTCTTGCTAAGCAGAACCTCTGGACAAAAATGAATAGATTAATTTATGCTTCTGTGTCAATTGTCATTTGCTTTAAACATCCCACCATTATTGCAGAAGTTGAAAAAATTGCTATAAAATTTGCCTTTCTCACATACTGTAAATTGTGATTTTGTTCTACATGTGGTTTTCTATTAGTATCATTGATTTGCAGCAGAAATAAAGAGACAGCCTTGTGTAAACTGGGGTATAGTTTTGCAAAAGAGTCGTTTGCATTAACAATTTCAAAACTAGAGATCACATAGATTTATAAATGCAATTTAAAATATTCTATTGTGAATTTAAGCTTTACAGAATTTTAAAAAATTTTTGTTCAGTGATTTCTTTTTCTTCATTCATTGTGGAATGGGCATGGTACAGAGTGGCTGTCTTTTAAGGTACTTGATTCTTTGATTTGTATTTCTGCAGTAACATGATTTTACTGAGTAAGTTTGAGTTATGCATGTATTAAAGTTTGGTTTAAGTTAATGGTTGAGGGAAAGGGTATTTGAGCAGCATTGAGGGCAGAGAAAGCAATGAATGTATCCGCTTGTACACAATACACATGCTATGGATGCCTTTTAAGATATAAATAATGCAGCTTGTCTGTTAATGGTGTATTGTAGACAATGTTCATTGCCCTTATACATGATTGAAACATACTAATGAGTGATGCTGATTTTGAATTTGTATAAAATTGAGTTCATTTGTATTTCTCTCTAACTTTGTTTTTTTCCCCTCATTTAAGTCTTTAAGCTGGAAAGCTGCCTGTTACCATACACCCTTGAGCACTGGTGCCTACAACCAGCTTCCCCAATCGTTTGGTTCATTGTGTAGGTATGATTCTTGGCCTAGAGAGTATGATTATTGCCAGTGTTTTTATTTATTCACTAGATTTTAGCTACAACAATGAAAATGTCCTGAAGAAGATGTTAACAGGTGTTTTAACCCTTTGTTAAGATTATGGGGTTGTTTTAGGATAGGGGATGAGGAGTGCACAAGTGGTTTCTTATTTTCCACAAGCTGTCCACTCTGGTCCTTCCCTGTACTGACTATAGTATATCCCCTGTATGATATTTGTGATGTTTCATACAATACAGTGATCATAACCACCTTGTTATCTTCAATAAAGGATTGCTAAATGCATTGTGACTTTTTTGTATTTACAGTTTGTATCACGTTATGTACTGCCAAGAATAAACCTTTATCACTATTTTGTATGCTTACCTGCAATAGAGAGAGAGCTGATTCTTGTAATTATCTTTAGCCATATCTACATTATTATGTGAGTAGTAGACATGTAATTCCTACAGGTTTTAAAAAAAAAATCTGAATGGAACTTAAGTTTGGATTTCAAGAGGGATTTTGAATTCTGTTAGATATTGGGACTCTGTATTCTAAGGTCAGAAAGGCTGCAAAACATTGATTTTCAAAAGTGGAATTGAGTTTGCTGTGTTAACTATTTCCATTGTGCAGCCTGTTTTGTTTGATTCTCACAGTCTTTTTGGAATAATGGAATTGATAAAACTTTACAATCAGCTTCAGTACTGTATGTAAATTTTGGTTGATCTGACATTTAAAATATTTTCATCTTAGAACTGAAGATCCATTTGGCCATTCAAATTGTCTATGTGTTGACGATGTAATTTGTGTTTATACTGAGCACTTGTTAGTGCTTTAAGAACACTTGCACTTAGACATTCACTTTAAGTCATTATGTTATAACCCGAATTGTGTAATTTCTGGAATACACTTCCCATTTACTCAAAAGTGAAAATGATGAGTAATTTGCTTTTGTTTGGTGAATAAAGTATATGTCTTCTTGTTTGTTGCATATCAAATTAAATTAGATAACATTGCTTGAAACAGAAACATAAAATGTTTGAAATATATTGTTGACCAGTCAACCTCTCTGGAGTGATCTTAATGATATTTTGGAGTTGTCATTCAGAGCAATGCTTGATGTTCTGCCACTGTAGTCTTACAGTAAACATGACTACTTCTATCTCCTAAACAAAACTACAAATTTGAAAATTGTTTACAGCATTTTCGTGAGTCACAGTTGCAAGATGAATGGGGAGGAAATACTTAAAACGTTGATGTTACAAGCATTGGATTGTCTTTCTGTGATATTTATCCAATTCATTATAGACTTACACTAACAGTTACTGTGTAGCTTTTATCAGAATGTCAATCATATTCATTTTATTAATTGTGATCTAATGCTCTGGAGTTTTCTGGCATTTGATCAGCCTCATTCTTTGCTATTATATGTGTTCATTTTGTGAAGACAAATGCTTATGGAAATTTGCTCTGTATAATTGAAATCTCTGAATTGTAATAAGATGTTGATATCTTACTGTTTCACCAACTACAAATATACAGTGCTAAGTAGTTTTAGTAAATATATTTACTGATTATCAAATTATACCCAGTGCTACATGCTAACTGTATTCACAGTCTATCTTGTAGAACTGCTTGGTTTGGAATTTACAGTACACTTGTGAATGTCCCTTGAGGTAAGAAGATGGATTGACAGATTTCCACTGTAAATACTTAACAAAAATGAAATTAAGAGTTAGAGGATCATTATTTTGGTGACTTTACTTTCAGCACGTAGCTTTCAGTACTTGCTGCTATCAGTTGTTGTTTTAAAATTCAGTATTAATTCCTCTTGCCAAGAAAACATGTTATTCGGTTGTATAATCTATGTCTGCAGCTCATTCTTCCCTGCCAAAAGAAAAATGTACATGAACAGTCTTGGGTGAAAGGTTGTTTTTGTTCATGAGACTAAGATTAGTTTACATGTTAAATGTCTTCTGTTATTGTTTTCATTTTCTCTGTGGAGTAACTGTATTTATGATATGTGAAAGCCTCAAGAATATCAGTGCAGACCTGTGGGATATCAAAGTAAAATAAATCCTGGATTAAGTGATTATAGATCTATTAAATTGCATTTTGGAATCTGTACTAACTAGCTGTTACCTAATTTTTCAGGAACAAATGCAGTTGATCACACAACATGGGAGACTTTAAAATATTTCTGTTAGTGTGTGTGTGTGTGTGTGTGTGTGTGTGTGTGTGTGTGTGTGTGTGCAACTTCTCTACATTCTGAGTACGATTTAAAATATTCAGTCTTACATTCCTTGTTACATAGATGTCAACCATTTGAGAACCATAGTATATTTTGCAACTTTGAAAGAGCAGTTTCTAGTGCTGAATTATACATAGCTTGGAATTTATAGTTTTGGAATGATTGTGGGCTTGGAAACACGACAAAGTATTAAATGTGCAAGGGGTTCAAAGTAGCACCCTGTGCATGCCAGTAAATGGTGGGTTCTGACAGCAGTGTTTTATTTTGGAAGTATCCTAGTCTGTATTGAAATGGTAAGTACAGTTTGGATTGCCTTTACAAACTAAAAGACAAAAAAAAAGTAGTGTGTTCTGAGCTGTATAAAAGTTTCTTTCCAAAAATCAGCCAACATCAGACAGAAGTCATTCATAATATATTCACAGGACATTGGCATGCTGCTGTGGCTGCACTTATTGCGTGTCTTAGTTGCCTGAGCAAGTAGTGATGGGCCTTTCCTTCTAACTCTCTTTGTCTGTTAGTGATACTGTAAAATGATGAGTTTCAGGAAATTGGAACAGTGATTCAGTGTTGAAGTTAGTGTTGAGAAACTTGAAAGTGTACAATTCCAGTGGCATTTCTGCTTCTGTTCTAAGTGGTAAAGATTGCAGTGAGGAAGATATTGTCAAAGTAACTTGTTCCCACACCGCAATTGTAGATCAACTACATTACACCATGGTGCGTTGGGCACTGATCAAGCAAACTGCTTTATCGGAGATGGTGTTTAGCTGCTTGAATGTTACCGTGGCTAAGTAATTTGAAGTGAAATGATAGATCAATTTGGGAGTAATCGGGATCAGTCACTGGATTGCTATTTTTGATAAAACCTATTAAAGAAAGCTTTTGGTCTGTGATGATCCTAAGATATTCTTAGTGCATACGTAGCAATAATAGTACCCTAGAATGACATGGAAGATAGGTTTTCTTACTCTTTTGAAGTAATTTGGCATCTATGGTGCCAGTCAAATCTGTATATTATCTGGGCCTCGATATACCTTGGAATGGGGGTGACATTGTTGGAGGAGTCAAAATAGAGTTGAACACTCTGGAAACGTCTGGGGTACCCAAATTTTAACTTTCCGCTGAAAGGTAGGTTTATTTGTGAAGCAAGTAACTTGTTGGACACTTACCAAAGGCTCTGAGAACAATAACCATCTTCCTTTCTAGAGCTTCAGCTATGGAGATTTTTCAACCACTCCCTCCCCCAGCCCTGACCTCATTTTTTTGACCAGACAGTTTGAAATCATCTTGATATCAGACAAAGGTACTCTGACTTCTTCAGCATTCACTTCTCGCATTTACGTCCAGAATAAGGCTATGATGAAATCCATATCTATATGATTGATATCCGTAAAGGAGTAGTATTGATGAAACATGAATTATGTGATGAGTAGGTTTTTTTTAGCAGTTGCTGTTTGAGTACACTACTGATAACACTTTCCATTGCTTTCCTTGATGGGAAGAGGTTATGTTATATTTAGCCGCCTTATTTAAATAGGACATTAACTGGGAAATGTTAACATTATCAGTCAGAATCTTAGCTTTTGCAGTTTGGCTAGTTAAATCACTTAGCTACCACTGTTATCAAATGGATATGGTAGAACCATAGAGATTTGTGACCCATAAATTGTGGGTCTGCTTAACTTTGATTTTGGACGATATATTTCTTGCTGTTTTTGTTGCTTGATTGTCTCTGGGACAGCTCTCCCAACCTGGGTACTTCCCCCTAGATGTTACTGACTTTAAGGTCATCAGAAGTACATTGTCTTTGTCCAGTCTTGAAATGATGCCTAAAATATTTGTCCTAGCTTTCACACTGCTGAAATTTGTATTTTCAAATTTGTTCTTCGGATGTGAGTCCCCCTGACATAACTGCATGATTTGCAGTGACCGATGAGGTCACTTTGCATGGTTCAGTTTAAAAGCTGTTTTTTTTTTTAATTTGTGGTTCATATTGCACTCTACATGACTACCAGATACCTCCAGACTCGAACTAGTAAAGTACTTCTTGAAATTGTAATGACTGGAGAGTGATAGAAGCCAGATCATTCAGGGATCACTGGCTGTCTTTCCTGATGTGTCAGTCAGTTAGGTTTGCATGACCACATGCGGAATCTCAGACTAATAAATCCCGTAATAAATCAAAAGTTGGTCAAAAAGCAACACTTCATTATTGTGCAGGATGACAAGAGAGTGGCAACTAATCCCTGGTTGAAGAACGCTTTTCTTAAATGTTTTACTTCCAAGTTTCTTTCCAAATGAATGCCATACTTGTTGTAGTTTTTCATCTAGTTTTTGGTGCTACTTTCATCTCCCTAATAAACTCCCTCCCTGCCCCTGCATTGGTTGTTCTGGCTGGTTTAATCCTTGCACATCTTATACACAGAAATTGTCATTTTCCAAAATTAATCTGTTATTCATCAATAATAACGAAAAATATAAAAATAAACGACTAAGGGTTTTAACAATGTTGTTCATTGGTGCGTTTGAGGGAAGCAAATCAATCCTCATCAGTCTGGCCTGCATGTTACTACAAACCAACTCTGTTGTTAAGTATCCAATGAAATGGCATTGTAACGCACTCGGTTGAATAAGTCAGTTAAAGATCAAACTGGATATAAGCCCGGCAATTGGAGAAGATAAAGGCACACTCAGTCTAGTAGATTTTGCAAAGTCCTCCTCACTCACAGTTTGAGACTTAAGCCAAAAATGGGAGAACTGTGCCAGAACCTAGCCAGTTAACAACGTGGCAGGCTCTGAGTAATACTTTTTTTAGCTAATGCTCCAACAATCAATTATCTGGTGGGAGGGGAGGAGAGAGAACCTGCCTTCTCTCCTAGTCTTAATTGTTGCAAATTCATCTATTTCTGATACTCTGTAGGAATTCATACTGGATTGTCCATGTGATTAAGCAGTCCCATCTTTAGTTTGAGGATGCTGTCCAACAAGCTAAATGGATTAAAAATATAAACATGGCTCCTGAAAACTGCATCAATGAGACGCTGTTAGCATTGGGTATTAGCAGATGTAGAATTGTTTTCAATAACAGTCTATAAGCTAATTATCCAACGAAATAGTGTCGGTTCGATGGGTTTGCATTTTGGTTTCACAGGTCGGCGCAACATCGAGGGCCGAACGGCCTGTACTGTGCTGTATTGTTTTATGTTCTATATGCTTTTTTACAATACTAATCTCTTAGCTTGATGACAACAGGAGAGTGCAGGATATAGAAGTACATTAGAGAGAAAGAAATAAAGAATTTGCTGATAGGGTTGGATAAAGTAGAGTTGGAGGAGGCTTGCATGGAGCATAAAACATTGAAATCATCAAGTCACTTCAAATGGCCTGTATGTACATGGCATTTCAGATGGATCCTGAGAGGAATTGTTACAGTCTTCCGTCCTATTGCTTTTGATAATCATAGATTGTCAACATTTTCTGCTTAATAACATCGCTTTACGTTAGTTCACCTTTGCATTGAGTAATAAAATATGATACTTAAGTCAGTTTATTTTATACAAAGTACCCAAATGACTAATCTACAGTATTTTAATCCTATATGATCATTTTTACAAAATGTGATGGCTAATGCCTTCTGATCAAAACAATTGAAATGACCATAATAGTCTTATAATATTTCATAAGTAATCCAACTGCTTCTCTTCTCCATAAAATAAATAAGCAAAGACTTGTATTTATGTCATCCCTTTGTTCAGGAAATTCAAAGCACTTCACAATGTAAAGTACTTAATTGGATATAGTTGCTGTTATAATATAGGAATTGTCACAGCCAATTGCACACATTATGCTTCTATGAATAAGCATGATAATGACCAGCAATTCATTGAAGTTGATTGTAAATTAAAAATCGACCTGGAGACACTTTTTCAAAATAGTGCTGTTGGATCTTGTATTCCCACCTGGGAGGACTATAGTTTGTGGCCCAAATGTTGTAGTGTAGACTGGAGTCATGTATCAGAACTATGTAAATCCCTGGCACAGATGACTCCAAGGGTATTCCCTAGCAAATTGAAATTGAATTCTCCCACTGACTCCCCTTAGCATTCCCTTCCTCCTATTGGCCTGGGCTGCCACTGTGAGACTGGAGCTGATTCAACCTCATAAGGGATGTCAGATTTTCTTCCATAAAAATCATTAGTGAATCAGATGGATTTTTACAACAATTGACAACGTGGCCATCATTAGACTTCTCATTCAAGATTTTTAAAAATTAAAATCCACCATTTTCCATTGAGGAATTCAAACCCAGGTCCTTAGACCAGTATCCAGATATCTGGTTTGCAGTGAGAACATCAGGGTGCCATTGCTTCCAACATGTATGACCCCATCAGTCCACTTTCAATCAGTAAAGTAACGGAAGAGGTCTTCAAAAGGTGCTGTCAAATAGTATTTGCTTAGCAAAAACCTATTGACTAATGTTTAGTTTGTATTCCACCATAACTGCTCAGCTCCTAATCTTGTTAGTCTGGGTTTAGACATGGATTGAAGAGGGGACGTAAGAATGATGATACAAAGGTGGGTTGCGTTGTGGGCAGTGCATTAGTGTTCTAGGTTACAAAGGGACATTGATAGGATGCAGAGCTGGGCTGAGAAGAGGCAGATGGAGTTTAACTCTGAGAAGTGTGAGGTGATTCGTTTTGGAAGGAAAAAGAGATTTACCAGGATGTTGCCTGGAATAGAGGGAAGGTTTTACGAGGAAAGGTTGAGAGAACTAGAGCTTTTCTCATCCTTCATCGTTTTAAAGAGAAGTGCCTTGGTGGTGGTGTACAGAATAATCGGAGGTATAGATAGAGTAGACAGCCAGAGACTTTTTCCTGGGGTGGAGGTAGCTTTTATGAGGGGACATAGTTTTAAAGTGAAAGGAGGTAGATTTCGGGGAGACATCAGAGATAGGTTCTTTACTCAGGGTGATGGGGCATGGAATGCATTGCTGGAGAGGGTAGTGGAGTAGGCATCATTAGGGGCATTTAATTGGCTATTAGATAGGCATATGGATGATAGTATAAGGTAGGGGTGGACATTAGATAGACCTTAGGTTTAGGGTAAAAGTTTGACACAACGTCGTGGGCCGAAGGGCCTGCACTATGCTGTACTGTATGTTCTATGTGTAAACACAACATTGGTAAATATAAGCTCATCAGTTATTTGGAACATGTAGCCGTGTATTAATGCCAGTTTTCAGGTATTACATTTGTATACCAGTACTGAAGAATTGTGAAGTCAGCAATAGCATATGTTGCAAAATATTACTAATGACTAATATGCAGACTTTAAACCATACCCAATTTAAATCCAAATACATAGATTTTCGTACATACATGGACAAGGACCAATGTGGCAAAGACACTTTTCAGCGATATTGTCTATGAAAATATGGCAAAAAGATACCAGATTGTAGATCACAGTTCAAAAACAAAGGATGTGGTGACATGACTTACAGTCCTTTTCTGGTGATAATATTGCATTGTTGACTATGGCCATCCCTGTTTTGCTAACTGATCAGTTGGAGTTACTTGACTTGAGCAGTTTTATCTTCTCCCAAAAATATCTTCCAGTTTTATTTCTTCCAGGCAGCTGAGAATGTGCTTGCACTTCGTGGCAGCCTTAAAGACCTGCATCTCTGTTGTCTCCTGTCAATATTGCAAATTGCCACTTACAAACAATCCAAAAGTTTTCTTGGGCAGTTTTGGTTTCAAATACCTGATGTTGAATGTCCCACTTGTATCAAAATCCAGTTTTCAGCAGTCGCGTGCTCTTGTGTAAACATTCAGTGACTGGTATTTTCTCTTTTGAATTAAAACAAATCCAGAATTCTGTTTTCTGATTTATATTTCCAGTTAAAATGTGTGTATTGTTTTAATGTCCTTTACCCTTGGAGAAATGAAATTTCATTTTTAAATGTTTCCTGACCAAGTAAACATGACATACATACAAAAAATTACATTTGTTCAACCAAATTGATTCCTTAATGTATTGCCTAAATTTCAACCAATTCCAATATTTTTACAACTACATTCACTTTTATAGTGATGCTATGAGGTTGAAATAATGACCTCTGGTAAAACTATTTTGCAGTTCAAATTTTACGTTTTTCAATAAAATTGAAGAGACTATGATCAGTGTATATTCATGTTTCTTAGTTACAACTAAAATTAACTTCAGAATCCTGTAAAAGCCAATAATTCAGAGTCTCTGTTTCCACTTTAGACTGGTACTTCTAATATTTAATTTTTTAAAGTACTGTGCTAGCTTCTCTATTCTTGATTTATCATTTTGTAATAAGACTTCACCACCCCCAAATCACTAGCATTCATGCCATTTTAAAAGATTTACTGAAGCTCGGGCAGCAAACATTGTATCATGCATTAGAATGGCCTTCAAATTCTGAGGTTCCAGTTTACCTTCAAGTTGTAAACAAAAACAACTAATCATGCAAACTTCCTTTTTTATATATATTTACAAATAAAATGTGTAGTTCTTATGGTATCAACTGGAACAAAGAGGTTTATGCTGTCGACCAGAAGATTGAGAACATTTTGAAACCAACAAAAAATGACTTAAAAAGTAATAATGGTGGGGTGGGGGGTGGTGGTGGGTGCTGGGCTGGGAAGGAGAGAGAGAACCTTACTGGGGTAATGATCTGGAATTATAGCCTCAATATTTCCAGTCATTACAAAAGTTAAAATCTTTCTGTCCCAGTATACACAATGCGCCATATAACCCGTCTTACAAAACCCAAATTAACAGACATTCTCAGAAAACAACTACAACCTGTACCTCCACTGGTTAAATTTCTACTCCCTCTACACACAGATACCAAAGAAAATTGGTGTTTAGGTGGAGGGAAAACTGAGATGATAGTTCAATGGTCCCAGTCCACAGGGTTTGCTGAGACTGTCTTTTGGCCTGCTAGGACTTGTTGCTTCTGGATCTCTGTCCAAGTACTTACATTTGCTCCCAGCGGCACAAGAGAGTCTGGATCACAACTTAATGATGAATAACAAAAGAGTAACTGGTGAGGGGAAATAAATTGCCTTTTTTCAGGCTTCAGGGATGTTTTACTGTAGATAGAAGGACACCACCCTCAAATTTTCTGGATATATCATTCAAGCTGTTCAGCTACCCGAGTGCTAATTCTGTTGTTAGCAGGCAGAAGATCTTTGTTATCAACATCTGGTCGCAACTCTACAGACACTATTCCGCTACTTGATGCCAGCCGAAGCTAATTATGTATACACTCTGGGTGCCTATTCATCTGCATTTAAACTCGACACATTGATTGAATAAACATTAGTTTAATCAACACCAAATAAATGCCAGTAACTTGTTTTTTAAAAATGTATCAATCTCTGGGGTGGCATGATGGCTCAGTGGTTAGCACTGCTGCTTCCTAGCACCTGTGTTCAATGCTACCCTCGGGTGACTATATGTTTGGAGTTTACACGTTCTCCCCGTATCTGCGTCAGTTTTCTCTGGGTACTCCAGTTTTGTCCCACAGTCCAAAGATGTAAAAGTTAGGTGGACTGGCTATGCAAAATTGCCCTGTAGTTGCCAGGGATGTGTAATTGAGATGTGTTAGGCATGGGAAATATTGGGTGGGAGATAGGTCTGTGTTTGTTTGATGCCCTTTGAGAACTTGCTGGGCCGAGTGACCTGTTCCTACACTGTAGGGACTCGGATTCTTGCGCAATACTTATTTGTTTTTAAAATCGTTTTCTTATTTCAGTCCTAAACTTCATGTTCAAAAATACAGGAAAAATCAAAGTATATAGTCTTTAGAGATAGGAGATGCTGGAGAATCTGTGATAACAAGGTGTAGAGCTGGATGAACACAGCAGGCCAAGCAGCAGCATAGGAGCAGGAAAGCTGACTTTTTGGACCTAGACCCTCCTTCAGAAATGGGGGAGGGTAAGTGTCCTGAAATAAATAGGGAGAGAGGGGGAAGTGGATAGAAGAGAAGATAGGTGGAGAGGACATAGACCGGTCAAAGAGATGGGGATGGAGCCAGTAAAGGTGAGCGTAGGTAGGGAGGAGATAGGTCAGTCCAAGGAGGACAAACAGGTTCAAGGGGGCGGGATGAGGTTAGTAGGGAGGAGATGGGGGTGGGGCTTGAAGTGGGAGGAGGGTATAGTTGGGAGGAAGGACAGGCTAGGGAGGCAGGGACGAGCTGGGCTTGTTTTGGGATGCAGTACGGGGAAGTGGAAATTTTGAAGCTTGTGAAGTCCACTTTGATACTGTTGGGCTGCGGGGTTCCTAAGCAGAATGATTTGCTGTTCCTGCAACCTTCGGGTAGCATCGTTGTGGCACTGCAGGAGGCCCAGGATGTACATGTCTGCAGAATGGGAGGGGGAGGTGCAGTTGTTTAGTGTAAATCAAGCGCAGGTGTTCTGCAAAGCAGTCCCGAAGCCTCCGCTTGGTTTCGCCGATGTAGAGGAGGCCACAACGGGAACACCGGATGCAGTATACCATATTAGCAGATGTGCAGGTGAACATCTGCTTGATGTGAAAAGTCTTCTTGGGGCCTGGGATAGGGATGAGGGGGGAGGTATAGGGGCAGGTGTAGCACTTCCTGCGGTTGCAGGGAGAAGTGCCAGGTGTGGTGGGGCTGGAGGGGAGCGTTGAGCAGACAAGGGAGTCACGGAGAGAGTGGTCGCTCCGGAAGGCAGATATGTGTGGGGAGGGAAAAATGTCTTTGGTGGTGGTGTCGGATTGCAGATGGCGGAACTGTCGGAGGATGATGCATTGGATTTGGAGGTTGGTGAGGTGGTACATGAAGACAAGGGTGATTCTGTTTTGGTTTTTATTGCGGGGAGGGGGTGTGAGGGATGAGGTGCGGGAATTGCAGTAGACACAGTCAAGGGCGTTTTCGACTACTGGGGTGAGGGTAGATGTTGCGGTCCTTGAAAAACGCGGACATCTGAGATGTATGGGAGTGGAAAGCCTCATCCTGGGAGCAGATGTGGTGGAGGCGAAGGAATTGGGAATGGCATTTTTGCAGGAAAGTGGGTGGGAGGTGGCATGCTTCTGTTCTTGTAGATGTAACTAGAATTCGAATTGCCGAAGAGGATGCCAGATAACATGTATATGCCATAGTTGTGCTTTTGTCCAAATCCTTTGTCTCACTATATTCTCAAATAATATGAAGAATGCTTCCACATCCTTTCCAAAATTTGGTAAGGCCTGTGCAAATTTAACAGTCTTCCGGGTCATGGCTCAGATTTTCCCACCAGAGCCTGCAACAATGTCTGATGTAACAAAGTGTGGAGCTGGATGAGCACAACAGGGCAAGCAGCATCTTAGGAGTATAACAGCTGACATTTCGGGCCTAGACCCTTCATTATCTTAAGCTTCTATTCTTATTCTCTGGCTTTCTATCTCTTTTGCAGTTCTAATTTTTAGTTTTCTCATTTCTTTACTTTTTAATTCCATTTTCTGTCTTAATTCCATCCCTGTTCCTTATATTTTTCTGATCACACTGACTTTCTCTACTGTCTCCAATTTCTTTTACTCCTCCTGTTTGAGCTGAAATAACGATAATTGGGTACCACATTATTCTAATATTTCAGAGCCTGGAGCACAGCAGTCTCTTTCACAATCTTTGATTTTTAAAGCTGTCTTTTTCCCATTTTGATTCACAATCAAAAACAAAAGTGAAAAGATGTGATCTTTTAAAAAAAATCAACAGATAATAATAAGACAGGCACTCGGAGCATCCATGGGTTAGTAGAAGGAAGAGACCTAAGTAAATTTTTATTCTTGGAGGATCAGATTGGCAAATAGGAAATCAGGAAATTGCAGGTTCTTTGAAGAAATACTTTTGATCTATTTTCTGAGTTGAAGACACTTGGATGAGACAGAGTCCTCTCAAAATATATTAATAAGATAGACTCGAACTTTTTCTTATTTTAAAAAGCAGATGCCAGGTGTTGCATTTCAGATGCAACTTGATTGGTCAAACTACCAGTCTTGAATCACAACGGACGTTATTCATACACTATAGTTAAAATACAAAAGAAAGAAAGACCCTTTTTCTGAAGAAGGATCTAGGCCTGAAACGTCAGCCGTTCTGCTGCTCTGATGCTACGTGACTTGCTGTGTTGATCCAGCTGTACACCTTGATATCTGATTCTCCAGCATCTGCAGTTCTTTGCTATCTCTGGAGTAGTGTCCAGTCCTGGTCACCCAGTTATAGGAAGGATATTATTAAACTAGAGACATTTCAGTAGAGATTTGCCAGGTATGGAAGGTTTGAGTTTCTAAAGATAGGCTGGGACTTGTTTCATTGGAGCATAGGAACTTGAACAGTGGAGGGTTATAAAATTATGAGGGCTGTAGATAGGTGTCTTTCCCGAGAATGGGGGATTTCAAAACTGGAGGCATATTTTTAAGATGAGTGGTGAGAATGTTTAAATTTTTTTAAAAATGAGAGTAGTTTGCATGTGGATTGAACTTCCTGAGGAAGTGGTGGATATGGGCACAGTTACCACATCTGAAAGACACCTTACATTTAAGTACATTGAAGAGGAAAGATTTGGAGGGATATAGGCCAAGTGCAGGCACCTGAGACTAGTTCACCTTGGGATTACGTTTGGAATGAACTAGTTGGACCAATGTGTCTGTTTCGTGCATGTTATGATTACTTGAGATTCAGTGTAAGGGTCAAACATACAATGAATGTGAGCTGTGGTCTCAAATCCATGGAACGTGTATTTAGGGCATTGATATTTTGCATATCGAAGCATGTGAATTATTTTTGAGGCATTTTTGCATCCTAGAAATGAATGTTTTCCTTCTGTGTTCTGACTTTGATGGTGTTGTAGTGATTATTTGGAATATTAATTTCGACTTTTAACATCAACCAACCACCCCCATAATCAATATAAGACTTCCTTGAGGATCTGGTGAAAAATAAGCTCTGAAAAGGCAAGGCTGGAGCGGAGCTCTTAAACAGTTACTTTCAGCACTGTTACGCTGGCCGTGGCCCCAATCGTCATATGCTTGCTGATCTTCGTTTGCTCTTTTCAAAAAAAAAATTCTCGTTTTGAAAATGTGGTTAAAATTGTTTCAGAGATCGTAGGAACTGCAGATGCTGGAGAATATGAGATAACAGTGTAGTGCTGCTTGAACATAGCAGGCCAAGCAGCATTTTAGGAGCAGAAAAGCTGACGGTTTGGGCCTCGACCCTTCATATCTGATGCAGGGTCTACGACCGAACCATCAACTTTTATGCTCCTAAAATGCTGCTTGGCCTGCTTCTGTTTACCCAGCTCTACACTTAGTAAAGATCATTTTCAAAACGAGATAACAAACAGGGGTGGGGGAATGGTAAGAAATCTTCAATTTTACAACTTTCCAACATATCAAATCATCCTTTGATGGTAGGTATGGTTGCACAGACGGATCCGAGAGCGAAATCTGGCCTGATAGCTTATTCTCATTGATTACACTACACCGTTTCTTTAACGTTTGTTAAGACACACTGAAACATCAAGTTTTCTTAAGTTAGAACAATCTTGAAAGAACTTAAAACAGCAATTTTTTTTTACAAAGTTTCAGATCCGGTGCAATTCGATCCATTGTTGATTTTTACCATGTTGCGTAGGCCCCCAAATTGTGAAATATTCTCTTTATACCCTCCTTATTTTTCTCCTTTTAAAATCTTCCCGTTTTCCTCGATACGGGATGGGCACTAGCCACACCGAAACGCTCAAGAGGATATATTGTCGTTGGGAAAGCCTCCCGCGTTCAAGACTGAATAACAGCCTACTTTCTTCACTCCCCGCCCCCAAGTTAAAGAACAATTGCATTGACTTGCTGCGCTCTTAAGGGAAACAAAAAAAGTCTTGATAGAAACTGAAAGCTCAAAGTGGTATTTGATCTAAGCCCTTGCCCGTGCGCCCTAGCTGAAAGCTACAATAACGAACGGTGCGAGAAAATGAGCGCGAGATTGTTCGGTTGGCAACACGAGGGAATTCAAACGGTCGCTCGCTGAACCGAAGCGGGTTGTCTGTCGACGTGAAGGGATCGAAGATGGAGGACGAAAACTTCATCGATACGAATGCACCGTCCGAGGTCTCCAAGGAGAAATCTTCACTGGACAGGGGAAATGGAAGCTCGTCTCGATCTATTGAGGATACAGACGAGAATGATATCGAAGTAAACATTCCTGATAGCGACGCCGGGTTGGCGACCCGCACCACGGAACCTCTCAGATACACTGCCACTGTCTCGAAACCTTTGGCGTTTCAGACCAATTGGCGTTTTTTGAATAAATTTAAAGTACCAGACAAAGAATCACGAGTGCCGATAAGTAGCTTGTTCCGGCCACTGTCAAAGTTGGAATTGCAAATGGCGGGCGGGCCTAAATGGAGGTGGATCAGGCGGTGTGCCCTTGCTGCGTTTTGGCTGACTTGGACAAGTTTACTGGCAGCAGCTCTAGTGATTATTTTGGAGACGCCTGAGTGTAAACCTTCACCCAGCCTCAGATGGTGGCAAAGAAAACCGATGTATCGTATCGCACTGCAGTCTTACTACGATACTAATGGGGATGGAGTCGGAGATCTGCTTGGTATAAATATCTCTAATCATACAATGTGTAGACATTTAAAATTATTGTTTTACGTACAATTCTACGAATGTTTCACCTAAATTAACTGCTCCTTGAATGCTGCTGATGTTCTAATCAAGACAGTGCCCTGGGAAACCATCTTCAGCTGCTTTAGTAAGTTAGTAGTATGCCAGACCACCTATTTCCACAATGATGCCACCCGAAGGTTGCAGGAACAGCAACTCATATTCCGCTTGGGAACCCTGCAGCCCAATGGTATCAATGTGGACTTCACCAGCTTCAAAATCTCCCCTTCCCCCAGCGCATCCCAAAACCAGCCCAGCTTGTCCCCTCCCCCCACTGCACCACACAACCAGCCCAGCTCTTCCCCTCCACCCACTGCATCCCAAAACCAGTCCAACCTGTCTCTGCCTCCCTAACCTTGAGCACTAGAGTGTAATTACTCCTTGACATCCAGTAACAGTACCATTACCAAGCACCATAAATAAATCTCTAAAAGAATAATGATTGACCAGAAACTGAATTGGGCCAGCTATGGCTATTAGACTGGATCAGAAACTAGAGATTCTGTGATAAAGGCTAGCTGCTTGCTCAAAAAGCAACCTCCGCACCCCACAGATGCAAACCAGAAGTGTGATGATAAATTGTCTTTTTCCCTGTATAAACACTGCACCAACAATTTAGAAGCTTGACCTTACAACATCCATTTCCTCCACCATCAGCATAGATTGACTGCAGTATGTTATCAGCACCGTGGCAATTTGCCAATGCTTCTTCAGCATCCATTCCCAAATTTGAGATCTTCATCACTTGTAAGGAAAGAAGAGGCCACTTTGTCCTCAAAACCTGCTGCAATTTTCAATGAAATATTAACTGATATGACTATGATTACCAGTGATAATGGGAACTGCAGATGCTGGAGAATCCAAGATAACAAAAGTGTGGAGCTGGATGAACATAGCAGGCCAAGCAGCATCTCAGGAGCACAAAAGCTGACGTTTCAGGCCTAGGGGTCTAGGCCTGAAACGTCACCTGTTGTGCTCCAGAGATGCTGCTTGGCCTGCTGTGTTCATCAGCTCCACACTTTCCTAACACTTTCACATGGATTTTCTATCTACAGAGGATTCAAGGGCTATCAAACCCAGTCTCAAATATATTCAATGACTCAACCTTGAATGTTCTTTACGGAAGAGAATTTCCCACATTAATGATAAGAAATCCTCCTTCCCTCTGTCTTTGAATGAGAGATCACTTATTTTCATATTACTAGATTTCCCCATGAGGGGAAACGTCCTTTCAGCATCTACCATGTCCAAGCCCAACAGAACTGTATAATTTTCAATAAGACCAGTTCACATTCTTGTAAGCTTCCAAGTATATAAGCCCAGCCTACTCAACACTTCCTTGCAATGACAATCGCCTCATCTGGAGAACTAGCCTAGTAAAAATACACCTGAATTGTTTCCAATGTAAGTAAATCCCATTTAGACTAAAACTATAAGTGGCTCAGTGGTTATGATCTGACCAATGCCCTTATCCTTCTTTTAATAAAAGGTAAGGTAGGTAAGTATAGGGTGGCTGTGGACACCCATGTGGGTCCAAGCTATGCCTGCCTCTTTGTAGGATATGTGGAAAAGCCCCTTTTCCGCTGTTACATCAGCATCATCTCTAACCTCTTCCTGTTACATTGATGACTATAATCACTGTATGACTCACTGCTGAACTACTGTTTGGGGACCTATAAATTACTCCTATCCTTTGCTAATTCATATTTCTACCCAGACTGATTCCACATCCTGATCATGCACTTATGTCATTTCTCATTACAGCACTAATCACTTCCTTCACCAGCAAAGCTACACCACCTCATTTTACTTTCAGTCTATCCCTCCAAGATGTCAAGTACCCTTGGATATTCGATTCCCAGACCTGGTCTCCTTGTCAGGTTGTCTCAGGTTCACTGATTTATCCCTTATACTGCTTAGTCGTCTTGGTCGCTGGTATTTCCATTAAATCCAACTGTCTCAATATTAAATCTATAAAGTCTGCCTTTTTAACTCGCTCTAGTCAGTTTGTTTTCACTGTTGGCAAATTCTGATCATTTAGCTTTAGCTGCAACAGTACCAGGTAAATATGACACTCAAAAAATCATTAATAGTTTCTAGTGGTATCTTAAGCCTGTGTACAAACTTGGTGTCAGGTTACCCAATCTAAAACGCACCAAATACCGATTCCAAAATCTCAGCCCCAAGTGCCCAGTTATGTTCTGACACAGCAAGCCAACCCAATCAACCTGGGTTGATTGCTGGAATTAGATTTAAATTAAAATGTTCAGTGATCCTGAAAATTGCTCAGTTGTTCCCACCAGATTTTACAAATAATACATCTTGGACACAAAGTTTATAATTTAAACAAAGCAGATACTTTCAGGTAGGTCTGTTTCAGAACAGTGGGATGCATTCAAGAAGGAAACAAGGGCCAACATGTTCCAATAAAGTGAAAGCAAAGGACCATCAAATCCCATGAAGCTTGAATGTCAAGCAATATATTAAAAATCTACTATCTAAGCTCAGTCTTCTTTGACTATAAACTCAAACTCACAAACCACTCCCAACTCTCAAACTCCCAGCTACACTCACTTCTAATAGCTCCATCCCTGCCTCTTTAACTTGTCTGCCTGCTCTCCACCTATCTTCCGCTATCCATCGTTGATCCACCTCCCCCTCTCTCCCTATTTATTGCAGAACCAGTCCCCCTCCCCCCTTTCTGAAGGAGGGTCTATGCCCGAAATGTCAGCTTTTGTGCTCCTAAGATGCTGCTTGGCCTGCTGTGTTCATCCAGCTGTACACTGGTATGCCAGCATTCAATTCAAGGTGTGGTCAAGGGACCATGGGCCCAAAATTGGACATTCTAAATTCACACACAGAGAACTGTGGAGACCAAGATCAAAGAATTGACAAAGATTCAAGAGGAACCAGTTACAACCAGCCCAAGGACTATGTATTAGAGAAGTGTTGACCAGATGTTCTAGCATCCTGACTGTCTGAGTATGAGTACTTTGCACCTCCCAGCACAGCAATAGTGAAGGGTGTTGGTGCAACCCCATTCAATGATTTGAACCCAGCACGTGACCCTATTGGCCAAAGGCCACAGAACGTTCTGGAAGAACATTTTGGGGCAAGGAGGAATTGGACAAACCTGCGAGCCTCCCATTCAATGAAGACTCAGTGACGAGTGGCAAAGATGCAGTGTTGCAGAGTGCACTTGCAGCAAGACTTATGACAAAGATCCTAGGGCAACCAAAGAAGACCCTGGAGCTTGGTGACCAGTGCTGTTTCACAGGGATGTGTTCTGGGACCTCTGCTCTTTGTGATCTTTATAAATTATTTGGATGAGGATGTGGAAGGGTGGGTTAGTAAGTTTGCCGATGACACAAAGGTTGGAGGAGTTGTGGATGGCATGGAGGGCTGCTGTAGGTTGCAAAGGGACATTAACAAAATGTAGAGCTGGACAAAGAAGTGGCAGAGGGAATTCAACCCAGGAAAGTGTGAAGTGATTCATTTTGGAAGGTCAAATTTGAATGCAGAATACAGGGTTAATGGCAGGATTCTTGTCAGTATGGAGGAACAGAGAGATCTTGGGGTCCACGTCCATAGGTCCCTCAAAGCTGCTACTCAAATTGATAGTGTTGTAAAGGCGACGTATGGGGTGTTGGCTCTCATGGGCAGGGGAATTGAGTTTAAGATCGGCGAGGTTATGCTGCAGCTGTATAAAACCCTTGTTAGACCACACTTGCAATATTTTGTTCAGTTCTGGTTACCTCATTATAGGAATGATGTGAAAACTTTGAGAGAGAGGGTACAGAGGAGATTTGCCAGGATGCTGCCTGGACTGGAGGGCAGGTCTTATGTGGAAAGGTTGAGGGAGCTAGGGCCTTTTTCATTGGAGCGAAGAAGGATGAGAGGTGACTTGGAGTTGTACAAGGTGATGAGAGACTTAGATAGAGTCGATAACCTGAGACTTTTATCCCCCCAGGGAGGAAATGACTGTTCCGAGGGGGCATAATTTTAAGTTGATTGGAGGAAGGTATAGGGGAGATGTCAGACGTAGGTTCTTTACTCAGAGTGGTGGGTCCGTGGAATGCACTGCTGGCAGTGGCAGTGGAGTCAGATACTTTGAGACTTTTAAGTGACTCTTGGATAGGCACATGGACGATAGTAAAATGTAGGGTATGCAAGGTAGTTTAATCTTAGTAGGATAATAAGTCGACACAACATCATGGGCCGAATGGCCTGTACTTTGCTGTACTGTTCTATGTTCTCTAAAAGGCCATGGCTTTATTTGCCTTTCCAATTACTAGCTGTACCTGCGTGGTAGGTTTTCGTGATTAGTGTACAAGAGCATCCAAATTTCTCTGTACTGCCTCATTTTTTAAAATCATTTTCCATTTAATACTTTTTTTAAAATTCATAATGCTAAAGTAGAACAATCTCCTGTTTTCCCCACATTACATTTCATCTTCTAGTTTTTCCCCACTTGATCGATATCTCGTTTAGTATCTTCCTTGCAACTTGCTTTTCTGCATCTTTTATACTGTTAGCAAATTTGGCTACGATGGTCACTTCACCCAAGTTATTAAGATAGAATGTAAGTTGGCTTCAGCACTGATTTTTGTGCCACCCTATAATTTATTGTTTACCAACCTGAAAGTGAACTAGTTAGCTAATTTTGTAACCATGTTGTTCTGTCACCCTTAAGGCCATGAGCTCTTACCTAGATACGTGGGCAGGCATTCAGACCCAAGACCCTGCTCCACCATTTGATATCATGACTGATCATCTAACCATCACATCATTGTATTCCTGTGTTATCCCTATAGCCTTTGATATTATAGGAACTAGAAATCTGCCAAACTGATCTTCCACAGCACTTTGGGGTAGAGAATTCCAAAGGTTCACCACCGTTTCTTTTTATTCCTTTTTATCACGGTCCTAAATGGCTTGCCCTCAGCATTGAGACTGTATCCTCTAGTTCTAGACTCTGCAGTAAGGGAAAAACATCTACTCTGTCCTGTCAAAAATGTTAGATCTTTCAACAGGGTTGTGTCTCATTCTTCTAAACTCAGTATTGGAGAATCTGTACAGTGGAAAGAGGCCATTCATCCCGTAGAGCCTGCATTGACCCTCTGAAGAACGTCCCATCCAAACCCAACTTCCTGCCCGATCCCTATAACCCTGAATTTACTATGGCTAATCCACCTAGCCTACAAATCCCTGGAAACTGTTAGACTATTTAGCATGGCCAGTGCATCTAACCTGCACATCTTTGGGCTGAGAGGAAACTGGAGCACCTGGTGAAACCCGACATAGGCAGAATGTGCAAAACTCCACATGCACTGTTGCCAAAAGGCAGACTTGAACCTGGGTCCCTAGCACTGTGAGGCAGTGCTAACCACTGAGCCAGTGTAACAAGACAACTCCAGAGAATACGAATCCTTAAGTTTTTCCAGATCGGACAGTTCTAGCATCTCAGGAACTGGTCTTGTGAACCTCTACTGCACTTGTTATTCTTCCTTTGGCAAGAGGAAGAGACTGCACACGGTATTCCCGATGCCACCTCACTAATGAAGTGAGACTGTTCCTTCTGTATTCAATTCCTGTTGTGGTAAAGGCTAGCATTCTGCCTTTCCTCCAAACAGCTTGCCTTTGTGTCATATCTACTTAGCAGATTCTAGCATTTTCTCAATCACAAATGTTAGGTTAAGTGGCCTAATGTTTCCTGCTCGGTCTCCAGCCTTCCCTAAGTAGGCATGTCTAAGTAGACACTAGTTTTGAAATCCCTAGGACCCTCCCAAAATCCAGGAGTCTAGAAAATGTTCACCAGTGCATTCACTGTTTCTAAAACCAAAATTGTTTAAAGACCATCAGTACAAGGAAGCTTGTCAGCCTTTAGCCCTAGACTTAGAAACTGCAACACAACAAGAAAGGGGACGTTATCTGGATATTTGATTCCTTGGGGCAGTAACACCCAGTAAGTAGGATCATCCAATCTAACCAGGGACGGAGAAGTGTGACAGAAAGTGAAACATGTAAGGGAACACAAAAAGCAGAAATACAGGAGCCTTTGCAATTGTTCAACAGGTTTAGTTTTGACTTAGACATGACTGATGTTAAAGGACTTTCCATCTGGGCAGTATCTCATATCTGTGGCAATGGGCAATTTATTTTTGAAATGAATAAGTGCTCATGTAGATCCTGAACTGTAAAGCGGTCATCATGCAGTGATGTTTGAACTCAGTCCACACTTTGAGAATCCCTGCACTGTGGAAGCAGGCCATGCTCTTAGCCTTTTTCTCCCCCCACCATGTTTTTTCTTTTAGATTTGCCTTCAGGCATCAATGTTAGAGTGTTGTTTTATTGTCTGGCAAGTTAGGTTGATCTGTCAGGCAATGAGGGTAACAAGTGTGGGGCTGGATGAACACAAGCAGCATCTCAGGAGCACAAAAGCTGACGTTTCGGGCCTAGACCCTTCAGAGAGGGGAATGGGGAGAGGGTTCTGAAATAAATAGGGAGAGAGGGGGAGGCGGACCAAAGATGGATAGAGAAGATAGGTGGAGAGGAGAGTATAGGTAGGGAGGGGATAGGTCAGTCCGGGGAGGACTGACAGGTCAAGGAGGCGGGAAATAGAGGTGCGGCTTGGGGTGGGAGAAAATAGGTAAGAGGAAAAACAGGTTAGGGAGGCAGGGACAAGCTGGGCTGTTTTTGGGATGCAGTGGAGGAAGGGGAGATTTTGAAGCTTGTGAAGTCCACATTGATACCATTGGGCTGCAGGGTTCCCAAGCGGAATATGAGTTGCTGTTCCTGCAACCTTTGGGCATCATTATGGCACTGCAGGAGGCCATTGATGGACATGTCGTCTAAGGAATGGGAGGGGGAGTTAAAATGGTTCATGACTGGGAAGTGCAGTTGTTTATTGTGAACCGAGCAGAGGTGTTCTGCAAAGCGGTCCCCAAGCCTCCGCTCGGTTTCCCCAATGTAGAGGAAGCCACAGTGGGTACAGTATACCATATTGGCAGATGTGCAGGTGAACATCTGCTTAATATGGAAAGTCATCTTGGGGCCTGGGATGGGGGCGAGGGAGGAGACTTGGGGGCAAGTGTAGCACTTCCTGCGGTTGGAGGGGAGTGTGGAGCGGACGAGGGAGACAGGGAGAGAGGTCTCCAGAAGGCAGAGAAGGGTGGGGATGGAAAAACATCGAGTGGTGGGGTCAGATTGTAGATGGCGGAAGCGTCGGAGGATGATGCGTTGTATTGGGAGGTTGGTGGGATGCAATAAGGGTGGTTGTTTTTATTCTAGAAGGATGTCATAAAAAAAATGGTTCTGGAGTAGATTCGCAGCTTGGGTTATGGGTGTTGAGGTTGGTTGGCTCGCTGAGCTGATTTGTTTCACAGATGTTTCGTTGCCATGCTTGGTAACATTCTCAAATGCAGCCTCTGATGAAGTGTCCGTGTGTTTTCCTGCCTGGTTTTTAACCTCTGGCATCCATTGAGATGGATTACCTCACTTCCAGTTTTCCTTCATAGTGGAATGTATATGGGATCGAGTTCACTGTTTTTATTAATAGCATGCTTCGTGGACTGCCATGCTTCCGGGAATTTTTGTGCTTGTCTCTGCCTCGCATGTCCCAGGATCTTGGTGTTGTCCTAGTTGAAGTGGTGGTTCTGCTTGTCCATGTGGATTGAGATGAGTGAGTATTGGTCGTGTCTTTTTGTAGCCAGTTGGTGTTCATGTATTCGTTAGTTTCCTCCTTGTTTCTCGCAATCTCCGCAGGTGATCTTGTAGCTGACATTGGTCCTGTTCATGGCAGGGAGGGGGTCTTTAGTTCAGGTGAGCAGTCGTCATAGGGTTGACAGGGGTTTGTGTGCCACTCTGATGCTCAGCGGTCGTAGGAATCTTATGGTGAGTTCAGATGTAGGGTAGTGTGTTGGGGGTGTAGTATTTTCCAGATGCTGTTCATGTAGGCATCTTCTGACCCTGTTCTTTGGATGTCCATTATCTTTGAACACTTGAAAGAGGTATTCTTCTTGCTCTTGACATCGTTCTGTGTTGCTGCAGTGTGTTCTTGCCCTTTTAAATCATATTCGCCCGCAGCTTCTTTTGTGTGCGCTGGGATGGTTACTATTGAAGTTCAGTACCCGGTCTGTATATATGGTTTGTGTACTTTCACTTGCAGTTCCCCATTTGTACTGCGCTGTACCATGACATCAGGAATGGGAGCTGTTTGTTCTTCTTCTCTGAGAATTTTATTCCAGTGAGGGTATTGTTTATAAGTTTGTAACTCCTCTAATTTGGTATTTAATGATGACAAAAGGTGTCATCTCCGTAGTGTATCCATAGTTTAGGTTGGATTTGCAGAAGGGCAGTCCTTTCTAGTCTTTGCATCGCTGCTTCTGCGATGAGTCCAGAGTTAGGTGATCCCGTGGATGAACTGTTGATTTGCTCGTACATTTGACTGTTGAAAGTGAACTGGGTGGTGAGGCATAGGTCCAATAGTTTAAGCATGTTTTCCTTGGAGATTGTTCCACTGGCATCATGCTCTTGTTCCAGTAGTGTCGAACTTCAAAATCTCCCCTCCCCCTACTGCATCCCAAAACCAGCCCAGCTTAGCCCCGTCTCCCTAACCTGTTCTTCCTCTCACCTATCCCCCCTCTCCTGCTGCAAGCCACACCCCCATTTCCTTCCTACTAACCTCATCCTGCCCCCTTGACCTGTCGGTCCTTCCCGAACTGAGCTATCCCCTCCCTACCTCTCCTGGCTCCATCCCCGCTTCTTTAACTTGTCTGTCTCCACTCCACCTATGTTCTCCTCTATCCATCTTCGATCTGCCTCCCCCTCTGTTCCTATTTATTTCAGAACCCTGTCCCCGTTCCCCTTTTATGATGAAGAGTCTCGGATTCTCCAGCATCTGCAGTTCCCATTATCTCTGATGGTATTTCTCCTAGATACCATCAGTTCTGATGAAAGGGTCATTGGACCTGAAACATTAATCCAATTTCTCTTCACAGATGCTACCAGACCTGCTGAGCTTTTCAAGCAATTTATGTTTTTGTATTAGATTTTAAGCATCCACAGTTTTTCCATTTTTTTTAAACTTGATTTGGGGACTAGTGATCATATTGCTAACAATCATTTACTTATTGCTAGCTGAATCTCAATTTGACAACAACCCTATGGGTCCAGTTTCTGCAAACTACACTTCAAACACTTACTGGGATCAGCAACTGTACAAACAGCTTTAAAAAAAAATGTTCTCAGATTCTCCAGCATCTGCAGTTCCTACCATCTCTTAAACAAAAAGTATCAGGTTAATTGCTTTCAAAACATGTAGCAATCCTCCAGTAATCCTTAGTTTGAAAGGATTCCCCCCCCCCCCCCCCCCCCCCCCCCGCCATTTCAGCCCTCAAAAATGCAGGAAAAAAAATTTTAAAGGTGTCTTTACAAAGCATTACATATATGCCTCATCAGTTGCTACCCTGCCTTTTTGTTTCAGTCATGGAATGTGAGCATCACCGGCTTGCCCAGCATATATTACTAATCCCTAATTTCCTTGAAGATGTTGGCAAGTCACCTTACCAAACTGCTGAAGTCTGAGTGGTGTAGGTCCACCACAGGGTGGTCCTATTACCACTTAGCGTTAGTGTCGTTAGCAAGGGAATTTTAGTATTTTGAGCCATCAACAATGATGGAGCAGTAATATAATTCAGTGGTGTGTGATGGAGAGGATCTTGAATCGTGCTCCATGTATCTGTGGTTCTTTTTTAGCACGTACACTGAGTTTGTCAGGTGTAGTCAAAGGGAGCCTTGCCGATGGTGATCACTGCTGCTACGATGCTTTTGTGAAGGGAGTGAGTGAATGTATGTTGAAGGTGTTTGATGGAGTCTCAACTAGATGGGCTTTGGCCTGTTTGGTTTTGTGCTTTGCTTGTTGAAACTGCACTTATTCTGGCAAGTGAAGAGAATTCCATCTCGGGAGACAATGGTGTAGTGGTATTATTGCTATACCAGTAATCCACAGACCCAAGTAATGCTCTTGACACCTGCATTTAATTGGGGACCATGAAACCATTCTTAAAATGTCAGGGTAAGAAAAAAGAAACATCTGATTCACTATTGTCTTTATAGGGGAGAAAATAAAATGTTGCCTTTACCTGGTCTGGCCCATAGGTGACTATAGACCCATTATAGTGCAGTGGATTCTTAACACCGCTGCCCCGCGCCCCCTGCGAAGTGGCCTAACGAGCCATTCGATTGTAACAATTGAGAAAGTCCCAAAAAAATGAAACCAGTCAACCTAGCATTGACCGTCTCCATAAATTTTGACAGTGTTTCCCCAAACTGTCCTTATTAACTTTTGAGGGGGAATGCCAAAGTTGGGAGAATTGTTTCATAGACTAGAAGAGTTAAATCTTGATGTTACATCCACAGTTCATTCCTTATATCATATCATGCTAGATACCTCAATCTCAATCCCTGGGATGTCCTATCCCACTTGCTTGGTGGTGTACAGTTGAGAAGAAGTTGCCCTGGTAATCCTCAATATTTAAAGTTTTTGAGAAGACTTGTAGCTCAGGTTGTGGATGAGGTTGTTGATTTGTTCACTGAGCTAGTTAGGTTGGTTTTCAGACATTTTGTCACCATACTAGGTAAAATCAATGTGCCTGTGATGAAGCATTGCTGGTCTGTTCCACTTGTGTTTTGGTCCGGTCTGATATGGTGGTTAGCCTCATTTACGGTTCTGCTTTGTAGTGGTTGGTATGTAGCATCTGTTTCCACATGTTTGTTGGAGTTAGATGTTGAATACCAGGCCTCTAGGAAATCCTGTGCATGTCTTTGGTTGGCTTGTCCTAGAATGGTTATGTTGTCCAAATCAAGTTGGTGGCCTTCTTTGTCTGAGTGTATGGAAATGAATCCACAATTGCAGCTGGATCCCATGATGTCTCATGTCAGTTAAACATGGACAAGGAAACCTCCTGCTGATTACCACATACTGCCCTCCCCTCTCGGCTGATGAAGCAGTTGATATTTAACATCACTTAGAGGAAGCACTGAGGATCACAAGGATGCAAAATGTCTTTTTGGTAGGGATCTCAATGTCCATCATCTAGACTGGCTTTGCAGCAATACTACTGATCAAACTGGTTGACTGCTAAAAGACAGATTTGATCTAGCAGCCATGTCAAGGATGAATGAACCAACAAGAAAAAAAAATTGATGTTGTCCTCACTAATCTGTCTGATGCTGATATTGCCATAAAATTATCAGTAAGAATGACCACTGCACTGTCCTTGGAGACAGAATTCTGCCTTTGAGATACCTCATATCCCTGTGATGTCAACCAGAACTAGCAGCTGGCATTTATGAGCCAGCAGAATTGTACACCAACACAAACTGCAACATTAGTGGCATGTTATTTCCCTCATTCTACCATAGCCATCAACCAGGGAATCAACTGTGGTTCAAAGAAGAATACAGTACTGCATGCCAGGAGCAGCAGCACCAGGCATACCTAAAAATGATGTGTCAACCTGGTGAAGCTACAAAATGAATTATTTTCCTCACCAAGCAGCAAATCGGAGACTGAGCTAAACAATTCCACAACAGATCGGATCTAAGCTCAGCATTCTGCCACACTAGTTATGAATGATTGTGAACATTTAACAGCACACTGGAAGAGGAGGATCCACGAACATCCCAGGTCTCAGTGATGGGGGAGTCTAGTGCAACAATGCAAAAGATAAGGCTGAAGCATTCCCAATAATCTTAAATCAAATGCTGAGTGGCTAGTCAACCTCAACCTGCTCCAGAGGTCCCCAGCATTACAGGTACCACTCTTTTGCCCTTTTGATTCACTCCATATGATTTCAAGAACGGAAGCACTGGATACAGCAAAGGCTGGGCCTCTGACAACAGTACTGAAGATGTGTTCCAGAATTAGCTGCACCTATAGTCAAGCTGTTCCAGTCCAGATCCAGTGTTGGCATTTTCCCAATAATCAGGAAAATTGCCCAGCGATGATCTGTACACAAAAAGCAGGACAAATCCAACCCTGTCAATTATCACCCCATTAGTCAACTCTCATCAGTAAAGTGTTGGAAGGTGTCATTAACAATGCTATCAAGCAGTAATAGCTCACCAATCATTTGATCACAGGTACCCAGTTTTGAGGTCTGCCAGGGACACTGAACCTCTGACTTCCTAGCATTGGTTCAATTGTGAATAAAATATCTGAATTCTAGAATGAATTGAGGGGAACTGCCCTTGTCGTCAGAATCATATGTAGCCATGTATGACATGGAGGATCCCTAGCAAAACTGAAGTCAATGGGAATCAGGTAAAATTCTCCAAGCATAAAAAAGGAAAATGGTTGTGGTTATGGGATGTCAGTCATCTCAGATCCAGAACATTTTCTCAGGAACCACACCCATTCAGGTAAGTGGTGATATTGAGGAAACAGGAGGTGACTACAGAATTCCAAGCCTCTGACCTTGTCAGAGTTTTCATTTTTCCAGCTCAGTTTCTGAAACTGTAATAACTCTCCAGGATATTCATAGTGGGGAATTTAGCAATGGGAATGTAATTGAGTGTCAAGGGATTTCTTTTTGGAGATGGCTATTGCTTACTCTTGTGGTGCAAATGTTCCTTACCACTTCTGAGCCTGAGTGTCAATATTGTCCAGGTCTGGATGCATTTTGATATAGACTGCTTCAATATTTAAGTAATCAGAAATGGTGTTGAGCACTCTGCAATTGAGAGCAAGCAGCTGTACTTGTGACCGTAAGATGGAGCGAAGATTATCAATGAAGCAGTTGAAAGTGGTTGGGCCCAGGACACTTGACAGTTGCCTGCAATAATGCTCTGCAGCTGAGTTGATCAATCTCTAACAACAACCACCTTTGTGCTAGGTATGATCCCAACTAGTGAAGAGTTTCCCTGATTCCTATTGGCTCTTGTGGCCTTGATGTCAAGGTAAGTGACCATCACCCTACCTCAGACATTTTAACCTCACTGTGAAGCCTCTTTCAGGGATGCCTAACCTGAAGAAGTTACCCTCCTCCCTCCGGACAAGCCTTGGGGGATCTCTCTCCCACTGCAACTCTCTTGTCCACATTCCATCCGCCTCCCCCTCTCTCCCTATTTATTTCAGAACCCTCTCCCCATCCTCCTTTCCTGATGAAGGGTCTGGGCCTGAAACAGCAGCTTTTGTGCTCCTAAGATGCTGCTTGGCCTGCTGTGTTCATCCAGCTCCACACTTTGTTATACCCTACCTTTTCTGTTCAGCTCCTTTCTTCATTTCAGGAAGAAAACTGTAATGATGTCAAGAGCTGCTGTGTGGTCCTGATGGAACCCAAATTGAGCATTAGTGAGCAGTTTTTGATTAGTACATGCTGCTGGATAGTACTGTTGATGACCGCTTCCATCACTTTATTGATGACCAAGAGTGAACTGATGGGGCGATAATTGGCTGGGTTGAGCTAGTCCTGAAATTTCTGTACACAACATAACTTGGTACATACTTTAAAGAGATGTCAATGTTGTAGCTGTACTGGAACAATTTTGTAAAGGCCAAAGCATGTTCTGGAGCATAAGTCTCCAATGGCAATGCTAAAATATTGTCTTTACAGTATCCATTGAAGTTAACCATTTTTTGAGATGAATTGCATTGACAGAAGATTTGCAGCTGTGTTGCTGATTATTGTGAGGTGTCTAAGATGGATCACCTACTCTGTATTTTCAGCTGCAGATTGTTGCAAATGCTTCAGCCTTACCTTTTGCACTGACATGCTGGGTTCCCCCATTGTTGAAGATATGAATATTTATACAGCCACCTTCTCCGGTGAGTTGTTTAATTGCCCACAGTTGTAGGGGGACATGATGATGTAATGGTAATGTCACTGGGCGAGTAATCCAGGCCAATATTCTATTGCTGAGACCTGGTTGCAAGGTGAGCAGGCATGAGAATTGAATATTCAGGGGTACTCCATTTCAGAAGGTAGGCAGGAAGAAAAGAGAGAGATAATGTACCTTTGTTTGTAAATTGCTGGAGATCAAGGCATAGAATCAGTCTGGGTAGAAATAAGATTTAGCAAGGGAAAAGACCCTGGAGGAAGTAATCTATTCCCATATTTGTCAAGATGCCCTTTAAGAGTCACTATCGTATCTGCTTCCACTACCTCCCACCGGCCATGGATTCCAGGCACCCACCTCCCTGTGTTTAAAAAAAACTTGCCTTGTACATCATCTGTAAACCTTATACCCTAGTATCTGACTTTTCCACCCTGGGAAAAAGCTTCTGACTGTCTACTCTGTCCATGCCCTTCATAATCTTATAGACCTCTATTAGTTCACCCTTCAACTTCTGTCGTTCCAGTGAGAACAACCCAAGATTCTCCAACCTCTCCTCACAGCTATTGTCCTCCGTTCCAGGCAATATCCTGGTAAATCTTTTCTGTACCCTCTCCAAAGCCACCACATCCTTCTGGTAGTGTGGTGACCAGAATTGAACACAATATTCTAAACACAGCCTAACTAAGGTTCCATAAAACTGCAACATTACCTGCCAATTTTTAAACTCAGTGCCCTGACTGATAAGGCAAGCATGCTGTATGCCTTGTTAACCACCTTTTCCACCTGTGTTGCCATTTTCAGTGACCTGTGTACCTGTACACCCACATTCCTCTGCCTATCAGTACTGTTAAGGGTTCTGCCATCTATTGTATACATTCCCTCTGGATTAGACCTTCTGAAATACATTACCTCACATTTTTCTAGATTAAACTCTGCCATCTCCCTGCCCAATGCTGATAGTCCCTTATGTACTTCCACTAGTCGCAGCCCTCCATTCAGACCCACGCTGTTCCACTGCTACCGTCAGTTTTTTTTGGATCTATCTTGCAGGCTCAAGTTAGAAGAAAAGATACTATCTCCTGCTGGCTGTTCGGAGGCCTATAGTAAACCCCAAACATTGTGATTGTATTCTTCCTGTTCTTGAGCTCTACCATTTTGCTTAACTGTATGAGCCATCCAAGATGTCCTCCCACAGTACAGCTCTGATATTCTCCTTAATTAGTGCAACACTCCCAGCCCTTTTTCATCCCCCTCTATGCCACCTGAAACGTCTGTATCCTGTCCCTCCCTTAACCAAGTCTCCGTAATAGCAACATCATAATTCCAAGTACTAATCCAAGCTGCAAGTTCATCTGCCTGACTTGTTACTCTTTTTGCATTGAAACATATGCATTTCAGTCCACCAGACCCACTTTGATCAGCAGCCACACACTACCTGCTCTTTGTCTAAGTCTTACTGGCCTTATTCTCAAGTTCCCTTCCAGTCTATTCACCTTAGCTTTGGTTCCCATTCCCTGCCTAGCTAGTTTAAAATCCTCCTGAGAGACACAAGCAAACCTCCCTGCCAGAATATTTGTGTCCCTCCAGTTTAGATGCAACCCGTCCTTTATACAGGCCCCCCTTGCCCCAGAAGAGATCCCAATGATCCAGATATTTGAAACCTTCCCTCCTACACCATTTGTTTCACCACAAGTTGAGTTGTACTGTCTTCCTATTTCTAGCCTCACTGGCACAGTGAGTAATGCTGAGACTACAGCCTTGGAGGTTCTGCTTTTTAACTTTTTACCATATTCCCTGAACTGCTGCTGCAGGACTTCTTCACTCATCCTGCCTATGTCATTAGTACTATTATGTACCACAACCTCTGGTTGTTTCCCCTGTTCAGAGACATCCTGGACCCTGGCACGGGGGAGGCAACATACCATCCTCAAGTCCCTATTATGGCTACAGAAGCACCTATCAGTACTCCTAACTATAGAGTCCCCTATAATACACCAGCCTAGTGCTCTTTGTCCTTCCCTTCTTAAGAAGAGGGCCAACCATGGTGCTACCAGGCTGGCTGCTGCTGATGTTGTTGTTGTTGTTATCCTGATAGGCCTTCCTCCCCCAGCAGTATCCAAAATGGTATACTTATTAGGGGGATGACCACAGGGGATTCCTGACCTGGCTGCTTGCCCCTTCTCACAGTCACCTATTTGCCTGCAGCTTGGGTGTCACCACTTCTCTAAAAGTGCTGTCTATGTTGCTTTCCACCATCTGAATCCAATTGCCATTCCAACCTATCCACACAACTGTGAGGAGCTGGAATTGGGGTGTAGTCATCCAAGACATTGTCAGCATCACAGATCTCCCACATTTCACAAGTACAGTAATTAACCCCACTGACTGACATTTCTATCACCAGTTAAACCATTTAACAAAATTTATCTTACCCTTGCCCCTTGCCGCTTGCTGCAAATCCCTGAGGTAGATCTTTCTTCACTCGCCTTTGCAGGATGACCTGTCCCTTTCCCTTGCTTCTGGTCCTCACAGTGGTGTTCGTTAGCTGTTGTTTTGAGCTGTCACTTTACAACAGCACCTCTGCAAATCACCTTATGGAAGCGATGACTGCACTGATGCAAATCTTCTCCACGTCAGCCATTCAGCGTCACCACTCTGCTGCCCTCTCCTGGGTTGTCCTGCAATAGGGCGCAGTAAAAACCAAGAAATATTGGGGGTTTGTAAACATAGTACTGCACTAATCATTGGTGAACGTAATATGCATATAGACCGAATTATTCAAATTGATAAGGAAAGACTTGAGGGAGAGTTCGTTGAATGTATTAGAAACTATGGAGCAATATGTTGTGGAAACAGGTAGCAGGCTATTCTGAACTTGGTATTGTGTAATGAGATGGGATTAATTAATGATCTCAAAGTAAAGAATTCTCTGGGGAAGAGTGATCATACCATGCTAGAATTTCAAATTCAGTGTAAGGGTGAGAAACTGGAGTCCTCCAATAGCGTTTTTGAATTAAACAAGAGAATATCGGTATAAGGATGGATTTTGCCCTTGTGGACTTTGATGGGAAGACTATAAGGTAGGACTGTTGATTACCAATGGCAGATGTTTAAGGGGATACTGAAATGCTCCCAACTGAAATATATTCCAGTAAGGAAGAAAGGTTGTAATGTTGGGGGTGGAGAGAGGAGCAAAGCATTCACACCTGTCCTCTCCCAGCCAAGGTAGTTAAAGATAATATCAAAATAAAAAGCTTATCATTTTGAGAAGACAATTAGGAGGCTACAAGTTTGGAAACCTTTAAAGATCAATAAAGAGTTGCTTTAAAAATGTCAAAGAAAGAGCAAAGGTAAATTATGAAAGAAAACTACTGCAAAGTACAAAAATGGATAGCAAAAGCTACTCTAATTATATAAAAGGGAAAAAAGAAGCTAACCTGAAAGTTGTTCCCTAGGAGGATGAGACTGAGGAGTTAATCGTGGGAAATACAGAAATGGCAGAGTTACTAAATTGATATTTTGCTTCAGTTTTCACAGTGGAGGATGCTAGTACCATTCCAGTAATAAAGGTAATGCAGATATTAAAGAAAGGGAGGAGCTCGGACCATCAATCATCTCTAGAGGAAAAAAGTAATGAGCAAACTATTATGATTGAAGACAGTCAAGTTCCAAGGACCTAATAGTCTACATCCTACAGTCTTAAGGGAAGTGGCAGCAGAGATATTGGATCCATTGGTTACAATATTCCATATTTCTCTGTGTGGTGGAAAGCTTCCAGTGGATTGTAAAAATGCATATCTAACACCCTTATTCAAAGAGGGAGAGAGTTAATAGGAGGCAATTGACCAGTTAGTTTAACATGTGTTTTTGGGAAATTATTGGATCCATTATTAAGGAAGTAATGACAGGGTATTTAGAAAGTCAAAATACAATCTATCAGATTCATTGTGGTTTCATGAAGGGTAAATCATATTTGACTAATTTGCTGGTGTTCTTTTATAAATTGAAATATTGAATATGGAAATCCTGCCGATGTAGTATGTCTGGACCTCCAGAAGGTATTTGATAAGGTGCCAATCAAAAGGTCATACACAAGGTAAAATCACATGGAGTTAGTGGTGACTTATTAGCTGGATACAGGATTACCTAACCAACAGAAAGCAGAGAATTGGGATAAATGGGGTTTTTCCAGTTGGCAAGCTGTAACTAGTGGGGTGCCTCAGTTGGGCCCCAACTATGTATAGTCTATGTTAATGATTTGGATATGGGGATAAAAAGTACTATAGCCAAAATTTGCGGAAGACATGAAATGAATATGGATAAGTTAGGTGAATGTGCTGAATTTTGGCAGAAGAAGTTTAACTTGGATAACTCTAGAGGGATAGAGATACAATTTATTATCTAAATAGAGAGAAACCTCAGAGTGCTTTGGTGCAGCAGAATTTGGATGTCCTCATGCACGGATGGCAGAAAACTAGTATGCAGTTGCAGCAGGTGATAAGGAAAGCAAATGGAATTTTGGTGCTTATTGCTAAATATGAATACATTTGAGGAGATAGACAATGTCCCAGCATCCACATGCTCTGTGGTAGTGAATTCCACAGATTCGTAACTCATTTGAGGGAAGTAATTTCTCCTTGTCTCTGTTTTAATTCTACTACTTCTTATCCTAAAACTATAGCTTTTCATTCTAGATTGCCCCACATGAGGAAACATCCTTTCCTCATCTCCTTTGTCAATCCTCTTTACCTCAATTGTGTCTCCTCTTCTAATTTTCAGAGTGTATAGGTCTAAATTTCTCAATCTCGATAAGACAACCCTGCATTTCTGAAATCAATCTGGTGAACATCCTCTGAATTGCCTCCAATGCAACTACATCCCCCTTCAAGTAAGGGAGCCAAAATTGTACGCAATACTCCAGGTGTGGTCTCACTAATGTTGTACACAGTTGCAGCTACGCTTCCCTATTTTGTATTGTCTTTCTTTAGCAACAAATGCCAAAATTATATTTACCTTAATACAAGCTGTACCTTGTATATAGCTGTCTTTGATTCATGTGTGAAGACATCAAAATCCCTGTGTGCTGAAACACTGTGAAGTTTCTCTCCTTTAGATAATAAACTGCTATTCTATTCTTCTGACCAAAATGGCTAACCTCTCATTTATCAATGTTAAACCTTATTCGCCAGGTTTTAGCTCATTTGCCTAACGTCCATATCCATTCATAAATTTCATATTTCATCATTGTATCTTACTTTTCCATCCATTTTAGTATTGTCGACAGATGATAAAGACCTATGCTTTACCACAGATGTAATACTTACAGCTGCATTTTGAATAAAGGTAATTGAAATTTGAGGAAATTTACTATTTAATTCCCACCCTTGATTTTGACCTCTCTTTGCTCTCTTGTGATCTCTTCGTGATGACGGGGGCACATAGCAGAGTATCATGTTGGATATAATCACTATTTTCAAAATCTTCCTCTGTATGCTTTATGCATGAAATGCCCCTTTGCAACATCCAGCCATCAGTTATTTTTCAACACTTGGCTAGCTTGTAAAGATTCCTCTTAGCAAATAATTCTGTGCTTTACTATTGCTATGTTGGCGTTTTTTGAGTATTTCTATTCCTGTTGATCAAATAGAGTTGTATGAATCTGTATGAAAACGATAACAGTAATTCATTTTGTTTTGAAAATGAAAATGACCATTGCTTACGCACATTTATATTTATGTTGTAATTTCCCCAACTCGGGTTGATTCATTCATGTGTTCTATTTATCATCTACAGATTATCTGCAATTGCTTAATCCTGAGCAATTTCATCTTGAAGAGCTTCCACTCTGTCTCAACCAGGTCCCAAAATAGCCTTCCTTAATGCCAGCTTTGTCTAAGCTTTACTTAAGCCATTCCCTGTTTAACCAGTTTTAAATAATCAGAGCATTTCTTGAAATTTAGTTGTTCAGTGAATTATCCAGTGACTTTGTATCTTAGGAGTTGACAGTCGCAGAAAGAAATGCATCCTATGAATGTATAAAAAGTCACTTAAAGTAAATGCTTGCAGCCTCGTCAATTAAGCAATAGGCTGAGAGTTGAGATTGAAGTGATACTTCACTGATGTTGAGTATCTGTAAAAGATGTTACTGGGAAAGGGCTCTTTTTACAGTCTCTGCTAAGGCTTTTCTAAATTGATTGATGTAGCTTTTTTTAATTTACTTTAACAAATGTGTTCTTTTGATCTACTTTGATCACTCAGATCTACTTGTCCTATATCACTAGCTGGAATCTTAACAACACAATCCTAGTCTGGGGGATAGATCATTTATGGTGATATTTCTAAATACTCAAAATAGATATTTCTACTGTCAAGAAAAATTGTAATCGGGGGACCCACAATCCATGGGTAACTAAAGTTGAGGAATGCATCAAACCCAAGGAAAAATGGTGGAACACATGATTAGCCGGAATACTAAGAACAGCAGAGACAAACTAAATAATTAATTAGAAATAAATTACAGTATGAGAGGAAGCTAGTTAGAAATGTTAATGAGTTTCTACAGGTATATAAAAAGAAAAGGAAGTGGAATGAGTGTAGGTCTTCTGTAAAATCAGAAACAGGAATTAACAGTAGGTGGTAAAGAAATGTTGGTTGAAATGAACAAATATCTTTCTTCTGTCTTCACTGAAAAAAAGTACAAAAATATTCTGGAAATAGCTGTAAATCAGGAATCAGAGAGGTTTACAACATGGAAACAGGCCCTTCTGATCAACTTGTCCTTGCTGCCCAGTTTTCACAATTAAACTTTTGCCCGTGTTTGGTCCATATTGCTTCATAGCTATCCCACCCATGTACCTATCTAAATATTTCTTGAATAAAATTTTACTCACCTCAGCCACTACCTCTGTCAGCCTGTTCTGGATGCTCACCACCTTCTATGTGAAAAGATTGACTCTGTAGATCCTCCTGTATCTCTCTCCTCCTCACCTTAAACCTATGCCCTTTTGGTATTGACTCTCCTACTATAGGGAAAAGTTCGGATTCTCCAGCATCTGCAGTTCCTATTATCCCTCTAGATCTCTTTGTTCTTTGACATTCCCCAGACCCCTACCAGTGACTCTAAGTCCTGCCCTGGTTTAACCCTCCAGAATGCAACAACTTGCATTTATCTAAATTAAACTCTGTCTCCCACTCCTCAGCTCACTGGCATAGTGATCAAGATCTTGCTGTATTCCTAGATAACCACCTTCACTGTCCACTACCAATTTTGGTGTCATCCACAAACTTACTAACCACACCTCCTAAATTCTCATGCAAATCATTCCCATTAGCAGTGGTCTAGCACTGATCGCTTTGACATACTGCTGGTCACAGGCCTTCAGCCTGAAAAACAGCCCTCTACCACCACCCTCTGTCTTCTACCATAAAGCCAATTTTGCACCCAATTTGCCAGCCCTCCCTGTATCCCATGAGATTTAACCTTACTCAACAACCTACTATGTGGTACCTTGTCAAAGGCTTTACCAAAGCTCATGTAGACAGTGTCAATCACACTGCCCTCATCTACTTTCTTGGTCACCCCTTCAAAAATCTCAATCAAATTTGTGACACAATTTCCCATGCACAAAGCCATGTTGACTATCGCAAATGCGTCCTTGTCACTCCAAAAGCCAGCAGACCCTGTCTGTCAGAATCGCCTTGAACAACTTATCCAACACAGACAGAAATTGCTGGAAAAGCTCAGCAGGTTTCGCAATATCTGTGGAGAGAACTCAGAGTTAACATTTGGGGTCAAATGTCCCTTCCTGAGAACTCTAATTTCTTTCCACAGATACTGCCAGACCTCCTAACCTTTTCCAGCAATTTCTGTTTTTGTTTCTGATTTACAGCATCTGCATTTCTTTTGGTTTTTACTCAACACAGACATTAGGCTAATAAAATGTGAGGCTGGATGAACACAGCAGGCCCAGCAGCATCTCAGGAGCACAAAAGCTGACGTTTCGGGCCTAGGGTCTAGGCCCAAAACATCAGCTTTTGTGCTCCTGAGATGCTGCTGGGCCTGCTGTGTTCATCCAGCCTCACATTTTATTATCTTGGATTCTCCAGCATCTGCAGTTCCCATTATCACAGACATTAGGCTCACTAGTTTGTAGTTCCCAGGCATTACCCTGCAACCTTTCTTTAAATAGTGGCACAACATTAGCCACCCTCCAATCTTCGGGCACTTCATCTGTGGCTGTCAATGATACAAGTTGGAAAGGAGAAGGGAATTTGGTGAAATTAGAGCAGCTATGGAGGTGGAACTGAGCAAACTGATGGAGTTGTGGTTTGACATGTTCCCAGGTCCTGATGGACTTCTTACTATGACTTAAGAGGTGGCGAATGAGGTAGTATAAGGATTGGTGTTAATTTGCCAAAAATCCCTAGAATCTAGAATGGTTCCATCAGACTAGAAAGGAGCAAATATAAGCCCTCTATTCAAGAAAAGCAGAAGTTTGAAAACTGTAGGCCAGTTAGCTTGAGATCGGAAATGAAAACAGAAATCGCTGCGAAAACTCAGCAGGTGTGGCAGCACCTTTAGAGAAAGATCAGAGTTAGCATTCCGGCTCCAGTGATCCTTCCTCAGAAGTGATGGTAATGAGAAAAATGTCGGTTTATATGCAGAAGATAGGGTAGGGGTAGGGAGTAAGGATTAAATGATGAATGTGATAGAGCCAAGGAGAGAAGGACAGTTGGACAGACAAAGGAGTGGATAATGATCTGGTAGGGAGAGTGAATTGCTATTAATGGGGACAGTTAGTGGCTAACATTGGGTTGTGTGCAACAGCAGACAATGATAATAAGACTTGAGTGTGGTCGTTGGGGTAAGGACATGAGAGAGTTCAAGTTTTGAAGTTGTTGTATTTCATAATAACACCAGATGTCTGCAGGGTTCCCAAGTGGAAAATGAGATGTTCTTCTTTCAGGTTGTGCTGAGCTTTGCTGGAGCACTGCAGCAAGCATCAGAGAGAGATGTTGGCCATGGGGCAGGGTGGCAATTAAAGTGGCACACAACTGGAAGCTTAAGGGTTTTTTTTTGCTGTCAAAACATAGATGTTCTGTGAAGCAATCACTCAGTCTATGCTTTGTTTCCTCCATGTAGAGGCGACCACATTGTGAACAACGAATGTAGTAGACTAGATTGTTTGAAGTGCAGTAAAGAGCCACTTCATCTGGAACATGTGTTTGGGTCTTTGGATACTGAGGAGGGAGGAAGTAAACAGGCAGATTGCCAGGGAAGGTGTTGTGAGGCTGCGGGGGTGTGTTGGGAGTGAAGGAAGAGTGGACCAGGATGTCCAGGAGGGAACAGTCCTTGCAGAAGGCTGACAAAGGAGGGGAGGCGAATATGCGTCTGTTGGTAGCATCTCACTGGAGGTGGCAGAAATGATGGCTAATGATCCTGTTTGTGGATGCTGGTGGGATGGTAGGCAAGGACAAGGGGGATTTTATTGCTGTTACAGGAGGCAAGGCAGGTGGGGAGGGCCAAAGTGCGAGAGATGAGTCAGATCTGGCTGAGGGCCCAGTCAATAACATTGCTGGAGAATCCTTGGTTGAGGAAGAAGATGAATATTTCGGAGGCTCCCTTGCCAGAGTTGGCACTATTGGAACAGATGCAATGGAGACGCAGGCACTGGGAGAACGGAATAGAGACTTTCCAGCAAGTGGGGTGTGAGGATGCACAGTCCCAGTGATTGTGACAGCCGGTGGGTTTATAGCACATATTGGTGGCTGTCCTATCCCAAGAAATGGAAACAGATATTGAGGAAAGGAAGGGAGGAGTCAAAAATGGACTGAGTGTAACTGAAGGCAGGGTGGGAATTGGAAGCAAAATCGATAAACTTTTCCAATTCCAGACAAGAGAGGAAAGCAGCACTGATGACTTGAAGAAAATGAAAGGAGTTAAAAGAGCTGAGAACAAGCTTGACCAGGTTGAAGAGGCTGGTGGTGGATGGGGACAGTTCAGAACATTTTTCCAGGAAGAAGTGGAGAGCCCTGAGACCATCCTGGTGGGGGACGGATGTGTAAAGGGAACCTCATTCCCTGACCTATTCCTAGCTATAGTCTGTTCTTGAAGAAGGATCACCGAACTTGAAATGTTAATGCTACTTTCTCACTGCGAATACCACTAGACCTGCTGAGTCTCTCCAGATATTTCTGTTTTGCTCCCAAATTTCCAGCATCTGCAGTTCTTTGTTTTATTTTAAATGGTAGTTTATTTTTGAGATACTTGCAATGTAACTGCAGGAAAAGTGCTGGAAAATTTTGATCAATTGCTACTCACCCATGGTATATCTTTCAGTGGTGAGGGGTGCCTTTTAAGATACTTGAACATCCTGAACTTAATTGTTTACTGAAAAGATTTAGGATTTTTTTGAATGGTTTGAAGAATCTGATCAATACTTTGCTCAGACAACTTTTAAGCCAATTATATAATACTTAGAATTTTTATTTTATAGGAATTCAACGGAAGGTAGAATATATTAAGAAGTTGCATGTGGGTTCTATTGTCATTACACCCCTTAATGGCAACAAGTTTAATTCAACTGGTTTGCCATTTGATGGAAGATTTGGCAATATCCAAGACTTAAAATCACTGTTAAAAACAGCTGCAAAATCTGGTAAGACTCTGTCTTATACATGTTTTGTGATATTTCTGGCAAGATTTCCCCATTTTCTCATGACTCCTATTCTAATTATTGCTTGTTTTTTTTTTCTATTTTATAGATATTAAGGTTATTCTTGATCTTACTCCAAATCCTGCATCGATTGAAGAGTACTCTTGGACTAACATTGATTTTGATGATCATGAGATGCTGGAATGGTTATTGGTAAAAGAAAAAGATACTGTTTTTGAAATTATGTTGTACTAATGTTACAATCTCTGTAGAAACTAATTTTTGAAATGATTTGAACTTCCCATTAATAGCTGAAAGAATGACATGTCAAGATGCCCTGGTTTAAAAAAACTTTTTGTAATATAGAAGAAATGACTAAATTTTTTTATAGGAGCTCATAAATTAAACTACAGAAAGTGATGTTCCTCCTATGTTTATCACCCATCATACCATGCAAGAATTTCAGTCCTTGTAGCAAATAGTCCACACTTGCACATTTCGTCTAGTAGTAACTTTGAGTGATAGTCTCCAGACACTTTCATTAAATTCATCACTGACAATAAAGCCTGTTCTTTCCCCAGTCTCATCAGGATGAATGTTCCAGAATCCTGAGATGGCTGAGATTTGATCTCTTCCATATCTGGTTGTAACAATTTAGAAGGTCAAGCAGCCTGTGCTGTCTGACCACATTGTCAAATGATTTATAGGGTAGCCTGTAACCTGATCACAAAAATGACCACCTCTACATGGTAGAAACTACTGTTTCTAATATGGCAAAAAGAATGGCTAAGGTGATGACAAAGGTGAAAAAAAAATCAGATGCCCAAAGTTCAAAACTTTTTTCCAGATTTTCCTCTGGCCTAAAATATTAGTTTCAGAATCTCACCTTCGGCAGCGGTTACCTGTTATTTCCATGTGTTTTCACCTCATTAGAGCCCAAACTTGCCCTGTTTATACCACCCTGACAAATTTCCTCTCCTCCACTGAGAAACTAGAGATGAGATTTCCCCTGTCATCAAGCAGTAAGTGTAGAAGGCAGGAAGGGCTATTAGTTTGAAAGGATGAGATGAGTGAGCTTCTTTGAGTGGACATTATACATCCAATAGTGGGGATTGGAGTCCACAAACCTTTCTAAGAAACATGCATAGTGGCCGAGTTGGAATGAGTGCAAGTCCTTAGATGAGGTAGCAGAGAGAAGATGGTGGCACCTCCAATTGCAGAGCACAGAAGATCGTTGACAGTCTCTTGGCCATCGCTTTTCACTTGGGACACAACACGTAGCTGCAGTTGCAGTCCAGACAGGTTGGGTTTGTTGGTATGATTTCATTGGTGATCAGCTGGGAAAAAGACTTTCTTCCTGTCCCCTCCTCCAACCAGCAACACTTCTAGACTTCGACTCTAGAAGCGAGGAACTAGACTGTCTTTCCTCCAAAATGTTTTCAGAGTTGAGAGGTAGCTTCTGGATGGCAGTGTCCGAAATGGTGTGTATCTGAGCTTTAAATATGGTGTCAGAGGCATGGAAGCTGAAAGTTTTCACCAGTGGTTATCACTTCAGCCTTCCTGACCATGTCATTACCTAAGAAACATACCCAACAGCTCAGTTACATAAGCAGAAAGTGATGTGAAAAATTTGCCCTTAGCTATGGTGGTTCAGACACTGAAACCACATGCTTTGCCTGTAAGTGGGAAAATTCAAAGCAATAACTTACATTTAGTTGAAATGTACTTAACTATTTTTAAGTGCAATTTTCTTTCACCTTGAAAGTAAGTGGGCAGTTTACGGCCAATACTTTACAACCCAGTATTTTCAACACCCTTCCGGATTTTGAGATCAACAGAGTAGAATCTTCCCAGCCCCATTTGGAAAAATCAGGTGACATGTCCTTCAAGGACTTAATGTCAAGACCTCCGGTTAACCAACCAAATATTGGGCAACAAAATGAGATTCTTGCAAGGAGAGAGGCCTGTTTGCAACGATTATCATTCATTATCACCTTCATTACTCACCTCATTAATATGCAGTTACCCATTCTTCTACTTGCTAGCAGAAACTAGACACTGAGAATTTCCGACATGACCATCAGAGCAGTTATCTAGAGATTCCAGCTTACAGCTCGTGATTCTGTACCATCTTGGACACCCACTACTGCATTTCAGGGAACACTCCGTGAACCTTGGTAATTGATATTAACCAGCCTCACCGCATCATCATGGCATACCTCTGATACTGACAATGTACTTCTGTACCAGGACAGTCTACGCCCAGCTATCCATTACATGGAATGGACCAGGCTACATATTTCACTGATAATGGGAACTGCAGATGCTGGAGAATTCCAAGATAATAAAATGTGAGGCTGGATGAACACAGCAGGCCAAGCAGCATCTCAGGAGCACAAAAGCTGACGTTTCGGGCCTAGACTCTTCATCAGAGAGGGGGATGGGGTGAGGGATTCCAGTTCCCTCTCCCCATCCCCCTCTCTGATGAAGGGTCTAGGCCCGAAACATCAGCTTTTGTGCTCCTGAGATGCTGCTTGGCCTGCTGTGTTCATCCAGCCTCACATTTTATTATCTACATATTTCACTGCTTGCTTTTTTAATGCTGACTTAGTTTGTGCCTACCTTGACACTCTCAGCATCTCTACCTTGCCTTTACATTGCTTTGATTTTTAATTCTTTGTCCCCTCAGCCCACAGTACTTTTGTCTTTTCCTTGTTTAAGGAGCAGTTGTTGCGAGTGATGTATAAATTTGTTCCTCTGAGACAGGTAAGAAGGGGTAAGATTAAGGAACCTTGGATGACGGGTACAGAGGTGCTTCTTGTCAGAAAGAAAAAGGCAGGGTATGTAAGGTGGAGGAAGCAAGGGTCTAGCACAGCTTTAGAGGATTACAGGCTTGCTCGGAAGGAGCTCAAAAGTGGACTGAGGAGGGCCAGGAGGGGGCACGAAAAAGGCTTGGCAGGAAGGATTAGGGAGAACCCGAAGGCATTTTACTCATACGTGAGGAATAAGAGAATGATCAGGGAGAAGGTAGGGCCGATCAGGGATAGCGTAGGGAACTTGTGCGTGGAGTCTGAGCAGATAGGGGAAGCCCTAAATGAGTTTTTTGCTTCGGTTTTCACTAAGGAAAGGGACCTTGTTGTGAATGAGAACTTTCAGGAGCAGGAAAACAGGCTTGAACAGATCAAGATTGAGGAAGTTGATGCGCTAGAAATTTTGGCAAACATTAAGATTGATAAGTCCCCAGGGTCAGACCAGACTTATCCTAGGTTGCTCTGGTAAGCAAGAAAGGAGGTTGCTAAGCTGCTGCGAAGATCTTGGCTTCCTCACCCTCCACGGGAGTTGTACCGGAAGATTGGAGGGAGGCAAATGTTGTTCCTCTTTTCAAGAAAGGGAATAGGGAAATCCCTGGAAATTACAGACCAGTCAGTCTACGTGTGTGGTCAGCAAGGTTTTGGAAAGAATTCTGAGGGATAGGATTTATGACTATTTGGAAAAGCATCGCATGATTAAAGGGAGTCAGCATGGCTTTGTGAGGGGCAGGTCATGCCTCACAAATCTTACTGAGTTCTTTGAGGAAGTCACGAGACAGGTTGATGAGGGTCGAGCAGTGGATGTAGTGTACATGGACTTCAGCAAGGCATTTGATAATGTTCCCCAAGGCAGGCTCATTCATAAAGTCAGGAGGTATGGGATACAGGGTGATTTGGCTGTCTGGATTCAGAATTGGTTGGCTGACAGGAGGCAGAGAGTGGTTGTAGATGATAAGTATTCTGCCTGGAGGTCAGTGCTGAGTGGTGTCCCGCAGGGCTCTGTTCTTGGGCCTCTGCTCTTTGTAGTTTTTATAAATGACTTGGATGAGGAGGTTGAGGGGTGGGTTAGTATGTTTGCTGATGACACAAAGGTTGGAGGTGCCGTTGATAGTGTCGAGGGCTATTGCAGGCTTCAGCGAGACATTGACAGAATGCAGAGCTGGGCTGAGAAATGGCAGATGGAGTTCAACCTGGAAAAATGCGAAGTCATGCATTTTGGAAGGTCGAACTTAAATGCTGAATATAGGATTAAAGGCAGGATTCTCGGCAGTGTGGAGAAACAGTGGGATCTTGGTGTTCAAGTGCATAGCTCCCTCAAAGTTGCCACCCAGGTGGATAAGGTTGTTAAGAAGGCATATGGTGTTTTGGCTTTCATTAACAGGGGGATCGAGTTTAAGAGCCACGAGGTTATGTTGCAGCTCTACAAAACCCTGGTGAGACCACACTGGAATATTGTGTCCAGTTCTGGTCACCCTATTATAGGAAAGAGGTGGAGGCTTTGGAAAGGGTGCAAAGGATGTTTACCAAGATGCTGCCTGGACTGGAGGGCTTGTCTTACGAGGAGAGGTTGACTGAGCTCGGACTTTTCTCTCTGGAGAGAAGGAGGAAGAGAGGTGACCTGATCGAGGTGTACAAGGTAATGAGAGGCATGGATAGAGTCGATAGCCAGAGACTTTTTCCCAGCGCAGGATTGACTGCCACGAGGGGTCATAGTTTTAAGGTCTTAGGAGGAAAGTATCGAGGAGACGTCAGAGGGAGGCTCTTCACACAGAGAGTTGTGAGCGCATGGAATAGTTTGCCAGTGGTAGTGTGGAAGCAGAGTCATTAGTGACATTTAAGCGACTGTTGGACATGCACATGGACAGCAGTGAATTAAGGGGAATGTAGGTTAGGTTATTTTATTTTTGGATTAGGATTATTCCACGGCACAACATTGTGGGCTGAATGGCCTGTACTGTGCTGTATTTTTCTATGTTCTATGTTCTATTATTTAGCACATATGCAAAGCCAGCGAGCCACCATGGTTGTCAGCATGTGTCAGACTAGGACATATTACTGTATGACACAGTGCTATATCAGCTTCATAACTTGTGCCAGGCACATACATGTCAAACCTAGAGTGGTTATTGCTAGACTATTAATCCCAAAACTCAGCTCATTTTCTGGGGACCCTGCCATGGCAGATGATGGAATTTGAATTCAATAAAAAAAATCTAGGATTAAGCATCTAATGGTAGCCATGAAATCATTGTCGATTGTCAGAGGAAAAAATACATCTGGTTATCTAATATTCTTCAGGGAAGGAAGTATACCATCCTCACCTAGTTTGGCGTACGTGAGACTCCAAATGCAGAGCAATGTGATTGACTCTCAGTTGGCCTCTGAACTGGCCTAGCAAGAATTCAGTTGTATCAATCATTACAAAGTTGCAAAGACATGAAACCAGGTGGACCTAGGGTGACCTAGGCATTGGAAAAGGCAATAACAGAAACAGCAGTTAACTCTGCAAATTCTTCCTTATTAACAACTGTGGGTCTGGTGCTAAAATTGGGAGAGCTGAGTCACAGATTTGTCAACCAACAGCCTGACATAGTCAAACTCACAGCATCATACCTTACAGTTAATGTCCCAGATACCACCATCACCATCTCTGGATACATCCTGTTCCACTAGCAGGACAGACACGGCAGAGGTGGCAACACAGTGATCAGGCGTGAGTTGTCCCGGGAGTCTTTGACATTGACTCCAGACCCCATGAAATCTCATGACTTAAGGTTAAACAAGGGCAAGGAAGCCACCTGCTGAATACCGTGTACAGTCCACCCTCAACTGATGAATCAGCACTCCTGCATGTTGAGCAACAATTGGAGGAAGCACTGACGGTGGCAAGGGTGCAAAATATATCCTGGATGGGGATTTCCACCATCAACAGTGGTTCAGCAGCAGCTCTGTTGATCAAGTTGACAGGATCTGAAGGACATTGCTGCTCAACTAGGCCTACAGCAGGTGGTGAGGGCACCAACAAGAGGGAAAAGCATATAGGACCTTGTCCTTACTAATCTGTCAACTACAGATGCATCTGCCAATGAGAACAATGGGAAGAGTGACCCCTGCATAGTCCTTGTGGAGACTAAGTCCCGCCTTCACATTGAAGATAACTTCCATCATGTTGTGTAACCCCATCGTTATGCTAAACAAGACAGAATTCAAACAGATACAGGAACTCAAGACTGGGCATCCAAGAGGTGTTGTGAGCCATCAACAGCAGCATAATTGCACTTCAGTATAATCTGTAACCTCACGGCCCAGCATGTCCCCCACTCAACCATTACCATCAAGCCAGGGGATCAACCCTTGCTCAATGGAGAGTGCAGGAGGGCATGCCAGGCATAGCACTGGGCATACCTTGAGATGAGATTTCAACCTGGTAAAGCCACCAAATATGACTACTTGCATGCCAAACAGCAGAAGCAACAAGTGATAGATAGAGCTAAGCAATCTCACAACCAAGGGATCAGATCTAGGCTCTGCGATCCTGTTGCATCCAGTTGTGAATGGTGGTGGTCACTTAAACAACTCACTGAAGGAGGAGGCTCTACAAAAAATTCCCATCCTCTATAATGGAAGAGCCCAACAAATCAACACAAAAGATAAGGCTGAAACGTTTGCAGTAATCATCAGCCAGAAATGCAGAGTGGGTGACCCATGGCAGCCTCCTCCAGTGATCCCTAGCATTACATATACCAGCCTTCAATCAATTTGATTCCCTCCTTGTAATGTCAAGAAATTCCCTGCCCAATGAAGTAGTTGAGGCTACCTCATTGAACAGTAAAGGAATTAAGGGTTATGGTAAGTGGGCAAGTAAGTGGAGCTGAGTCCACAAAAAGATCAACCATGATCTTATTGAATGGCAGAGTATCCCCAATAGATCTGTCAGCTTGTGTATATCAATGACGTCACATTGCTGACAATACTGAGTGATTTAATGCACGTGGCTGAATAGGTACCTGGTCTCCGGCAGCCCTCCGAGTACCTGGGACTTAGTTCCTCAACTAACTGCAAAGACATGTGTGACAGAGACATGTTCACAGATTAGCAAGAGTTGGGAGCACAATGCCCACCGCGGTGTTGGTCTCTGAGCTGGTGGGTTCAAATCCTGCCACAGCAATTGGTGGAATTTAATTTAAATAATTAAATAAATGAGACAAATGGTCACAATAGAATCACTGCCAGTTGTTGACAGGTGCTTCTTACGTCTGGGGTCTCGTGCCAAAATTGGGAGAGCTGTCTCATAGACTAGTCAAGCAACAACTTGACATAGTCGTACTCTCACAATGATACCTTGCGGAAAATGTCCCAGACTCCACCATCACCATCGCTGGGTGTATCTTGGCCCATCTATAGGTCAGACCCAGCGACATAGTAATATACAGTCAGTAGGTAGTTGCCCTGAGGGTCCTCAACATTGGCTGTGGTGAGTATCATGAAGTATCATGATATCAAGTCAAATATGGTCAAGGAAATCGCCTTCTAATACCATGTGTTGTCGACCCTCAGCTGATGAATCAGAGCTCCTCTAAACTGAACACCATTCGCAGGAGACACTGAGGGTGGCAAGTGTGTAGAATGCACTCTGGGTGGAGGATTTCAATATCCACCACCCTGAATTTCTCAGCAGTAGTACAATTGATCCAAGATGGTGGGTCCTAAAGAACACAACTGCTAGACTAGGACTGCAGCAGGTAGTGAGCTAACCAACAAGAGGGAAGAACAAACTTAACCTCTTGGTCACCAATCTGCCTGCCACAGATTACCTGCCCATGACCGTATCGGTAAGAGAGACCACTGCACAGTCCTTGCAAAGGTGAATTCCCACCTTCTAATTGAAAACACCCTCCATCTTGTGTGGTGCTATCACCATGCTAAATAGGACATATCTAACAACTCAGGACTGGGCATGCATGAGGTACCATGGGTCATTAGCAGCAGCAGAATTGTACCGCAGTACAGTCCGCAATCTCATAGCCCTGTATATTCTGCATTCTACCATTACCATAAAGACAAGGGTTCAACCCTGGTTCAATGAAGATGGTAGGAGGACATGCCAGGAGCAGCAACAGGCTTACATATGAATCAGTTGTCAACCTGATGAAGGTACAAAATCGGAAATAGCAGTATCCTGTGTCAATCAGCAGAAGCAGTAGGTGATAGAGTTAAGTGATCCCACAAACAACAGATCAGGTCTAAGATCTACATTCATACCATACTCAGATGTGAATGGTGTAAATCATTAAACAATTCATTGGAGGAAGTGTCTCCATTTTCAGTGAAAGAAGAACTCAGCACATTAGTGAAAAAGATAAGTTCCCCAGGGTAGGATTTTAGGCCCAACCATTTTTAGCTACTTCACCAGTGATCATCCCTCAATCATCAGGTCAGCAGTGGGGATGCTTGTCAATGATTGCACAATGCTCAGCATCATTTATGACTCCTCAGATACTGAAGCAATTCATGTCCAAATGCAGCAAGATTTAGGCGATAACCAGGCTTGGCTGAAAAGTGACAAATAACACTAATGCCAGGAGATGACTGTCTCCAATCAGAAGCAATCCACTCCCCTCCTCTTGACATTTGACAGCATTACTATCACAAATTCCCTATTGCCAGCACCCTCAGGGTTACCATTCACCTAGAAACTCACTTGGACTCACCATATAACTACAGTCGGCTACAAGAATAGGCTACAGGCAGTGAGTAACTGACCTCCTAACTCCCCAAAACCTGTCCATCATCTGCTAGACACGAGTCGGAAATGTGATGGAATGCTCCCACTTGCCTGGCTGAGTGCAGCTCTAACAATACTCTATTAGCTTGACATCATCTAAGACAAAGCACCTCGAATGATACCACATCTACTCCCTCCACCAGCATAACTCAGTAGCAGCGGTGTGTACTATCTGGAAGATGCATGGCAGAAATCTTCCAAAGATCCTGCGCCAGTACCTTCCATCTAGAAGGACAAGGGTAGAAGATAATGGGAACACCGCCACTTGCAAGTTCCTTTCCATGGCACTCACCATCCTGATTTGGAAATATATTGCCATTCCTTCACTCTCACTGGTTCAGAATTCTGGAATTGCCTCCCTAACGACATTATGGGTCTACCAATAGCACGTGGGCTGCAGCAGTTCAAAAAGGCAGCTCACCACCACTTTCTCAAGGGTTATTAGTTGAGGGTCAAGATCGGCAGAGCACAAGAATAGAATAGTTAAGAATGCGTATGGGAAACTTGCTTTCATCAGTCGTGGTATGGAGTATAAGAGCAAGAAGATAATGTTGGAGTTGCACAGAATGTCAGTCAGGCCACAGCTGGAGTCCTGTGTACAGATCTGGTCACCTCACTACAGGAAGGATGTGATAGCACTTTGGGGGTACAGAGCAGGTTCACCAAGATGTTAACAAAATGTGGAGTAGGATGAACACAGCAGGCCAAGCAGCATCCTCGTAAGATGCTGCTTGGCTTGCTGTGTTCATCCAGCTCCACACTTTGTTATCTCAGATTCTCCAGCATCTGCAGTTCCCATTATCTCTCTCACCAAGATGTTGTCCGGGATGGAGTATTTCAGCTATAAGGAGAGACTAGATCGCTTGGATTGTTTTCTTTAGAGCAGAAAAGACTGACAAAGGATGTGATTGAAGTGTATAAGATTATGAGGGGTATGGACAAGGTGAATAGGGAGCAGCTTCTCCCCTTGGTTCAGTGATCAGTCATGACAAGGCATAGTTTCAGGGCAAGGTTAGGAGATTCAGTGGGAAATGAGGAAAAATCTTTTTTGCTTAGTGGGGGATGGGAATCTGGAATGTGCTGCCTGCGAAGGTAGTAGAGGCTGGAAATCTTGGATGAACACTTCAAGTAGCACAACATTCAAAGCTATGGGACAAGTGCAGAAAATTGGGATAAGCTCACTTTTTAGTACTGTTTATGTCAGTGTCCAATGGGATGAAGGACCTGTTCTGTGCTGTATGAATCTATAAAACCCTCATAGGGGTTGAGGAGCCAAAATACAGGCAACTGCCACTCTCCCTGGCTCCTTTGACCCTATTGCTTTTCTGAAATGAGTGAAGGCAGTGATTGATTGAGATCTGGGTGGCATAGCTATTAGTGCTGGTGCAGATGTGGGAAAAATGATGAAGTGTGTCAAGTGAATGAGTGGGCAGTGCAGAGGCTATGTAAAAATAGTTAAGTTGTGATTTTGGGGTGAGTGAGACAGAATGGGGAGTATTCACTTGCTGTGGTGAGAGTGGTAGACAATGAACCTTGGTGGGAGGTGGGTGCAGTAGCAGAGAATGAGTGTGAGGTAAGAGAGAAGACAGTGATAGTTACCCTGATGGAGCAGAGAAGGACATTGATCTCCTTGTGGCATTTCTGCTTGCTTCTCTGGGTGTGGAGCCCATACTGACACCGGTGGCAACCTTGAACCATGCTGACAGAGCCTTTTGTTGTGATCTCCTCCACCAGTCTTGTGGGAAGGAGAAAAACTTTGTCTTCGTCACATGATCTAGCAAGACTATCTAGTTCTTGACAGCAAGGTGGGCATCAATCTCCCCTTGTCTGCCACAGCAGATGGCTCTACCATATACAGTATATTTGGACTGCCTGCACTTGACTGGGTATACAACAGCCTTTTAAATAAGACACAAGCACCAAGTCAGGTGTCCTGGTAGGGGCTTGTACTTCTGCATACAGTGAGTGGGAGAATCAGGCTAGCATCAGGCAAATGGGGCACTGTAAGGACGTAGTACATAATAAATGAGGCAAGTTTGGAATGATAGCATGAGAAAACTTGCTGTGTCTCTCAGAGAGAAGCCCCCATGAAACACAAAAATGAAGCTTAATTTCTGGTAAAATTCAACCTTTAAAATCTACTCACTGTAAACTCAGGTACTGATGTATTGTCTCCAAGCATGAATATCTTGCACCTTCCTCATAAAATGGTCTAAATCTTCCTTTGATCTCTAATAATCACCATACAGGCTTACTGTCAGGTAGACTCCAAAACAGATCACATGTTTCCTTTATTTACCCTAAATTTAAAGATACAACTCCAAAGGATAATAATCATGTGAACCTCACAGTTATAATATTGTTACATCTGACAACAAGTAACAAATTTTTGAACTTCTCCAGTCAGATTTCCGCTTTTGGTTCAGAAAAGGTGTGGATGGAATCTTCATCAGAATAAAAACAGTCAATTTAGAGAAAAATTTGGTAAGAGCTACTTTGTGGTAATGACGTTCTTTCTGATACAGAAATTTAAAACTGCAAAATTATGTTTTCTCATGTAATAGAACATTACAGCACAGTACAGGCCCTTCGGCCCTCGATGTTGTGCCGACCTGTCATACCGATCTCAAGCCCAATAACCTACACGATTCCATGCTTATCCAATGACGACTTAAATGTACCTAAAGTTGGCGAATCTACTACCATTGCAGGCAAAGCGTTCCATTCCCTTACTACTCTCTGAGTAAAGAAACTATCTCTGACATCTGTCCTATATCTTTCACCCCTCAATTTAAAGCTATGCCCCCTCGTGCTCGCCGTCACCATCCTAGGAAAAAGGCTCTCCCTATCCACCCTATCTACCGCTCTGATTATTTTATATGTTTCAATTAAGTCACCTCTCAACCTTCTTCTCTCTAATGAAAACAGTCTCAAGTCCCTCAGCCTTTCCTCGTAAGACCTTCCCTCCATACCAAGCAACATCCTAGTAAATCTCCTCTGCACCCTTTCCAAAGCTTCCACATCCTTCTTATAACCAGAACTGTACGCAATACTCCAAGTGCGGCCGCACCAGAGTTTTGTACAGCTGCAACATAACCTCTTGGTTCCGGAACTCGATCCCTCTATTAATAAAAGCTAAAACACTGTCTGCCTTCTTAACAGCCCTGTCAACCTGGGTTGCCACATTTCAAGGATCTGTATACATGGACGCCGAGATCTCTCTGCTCATCTACACTACCAAGAATCTTACCATTAGCCCAGTACTTTGCCTTTTGGTTACTCCTACCGAACTGCATCACCTCACACTTGTCTGCATTAAACTCCATTTGCCACTTCTCAGCCCAGCTCTGCAGCTTATCTATTACAATGGTTATTATCCCTACCTGTCACACAAGACACCACAATTTTATTCCCCAAAAATCTGAGTAATGGCTAAACCATTGAATGTTTTCAAGGAAGACTAAGATACAGTTCTCGGGGCCAAAGGATATGGGGTGAAAGTGAGAGCAGGCACTCAGATGGTTGATCAAACGTGATCATATTTAATACTGGTGCAGCTTGAAAAACTGAATGGCCTACCTTGTTCCTATTAACCATGTTTCTTTCTGTTTCTGCACAATGAGAATCATATATTGCGACACAGGATAACACATGACAAGTTGTTGGGCTTCTGGGGGTGAGGCATTGAATCAGCTTGAAATATTAACAGAGGTAATGTCCCAGTGGTATTATTGCTAGACTGTTAATCCAGAGACCCAGGTAATGTTCTGGGGTCCCAGGTTCAAATTCTGCCATGAATTCAATAAAATATCTGGAATTAAGAATCTAATGATGACCATGAACCCATTGTTGATTGTTGGAAAAACCCATCTGGTTCACTAATGTCCTTTAGGGAAGGAAACTGCCATCCTTACCGGTGCTGGCCTACATGTGACTCTAGACTCACCGCAATGTGGTTGACCTTAAACTGCCCATTGGGCAATTAGGGATGGGCAATGAGTGTTGCTTGGTCAGTGATGCCCTCATCCCGTGAACGAATATAAAAAAAAAATTTCCTGAGAGGACTGAACGTAATGCTCGGCAATTTTCCTATGGAAGAGCTAGTTATAACAAATAAAGTGTACAAATCTAACCTGCATGTTGGGACTTATGTTTAGATAACAAGATATAGAGCTGGATTAACACAGTAGGTCAAGTGGCGCGGCACGGTGGCTCAGTGCTTAGCACTGCAGCCTCACAGCACCAGGGACCCAGGTTCGATTCTAGCCTCGGGCTACTGTCTGTGTGGAGTTTGCACATTCTCCCTGTGTCTGCGTGGGTTTCCTCCGGGTGCTCCGGTTTCCTCCCACAGTCCAAAGATGTGCTGGCTAGGTGGATTGGCCATGCTAAATTGCCCATAGTGTTCAGGGGTGTGTGGGTTATAGGGAAATGGGTCTGGGTGGGATGCTTCAAAGAGCAGTGTGGACTTGTTGGGCCAAAGGGCCTGCTTTCCACACTGTAGGGAATCTAATCTAATCAAAAGCATCAGAGGAGCAGAAAAGCTGATGCTTCAGTTTGAGACCCTTCTTCTGAAAAACTTATGTTTATCTGTGTTTGACCAGCTCCAGGTTTAATCTATGAACTGCTGAACCCTGTTGACAGGAGTTAAATTTGTAGGAATTCACAGTCTCTACCTAAGGATATATTCCATACTGGAGAGGGTAAAACAGCCTTCAGGTGCTAAACAGATGCAAATCTGTAGCAAGAGTAAATCCTACAAGCCAGGGCAACTTATCAATTCCTAAACTATACCCAAAGCTAACACCTGTGGAGTACAACCAATTCATCAACTTAAAGTTGGACAGCCAACTTTAAGATGAACAAAAGCAAACATGGCTTGGCAAGTATTATGCCTTGTTCTTCACATTTGAAATAAACCATGCACGCACAAAAAAGCTAAAATATTATTCTCCGACTTCCAACTGTCCATCAGGGAAAACAACCTAAAGTTCAAAAATATGTTATAGACCTGTAATTCAGTAAAGCCCAAGTCCAGGTAAATATCTTATCAAATGTTGTGCCATTTTTAATGACTGAGATCTCTGGGGTGTTTAATGCTCTTGAGCTTCCATACCATAAGCCGACTGCAGATTTTGCTTCTGCCTTGGAATTGGTGCTAAACTTTGGTGTTTTATTCTTTTTGACCTCTGCAATTATCTCAGTAATTTACTTCTCACTAACTTTCAGCATCAGGTAACTGTTGATAACTTTATTTCGACTGAAAACACATTTGCCAATGTCTGGCTTATTAAACCACTGAACATGGTACCAGGACAACAACAGAGCTCAACTATTTTCAAATATTTTAATGATATTATTTATATTATCTGACATGAATTGAAATTCCTCTCTGATATTTGCTGGCATTGAGCCTGTAGTTTTTTTTTGTAAAGTACTTTTAAAAATTTGGTTTAACTACGTCAAGTTTAATCTCATGAAGCAGGATTAGCCCTTTGCTTATCTGCGCAAACTTATTTCTTCAATAGGTCTGCTATGACTTTCCTCTGTTGGCAAGATAGATGGTATAGCATTTCATCCAGATCCACCATTTGCCAATTTCACTACAGCAGGCTCAGTGTGAGAACTCCTATGACACATTCTTAGAAATAATACTTAGAAGATCTCACAGTACTTTCATACTTGTGTATCAGACTCACCACAGACGCCCCAGAATGCAACAGTTCCCACTGCCCACCAGATCCCCCTTCACCCCTGAATCAACAATCTTGTCCTCAAATATCTCACCTTTTCGCACACTGCCAGAACCAATTCCATATTTTGTCTTTGGTGATTTTAACCAATGATATGAACCACATAGTTTGCTCACTGAGTTTCCTTTTGATACAATACGAACCCCAAAACCTAGCTTTCAATAATTCAACAGGTAAAGAGAAGATATTACTGTATTCCCTGGTTCAAAAAGATATGCAATTACTATTTCATTTGCTTGTGCTTTCATTATCTTCTGCGGAGCTTTGAGATATAATGTAGTCCTCAGACAAGCTTTTGGGAGCTTTTTTCGGAACAATACCACAGAGTAAAGGAAGGTAGTTTCCTTTTGTGCCAACAATCTCCTGAATGAGTTTAAATGCCTCTAATTCTGTGCCTGTAGAGCAATTTAAAGGCACTGAAAACACTGGATTGATTCAACATGTTGCTAGAACAGTATCCCTTTTTCCAAAGTCTGGGATTTTCACGATAAAAGGCCCTAATCCTAACTGTTTTGTATTTGAAGATAGCTCTCAAAGCAACCATGGTGAAAAGCAGACAACTTGATCTGCCTCATGCTAAATTACACATCATCACTTGAAAAGCACTAGATGTTAAATTTGCTCATTAATCAGGCCGATTTTTTTTGGACAACTCGTACCTCTTAAAAACCAGAGCAACTCCTCAATCTCAACTTTATCTGTAATCTTTGTCATTATTGCTGCATTTGGAAATCAAGTGGTCAAATCCATGATGCCCAGGAGATACTTATGACCAAATTTGGTCTTGGATCGAACAAAGTTCACAAGATCCTACTAAATGGTTAATCAGATGTAAGTATCAACATTAATATGGTTGGCTTGATTGAAGGCTTCCTCCAATTTTCTTTGGGTGGCTTTCCACCCATCTGATGTGTGTATCACAAAAGTCAACCACATTCCTTCACAGCTTTGTCCAATCAAAAAAAAACATTGTCCAGCTTAGATCAGATGTCCTGAGTCCTGGTACCAGTTGGCAATAAAGCTATCTGGACCCTCATTCTTGTCTGCAAAGCAATGTGTCCGTCTCCCTGACTATACTGCTCCCTACAAGCTGTTTATTCCTATTAACACTGCCCACTTGAATGGCATCCTGTACCATGATGCCTTGGTCAGTTTGCTAAGCTACCCTCTAGCCATCTGTATGGGTTGCGGAAATGCCAAACCTGTTGAACAATTCTAAAGAGTTAAATACTTTCTCAACTTGCTTCTCAAATACCTTCTACCTTCTCAATCCCCGTACTTGCCTCACTCACAGTTACACTTTCCTGCCCTTGACTTCTGAGCAAATTAGAAAACTTTATCCTAAGGGACGTGACTGCTTTCTTGGAACAAAGTGTCCTGGTAAGTTTCATCTCCCATGTATTTCATAGTGCCTGCAGCTTGGCCTCCGGCTCAATAACTCTGAGCTAAGGCTGCTCAAGCAGCAGACACATACTGCAGGTGTGTTTCCCTGGTGCCCAGGAAATCTCATGTCCCTCAATCATAGCACATCATATGCTCTGCCGTCTTTATTTTGTGCTATTTAATTTATATTGTTTCTTTATTAACTTATAACTAAACCCAACTGCTCCCAATAAGTTTTACTACCATGAATGAGATTCACTATACTTGGAAAACTTTACAATTACTGATTAATTAGACTAGTTTTGAAAGATTATTGAGAAAAACACTTGTCAATGAAGCATTTACTTGTTTCTCTGTGATGTCACACTGTAATGTTCTTTCCTGACACAACTAAACTCAGACTGAATACAGCTAGCTCTGTGTTATGACTGGTCCTGCTCTGAGCATTTGCTGTTTTAGGTTAAACAGAAGGTTTGATATTCATGCCTGGCCTGATCTTTGAATGTTTAAAAATCTTTCAGTTAGTCTTATTTTCAATTAGAATGAATTTTATTGACTTAAAATCAACAACTTCATCATACTAGATCCTCAAGTTTTCTTTCTAATACTTTGAGACTTCCATGTAATTCACGAATTATTTCATTTCAATAATTTTGAGGTTGTGACCAGTCCATTGAACTTAGTACAGTTGCACAATATTTACTGCTATGTTCTGCATCTCAGCATTGACAGGCATTGTTATCTCTTGTATTGTCTCTGGTAGGATCATTTAAAATGGTGTTAACGATCATTAATCCTTCAGTGTCACTCTGAGGTCTCAATCTTTTCTGATCTGGAAATTCTGAAGGCATGTTTGCAGCCTCTGTATTGTCCATTAATAGGTTTACTCCTTCAACATTTTCTTTTGCATCAATGCATTTTCAACAGGATCACAAATGATAAGCAAAGCCTTCTTATTCATGGGAACCGTTCCTGAACTGTGGTGTGCCATCTTGGATTGTGGAGAAAAGCAGTATGGCCTGCTGTGTCTTTTCAAATATCGAGCCTATACTTTAAATTGGTAACTTAGAAACAGTATCAATTTTGTGGCAGAATCTAAATATGCTCTATACTTACAATCAATACGTAATACTTTATTCATGAACTATTTGAAGAGTCTAAATCTGTTCTGGATAATAAACTTTGAGCTGAACCAGTTTACTGTAGAATAATAACTTCTTTAGATTCTTTCCTGGTCAAAGATCCAGTCACTTCCCCTTCATATATAAATTACTTATAATCTTTACATTTCTGTTTACACTGCTATAAAAGCATTAGAAGCAACAAATGTCTCACAAGTTTCATGTTCTGGTACAATGTTCCCTGTGGAAATTACTGCCATTAATACCAGTGATAATAATTAAGCCTTTAACATACAACCATATGCCTTTATTTGTCTAGCTTTAAAATGGTGCGAACATGTTCATGTCTGGTTTTATCCCTATAATCTACACCATCCTTCAGCATTAACTTGGAGAGAACCTGCTTTTTCCTTCTTGCTATTACTGTCACTATCATCGAAATGCATAAACAAAAATTGCTGGTGAAACTCAGCAGGTCTGAAGCATCTGTGGGGAGAAAGCAGAGTTTCCTGTTCAGCAAATCTTCATTAAGGCTGCTTATTTGAATTAGGTTACCTTTCTGTTTTCCATGTAGGTTAACAAATAGTGATCTGTTACCTCTTAACTGTCTATACGAAATAACATTTCCATCAGCTAAAATTGCTACTTTGCTTATTTTGGACATTTTCTGATCTTTGAGATAAGCTTGAATGGTAGGACATTAATTTTAAATTTTTCCAAGGTTATACCATCTCTGATATTCTCAAAATTCCGTTCAAATTTCATTTCTTGAAACTTACAATGTCAGGTGTGGTCTAGGTGGTCTTATTGTAGATTCTCTGCTACAAATCTGCTTGCACGTATTAGGCTACACATACCAAGTGGGAAAGCATATCCCCTCAGTATCTTAGGCACAAGATAGGTTCAATCTTAATGAACAGAAGTTAGGGTTAGGTTTAGTTACATTAATTGCATATTACTTAATAGCTAGTGACATTACATCTAAGATATGCACTTGTCTCTTGTGCAGCATCAGGCTTAACATAATAATATGTTCAATTTACAGCTACTGAATCATTTTCACAGTTTTTCCAGCAAGCACAGAATTGTAAAACTTGAACACTAGTTAGTTTCAACCAGCAGCAGTCCTTTATGCACTGATCAGCTGACCTATTTCATGCTGTCAGTTAACTCTTTCAGGTCCTAATGACCTAAAACAATCCCACCAAAGCCCTTTTTCCATTTATTAATTTTTCATGCATTCTGTTCATTTGTGTAAAGCAAGTTTATTAATACAGTACTTCATTTCCCCCAGGTCACTGACTTTATACATTCATTCTATCCAGAGGATTGCCTATCAATCCCGATTCAGGATGTGTTGAATTGGGATGATTTGTGTTTCCATCATTTCAGGACAGCTGACTTGGCTGTTGATATCATGTTGGAAGTTGACCTTAGCTAATCTGGCTCTTGGCATCATTTGTTAGCTCCATCCTATTGTAGCAGTCGTGGGTTATGGCTCTTTTGCAAGATAAGATGTCTGCAATTCTGATGCAACTTTTCTTTTGATATATTCATGGTGTATGACTATTGATGATTTAGTATGTGCCACATGACCACACCATTCCTGTGAAGATCCTTGGTTTGTACTGACCTAGTTCCAGAGTTGTAAAGATATTTTTGTAAAACTGACTGCCGTATTTACTGCTTATTGTTGACAAAATTTCTGTTATTTCTGACAAGTGCTTTTTAAAATCTGCGGGACCCATTTATGGAGTCGATTGTTTAGAAAGATAGTAGTTGAATTTTTTTCCACATGAAGAGTTCCAATGGCGAGAACTCAGAATGGAGGGCAGAGGACTGGCAGTTTTTTAGAGCTGAGAAGAAAACCATTGAGGTTTATAACTGTTTGTACCCTGCATTTGGATTATTTTGACTTAGGCTATTACAGTGAACTGGTAATGTGTCAGAAACCTGAAATGGTGGCTTAGCTTTTGTTCATGTCATTGGCAAATTGTGGTCTGTTATCAAATAAATCACCACATTTGGGATTTCATGAGTGGCAAAAATTTCATATAAAACTTTGACAATTGCATCTGCTGTCTTGAATTATGATTTCCTTTCCTTGATCCATCGAAAGAAATAGTACCACTATTGTATACAAGCAATCTGCAACAACAAATAGGCCAAAACCTCCGTGTTCTTGCAGAAAACGTGGTAGGAGTCAATGGTGCCCTTCTTTCATGTCAATGAGTGGCACATTTCTGAAAATCAATTGTGAGATTTTCTATGTACTTGATGATTCATGGCCACCTTAAAGCTTGAGCCTCAACTTTACATTTGGCGCTGCCCAAATGCTGCTGATGTATCTTGTTGAGGGTATTAGGTTGCAGTGAGGAAAGACAACAGGTCTGTCTTTGAAAAACCAGAAGGTTATCAACAGTAGTAAAATGCTGTCTATGTTTGAGACATGTACTTATAATTGACCCACAAGTTTTCTCTTCTTACTTCCCTCAAAATAGTGTCAAGGTATGGCAAGAAATTCAGAATTTTTGTTCCTGTTGGATGAGATTAAGTTAAATCTTGTGTTGTTGATGGCAGAATTCTTGTTGTTTGAGTGCAAAAATTGAGTTAGTCAGCATATCAAGAGTCTCACCCAAGAGGACATCCACTCTAAATTTCCTTCTGCATATTTGATCTCATACTCAAATCTGATGAGCCAGAACCAATGTAATTGTATCCATGGAGGCATTTTTGCCAAGCCTTTTTCATCTGAAACTGACAATTTATGATTGATCTCTATGAAAATCTCTCACATGCCCAAGTAATTGAGAGTGCTTCTGTTTCAGTAATGGCATATCAAGTTTCTTTATCAGATCATGCAATGAGATGTATGGTTTTCTGTATCCTTCCAGCTTTTTTGAAACAATGCTCCAATGTCTACGGCTAAGGCACCTGCAGGAATGATGGATTATAAGAGGCCAAGACATCTGAGAAAGTCGCTGCATCTTTTAACTTTGGAAAGGCCTCTTCTTGGTATGGATCCTAATATCATCTTCGAGACTTTATGTTTGACTCTCAGCATAACTTAAGATATGGAACAAGGGAGAGCCATGTGGTGTCTGGAGGGAGTAAGGTGAGGCTGGAAGACCTCTATTTTAATGCCAGGAGTATTAGAGATGAGGCAGATGAGTAAAGAGCCTGGAATGATACATGGAGCAACAATATTGTTCCTATTACAGAGAAATGGTGGTAGGAGGGATAAGATGAGCAACTGAACATTCTAGGGTAAAGGATACTTTGGCGGAACACTGGAGGGTACAAAAGTGGAAGTAACATCATATTCTTAGATAAAGAATCAGTGACTAGTAAAGAAAGATGATGTCATTGTGGTAGATTATTTTACAAAATAATCTCAGGAGCCTCAGGATATAGGTCAACAATTATTAATTGAGCCAACACTGGGAAATTCTACCCTGGAAAAGGTTCTGAGGTAGGCCTTGAACTCAATGATGATTCATCTGCATGATCTTTTAAAAATTATTTATTCTTTTGGCGGAATATGGACATTGCTAGTTGTCCTTGAGAAGGTGGTAATGAGCTGACTTCTTTGACCCGCTTTAGCCTACCTGCTGTGGGTTGATCGACAATGCCTTTAGCGGGGGAATTCCAGGATTTGGACCAGGCAACAGCGAAGAGAGGGTGATATATTTCCAAGACGGGTTGGTGAGTGGCCTGGTGGGGAACTTGAAGGTGGTGGTGTTCCCATGTATCTGCTGCCCTTGTCCTTCTAGATGAAAGAGGTCGTGGGTTTTGAAGGTACTGTCTGTCGATCTTTAGTGACAGTGCAGTGCATCTTGTAGGTATTACACATTGCTGCTACTTAGCGTTAGGTGCTGTGGATGTAGTGGATGCTTGTGGATCCACATGCTTGTGGATGTAGTGCCAATCAAGTAGGCTGCTTTGTCCTGGATGATGTCAAGCTTCTTGAGTGTTGTTGGGGCTGCACTCATCCAATCACGCAGGCAGTATTCCATCACTGTCTTGACTTGAGGCTTGGAGATGGCGGACAGGCTTTGTGAGTCAGGAGGAGAGTTACTTTTTTGTCTATTCAAATGTGTGATATGGGTGTCGCTGGTTGACCAATATTTCTTGCCCATTCCTAGTTACCCTTGAGAAGGTGGTGGTGAGCTCCCTTCCTGAACTGCTGCAGTCCTCCTGCTGTAGGTTGACCCACAATACTATTAGGGAGGGAATTCCAGGATTTTGACCTAGTGACACTGAAAGAATGATGATATATTTCCAAGTCAGGGTGGTGAGTCACTTGGAGGGTAACTTGGAGGTGGTGGTGTTCCCATATGTCTGATGCCCTTGTCCTTCTAGATATAAGTGGTTGTGGATTTGGAAAGTGCTGTATGAGGATCTTTTGTGAACTTCTTCAGTGTGTCTTGTAGATGCTACTAAGCATCAGTGGTGAAGGGAGTGGATCTATGTTATTGGGGCTGCACTCATCCGCGCAAGTGGGGAGTATTCCATCACACTCCTAACTTGTGTCTTGTAGATGGCGGACAGGCTTTGAAAAGTCAGGAGGTGAGTTACTTGCCGCAGTATTCCTAGCTTCTGGCCCGCTCCTGTAGCCACTCTGTTAATGTGGTGAGTCCAGTTGAGTTTCTGGTCAACGATAACTCCCAGGATGTTGGTAGTGGGGCATTCAGTGATGGGAACTCCATTGAATGTCAAGGGATGGTGGTTAGATTGTCTGTTGTTGGTGATGGTCATAGCCTGCCATTTGTGTGGCATGAATGTTAAGTGCTACTTGTCAGCCCAAGCTTGGATATTGTCCAGATTGTGTTGCATTTGGACACGGACTGCTTCGGTGTCTGAGGAGTCACAAATGCTGCTGAGCATTGTGATTTCATCAATGAATGACCTCACTTCTGAACCTGTGATGGAGGAAAGATCAGTGATAAAGCAGCTGAAGATGGTTGGGGCCTGGAACACTACCCTGAGGAACCCAATCAGAGATGTCCTGGAGTTGAAATGACTGACGTCCAACAACTATGACCGTCTTCCTGTGTGTCAGCTAATACTCTAATCATTGATTCCAGTTTTGCTCAGGCATTGTGATGCTACACTCAGTCGAATGCAGCCATAATGTCAAAGGCTATCACTCTCATTTCACCTCTGGAATTCAGCTCTTTTGTTCATGTTTGCACCAAAGCTATAATGAGGTCAGGAGCTGAGTGGCCCTGGCAGAACCCAAACTGTACGGCTCTGAACAGGTTATTGTTGAGCAGGTGCTGTTTGATAGCACTGTTGTTAGCACCTTCCATCATTTTACTAATGATTGACAGTAGACTGATGCAGCAGTAATTGGCTGTGTTGGATTTGTCCTGCTTTTTTTTATATACAGGAAGTACTTGGGTAATTTTCCACCAATTTTCCTAGATTGAAGTTTAACGTAGATTCCTAGAATGATGAAGAAATGTCTGGAAACGAACCTTCCAGCTCAGCGAGCAAACTCACATCCAGAATTTTCCACATTGTTGGGAAGATGCCAGTGTTGTAACTATACTGGAACAGCTTGTACCAGAGTTTCTCCTGTATTATGGTACTGGTGATGGCTTCCACATCAAGTACTTTGAGTTAAAATGATTCCCATCCTTCTGCAAATTGAACAAACTCCTGCCCCAGTCGGCACTGATTAGTTGACATTAGGCCTGAGGCTCAAGGTCAATTGTGCATTCAGTGAGTCTTACGCATCATATCCACACAGGTGCAAGTGTCATTGGTAATAATAATCTCATTCAAACCTAGCCATCCAGGCGTGAATCTGAGCTTGTTAAGCTCTACATTAAACTTCACCTCTCTCCAATTCCCATTATCTTTGCTTGATCATAGCGTCTCCCTCTATATCACAAATTATCTGTTGGTCTTCGACATTCTGACTTCGTCTCTCAGCTATTTGCACAATTTTCTCGGCAAACTATTTCACACAATATCTCACTGGCCCTGCCTCCTCACTTCTTCCTATAATGTTGCTTGGCAGTCTAATAGCCTTTCTAGTTATTAAAATACCGCTGTCAAACCACTGATTCCATTCAATGTTGCTCTGTGTCCCGTCCTTTCCCTTTTAGCTAGGACTTTCTTTAACATTACATTCGTTGGTTCAGCCATACCTGAACTCTGCAAATGATACTGAATTTGGAAATTTTGCTTTACAGCCAGCCATTTACAAACTTCCTTCAGCATTTACCCTGCAGTGTGTTCTCTAATCTGAATCTAACTGTAATCGGTGAGTCATCACCTCTCATATTTTTCAAACAATCTCAGGTGGAAAACTTTTCCATCTATTCTAATAAATTGATTGATGATGATGAGACAATACTGTGTGCCCCTATTTGGCAGGAAAGGTTCTGTGAGATCTCTCTGAATCATCATTGTCATCACTGGAGATCCCTCACAGATGAGGATGACTCTTTTCCACTGTTGTGGTGTATAGGTGACTGTCCATACTGATGTGGCTTCAGCAGGCCCTGTTACACTTGGGGCGGAAGGGATGGGTGAGGCGCCAGTATGGTAGCGCACTCCTTTTGTTGTTTTTGCCTAGCCTTTGCTTTTTACCACCGGCAAATCTTGAGGTGCTTGACGCCTTCCCAGATGTTTCTCCTCCACTTTGGATGGTATCGGGCCAATGATTCCAGGTGTCCGTGGAAATGCTGCACTTTTCCATTGAGGCTATGAGGGTATTACTGAAGCGCTTCCTCTGTCAATTTGGTGCTTGCATGCCATTTCGAAGCTGGGTGTAGAGCACCTGCTTGGGCAGTCTCACATCAGTAATGTGGACAATGTGCCTGTTCCATTGTAGCTGATCAAGGGTGGGGATGTTGGCCTAGTTGAGGATGCTGGTTTTGGTGCATCGTTCTTTGCAGTGTATTTGCAGGATCTTGCACAGACAGCATTGGCGGTAGTGTTCTAGCGCATTGAAGTGTCTGCTGTAGACGGTTCTCATCACAGAGCCATATAGGAGGGTGGGAACCACCATGGCTCTGTAAACCATGATCTTGATGTCAGAATTGACGTTGTTGTCCTTGAATATGTTTCTTCTCATGTGGCTGAAGGCTGTGCTAGCACACTGCTTTTCATCAAAAGCTGCTTTGGCCAACAGACACTGATTAGGTATTGGAAGTATCAACGTTCTCCCAGGACTCCCTGCCAGGTTGGTGCAGGACTTTCATCTTGCAGTGTTCAGGGTGAGACCCATGGTCGCATATGCCTCCATAAAGGTGCTGACAATGGTCTGGAGTATGTTCTCTGAGATTACACAGATGTGAACATCATCCGCATACAACAGCTCATTGACACTGGTTAGGGTGACTTTGGGTTTGGTTTGAAGGCAGTGGAGGTTGAGAAATTTCTTGCTGATTCTGTAAGTTAGCTCCACTCCTGTGGAGTATTTGTCCGTGGTGTGGTGAAGCATTGCAGTGAGATAGACTGAGAATCCAGGTTGGGGCAGTGACACCCCCCTGCTTGACACCAATCTGAATGGGGAATGGGTTGGTGGTGGAGCCATTTGTCATTACCACAACTTCCATGTTGTTGTGAATTGGGCGAAGGATGGTGACTAACTTCATGGTGCAACCAAAGTGGAGAAGGACATTCCATTATGCTTCCCAATTGACAGTGTTAAACGCTGTTGTGATATCAAAGAAGGCCATATACAGGGGTAGGTTCTTTTCTGTACATTTCTGCTACAGCTGTCATGCAGCGAAAAGCATTGTCTGTTGTGCCCCTCCATGGCTGAAAGCCACACTACGATTCTGGGAGGATTTCCTCAGCCACAGGGAAGAGACAGTTGAGGAGGATCTTGGCAATGACTTTTCCAACAGTCGATAGCAGTTACCACAGTTGGACTTGTTCCTTTTTTTGAAAATGTTCACAATGCTTTCCTCCTTCAAGAAAAGGCAGACAGGACCATGTAGTTGCAGCGGGAGCGCTTTGCCTCTGCACTTCAATGTCTCAGCGGTGTCGCTGAGGATCACTAGGTTTGTGGAGAGGAGTTGGTTGTATGAGGTTTTTTTCTGGGTCTTTGAATGCCTCAGTGTTGAGCATTTTGTGGTGCTGCTGTTGTCTCTGTTGCAGTGAGACTAAATTTATGCTGATTCTGGCTCAGATCAGGTGATGGTCTGTCCAGAAGTCATGGTACGAGTGATTTTAACATCTTTCAGATCTGTTGCGCCAGGCCATGTCTTGTCTTTGTCCCTTTGGTGGAACTGTGTGTTGGTGATGAGGAGGTTGTGTTCATGGCAATTGGTCAGGAGAAGGGTGCCATTGGAGGGAGGATCTAGCCGAACTCGTCCTCACCCTCAACAGCTTCTCTTTTGCTTCCTCCCGCGTCCTACAGACAAAGGGAGTGGCCATGGGTACCCGCATGGTCCCAAGCTATGCCTACCTCTTTGTAGAACAGCCCCTCTTCCGCACCTACACAGGTCCCAAACACCACCTCTTCCTCTGTTACAGTGATGACTGCTTTGGCACTGCCTCTTCCTCCCAAGAGGAGCTCGAACAGTTCATCCACTTCACCAACACCTTCCACTCAACCTCAAGTTCACCTGGGCCATCTCCAACACATCCCTCACTTTCCTAGACCTCTCAGTCTCCATCTCAGGTAACTAGCTAGAAACTGATGTCCATTTCAAGCCCACTGACTCCCACAGCTATCTAGAATACACCTCCTCCCACTCTCCCTCCTGCAAAAACTCCAACCCCCATTTCCAATTCCTTCGCCTCTGCCACATCTGCTCCCAGGATGAGGCATTCCATTCCCACACATCCCAGATGTCCACGTTCTTCAAGGACCGCAGTGGTCGAGAACGCCCTTGACCACGTCTCCCACATTTCCCGCAACACATCCCTCACACCCTGCCCCCGCAACATCCGCCCTAAGAGGATCCCCCTCATCCTCACATACCACCCTACCAACCTCCGGATACAACGCATCATCCTCCGACACTTCCGCCATCTACAATCCGACCCCACCACCCAAGACATTTTTCCATCCCCACCCTTGTCTGCCTTCTGGAGAGACCACTCTCTCTGTGACTCCCTTTTCCGTTCCACACTCCCCTCCAACCCCACCACACCCGGCACCTTACCCTGCAACTGCAGGAAGTGCTACACTTGCCCCCACACCTCCTCCCTCACCCCCATCCCAGGCCCCAAGATGACTTTCCATATTAAGCAGATGGTCACCTGCACATCTGCCAATGTGGTATACTGTATCCACTGTACCCGGTGTGGCTACCTCTACACTGGGGAAACCAGGCGGAGGCTTGGGGACCGCTTTGCAGAGCACCTCCGCTCGGTTCGCAATAAACAACTGCATCTCCCAATCGCAAACCATTTTAACTCCCCCTCCCATTCCTTAGACGACATGTCCATCCTGGGCCTCCTGCAATGCCACAATGATGCCACCCGAAGGTTGCAGGAACAGCAACTCATATTCCACTTGGGAACCCTGTAGCCCAATGGTATCAATGTGGACTTCACAAGCTTCAAAACCTCCCCTTCCCCCACTGCATCCCAAAACCAGCCCAGCTCGTCCCCGCCTCCCTAACCTGTTCTTCTCACCTATCCCCTCCTCCCACCTCAAGCCGCAACTCCATTTCCCACCTACTAACCTCATCCCGCCTCCTTGACCTGTCCGTCCTCCCTGGACTGACCTATCCCCTCCCTACGTCCCCTCCCATACTCTCCTCCCCACCTATCTTTTTTTCTCTCCATCTTCGGTCCGCCTTCTGCTCTCTCCCTATTTATTTCAGAACCCTCTCCCCATCCCCCTCTCTGATGCAGGGCCTAGGCCCAAAACGTCAGCTTTTGTGCTCCTGAGAGACTGCTTGGCCTGCTGTGTTCATCCACTTCACACTTTGTTATTCAGGGTGCCATTGGAGTTTTACTTCCCTACTCCCTGTTTCCCAATTACAAAGGTCTGCACTTCTGCCGACTCTGGCATTGGAGTCACTGGGGGTGATTAGTTTGTACACTGCAGGGACCTGTGAGAGAGATTGGTCAGTGGTGGAGTAAAATTCCTCCTTGTCTTCAGCTGCTGTATTGAGCATTGGTATATATGCATTGACTACTGTGACATACTGATTCAGAGCAAGGGTGAGTCGGAGTGTCATGTGGTGTCCACTTATTCTGCAAGTGAATCTTTGGTTAGTCTATTTTTGATGGCAAAGATGGCCCCACGGATGTGGTGCTCTTCTTTGGCCTTGCCTTTCCAGAAAAAGGCGTAGCCACCTGCTTACTGGCTGAACTGTTCTTCCCCTGCCCGCTGCGTTTCACTCGGAGCAGTGATGTCAATATCATAGTGCCTGAGTTTTGGAGCAACAATCACAGTGTAGCATTCCGGTCTGTCACTAGTGGAACTGTCCCTAAGGGTCCTGACATTTCAGGTCTCAAACTTTGTCTTGACTGTGTGGCAAGTACCTGTGTGAGAGTTCTTTTAACATGGAGAAACCGTTCCATGCTTGCTGCCATGTGGGTTTAGCAGCATAAGGTCTTGCTCCAGTGGTGAGGGTGGTTCCAAGGAAGCTGGAGGCCAGGCACTGCTGTTTGGCACAGATAGCTTGTAGTGGAGTGCAGACAAACAGTTCGGTACTGGGATGTGCCTCCCATTGGGCTAATGTGAGATTCTTTTTTTGTATGTGCTCCCTTTGGTTACCCAATGCCTCTGTGCATTTTTACTATACTTACCTTCTTAGACCCAGTTGCTACTGTAGCCACTAGTCACCTCAGTGAGCTTTGACACCATATCTACCCATTGATTACATAACTCACTGGGGTCCATTGTCTTCTGGTGAGCTTTGCCTTTTATTATTTTTGTCTCCTATGGTAGTTTTGCTGCTTCCGTCAAATCTTTGATGATATTTGCACTTTTTCTTTCATATCCTTATTCATTATTTAATTTAGTTAGGGCTCTCTTAAACACTTGAGTGTAGTAACGTACACTCATGTGATAATCTGTGCCTATCAGTTCCACACTGTAGGGATTCTAACTAATTTATTCAAGGTTCCTTATGATTGGTGCTGAAACATAACACCTTAATTATCAGATCAAATGATCTTGAAAGATCCCATAGATCTCCTTTTATCCATTTCACTTTTTTTTTGATGGTTTTAAAGCCAGATTCTTAATGGAGTATGGTGGAGTTTGATTGGCATGTGTATCCTTCCCATTCAATCCTGACGATTTGCTTGGCAGCCAATTCAATGATCCAGTTTTCTTAAAGTTTCTTGATCAAGGGGATGCTTATCTCCAAGAGAAAACTGAATTAAATTGCTTCATCTACACTTACTTTTGAAATAGCCCATTCAATTATTCCCAGAGTGGGTTATTCATATTCAATGCTCATTTTCCTGTCACTCTCCAATTAAAACTGTCTGACAATATTCTTAAAACAGAAATCAAACATTCCTACTTGATCATAAGACTAATGGTTCTCCTTAACTAATTGTTTTACAATGGGATATCTTAAACGGTTTCTAAAAACATAAAACTATAAAATATAAAAGTTAAACTTCTTTAGAAATTACACTTCTCAGAATATTCTAGGTTCACGCTAACATGTTTTTGTCAGAACTTATCACCTTTCTCGCACTACTAATGTGTGTACTCATTCTTGCTGATGTCATGAGGGGCATGAATAGAGTGAATAGCCACAGTCTTTTTCCCAGGGTAGGAGAGTCTAAAACTAGAGGGCAAGGTGAAAGTGTGAAGAAAAAGATATAAAAGGGACCTGAGGTGTAGCTTTTTCACGCAGAAAGTAGTGCACGAATGGAATGAGCTGTCATAGGAAGTGGTGGAGGTGATTGCGATTACCACATTTAAAAGACATCTGGATGGGAACATTTTGAGGGATATGGGGCAAATACTGGCAAATGGGACTAGATCAGTTTAGGATATCTGGTTGACACGGATGAGTTGGACTGAAGTGCCTGTTTCCTTGCTGTGTAAGTCTATGACTCTATTTAATGCTTAATGAGCTACAATTGATACAGCCTCCTTAGTTCACCTTCCAGTGATTTGGCAAAGTTTTTCACAAAGGGGCCTACAACAATTAAATAATCCCATTGATCTGTCTTGAGAACCACAGGCCTTGATGGTCTAGGGTGTCCTTACAACTGCAGGAAAGTACCCTTTTAATTTGGTTGACTTTAATCCCATCTGCTCCTAAATGCTGAAGGATATGCAGTAAAGCCCTGTGATTTCCTTGAAAGTTTCTGAGGCAACTGGAAAAGATTGTCCATATATTAGATCACTGTGCTCTTTCTTAAACTTCATATCATTTTCCAATTGTCTGCTTGAAAAAGCAACCTTTATGAAATTATTTTTCAACTCCAATTTCAGAAACCATTATCCTTAGTACTTTTAAACTGTTCTTTAGATCAGAGAGCCAGGAGACCAGAGCCAGTTTCCCATTCTCAAACACTTTGTCTCAGTAGATAACACTTGGCCTGATTGATCAAGGCTAGTCTGTAAAAGGCAAAGCGTTTAATCTAAATTTGACATCTGTAACTTTCCAAAGCCAAGTATTGAGCAATTGTTTATTTGAGCCACAATTGGTAAAGTCCACCCAGAAAAGATTCTGAGGCAGCATCCTAATTCAATGAGGATTCACCAGATATTTGTACCTTTTAAGTCAGCTAGGCAGTACATTACTTGAATTCTGAAGTTGTCAATTTTAGACAAAAGCCTTGTTTTTTACACATTCCAAAAAGTAGCTAGGCATTCGTTTGCCCGGATTTCACCATCCCCTATCTTCCTAATTGCCAACCTATCTTCTTTCTAAAGCCTGTGCTTCATTTATATCCTTGACTAAGCCACATTGCTTTGACTTTCTTGGTATGGTGTGACTATTCTAACATTCCATTTTCAAATAAGGCCTTGGTTAGTGCTGGTTTAGCCATGTCACATTTTCACAGAGACTGTCTGCTGCATCAGCATCTGAGTGTGTTTCTGTGGTTGAATAATTTTCTTATTAACTTGACTACTTTCTTGAATAAAAATAAATGAAAATGAATCTTAAATGATATATATGATTATTGTCTATGAAGTTAACCAAATGAGTTAACATCATTCTAAACCCAGATGGAACTTTAGGTGGATTTTACCAGTTAAATCATTTCATAACTAAATTGCCCCCGTGGAAGGTTCATCAAACAGGGCTTTGTGCGTAAAACTTAGAAATAAAAAAATGGCAGTCATACTATTAGGAGTGTATTATATGTCCCCAAACAGTCAGTGGGCTATTGAAGAGCATAAATGTAGTCAAATCATAGTATGAAAGGTTTAAAGCGGGCAGAGTTCTTGAACCAGGGGAAGATTAGGGCCTGTTAGGGATCAAGAGGGTAATCTGTACATGAAATATTTCACATTTGTCCTTCACTGGTCGAAAAGATGAACTGTAAAGTTGTTGAGTAGAAGCAAGGAAGTATTAGAGGTTTCAGCAGAGTTAAAAGTAGATAAATCCACGGTCTGGGTGAGCTATATCTAGCGGTTTTGGGAGCTGAAGGAGGAATTACAGAGGCCCTGATTCAAATTTTTGAATTGTCTCTGGCCACAGGGGAAGTGCTAATATTATTCCATTTTACAAGAATGATGGTAGAAACGGGCCTGGGCGTCACAGACCAGTGAGTTCAACATCATTGGTGAGGAAATTATTGGAGAAAATGGTGAAGGAGAAAATTAATCCCAATGTGGAGAGGCAAGGTTTGAACAGGGATAGTCAGCACAGCTTTAACAGAGAGATCACGCCTCACAAATCTGATGGAATTTTTCAAAGAGGTGACCTAGTGTTTGGATGAGGGTAGAGGAGTTGATCTAATTTATATGGATTTCAGAAAGGCCTTTGACAAAGTTCCAAACACAAAACTAATAAAGGGGACGTTGCTAACCTGAGCCAATCAGGGAATCCTGGCTGACCAATATAAAGAGGAATAAAAACAAAGTTTCTGGAAAAACTCAGCAGGTCTTTTTATTCCTGATTCACAGCATCTGCAGTTCTTTCAGTTTTTAATTAATATAAAAAGGAGATTTATTTGCATACCTGATTTTTTTTTACTGTGCCTCACACATGCATACACATAACAAACATGCTGGGAAGATAAGCACTACTGCTGGATGGCAGTAGTGAAAGGGAACAAAAGAAAAAGAGAAAAAAGTACCGAGGAGATTAGATCTCAGTTCAGCAAAAAAAAAGGGAGATTTATTTGCACACCTGGAGTATTTTACTCTGTCTCACACCTGCACACACACAAGGCTGTTGGGGAAGATAAGCATCACTGCTGGATGGCAGTAGTGTCGGAGAACAATAAAGAGAGAAAAGAAAATAAAAAAAGAAAAAAAACACGAGATTTAGCATCTCTACAGTTCAGGGACTGACTCTGAGCTGACTGGCCACTGTCGGTGTACTGTGCAAATGTAAAGAAAGGGTGACTTGGTGATGAGATACTGGCCTCTTGTGCAATTATTTCAGAAGGCTTATGGGAAGCCTGCCTTTATCAGTCGTTACATAGATTATAAGTGCCGAAAAGTCATGCTGAAACTATGCAGAACTTTGATTAGGCCAGAACTTCAACAGGATGTTGCTTCGGATGGAGCATTTTAGATATGAAGAGAAACTGGATAATTTCCTGTTATCTCCTTTGGAACAAATGAAGTTTGCAGGGGGTGGGGAGAGCTCTGATAGAGGTGTATACGATTTAAGGGACATGGACAGAGTCAATAGAAAGCAGCAGTTACTGTTAGTTGAAGGGTCCGAAAGAGATTGGGAAAGTTACTCTTGGGTTAATAACAAGTGAGCATATTTTAAGGTGAAAGGAAGGGTTTTTACCCAGAGTATGGTGGAGGTCTGGAATTCATCGGCTGGGAGAGTGGTTGAGGTAAGAAACCTCACATCCTTTGAAAAGCACCTGATGAGCTCTTGAAGTGTCATATCATTCAAGCCTTTAGGCCTAGTGCAGAAAAGTGGTATTGATATTGGTAGCCATATATTTTTGGCAGTGCTGGTTTGTTAGGCCCCTTCTGTACCATAAGAGCCTATGATTGAACCTTGTTCAATGGAACTGAGTTGCATTAAGCCATTTTTCACTGACACTAAATGTTTTACTGCTCTGAGGTCAGCATCCGTTATGTAATTTCAACCGGAAAAAAAATAGCTAACCTGTTTGATATTTTTACGCTTTCCTCCTACTTAATAAAGCGTAGGGTTACAAGCTAATTGAAGCCTTCACAACATTGAATGAGTCCTTCTTCAGTAGCAAGGGACTGTCATGGTAATATGGGTGTTATGTAAAAGACATGGATACTGTGGGAGTTATTGTTCAGACAGGATGAAAGTGTTGTATGGCACTAAGGATGGTTGTCCTCTGTGTCCTGTAGATGCAGCTACAAGAATGATGCTAACAAAGTTGATGATGAAAACTAAACATATATTGAATAACATGATTATGTGTTTACAAGCAAATTTCACCCACACCAGCTAAGAGCCCTCAGAAGTTTTCTTTTTCTTTTCCTTTCCATTAGGTGCAGTCTTGGAATCTGCCAATGTGGTGGAGGAGCTTGTTAGCCTTGGCATTTAGGGCAGACAACCCTGAGGATGTTTATAGCTGCATATTCCAAACAAGCTGAGAATATGCCACCAAATATGAATTCATCTGGCTTAGAATGAACTTCCACAAGGTTGGGAAAGCAGAGAAACTGGAGAGCCTGGGCTTCTCTGGTATGCTGAGAAAAGCCTTCTGAGGTCCTGTATATGGTCTGCTGTTGGCTATGTGCTTACTTATACTACCCTGTGTCCTTGTGAGGAAGAGACAACTGGAGTGAGATCATGATTCCTTATTCCCTGTTGCCTTTCCTTTAATGCTCAACAACAAACTAAGGAATGTCAGTATCCAGCTGGAAACATCTCATAGCAGCTGCCAAGCTGCCCATGGAAGGAAGTGGATTTTGACATAGAGATTGTAAAGGAATAGCGATATAGTTCCAAGTCAGAATGCCAGGTGGCTTGGAAGGCAATTTACTGATAAAGTATTCCATGTTAACTACAGTTCATGTTGTTGATGGGACTCATTCTGCCATTATACCTTGGTGGTGGAGGATTTGCCAGCTAAGAGGGTTGCTTTGTCCTGGATGATGTCAAGCTTCTTCAGTGTTGTTGGAGCTGCATTCATCCAGGCAAGCTGGGAGTATTCCGTCTTACACCTCATTTTTGCCTTAGATGATGGACAGGCTTTGAGGGAGGCAGGATATGGGTTTCTCATATTCCCTGACTTTGAGTTGTTGTTGTAGCCACAGTATTTAAATAGCTGGTTCAGTTCAGTTTTTAATCAATGGTAAACCCAAGATGCTGATCATGTGGCATCGAGGGTTGGAAATGGCAAGGGGAGATGATTTAATTCTTTCTTGCTGGGGATGGTTGTTGCCTGGCACTGGAATGGTCCAAATATTGCTTGCTATTTGTCAACCCAAGTCTAAATGTTGTCCAGGTCTTGTTGTATTTGACCGTAAATTCTTCAGCATCGAAGGCTAGTAAATTATGCTAAACATTGGGATAGTATAGGGGGAACGGCTTAGATTAGTTCACAGGTCGGCGCAACATTGAGGGCCGAAGGGCCTGTTCTGCACTGTATTGTTCTATGTTCTATGTATGTTGAGGCAGCATGATGTAGATAGTGCTTATGGACTCTTCTAACATTTGATCCAGTTTCTCAAGTGTCTGTAACAAACCTGTCTACAGCTCCCGTCTATTTGTCAATTTGAGTCAAGGCAGTAATAGAGTTTTCTCAAGCCTAGCACTGAACAGGTGCATGGTATCTGGCAGTACCCTGAGTGCCAGTGACCTGGGGCATTTCTTTCTTGGCCAGTTGTGGAGATGTGCCACTGCTGATGGAGGACAAAACTTTGCCAGTGCTTCCTCTGAAAGGTCTGTGACTTCTTCCTCAGATGTGGAGGTGTTGGTTTTATTAGGATAGTTACTATATGGATGCCACTGGTGCTTGAAGAAGTGAAAAGTGGGAATGTGTTGCCAAATAGCAGGAAGAGATTTGATTGTGTTAAGAATACATCCTCAGTGCTGGTATTGGGAGAGCATCGTATCACTTAGATTTAGATTTATTGTCAAGTATGTATACAAATACAATGAAGTTTTTTTGCCTATTTGTTGCAAAGTGCTGCTGTGCTCTGGCGCCATCTTGAAAAACTGAATACAAAACATGATTTTACTGCAATAGAGTTCATCTTTCTCTCTTCTGGTTCCTCCTCCACTGCTCCACCAGTCACTGCTTGACATTGACCAGGATCTCTAACAGGGTCTGGGGTCTCAATTATGGGCTCACTTTCACCCTTGCTGCTCTAACTGCCACATCCAAGGTGGATCTAAGGGCCTGGTCTCATACCTCCTGTTCCCCATCCGACACTCCTCCAGACACTGCTGCTGGTTATCAGTTGCTAGGATCCTGGTTCTGGGCTCCTCCACTGCCAATGCTGCAGCCTATGTGGCTGCCACACCTGAGCCAGAGCTAGCCATAGATCTGAGGCTGCGTGGGCCTGGCTTCAACGTGTTTGAGCTGGAGTCAAAGCCCAAGGATTGCTGAACCCATGGAAAACTGAATAAAGATAATGAAGATATTATGGTACTCAGAGATGTGTGAGAGTGTGTGGATGCAGTTGGAGGGGCACAGAGCCTTCTAGATGGTGGAGAGCCCTACTTGGTTGCTGGGACATGAAGTTCTTGGCATCACTACATGAGTGGTCATGGCCCTCTCCCAATGAAGCAATGCTTCTTCTCATGGGGTTGAAAGGACCAATGTTGGCATTTCACCACCCATCTTGGTGCTCTCTGCCCTGTTGCAGGCTGTATTTTTCTTTATGAAACATTAAGAAGGATTGAGTGAAATGAAAATGGTTGGCATAGCAGTTAGTGCTGGTTCAGGTGGGGGAAGGTGTTGATGAGGTTGGTGTGGCAGTGAGGTGTATCGAAGATGCATTGTTTTTACTCTGCCTACTCCACTGAGATGTTTAACTGTCAATCACATTGACTATCTTCTTGCTGTGAGTTGCAAACCAAACAAGGCCTAAACTGCGACTAATTCTTTCAGCAAAAAGAACTTGATATATTAAAACCATGGGTAGCTCTAAAGCTGTCCTTAAACTGACCTGGGTTTAGTTTTCTCTTAGCTTCACATCTTGGATTTGATTGATTCAATAGGTTTTGCAACTTTACAAAATTCCTTCAATTTTTTTTTTGACTAATTTAGCTCTAACTCCTAAAAGAAATACATCTCCCTAAACTGTCATCACTCTAAGGAATACAGACATCACATCTCCAGTTCTTTAGCTGTTTTATCTCTTTTGTTTCTGACTTTGTTAAACAAGTGGTTCACTATTTGATCTTCCTTTCCTTGAGGTATTCTGGCAATCTCTGAAGCCGAGCATTTTAATTTCCTTACCTTTGCAACCTCAATCTTCCCAAAATTAAAAATTATTTATAGCTCACTTTAATAGTTTAGATACTTGCAATCAGAAGGCATTTTAATGACTTATTTCAATGGACCTGGAGTCAGATTTAGGTGTAGAATAAGTAAAGACCGGAAATTTCCTTGCCAAAAGTACATTATGAACAAATTGGCAATGATTTCAGAAACAGTATTAGTGAGAATAGATTTTCATTTAAGATGTTTTAAATGAATTAAATTCTACCTGCTACTTTTATGGAATTGAAACAAACATTCACCAGGGTATTTAGCCTGAGCATCAGAATTACTACTGTGCCACCACCTAATCTGAGTGTCACTGGGGACAGCCCATAGAAAATTGAATCCTGCATTATTCAGTGTTAGCAGATCTGATTTGGATTGGCTTCTGTGAGTGCTGACTTTCCTTTCTGTTACTCCATAAGAAATGTGTGCCCCCTACTTCCAGGAACTGGGTGCATGGGATGTTTGCTCCATTTGAGGACAACCGGTGGAACCATGCTATGTGACGAATGTTAGATGTCCAGGATTTAACAATTTCTGTCATTCGACAGATTTCTGCAGTGGGTCCTCAGAAATCCACCATTTTAAATAAATATATTGACATTCAGGGCTAATATGGAGCCTAAAGCAATTGCAATTCTGCACGCACTGCCAGCAGGAACTGATTGCTACTCCTCGAATCACTAATTCTGTACTTCCTATGTTTGCTATTGCAGCTCTTCCAATCAGATCTACCCCCTAATCTCATTCTTTCTCCTCCTAGAAACAGAATGTATGTTTGGAGGAGCAAAGTTGATGGGAAATGTTCATCCTGGAGTTCAGTTACTCATGGTGTACTGCAAGGATTTGTTTTGGGGCCACTGCTGTTTGTCATTTTTATAAATGACCTGGATGAGGGTGTAGAAGGGTGGGTTGGTAAATTTGCAGATGATGCTAAAGTTGGTGGAGTTGTGGATAGTGCAGAAGGATGTTGCAAGTGACAGGGGGGACACAGATAAGCTGCAGAGATGGGCTGAGAGGTGGCAAATGGATTTTAATGCAGGAAAGTGTGAGGTGATTCACTTGGAAGGAGTAACAGGAATACAGAGTACTGGGCTAATGGTAAGATTCTTTGTAGTGTGGATGAGCAGAGAGATCTCAGTGTCCATGTACATAGATCCCTGAAAGTTGCCACGCAGGTTGATAGGGTTGTAAAGAAGTACGTGCGGTGTATTACGTTTTGTTAGTAGATGGATTGAGTTTTGGAGCCATGAGGTCATATTGCAGCTGTACAAAACTCTGGTGCAGCAGTCTGGTTGTTGCATTATAGGAAAAATGTGGAAGCATTGGAAAGGGTGCAGAGGAGATTTACCAGGATGTTGCCTGGTATGGAGGGAATGTCTTATGAGGAAAGGCTGAGGGACTTGAGGCTGTTTTCATTAGAGAGAAGAAGCTTAAAAGGTGACATAATAGAGACATACAAGATGATCAGAGGATTAGATAGGGTGGACAGTGAGAGCCTTTTCCCTCAGACGGAGATGGCTAGCACGAGGGGACATTGCTTTAAATTGAGGCATGATAGATAGAGGACAGTTGTCAGAGGTAGGTTCTTTACTCAGAGAGTAGTAAGGGCGTGGAATGCCCTGCCTGAAACAGTAGTAGACTCGCCAAGTTTAAGAGCATTTAAATGGTCTGTGGATAAACATATGGATAATAATGGAATAGTGTAGGTTAGATGGGCTTCAGTTTGGATTCACAGGTAAGCGCAACATCAAGGGCCGAAGGGCCTGTACTGCACTGTAGTGTTCTATGTTCTATGTTCTAAAGTTAGGGATAGAGCACTTGTGATGGGATGAGCTGGCGAAGTTATTCTGACTAGTCCCTTGGCTGCCATTCAGACTTTCAGCTGCACTATTACTACTCTCTCAACATTCTCTGGGATGCTGTGAAGAAGCAGAAAATAAAAAAAAAAGAATGCAGATTATCTGTCTCAACCAGGCCATAACAGGGTTGGTTACCATCACTTAGCCTTGTGTCAGATTTGACCAGGCTGTCATCGGTGTCCACAGTTCAAGCCACTCCAGGAAACTGGAGGGCAGTAATTTGGGATAACAAAGTGTGAAGCTAAATGAACACAGCAGGCCAAGCACCATTCAGGAGCACAAAAGCTGACGTTGTGGTCCTCGACCCTTCATCGGAGAGGGTTCTGAAATAAATAGGGAGAGAGGGGGAGGCGGACCAAAGATGGATAGAGGAGAAGATAGATGGAGAGGAGAGTATAGGTGGGGAGCAGTGGAGGGGATAGGTCAGTCCGGGGAGGACAGACAGGCCAAGGAGGCAGGATGAGGTTAGTAGGTGGGAAATGGAGGTACGGCTTGAGGTGGGAGGAGGGGATAGGTGAGAGGAAGAACAGGTTAGGGAGGCGGGGATGAGCTGGTTTTGGGCTGCAGTGGGGGGAGGGGACTATCTGGGCGGGTTTTGGGATGCAGTGGGGGAAGGGGAAATTTTGAAGCTTGTGTGAAGTCCACATTGATACCATTGGGCTACAGGGTTCCTAAGTGTAATATGAGTTGCTGTTCCTGCAACCTTCGTGTGGCATCATTGTGGCACTGCAGGAGGCCCAGGATGGACATGTCATCTAAGGAATGGGAGGAGGAGTTAAAATGGTTTGCGACTGGGAGGTGAGGTTGTTTATTGTGAACCGAGCGGAGGTGTTCTGCAAAGCGGTCCCCAAGTCTCTGCTTGGTTTCCCCAATATAGAGGAAGCCACAACGGGTACAGTGGATACAGTATACCACATTAGCAGATGTGTAGGTGAACATCTGCTTGATATGGAAAGTCATCTTGGGGCCTGGGATGGGGGTGAGGGAAGAGGTGTGGGGGCAAGTGTAGCACCTCCTGTGGTTGCAGGGGAAGGTGCCGGGTGTGGTGGGGTTGGAGGGGAGTGTGGAGCGGACAAGGGAGTCACGGAGAGAGTGGTTTCTCCGGAAGGCAGATGATGGTGGGGATGGAGAGGTGTCTTGGATGGTGGGGCCGGATGTCCATTTGTCCATTTTAAGCCCACCGACTCCCACAGCTTCCTAGAATACACCTCCTCCCACCCACCCTCCTACAAAAATTCCATCCCCTATTCCCAATTCCTTCGCCTCCGCCGCATCTGCTGCCAGGATGAGGCATTCCACTCCCACTCATCCCAGATGTCCTCGTTCTTCAAGGATTGCAACTTCCCCCTCGCAGTGGTCGAGAATGCCCTTGACCATGTCACCCGCATTCAACATATCCCTCACACCCTGTCCCCACAATAACCGCTCAAAGAGAATCCCCCTCATCCTCACATACTACTCCACCAACCTCCGGATACAACGCATCATCCTCTGACACTTCCGCCATCTACAATCCGACCCCACCACCCAAGACATTTTTCCATCCCCACCCTTGTCTGCCTTCTGGAGAGACCACTGTCTCCGTGACTCCCTTGTCCGCTTCACACTCCCCTCCAATCCCCACACACCCGGCACCTTCCCCTGCAACATGAGGAAGTGCTACACTTGCCCCCACACCTCTTCCCTCACCCCCATCCCAGGCCCCAAGCTGACTTTCCATATTAAGCAGATGTTCACCTGCACATCTGCCAATGTAGTATACTGTATCCACTGTACCTGTTGTGGCTTCCCCTACATTGGGGAAATTGTGGACTGCTTTGCAGAACACCTCTGCTCGGTTCGCAATAAACAACTGCACCTCCCAGTCGTGAACCATTTTAACTCCTCCTTCCATTCCTTAGACAACATATCCATCCTGGGCCTCCTGCAGTGCCACAATGATGCCACCCGAAGGTTGCAGGAACAGCAACTCACATTCTGCTTGGGAACCCTGCAGCCCAATGGTATCGATGTGGACTTCACAAGCTTCAAAATCTCCCCTTCCGCCACTGCATCCCAAAACCAGCCCAGCCCCTCCCCTCTCACCACTGCATCTCAAAACCAGCCCAGCTCGTCCCCACCTCCCTAACCTGTTCTTCCTCTCACCTATCCCCTCCTCCCACCTCAAGCCGCACCTCCATTTCCCACCTACTAACCTCATTCCGCCTCCTTGACCTGTCCGTCCTCCCCGGACTGACCTATCCCCTCCCCACCTCCCCACTCTCCTCTCCACCTATCTTCTCCTCTATCCATCTTTGGTCCGCCTCTCCCTTTTTCCCTATTTATTTCAGAACCCTCTCCCCATCCCCTCTCTGATGAAGGGTCTAGGCCCGAAACGTCAGCTTTTGTGCTCCTGAGATGCTGCTTGGCCTGCTGTGTTCATCTAGCTTCACACTTTGTTATCCTGGATATTCCAGCATCTGCAGTTCCCATTACCTCTGAGCAGTAATTTGGTCCCATTTGTTTATAGTGGTAATGTAATCTCTGACGTGTTATCTGTTGATATAGTGTGGGGATATTGATGCAGGTGAACGCTGTTTCAATGTGTGGAATGATCATAATTTAAGTATGGGGTCAACCAGGCAGATTTTATGGAAGTGAATGAACTATGGTTAGTTAGTGAGGGAGGGCGAAGATATTTCTTTTCCCCCTACTCTGCTCTGTACCTCACAAAATCTTTTGTCGTTAGATTTCAGACTGGTTAGCATTCACCTGGAAACAAGGTGTGATGCTTATGCTAGTTTAATGCACAGTCACCACAGAAGACTCTATTCCACACTTTCCCTTCACCTGCCTTTTCCACCATTATTCCTTGCCTTCAGTCTGTACTGTACCATGCCTTCTCTCAGGCATCAATAATCTCTCAGTCAAGTCTATTCCTTACAATGAGATAACTGGAAAGTCAGTATGCTGGTGGATCACGTGGTAGTTAGAATACAAAAACAAATCTATCTGCATTCATCTTGTGATAGAGTTATAATGCCACCTATTTGAAATGATTTGCAAGCATTTGGATTTTACAACAAATCATTTTTAAAAAATGCTATAACTTTCTCTCCCCTCACGTTACAGTGACTCGCTGCTTGGTGCTACAATGTGTGCCTGGTTCCTTGGTGTAAAAAAATTCAGATCTTTCTCAATCCATTAGTATATTTCATTTATAAAATTTGTCAGTAAAATGAATCACTAAAAGGGCAACAAGTTTTCAGAGTCTCCAAACAACATGTTTCACTCTGAGGATCCTCATGCTTTTTTTTTCTCTTAGTCACTCATATTTAAATTTTCTGTCTTTAACCGCTTTCACCCTGGCTGCCAATGCTGGATTCATTCATCTATCTTAGAGTGAATTGCGTTGCTTGTTGCAATGTTTATGAAGAATTCCTATGATAATTGCTTATTAAGATGTTAAATAAATGCTTGTTACATGTCTAGTGACCTAGGGGAGGAGGGGGAAGCAGAATAGGGGGCAGCATGGCGATTCAGTGGTTAGCGCTGCTGCCACACAGCACCAGGGAAAAAGGTTCAATTCCAGCCTAGGGTGACTGTCTGTGTGGAGTTTGTGTATTCTCCCCATGTCTGTGTGGGTTTCCTCCGAGTGCTCTGGTTTCCTCCCACACTCCAAAGGTGCATAAATTAGGTGGATTATCCATAACAGATACAGGGTTACAGGGATACGGTAAGGGGTGGGACGGGTCTGAGAGGAATACTGTTCAGAGGGTCAGTTGTTGGACCAAATAGCCAGTTTCCACAGGAGGGATTTTATGAAATTTGCAAAAAAAAGAGGTCAAGAGGTTCTAAATTAGCATTTATGTGATATTGGAAATCATATGTCTGAAATAAGATAGTTCAGTTCACAGTCCTCCAGCCAATTGCTGATTCAGTAGCTGATGTAGCTCGTGACTGTAATTTGGATTGGTAGTCCTTTTGCTGCATGTGATGATTCCTCCCTCTTAACTCTAGATAAGCTTGTAAAGCTGATCCTTTAACTTGGGATAGTCCAGGCTAAACAAGAAAAATGAAAAGAAAAGATCCTTGCCTCAAGTATTGCCAAGTAAGAATTTGGGCTTCAAGCCATAATTATTCTGCAAGGAATATGACAGATTGCCTTTTTCTAAATTAAGGTCATAATTGAATTTGTGAAAGATAAAATTGTATTCAGCAATTGAAAAATATACTTGAGTAATTTTCCATTGAGTAATAGTAACAATTATTTGGTTTTAGTTTATAGAGCTTCTAAAATCGTGGAAAGATATATCCAGGCAATACAGTACAAGTGCAAAAAAAAGGTAGGAACGTGGAACCACATGTTTATTGATAATGGATAAAGCTTTCCTCAACTTGTGTTGCTTTGCATTTCTTGTTTTGTCATCAAACCTGGCTTTCTCAGAAATGGGGAATATAGCATCCCTTGGAGAGCTTCATAGCAGCACAGCACAAGCAAGGGGAAGGAAAGATGCTTGCTTTTTATGGCATTATTTTCCATATGATGTGTTTAAAGGCTCACTATGAATGTTGGTGAATGGGTTGTGTAGAGAATACTTGAGGCATGTAGCAGGATGAGAGGGCAGCAGTGCTTGGGATATCAAGAGGTTTGGTTAGCAGCTGTGTGAATTCATGGCTCTACAGATAAGTTGATGAGTGGGTGAGGTGTTGGTTAGGCAGATGGATGAAGTGGTGGGGATGTAGGGTGTCCATTGTGTTGGATGACAGATAGGTGAGGGCAACAGGTGGGTTAACTGTATTTGCGTGTGAAAGCAAGTTGCTGAGGTAATAGATGGATAGGGTGGCATGTTAGCTGGACAGAGTGGGAAGCAGGTGAGTTTGTAGGTGTCTGGGGTGACAAGCAGATGAGGTGGTCAATGAATACGTTGTCAGGTAGGTAAACAGGCAGATGGGTAGCATTGTTGGTGAAAGAGCTGGCAAATGGGTAGAATGGTAGGTGAAAGAGGTGTTAGATATGCAGATATGCATATGTACATTTGGGTGGTAAATGGGTGAAGTTGTGGGAGGATGGACTGACAGGTGAGTGAAGTGATGGTTTGGAGGGCTGGCTGTGGGTCAGGTGGCAAGTGGGTGATATGGCAGATATGTAGGGTGATATGTACACTTCCATTCTTCTACATCCACTTCTTCCCTCCCACACTAACCACAGGATTCCCTTTGTTCCCATTTTCTACTCGCCAATCTCCGCATTCAAAGGATTATTCTTGACCATTTCTTCCACCTTCAGCAGGACATCACCACCGAACATATTTTCTGCTCCCTTCCACTATCAGCATACCACAGGGGCCTTTTAATTCATCACGTACGGGTCCACCTGCCCTCCCCTACATCACCACCAATACCAGCCACCGTATCATGCAATTGCAGAAGATGTAACACTTGCCCTTTTACTTCTGCCCTCCTCACTGACCATTGCCTTCTAACATATCTTGTCAGCAAAGTTATGGATTACTTGCACTTCTTTCAGTCTATATTCACTGCACATAATGTGGTCTCCTTTGCACTGGCAATACCACTTTGCAGAATACCCCTGCTCTGTCTGTAAGAATGAATTTGGATGTCCAGTTGCTTGTCATTTCAAGAAACAATCTTGCTCCCATGCTAACATTTTGTCCTATGCCTAGTGCACTGTTCCAACATAGTTCAACACAAGCTTCAGGACTAGCATCTCATTTTCTATTTAGGCACTTTACAGCCTTCAGGACTAAGCACTGTGATCAACAACTTCAGAACATGACCTCTGGCTTCCATTTTGATTAATCAATCCCAATCATCGTGGCTTGTAGGCTTTGTTCTATGCTGAGTGCACTCATTTTCTCCTCTATAAACCTATCATTTACACTTATTTTACATCTCAATTTCTCTTTACTACCATTAACAGTTGCCTTTTCTTGTTGCTCTGGATACTGTCTCAATCTGTTCTACTGCTCCTCCTTCCCACAAAGCAAGGCAGGTGTATGTGTTGTGAGGAAGATGTAAAGTAGTTTCAGAAGGATTTGTACAGGCAAGAACATGAAAGATGGAATATAGTATCGAAAATGTGATACTCACTTCGCTAGAGAAACATGTAGATAGTATTTCTTGAAATGTGTAGATGTGTAAAGGGATCTGGTGCTCCAGCCAGTAAATCACTGAAGGCTAATTTGCAGGTGCAGCAAGCTTCAGGAAAGCTAATGGAATGAACAAGAAGATTTGAGTTCAGGAGAAGTGAAATCGTACTTCAGTTAAAAATAAGTTTGGTTAGATCGTTAGATTTGGATAGGAGTACCGTGTCGAGCTTTGGTTTCCTTATCCCAGGAAAGATAACACCATAGAGGCAATGTGAACACTGTTCACCAAACTTGTTCCAGAATGGGGGTACTATCTGACAAAGAGAGATTGGGCAAACTGGGCCTGTATTCTCCAGAGTTTTGAAGAATGCGAATTGAATTTCATTCAAAAGTACAAAATGCTTAAAAAGATAGACTGGATAGATGCAGGTAAGATGATTCCACTGGTTGGGGAGTTTAGAACCAAGGGCACATTTAAAAATAAAGGGAATGCCATTTAGGATTGTGATGTGGAGAAATGTTTTTACTCAGAGCATTGTAAATCTTCGGAATTCTGTACCTCAGAAAGCTGTGGAAACTCAGTCTTTGAATGAAGTAGAGGTAATAAGGTTCTGATCACATTGACATAAAGGACTTTAGGAACATTATGGGTAAAAGACACTGAAGTGTTTGATTAGCCATGATCGTATTAACCAGCAGAGTAGGCCCGATGATTTGACTCTTATTCTTATGTTTGGCCTTGACTCCACTCCTTGACTACTACAACTTCCTAATTTTGATTTTCCCCAATCTCCCACCTCATCTGTTTATTTTCTTAATTAGAAAGCTTGTGGGAACACTTGCCTCAGCACAATTTAAGTGGTCACCGACCCTCCAGTTCAGATTCCACTTTCCTCAGAGCTGGTGCCAGTGTCCCATGAAGTAGAACTCACTTTGCCCATGCCAGTCTTTGAGCCATGCATTCATCTCTCAAATCTGATATGTCCAATGCCAACACAAACATGGCTCAGGCAATAACACAGATTATGACCGTTGAGGATCTGCTTCTTAATTTTATTTCCTCATACTGACTATGCAGAACCATCTCCTTTATCCTACAAGGACCATGATGTTTTCATCTTCCTTCGACCATTCCAAGTTCCTGTCCAGTCCAGAATAGCTAACCTGAACCCTGACACTGGGCAGGCTGCTCACCTGTCTGGATTGACATTGTTTGCTGCAGAGAACCGTGTCAATACCCCTATCATCTCCCTTGTTACCACTATGTTGTTCTTAAACTCCCCACTTGAGTAGCATGCTATACCATGATTTCATTATCAGTTAGCGCAATATCCCTGCAGTCTTCAACTTCATTCCGACAAGCTGAAAGAACCTCAAAATTTTTGGGCAGTTGTAAAGACTGAGGCTTCTACACTTCCTTCCTCTGAGGCCCCTTACCTGCCTCACTTGAAGTCACACTCTCCTATCTCTGAACACTGACCGTCTCAGACAATCCAACCCTAGCAGGTGCAATTGTCTCCTGGTACAAAATATCCAGATAACTTGCCCTTTCCCTCATTCATCATAGTGTCTGTATTTCAACCTCTATCTAATAAAATCTGAGGCGACGCTACTCAAACTTCAAGTACTTCCCAAAGATATGTTACCTAGGAACTCCCACATGCTAAAACTGTGAATCATCACCTCTCCTATCATCCTTAATGTGTTTTAAGAAAATACTTAATTGTTGAACTCGACTTACATTTTTATATATATTTTATGAACCTTATCACAAGCTGCTATACTATTTTGAATCTTAGGAATAGAACAAACCTCAATCACGTACCAGATGCTCACCAATTAACTAGTTTCTCCTGTGGCAAAATAAGATTTAATTTCTGAAGACTGAACAAACTTTAGGCCATAGCAACAGAACATCTGTTTCTCTTCCTCTACTTAACTCTCTGGATCACTTAGTTGCAGCGTTATTATACGGTGCACACAAGTGCAAAGTCAGACTAAGTTGATTAATGTGGGAAAATTTTAAACTGTCCATTTTGGCAGGAAAAAGAATAAAGAAGCATGTTATCTAAAAAATGAAAGATTTGAGTGCTCTGATATACAGATAGATCAGGGTATCCTTGTGTGAGAATAGCAAACAATTATTACACAGGTACAGCAAATAATTAGGAAAGCTAATTGAATGTTATCATTTATTGTGAGTGAATTGAATCCAAAAGTAGAGAAGTTATGCGTTAATAGTATCAGTTTGATCACATCTGGAATACAGTGCACAGTTTGCCACCATATTTAAGGAAGGATGTCACTCTATTAGAGATAGTTCAGAGCCGGTTTAGTCGACTATTATCTAGAATGTGGAAAGGTTGGACAGACTTGGTTTGAGTATCTTGTACCTGAGTTTAGAAGAGTAAGGGGAAACCTGATTGAAACACCTGAAGTACTGAATGGTTTTAACAGGGTGGATCTGAAGGTGTTTTCTCTTTTCGGAGAATCTAGAACTAGAGAATCATTGTTGAATTATCAGTGCTCAACCATTTAAAACAGATTAGATGAAATTCTGTCTCAGTCTTTGGAACAATGCCTGAAAATGGGGAGAAACCTGACTGTTTGAATATTTTTAAGGCAGGCGGGAATGTGGATTGAAAGTTACAATCAGATGATTGCCATGATCTCATTAAATTGCAAGTCAGGCCCAAGGGGCTAAATTGTCTACTTTTACTCCTAAATTGTACAGTGTATTATATTACACAAACCTGCAAACTAGGCAGTAAAAGGTTAAATTTTTACTGGAGTTGATCCCTTCCTATCATTGCAAGGTCCTGGTGTTTGGCCGTTTTGTTGGTGAAGACTTTTTCACATATTTACCGCATTGCTGTGTTTGTGTTTGACATTTGACTTTTGTGTTTTGACATAAATTGCATTTGTCGACAAAACAGATTATTTAGAGTTGTAGTTCGGTGGAAACAGGACCTCTGGCTCTCATGAAGCTGTGCTTAAGGTATATTTGGAGATATTCCTTTGGAATTCAACTCATTGAGATTTCCTCGTGACTAAATCAAATAATTTATCGCAATATGCTATGTCAATCTCAAAACTGCACCATCAGCTATCAGCAGGTCTGGAAAACACTGTACGTGCAACAGCATGCAGCCTTGTCTCAAAGTCTTGGGGAATAGTTCTCACTGAAGTCCATGGAGGTACCTGTCAGTCAGAAGGCCCCAGCACAGTTGGTCATGGGAAACTCCTGGTACCGGTCCAAGGAATTGCCACAGTCAAGTATCCATTTGAGATGTTCTTGGACAGGGTCCATGCCTCTGCTGTCCAGGAAGTGGCTCATTGTCAGACCTATGGCTCTAACCTGCAGCTAACCCGGTAGCGAAGGGCTTATGTTGTTAGTAAGAAGTGGTATCTGTTTGGGGACTCTTTGTGCTGCTGTCCAGTTAGGTTGTCAGAAGGGCAACAGCTACTCGATTAAGTTCATCCTGTGAAACCTAGGGATAAAGTTATTGGAGAGGACAAGAGGAGCCAATTCTGGGAGACTCAGCTACCGATTTGTGGGGGTTGCAGGCTGCAGGCTTGGGGGAAGCGGAATGGCAGTTGTGTTCTGGGGCCAGAATGTGGTAAAGAATAGAAAGAAACAGGCTAATGTGAGAGGATGTTCATCCACAGTCACAGGCACACTGACTGAGAGAATATGTTGACCACAATAATACAAGTGGCAGAGTGTAATGGGATGTGAGTGTAATAACAGAGCATGAGTGAGAAATAGCAGAGAAAAGAATGTGGCACTTATCCTGAGAGAACAGAGAAGGTCTTTGACCAATTGTGACACTGCTGACCATTCCTCCACAGTGTCCAGACTGCACTGACCTGATATAGAACTTAGACTGGGCCACAAGGGTCTGACGTCATAACATCCTCTTCTGGTCCTCAAGGAGATGGCAGCTCTTCTTTGCAACATCTCCTCCATCGGGACCTTCAAGTCCTTGTCATAAAATTGTGATGTGATATTCTACTCCTTTGAAATCTTCTGATTGAGTGCCCATCATTGAGCAGGGTAGCCATGGAAAGCCAATGTGCATCCAGGTACATAGTGGTCTTTTAAATATGGTGCAGACACCAGCGTCACTGATCTTATAGCAGATATCCAGTGAAAAACATGTATCTCCGAATATAGCATGTGGTAAGATGAGACTGGAATTGGACAGGAAGGACATCATTGGTAATTAATGAGGTGAGTTTAGAAAGAAACAATGAGTGGTATGGCCAGGCATCATGGCAGAAGCCATCAAACAACTTTGACAAAACTAACACTTAACTGAAGAAAAATAAAATTCGGCTCAAAGAAAGTTACAGTTGTGCAAATAGAAATAAATGTGATTTGATAAACATTTTAGAGACGTGGTTGCAGTATACATAGATTGAGATCTGAATTCTGAAGTAAAAACAGAAATTTCTGGAAAAACTCAGTAGGCCTGGCAGCATCTGTGGAAAGAAAACAGAAGGAACTTTTTCAGAATTGAAGTCTGAAGAAGTGTCACTGGACTCAAAACATTAACTCTTCTTTCTCTCCACAGATGCTGCCAGATGAGCTAATTTTTTCCCTAGGAGTTTCTGATTTTGTTTCTGATTCCCAGTATCTGCAGTACTTTGGTTTTCTGAATTCCGCACTGTATTTAGGAATGATAGGGAGCTAGGAATGGATGATACCTGTCATCAGACAGGAATGACTTAAATCCAGGAAAGCAGAATGTGACAGGTTTTCTGCAAGAGATGAAAACTGATAAGAGCAAGAAGTCACTTGTGATAGTTTTTTCTTGTTATTCTTTCATGGGATGAGGGTGTTGTTGGCTTGGTCAACATTTACTGCCCATTCCTAATTGCCCAGAGGGCAGTTAAGAGTAAGCCACATCGCTGCAGGTCTGGAGTCACAAGTAGGCCAAACCAGATAGGGATGGCGGCTTCCTTCCCTAAAGGACATTAGTGAACCAGATGGGTTTTTCCCGATAATCGGCAATGAATTCACAGTCATCACTAGACTCTTAATTCCAAATATTTATTGAATTCAAATTCCACTATCTGCTGTGATAGGATTCGAACACAGGTCTCCAGAACATTACCTGGATCGTTGGATTAACAATCCAGCGATAATACCACTAGGTCATTGCCTCCCCATAAGTGGTAGACAGACCCCTAACAGTAACAATCTCTTTCTGACAAGCTTCCATCCCATTGTATGACATAATTGCAGAAGGTTTTATTCCACATGTAGACTAAGAAAATGAAATGGGCAAAGGTAGACGAGCTTGCATTCACACAGTGTTTTCAAATTATTTCTTAAAACAGCATATTCTAGAATGAACTAGACAGCCAACTATTCTAGATATGGTGTTGAGCAATGAGATAGGGTTAAATATTGACCTCATAGTGAAGGTGCTTCTATCTAAGAGTAATCATAAAAAGATTGAAATTTACATACAGTTGGAAGAAGAGAAGAATAGTTTCATGATGAGTAATTTAAATTTAAAAGGGTATTTATGAGGGCATGAAAGCAGAGCTAGCTGAAGCAAACTGGCAAACAAAATTAGGGAATAGAAGTACAGTGGTAGTTATTTGAAGTGAAATTTCTGAGTACACCTAAAATAGGTTCATTCCAATGAGAAAAATACTTGCAAGGGATGTCCACACTATCCATGGTTCATTAAGGTAGTTAAATATAATAGCAGGCTTGACTGGGACCAAATTTAAAATATAACAATGAATGACTTAAGGACTACTGAAGAGGAGAAAAACATGCTATAGAGAGCCAGCTAGACATATAAAACCAGACAGCAAGAGTTTCAAAGATAGTTTAAAAATGGTTAGAATGTGAACCTGTAGAAAATGAGTCTTAGGAATTAATGGAAAATGAGGAGTTGGTGAATGAATTGAAGAGTTATTTTGCATTGGTCTTCACTATAGATGAGATATGTAACATCCAAGAAATAGCTGTGAGGAGACAGGAAGTAAAAGGCGTTACATCTTCTGCGATTGTAAGGAAATGTGTTGTTGGGCTATGGGGACGTATTGAGAGTTTTTCTTCACCATCTTTGTTTCTAATTCTGGGGATAGGCTGGCTACCAATAACTACTACAAACCCACTAACTCCCACAGTTATGTTAACTATACATCCTCACATCCAGCTTCCTATAAAGACTCTATTCCATTCTACCAGTTCTTCTGTCTCTGCCGCATCTGTTCTGATGATGTCAACTTTGATAAGAGGGCCTCTGAAATGTCTACCTTCTTCCACAATCGGGGATTCACAACACCATAGCTGACAGGGCCCTCAGCTGGATTCAACTCACCTCCCACAGTTTAGCCCTCACCTCCCCTCTTCCCTCACCTTCCCTCAACAGCGATAGTGTCCCCTTTGATCTCACCAACCAACCACCAGCATCCACAACCGGAAGATTATTAGCCTCCATTTCTGCTATCTCCAACAGTTTGCTACCACTAGACGCATATTCCTCTCCCCTCCCTTTTCAATCTTCCACAGGAACTATCTCCTCTGGGACACCCTGGTCCACTTCTCCTTCACTCTCAGAATGTCCTTGCATTTCACAGCACCTTCCCCTGCAATCGTAGAAGGTACAACACGTACTTGTTTACTTCCTCTCTCCTCACTATCCAAGGCCCCAAACACACATTCTAGGTGAAGCAATACTTTACCAGCACTTCGCTCAGTCTAGCCTACTGTATTTGCTGGTCATAATGTGGTCTCCTCTACACTGGGGAAATGGTGCAAACTTTTGCAGAACACTTACATTCTATCTGCAAAGAAGATCCTGAACTTCCAGTCACCTGTCACTTCAATGCGCTACTGCATTCTTTTGCCAAAATCTCCGCCTCAGGCTTGCTGCAGTGCTCAAGCAAAGCTCAGTGTAAGCTGGAAGAACAGTACCTCATTTTCTGCTTGGGACACTGCAGCCTTTTGAACTTGATATTGAGTTCAACAATTTTATGGCTTCAGGCCATATCCATACTCCAACTCCCACATACGAGGCCTTGTTTCCACATGGGCTGCCACCATACACAACCCATTCTCAGGTACTAATAGTCCTCATTAGCAGTTGTTTATTCCCCCAGACTAACCTTTAACCATTCTTTTATCTGTCAAACTGTTTTTTCTGTCTCTTTGGGCTCCATCTCCCGTCATCCTTACCGCATTTTCTGCAAAAGTATGAAGCTTTCCTAGCTAACGGCAGTCCTGTAGAAGGGTCACTAGACCTGAAACATTAACTCTAAATCCTGTCCACAAATGCTTCCAGATCTGCTGAGTATTTCCAGCAAGTAAATAAAACTAATATAATGTTATTGTTTATTGCAAGGGGAATTGAATCTGTAAGTAAGGAGGTATCTTTCTGTAATAAAAGGCATTGGTGAGACCACATCTGGAATATTATGTATTAGTCACCTAATTTAAGAAAGAATGAAAATACTTTGGAAGCTGTCCAGAGAAAGTTGACCAAACTGAGACCAGGAATAGGTGAGTTGTCTTATGGGGAAAGGTTGGACAGGCTAGGATTGCATATGTTGGTGTTTAGAAGAATAAGAGATGATACAGTTGAAACAAATAAAATCTTAAGGGACCTTAGCAAGGTAGATGTGGGAAAGGAAGTTTCCAGTTGTGGGAGAATATACAACTAGGATCATTGTATACAAATAAAGGATCAACCATTCAAGACAAATAAAGATAAAAAAAGTTCACAGAACAACACCTCATTTTTCGCTTAGGGACCATGCAGTCCTCCGGACTCAATATCAAGTTCAATAATTTGACGGCCTAAACTCTCCCATGTCCCAGCCCCCTACCCCACACATCAAGCCTTGTTACCAAATAGGCTGCCATTACACACCACCTGTTGTTCATCACTAATAGTCCCCATTAACAACTATTCACTCTCCCAGCCTGATCATTATCAACTCTATGTCTACCCAACTGCTGTCCTCTCTCTCCAGGCTGTATCTTATCGTTTACCCGCTACCCGATCCCCTCCTTTTTTTCTGCATATAAACTGACATTTTCCAGCTACCATCAGTTCTGTGGAAGGGTCACTGGACCCGAAATATTAACACTGATTTTTCCATCACAAATGCTGCCAAACCTGCTGAGCTATTCCAGAAACTTTGATTTTGTTCCTGATGTAAAGCATCTGCAGTTCTTTTGGTTTTTAGTTCTGATGGATGAGTCTCTCCAACTATCACCTTTATTGCTAATGGGTCCTTCTCTGTACATCTTCATGACACGACGAGCAATGTTACTTGGCCAAAGAAGGCCAATTAACTAGAATGCACATGATCAAAAAGATTGGCATTTAAATCTTTGTTCATACACTTTCAAACACAAAAAATTATGAATACAGCTGGGTAATATATAGAATACCCCATTCATTTATGTGCAGAGAAAGTCATTGAAGTGCAAATCTCACAAATGAGAATGACACATTTTTTCACCAAAGTCTGACAAATATGTGTTTTTTAAATGTTGTTTTCTTTGAGTTTTGGCATGATGCTCAGTGATAGAGACAAGCTAATGACTCTTGTGCCTACTTATCTGTTATGATTTCGATAATCATCCTCTGATCATCTAAGCCATGAGGACTTGAATGTGGTGGGGCACCCATCTGTTGATGCAATGTTTAATGTGCTAATTGTGACAACACAATGGCATTAAGAGATGTGTTTTGTCCCGATTTCTTTTAGAGGGAGTTGGGGACAGCTACAGAGTAATCTATGAGAAGATAAACAACTTGTGAGCCCTTGGCGTTTTTCTTTTAAGGTTGGACCAATAGAAGCAGCTTGAGTGGTTGTAGTCAGGCTCTCACAGATCTAGGAATTTTAGTTAGCTTTTGGCACATCGTTGCTGGGGTCTTAGCAGGGTTGGAAAGCAGAAAATCTCTCTCAGCCATTATACGTTTTCAGAGTTTTCTCTCAGAATTATCTTTTGACATTCTTTCCTCCTGAATTGGAGACAATCTGTTTTCTGAATTTGACTTTTTGCCAAGTGTGCGTTTATAAGATGTTGCTAAATTGGAGCAGTTAGTGTTTAGTAGTAAAATAATCTCTTATTTTGTTAGAGATAATGGGAACTGCAGATGCTGGAGAATCCAAAATAATAAAGTGTGAAGTTGGATGAACACAGCAGGCCAAGCAGCACCTCAGGAGCACAAAAGCTGACGTTTCAGGCCTAGACGAAGGGTCTAGGCCCGAAACATCAGCTTTTGTGCTCCTGAGATGCTGCTTGGCATGCTGTGTTCATCCAGCTTCACACTTTATTATCTTATTTTGTTACGTTTTCTGATAGCGGTAAGTTATTCCAAGTTCCGCTTTCTGTTCTTATATTTTAACTATAGTGTTTGAATAAATGGCATTTTGCTTGAAGTTGAGTGGTATGACTAATCGAGTTGCATCTGGAACACAGCACCTCACATTTATCTTTAAAATAAGAAAAATGTTAGGGTCTAATCTAACTGCCTAATTTATTTTGAGTGGGTCTGTTCTGGTCCATAACACAATGGTAGAGGGGCAGAGGAAAGGCTGTCATTATCAGATATACCCCTGAGAAGAGACCCTAATGGTGTCAGGTGCTCCTCACCTGCTGCCACCAGGCCCATTTGACCTCCCTGTTCTCCAGAGAGGGATCCAGAGTTGGAGGTGGCTCCAGGCTCTTCATCCCACCTTTGGCTGATCTCTGAGCCCTGGAGCTCAGAGATAAGTCAGTGCACATTAGAATGCTTCATGATCTATTGAATTTCATCATGCTGAACAGTTTCCAGTTTATTAAAGCTGGAAACCATGTAATCTGTGTTATGGTTAGTTGCATGCTTGCGACCTAGATAGACTGTACTAATATTTTTGCCAGAATCTCATCTCTGCCATACACCTCCACATCCTTCATGTTGCATATCCAGCATCTGCAGCCTAACTGACATCTCCAGAGCTTTATCATCTGAACAAGGCTCAGCATATGGGCCAAACGCAGGCAAATGTGACTCGTTTGGATTTAGAAACTTGGCCAATATGAAAGAGTTGAACCGAAGGATTTGTTTCTGTGCTATATGAGCGTATCTAGGTCAGCACTAGCGCTCCCCTTAATGCCAGAGGCCTATTTCGTCTTGGTCTCTGTGGTGGCAGTGGTTAGCACTGCTGCCTCACAGTGCCATGGACACAGGTTTGTTTCTGGCCTTGGGTGATGATCTGTGTGGAGTTTGCACATTCTCCCCGTGTCTGCATAGGTTTCCTCAGGTGCTCTGGTTTCCTCCCACAGTCCAAAGATGTGCAGGTCAGGTGGGTTGGCCATGGTAAAAATCCTATGCTGGGTTATAGGGATGCAGTTCAGTGTTGGGAATGGGTGGGATGCTGTTTTGAATGTCAGTGTAGACTCAGTGGGTTGAATAGCCTCTTTCTGCACTGTGTGGATTCTATGATTCTGTAAATTGCATATGCAACTTTGATAAGTATGCACCAGTTTGTTTTCTCTTACTGCTGAGGCACTTACAGTCATTAAAGTTATGTGTACCTGCACTGGTGCTGGGTGTCGAGCAAGGAGATGATGCTGTCCTTCCAAGGCATTCTTGGTCCCTTAGAGACTAATATAGAACACTCAAGACTAGCACCAATAGCTAACAATGCTGCACCTGTGTAGGAACCAAAAAGAAGTAGAGTTAAGATTATTGTTAAACTTCGAGGTGAGTGCACTGAGTCAAGCCTCCTCACTGAAAACACTGGAACAATTGTGAGATGTGATTCAGCGTTTCATGTGTTTACTGTTTAACATGGAATCACAGATTCATTCCAGTGTGTGAAAGCCTTCCAATTATCGATGTTGAATTTTTGACAGCTTGTCAAGCATCATGCACTCTTTTCTCACCAGCCCTGTTAACCGTATTTATTGAAATTATAAAAATTCTCCCTTGCAGACTTCATCACCCCAGGAAATTCCTGCTTGCTCAAACTCACTCAGTTCTGGTTTCTTACCTGACACACCAATACTTAAATTTACCCCCATCAACAGTGAAATATCTGCATGATCAAATTTGGTATTCCCTATGTGCGTGTCACTTTAGTGAAGGAGTAGAATATAAGAAGAATCAGCAAAGGATGAAGGAAAAGATAATGAAAGAACACTTGAAGACGATGCACTACTTCAAAGAATATACAGGAGCACCAGATCCTACGAATACTTCAATATAGCAATGTATGTAAGAAAAATGTACTTAACCAGAGAGACAATAGAGATAAAAACTGAAAGAACTGCGGATGCTGTAAATCAGGAACAAAAACAAAGTTTCTGTAGAAGCTCAGCAGGTTTGGCAGCATCTGTAAAGGGAAAAACAGACTTAACGTTTTGTTTCCAGTGACCCTTCCTCAGAACTGAGGAAGTTCTGAGTTTTGAGTAAGCAGGAATTTCCCGGGTGATGAAGTCTGCAAGGGAGCATTTTTATAATTTCAATAAATATGGTTAACAGGGCTGGTGAGGGAAAAGTGCATGATGCTTGACAAGCTGTCAAAAATTCAACATCAATAATTGGAAGGCTTTCACACACTGGAATGAACCTGTGATCCCATGTTAAACAGTAAACGCATGAAACACTGAATCACATCTCACGGTTGTTCTGGTGTTTTCAATGAGGAAGCTTGACTCAGTGCACTCACCTCACAGGTTAACAATAATCCTAACTCTACTTCCTTTTGGTTCCGACACAGGTACAGCATTGTTAGCTACTGGTGCTAGTCTTGAGGAAGTTCTGAGGAAGGGTCACCAGACCTGAAACATTAATTCTGCTTTTTCCATCACAGATGCTGCCAGACCTGCTGAGCTTCTCCAGCAACTTTGTTTTCGAGACAATAAACATGTTATATTAGGGATACACCAGATAACAAAATGAAATCAGCCTAGAGTTGGTGGGGAAATCTTTAGTACAATAATCAGGGACAAAATTAATTTTCATTTGGAAATCCACGGGTTAGTCAAATACAGCCAGTGTGGAATTGTTAAAGGCAAATTGTGTTTGAGTAACCTTTTTGGTTTTTTTGAAGTAGTGGAAAAGACTGAGGGTCATGCAGTTGTGTATACGGACTTTAAAAAGAGATTTGATAAATTGCCACATGATTGACATTTTTACCAATAATAAAACACATGAAGTTAACAGAAACCAGAGAGAAGGGTCTCGACCCAAAACGTCAAACTTCCCTGCTCCATTGATGCTGCTTGGCCTGCTGTGTTCATCCAGCTTCACACCGTGTTATCTCAATAGTTCTAACACGTTGTTTTTCAGGTGTAAGGGAAGAGTAAAGGTGTTCCTTGAATTCAGTGTTAGAACTTTGATGTGTATTAATAACCAGGACTTGAACATAAAAAGCTGAATTTTAAAGTTGCATGTAATATGAAACCCAGAAATGTAATAACCTGAAAAGTAGGTAATTTATTCCAAGAGGCCATAGACAGAGTAGTGAAATAGTTGTCACATTGCAGGTACAATTTCACTTAGGTGTAAAATGCTTCAAGGAGATGAATACCTACATGTATTACAAAGGTGTTTTTAACAGTATCCTGCATTTGTATCGTATGTTTAACATACAAAAAAAACCCAATGTGCTCCACAGAAACATAATCAGACAAAAAATTCATGCTACGCAAAAGAACAAGATAGTAAATGGGGGTGACTAAAAACTTAGTAAAAAAATGGCATTAAAGAATTAGAGTGCATTTTAAGACTCAGAAAGTCATTGGGAGGTCCAAAGCTAAGAGTTTTGAGCTCTTAGAGCTAAATTAACCCTGGAAAAATCCCTGCCAGATCAAAACCAAATTTTTTTCGCCATTTTGTTAGTTAGCCTTGTGTGCATAGAAGCCTGACAGCCTTTCTGTGCGCTTTCATTGTTTTCAATAATTCAACTTATTTCTGACGTAATGGTAAAAATTAACTAACAGTAATTCATGTACTTTTGCATTTAAACTTATATCACTTCTCCCAAGTTTATTAAATTAATTTACTATATATCTCTATTATCAGATTTCTCATGGCCCAAAAATCTACATCACTAAAATGATTTGTCTTTTGTGTAGGAGATAATGGGAACTGCAGTTGCTGGAGAATCTGAGATAACAAAGTGTGGAGCTGGATGAACACAGCAGGCCAAGCAGCATCTTAGGAGCAGAAAAGTTGACATTTCAGGCCTAGGCCCTTCATCAGAAAAGGGGGACGGGGAGAGGGTTCTGAAATAAATAGGGACAGAGGGGGAGGCAGTTCGAAGATGGATGGAGGAGAGGCGGAGTAGGAGCCAGTAGAAGGTGAGTGTAGGTGGGGAGGTAAGGAGGGGATAGGTCAGTCCGGGGAGGATGGACAGGTCAAGGGGGCGGGATGAGGTTAGTAGGTAGGAGATGGGGATGCGGCTTGAGTGAGAGGAGGGGATAGGTGAGAGGAAGAACAGGCTAGGGAGGTGAGGACCTGCTGGGCTGGTTTTGGGATGCAGTTGGGAGAGGGGAAATTTTGAAGATTGTGAAATCCACATTGATACCATTAGGCTGCAGGGTTCCCAAGCGGAATATGTGTTGCTGTTCCTGCAACCTTTGGGTTTTGTGCTCCTAAGATGCTGGTGGCCTGCTGTGTTCATCCAGCTCCACACTTTGTTGTCTTCGGTATACATCCTTATCCTGATAATTCTCATGGATGGCTGCCTGTACTCAGGTGTTTTTATAACAAAGGAAGCAACTATGTCAAGAAAACTGTGAAGTTTGAGTTTAAAATTTATGATTTGTCAAGTAAAGACAATAAGATGTTGTGTAGGAAGTTAACTCATCAGAGATTGAATAGAATTTGGAAAGAGTATTTCTGTAATGTGTCACTTTTTTTGCAGGGTATTTGTTATTGCTACTAATAAAGATGAAAATAGCCACATAATTTCAGTCCTGAAGGATTTTCAAGGGAATATGATGTTTATTTACTATCTACCTGACTTGATACCAAGTCCTAGTCTACTTGAGACTGCAAAAACATTGGATGACTATGACACCAAGATGGAGAATGCATGGTCTGGCTTCTTTGTAAGAAAACTAGTATATGCTATCTGCAAATATTGTAATTCTTTTGCATGAAATTCTGTAATAAGATTAATACTTATGAATTTGCTTAATCACGTAATTTTTTTGTCCTTTTTTTTAAACCTGATTTGTCCTATCATGCATCTAGGCCTAAATATTTGATGACCTAGTGTCCAGTTTTAAGACTCAAATTAAACACCAAAACATTTAAACTAGTGTCCTTGTTAAGTATACTTATTAGTTGAAAAATTGTGCTACTCAAATTATCTGGGGTCTGCTACTCACCCTTAATCTCTGCAAGCCCTTCTATGACTAAGACAAATGAAAATAGCTCATTGAACTCCTAAGATGCTGCTTGGCCTGCTGTGTTCATCCAGTTCCACACTTTGTTATCTCAAATTCTCCAGCATCTGCAGTTCCCATTATCTCTGAAAATAGCTCATGACTGTTTCAGGCACTATTTGTGAAACTGATCTGTGATTCTTTGTATTATTATGAGTCCAACAGTATGGAGATTTTCCCCTATTCCCATTCACTCCAGTTTTGCTCGGCTCCACGATGCCATAATGGGTCAAATGTGAAGTCACCTCTCCTCTGGAATTCAGCTCTTTTGTCCATGCATTTTTTAGTAGAAATATTGATATCAGGAGTGGCCATGGTAGAACCAAAACTGGATGTCAATGAGTTCGTAATTGCTAAGGAACTGCTGCGTAGTAACACTTATGATGTCACCTTCCACCAGTTTACTGATGATCAAGAGTAGACTGATGGGGTGGCAATCTGCCAAACTGGATTCATCCTTCTTTTATGTGTACAAGACATAGCTGGGTAATTTTCCATATTGCTGGGTAGATGCCAGTGTTGTTGTTTTAATGGATTGATTCAAGTTATGGCAAGTTCAGGAGCTCGTATCTTCAGAACTATTGCCAGAATATTGTAGAGTCTACAGTTTCTGCTGTGTTCGATGCCTCCAGCCATTTCTAGATATCATCTAAAGTGAACAGAATTACCTGAAGACTGGCACCTGTTGGGGAACTCTGAGGGAGGTCAAGATGGATCATTCACTTGGCACTTCTGCCTGAAAATTATTGTGAATGTTTCAGCCTAATCTTTTGCACTGATATGCTGGGTTCACCCCATAGCTGAGGATAGGGATATTTGTGGAACCTCCTTCTCCTCCAGTGAATTGTTTAATTGGTTTCACCACCATTTATGACTGAACGTGGCAGAGCTTAAGTCTGATCGATTGGTTATGGAGTCACTAAGCCACATCAATTACTTGCTGATTATGTTGTTTTGTGCTCAAGCAGCCCTGTTTTGTTGTTTCACCATTCTGACACCTCATTTTTAGTAGACCTCATGCTGCTCCTCGCATATCCTCTTGCACTCCAGATTGAACCATGGTTGGTACCCTGGCCTGATGGTAATAACAGAGTGTGGTTTATGCAAGGTCATGAGGTGGCACATTGTTATGGTATACAACTCTGTTCCTGCTTATGGCCCATCATGGTTGCCCAGTCTTGAGTTGCTAGATTTATTGTTCATATTATCCAAGAGCACATTGCACAATCAAAGTTTTAATGCTGTAGTGGCAGTAAAAATCTGCCAGTAAGCCACCACTAACTGCACACCTCCATCCTGAATGGCCTCCAATGAAGATGAAATGGAAGCCAGATGAGTAGTAAAACTGAATCAGGAGAGGTATGATTACTGAAACCGCCCATAACAGGTCCTCCCATTCCAAAATTTGTACTCCACCCTGTAGTAAGTTACTCAATTCACCTTGTATAAAAGTATAGATATTTTGTGCAATTATTGCACAGTTAACGTAAGATCTTACAGGCAAGGTTTCAACTTTGCCCAGGATGTAAAGTGTTACTCCGTCTGTCATATTCCCTTTTGTGTCAATGTCTCTGTGACTTCTGTGTCCTTTCAGCCATCCCCTGTTTCTGTTGAGACCCTTTATATAACTGTTAAAATCTCCACCTTATCGTTTTGCGAATTCCCATGCCCTTGAAATCCTTCACATATAGAGACCAGGGTGATTGGATATTGTGAGAAACACGTCTTGTGGCCCCATGCCTCCCATTGACAATAAGGTACCACTACTCTCTAGAACTATAGCCATTTCCTCAGTGACCCACTCCAATAAGTTCTGTCCCTAAACTTGACTTGCCTGCTTTTCCAAGGATTCTTTGGGTTGTTACATGATAAACTCCCTGACCAGAATTGCCCAAATCCCAAGATTTACCATGGCTCACTGACAACCTGCTCCTGCTCCAAAATAGACATGTCAGACCCAACTGAGCTTTCTCCAGAATGATGTCCCCACACTATCATGACTGATACACTGTAAACCTTGGACTGGTTGCAGTTAACCTGCAGGACTGACAACAGGTCAATCTCCAAGCACCTGACTGATCATGGCTTGCCTGCTTCACTGAATCGGACACGCCTCTTGACTGAGTGTAGTTCCCTTTGTCCCCATTAAGGACTGTTCACTTTTCACTTTCACACATGGCTAACTGCTTGAAGCATACGCAGTATATTTTTCGGATAAGCTGCAGGTGTGATATTGATGTAGTCTGGTGCCACACTGTACATATCTACTCCATCGATTGTTCAGATCTCCCCACTGTGACAAACTATTTGCCTCTTCCTCTGTGCTAAAAAGGAATGCATGACATTGAGGCTGACAGCTGTAACTGAGCACTGAAGACTGTTTAAGCTCAAAAAGCTATATGAAGTACGCAAAGGCTGGCAGCCTTTATGTAAGTGCAAATGAGTGAACACTAAGGAAAGTAAGAAAAGTGTCATAAGATACATCCAGTGTCCCTGTGTACAAGCGAACTGGCAGTAATATTTAGCATACTACATTGTAATTATCATTGGCGTCCCTGAACTCCAAAGTGCTGAAGTAGCGTGAGAGTTAGCCTGAGATCAGGAATGGCAATGTGATGAAGCTACTTGTTGGTTGATTCCACTTGCATGGGTGATGGATTGAGGAGAATGGTGCATTTGGAGCATACAGAGATGCTGTGCTGAGGACATGATTGGATAATGGCTGGGGCAAGCATTTCACGAACTGCAGTTGCATGGTACCTGCTGTGACTTGCAATTTGGGAAGTTGTATGATTTCATTTACTAGGGAGGGAAAAAAGGATGGGAAATGACATATAAATGAGATGAGTAATGAGATACAAATGTGTGGAAGTGAAATAATTGCCAGTCAATGGTGGGATTCTGAAATTACCAGTTAAAGTTTTCAGGAAAAATCAGAATTCTGTGATCGTGATTATGATTCTTTCCATTGTCATAATAATTTAAAAACTTTCTTGCCATTACTCACCAGGTAGGAGAAATTTCCACCCTAAGAAAATTGCTGTATTTGCAAAACATCAGCAATATTCTTACATTCATTTAATAAAAAAAATCTGATTTATTCAGTTCCGATAATGATTTAATTACCATTTAATTAGATATGGTGTCTCACTTTCTTCCCTTTATTAGATTTAATCAAAGTATTTTTCCATGCGTATATATATGCAGTAATATTAACAAGTAATTTAAGTACAATGTTACAACTATTTATTTGTGTGATGCTCTCTTTATAGTTTGTTAAAGGACATATTTCATCTGCGACCACTAAAGATGATGTTGGAATTAAAGACAGATTGTTTATGATGCTTCTCTTTTCAATTCCTGGGACTCCAATCATTTTTTATGGTGAGGAGATTGGTCTCAAAGATTACAAGGTAATCAGAAATCAACTGATACAATCAGTTAATCAAAGTATTTTTAATAGTTAGTTCATAAGATTTAGGCACGGTTTTAATATTCTACTTTTCATAATAGGTATCTGCATATCCACTAATGCGATGGGACAATTCTAAACATGCTGGATTCACTAAAAGTTTGCCTTGGATAACTCCAGATTTGGACAGTTACACACCCACTGTTACGGTACATATGAATATTTAGCATACTACATTGTAATTAATATGGTATGGTTATGGATGGCTAGAATAAACATCGGCAACTATTCTTGGAACTTTTGATAATAGCTCCAAAAAGAAAAGACCTGTAGCATCTGAGTTAGTCCCTGACTGGCATATAAAAAATACATCTGGAACTGTTTAGTATGCCTACAAATTGAAAATAATGGATCTTTTTAAAAAAATTGATCACAGGATATTGGTGTCAAAGATCAGGCCGACATTTGTTGCTGATCCCTAATAGCCTTTGAGAATGTGCTTATGAATTGCATTCTTGAACCACCGCACTATGGGTATGGTGGTAGAGTTGTATCACTTACAGGGGTGGTTGTGCAGTTAAGAAGGGACCTGTTTAGGTCTAAAAAATGATTAGGCAAACGCAAAGGAAAATATTTTGATTTTAGAAATCTGAAATTAAATCAAAAAGTACTGCAATTACTCAGTAGGTCAGACAGCCTCTGTGGAAACAGATACCGAATTGATGGGGTGAACGTACTTTGCTGAAGTATGAGAGTTTGGAAGCAGTGAGAAGGGTTAAAAGTACAGAAATTGATCATGGTGTTAGGAAGATGACCCCAACCCACAGCTTTGCACATTTGACTGTGAAAGACTGCACTGTTTGAAGTAACTCCTTCAAAAGACATGGGATATCAATTTCAATAAGTTATTCAACAACAGTGATGTTAATATGTATCTTTGCAAGTTATCTATGTGGGTTTTCTGCAATGTGTCAGAGAAAGTAAGGAGATGACTCAGTAACAATTGAGGGAACTAGAAATATGATAATCAATACTGAAACTTTACAGCTTCTTTCCTCACTGATTGTGTGAAAGCCTTTGTTCATAGTCCTTGTTCTGAGAGGTTACTTCCACAACTTTGGAGAAAAATTTCACAATTTTGGAGGATACTTCTGCAGCACAAGGTGCACAGGGAAAGAGGAAGTTATTGCAAACATTTCTAAACACCAAGAATTTCAACGGCTTGAGATAAAATGTTAATTTCAACTCAGCCTTCTTCATTTATCTCACATAGTTTATAAAAACTATGAAAACAATGATTAGTTGTTTGCTGTATCCTTTTGGAAGGCAGTGTTATTTATTTTGTAAACCATGTTAGTGCATGAAGGACCCATGCATTGAAATCAAATTATGGAAGTTGAAAATTAAATTAATTGTTTGCGTATTACCACTATCATGACAACACAGGTGCTTGAGTGAGCAGTCTTTGCCTACTTCCACTAGATCTTGGGTGTTAATGACTGTATGCACGGGGCAACAAAGGTAACCCCATATCACCGAAGAATATTTATAAAAATGCAACTGTTGTGGAACCATGGTCTGGATTTTACATTTAGCTTGTGGGTCCTGTGGGTGGATGCTTGACCCTGCAGAGGTTTAATGTTTGTTGATTCATGTTAATTAGCTTCAAGTGAGACTTTTGACCCCAGTGGGAAAGGTATTATGCTGCCAAGAGCTAACAGCCAATCAAATGCCTGGCAGCTGTTTGGTCCCAGTAGTGTCACTGGGAGTGTTGGCCACTGCTAAGAACATATCCAGTCCCCAGCAAAGTTGTCACTGGAGCTAGGGTCAAAGTAGATGGGGGAAGTGTTATGCCAGGTCACTCTGCCAGGCCCCAGAAAGTGGGCTAGGGTGCCTTGACAGACAGAACCAGTGGGGAATGATAAAGGCGGATGAGCTTACAACTTGAGGAAAGGGGGTCTCTTGTAGATACAGATGCTTGTATAGGTGGACCCCATCTCACTCACTTGTCACCTGCAAGCTTCATTCTCCTGTCTGCTCACGCACCCCAAATTGCAAAAGGGCAGAAGGGCTACTTGATGGCTCTCCTGTCTCTCATAAATTGCAACAAGAGCAAGCTAGAGTATAGGAAAGCTCTCCATTGTATTTTATGGGACTTCTGCCTGACAGTGTTAAATTCTGCCCCTCAAAAATAAGTTTTTGCAAGGATGCCAGACTCAGTGCCTTTACTGCCCTCACCTTTTGTCCTCTCGCTATGTATCCATTCTTGATCTTCACATCTTGATGCTCAGCAAAGTTTGAAAGCCCAACCAACAAGATCCAGGAACAATAGAGTGGGAGACATGTGACAACTAGATGTACAACTGAGCAAGTGATCACCAAATTGGATATGTACTTCTGGTGCCTGTACATATCTGGTATTGCACTTCAAAATACAGCAACTAGGATCTCTAGAAAGGTCATGGTATTCTAGGATCTGCCATCATTGCACATGATAGCCTGAGGTTGAGACCTAAAGGAAGAAACAAGACACAGAATATCTTTAGAGATAATGGGAACTGCAGATACTAGAGAATCCGAGATAACAAAGTGTGGAGCTGGATAAACATAGCAGGCCAAGCAGCATCTTAGGAGTACAAAAGCTGACATTTCTGGCCTAGACCCTTCATCAGAAAAGCTTTTTGTGATGAAGGGTCTAGGCCCGAAACATCAGCTTTTGTACTCCTAAGATGCTGCTTGGCCTGCTGTGTTCATCCAGCTCCATGCTTTGTTATCAGAGAATATATTTAAATGAGAAAAAGGAGGTGGCAGAACAAGAACTGACTAGTTCATATTTTTAGGAGGAGGCTCCTCCAGTAAGTATGTCAACCAGAGGCAGCCAGAGAGATAGGCACATTTATCAGGATAATAGCAACCAATGGCAAGGTAAATGGCAGAAGGCCACAGAAGTCACTGCGACAGAGCACCAACATTAAAGGAATGTAGCCTGTGGCAAAGGCATCCAGAAAAGGATGTTCTAATTGCAGACTGACAGGCAGGCATGTTGGCCAAAGTTTGCCACTTCTGAGATGTCATGAATTACCTTTGTACAGTACTGGTTAAAGAGGTGTGCTCTGCTCAACCACTTGATGCCAGTGGCCTTCAAGGCATAGTGGCACTAAATTTCCATGTACTTGGCTCATTCCAGGGATCCACTGAAGATGTGTAGCCTCTCTTAATCAGCTGCATATCGCCATGCTAAGATGATGACTGTGGCCCTCTTCATGAGGACTAGCCAGCACAATACAGTCAAGTCAAGAAAACCAGTCCCCTAGATGGAAAACTTCACGGAATGCCTAATTCTAACTCATCAAGGCTCCCACTATTCATTGAGAACGTTTCATCAACAGGAAAGATTTCTGTTCCATCAAGGAGATAACAAGAACTGCAGATGCTGGAGTCAGAAACAACACAGTTTGGAGCTGGAGGAACACAGCAGGTCAGGCAGCTTCAGAGGAGCAGCAAGGTTGATGATTCGGGTCAGGACCCTTTCTCTGAATTAGGATCCCGACCCGAAATGTCAACTTTCCTGCTCCTCTGATGCTGCCTGGCCTGCTGTGTTTTTCCATTCCATCAATGTGCCATTGCTTTGTCACCAACATATCCTGCAGAAGTTTGCCTGGAACACTTGAGCAGCCACAACGTCTAAATACTCAGTCATGTGCAGGCACCAGAAAATTTCATTCTCCACACCGATATGCCTACAGGGGTGGATTTTTGCCAGCAAGTAAGTGATAACACTGAAGTGGTGGCTATTCGCCCATTCCCAACTGATCTCCAGTCTCTCCATCTGTAACGACGTAGGTGACATGATACCAAGTCATCTCAGAAGCATCCTTCCCATGCAGACTTAACCCATTATCTACTATTAGCCTGCTTTTCCTTAGCATTTGCAAACACACAATTATCCCGCTGTGGCCTGCAAAAGGGAAATGTTGCACCAATTGGCCACTGCCGCTTGCACCTTTCTCCAAGTCCTCTGTCCAAACTTGCTGAGTTTAGTGAAGAGGTCTCCTTTTGTTTCTCTCCTACCTTGCCTGAGTAGCCTGGAGGAGCATGTGCATATAGTCTGCAGTCAACCATTGAGACACCCACGCGCTTCCTTCTATCTTGCTGACAAACACAACTTACCAAAGCAATTCTTCAGTGGCTGGTGAAATGAATGTCCGCTGGCTGATGGAAGGATGGGATGAATAAGGAGGAGGAATTTGGCACAATCACCATCACCCAAGAAAAGATGCTGGGAAAACAATTGGACCTTAAGGCTGAGTCAACATGTTGAAGGAAATCAGGTTTAACTCATTTATCAGCATTTTTTGAGCAAGTAACACATTAAGTAAGTAAAGGGAACTGGTCAATGCAGAGTACTTAGATTTCCAAAAGGCATTTGGTAAGATACTACATCAAAGATTTTTACTTGTGGTTCTGTTGATATTAGCATGAATGAAGGATTGGCTGACGAACAAGAAACATAAAGTAGGGATTAATGGGTCTCTTTCAGGTTGGCAAACTGTATCCAGTGGTGTGTAACAGGGTTCACTGTTAAGGCCTCAACTATTTTTCAATCTAAATGAATAACATGGATTCAGGAGCTGAAGGTATGGTAGCTAAATTTGCCAATGGTAGCAAGATAGGTTTACAAAAAGTAAGCTGTCAGGGCAAACTAGAGAGTTTGCAAAATGTTATTGATAGAAGGAATGGGCAAAAATGTGGCAGATGGTGTATATGGGGAATTGTGAACTTGCCCACTTCAGGAAGAATAGAAAACAGCGTATTATTTAAATGGAGAGAGACTGCAAAAGAATGCTAGAAAATTAGTTACATAAAGTTAGCACTCAGGTATGGAATGCTATTAAGAAGGTGAATAGAATGTTAACGTTTATTTTAAAGGGAATTCAGTATAAAAATAGGGAAGTTCTATTGTAGCCGTATGCAGTCTTGGAGAGACTGCATTTGGAATACTGTGTATCCGGAATTTGAGAAGACCTGATCACATTGGTATTGAAAGAACGTTTTCCTTTCTACAGGAAGTTGAAACTAGGCGACACAGTTTAAGATTAAGAGGCCTTCCTTAACAGGGATGGAGATGAAGAAGTTATTTTTCTCTCTGCAGGGTATTCTCTTTGAGTAGTTTAAGCATGTATTCTTTAGAGTTTAGAAGAGAGGAAATCTAATTGAGGTATATAAATGGTAAAGGGGATTGACTAAGTCGACACAGAGAGTATGTTTCGTCTTTTGGGAAAATGTAGAATGGCAGTTCATAGTTTTAGGGTAAGGATAGCAGATTTAAAATAGAAATTACTTCGCTCAAAAGGTTGTGAATCTGTGGAATTCATTACCGTAAGGTGTGGTAAGTGCATGGACATTCAGAAAGTTTAAGGAAGATGTAGACAGATTTTAAATTAGTAATGGGTTGAAGGGTTATGGGGAGCACGCAGGAAAGTCAACTTGAGGCCAAGATGGGATCGACCATGATCTTATTAAATGGGAGGCCATGCTCGAGGGCTGAATTGCCTTCTCCTGCTCTTTAGTTCTTAGGTTCTTATGTCTATGTTGTTGAAATCATTCAAAGCAGGGTTAGATAGATATTTGATAATCATGAGAGCCAAGGGCTCTAGGAAGCAGGCATGAAAGTGAGGTAGAGACCACAACCAGATCAGCCATAATCTTATTGAATGAGGCATGAAGGTTCAAATGGTCTAATCTTTCTCTGAGGTCTTTTGTTCCTGTACTGCTAGATATACGACCAAAGAAATCTAGCAAAAATGATGATTCAAAGTTTATGCTGGGATGAATGGCCAGAAAAAGTTATAGGGATGAATACATGTGGACTGATTTAAGGATGGATACTCAGAAGCTTTGTGAAGGAATGAATTGTGCGGCAAAGGTGATCAGGCCGTGGTAGCCCTTTAAGCATGGCGACTGTACATTCCACCATATAAATTGATGACACAGCTGTTTTCATCAATCATTATCTAGAGCTGTTGGGTTGTTGGCCACCCACCTGCTTTCCTTTAATTGTCCAAATGACATGAGATCAGTGTGAAATAGGAATGAGAGGGCTATCGCTATTCACTTCTGGTTCTCTCTTTCTATTCCCTCTGGGTTACATTGAAATATGGCCATGAATTAAAATCTTATCATAGCAGCTGGTGAAAGTTGAATTCAATTGATCAAACAAATATGGGATGTAAAGCTGGTATCAATCATGTTGATCCTGACACCTGGGTTAAGATAAAAGCCCATCTGGTTTACTAGTGATAGCAGGAACTGCCGATGCTGGACAATCTGAGATAACACCGTGTGAAGCTGGATGAATACAGCAGGCCAAGCAGCATCAGAAGAGCAGGAAAGCAACATATTTTCTGAAGAAGGGTCTCGAAATGTCAACTTCCCTGCTCCTCTGATACTGCTTGGCCTGCTGTGTTCATCCAGCTTCACACCGTGTTATCTCTGGCTTACTAGTGTTCTTTAGAGAAAAAAAGTTCTGTTAGCCCATCTAGGAAAATGTGTCACTCCAGACTTGCAGCAATTAGTTTACTTCTAACTACCCTCTGATATGACCAGCTATCTACTCAGTTATATTAAACCACTGCAAAATGTAGAATAAGTGTAAAACAGATCACCTGACATCGACCTAGATATGAGACATAACAAATGCATACCCACCTTAACTGAAGCCCTCTTCATTAACTTTTTTTTATTCATTCTTGTGGGTCTGCATCACTGGCAATGCCAACATATTTTACACATCCCAAATTTCCAGCACTTGATGAGGTACGCTTAGAGGCTGAACGACTGGTGTGGAAGTCGTGGGTTACAAGTTGTGGGGTACTGGCACCACTAATGGGGAAAGTGGGATCTATACCATTGGGCCAGTCTTCACCTGAACTATGGTGAGACCAGTGTTCTAGCAAGCTGCATAATTATAGAAGCAGAGATTAAACTAAATAATGTAATTAATGGATCAATATTGGGGAGTTGTTGTGATAAATTATCATGATGTTTTAGTATTATTTGAAAACTTGTGTTTTGATGTGGACAGAACTATGTATTGTTTTAAGTTTGATTTGTATTTCTGTATTGTGTATGAGATGAAGGATATTTTAATCTCATTTTGAGATCTGTGAGTGTTGCCAAGTTGTTTGAGGTTTGTCTACATTCATTTGAATGAGGCCTGAAAGAAGCTTTTGTAAGTGAATATTTCAGTTCTTTTGAAAATAAAAGGAGGAGGAAGAGAATAAAGTTGAACTGTTACCTAAAAAGTGCCCTGGGAGACAGGGAAACAGTGAGAGAAACAACTTGGCTTCAGACAGAGGTAACCATCTAAAAGTTCAATGCGTGCAAATATTTATTTCGTAAAGTGTGTGTGCCAGCTTCTATCACAAAGAGAAGGTCTCCACCAGCAGTTCAACAATGTCCATAACACTCAGGTAAGGAGAAGGAATTCCTGAAAATCTCCAGAAACAGATGGCTGCAGAAGAAATATGTGAGCCATCTTAGCAGCTTGCTTAAAGATCTCATGAAGCGATATTGACTGAAGAAGCTAGCATCCAGTGAATGTAGTACTTTGCTGAGAAGAAAGCAAGTACAGCAGGCCAACTGAATAAAGAACTTTAAAGTGGAAACGCAGTAACTTTTCAGCTTCAAATGTTTATAAGATTGTCATTCAAAGAAAACAGGTTGAATCATATTACTAGAGATAATGGGAACTGCAGATGCTGGAGATTCCAAGATAATAAAATGTGAGGCTGGATGAACACAGCAGGCCAAGCAGCATCTCAGGAGCACAAAAGCTGACGTTTCGGGCCTAGACCCTTCATCAGAGAGGTGAATCATATTACTGTCCAGTAGACACAGGACAAGAGAGGAAGGTACTAATATGGGAGATGATAAACAGATCATGACAGAAAGAGATGGATATATGATTAAGAGTAAATCAACATGCAAGGTGAGAAGTTGCAGAAATAACAAAAGGACAAAACTAAAGATTCTTGGCTGAATCTTACCTTTTTTGGCTGAACGCCAGAAGTATTGAGCTTTGCTTTGAAGCTCTTTTACCACATTAACTACATACCGCAATAGTATCCCTCCCATCTGATTCTTGCTGTGTCTTACCACATGCCATTCCTGGAGGAACTTAACACCCAGCAGGTCTCAACTAGAGGCCAACAAGTCTGGCACGTGCACTGTATTTCAAAGGTTGCAGTGCATCCAGATGACTGCTGGTATTCCAAAGCAGCTCATAGATTGACATATAGTCTGAAGGTGTCAGAGAAGTGTAGATAACCCTAAGATCCTGGTGCAGAGGAAGAGCATCCTACTTCCAAAGGACAAGCAGAGGAGGCGATGATAACAGATCTGGCAACCTGGTCCAAGGTCAACACCTGGGTCAGTCAAGTCTAAATGATCCAGTGGAATGGCCAGCATGCCACAACAGGTTGGTGATTTTCCTTGCTGTGCCAGGATAAGTGCTACAGTATTTATACTAGAATCTCACACTAACTCTAACCCTACTAATGGACGAAATCACCCACAAAGTCTCAAGCTCTACCAAACTCACTCCTGCATACACATCTTCCTGAACTAACTCTCATCCCTCCTAACGTTCCACATCATTATGCATGCATGGCTTCTACACTGCCTATTCACTTTCCTGGAACACCTCACTACCTTTTGACCAGCTGCATCTGCACTCACAGCTGTTCTGCCCACTTTTATCACACTCGATCCTCATTTTCCTTTCATTCCAGGAGAAGACGGCCCGCTGTAGGACACAAGGGCCCAGAACAGTGGAGTGATGCCTGAAATTGTCGCTCCTTAAGGGAAGAAAATCCTTTCCCAAGGAGAGTCTTCCAAGACTGGGACCACACTTGCAAGTATGCCAAAATATCCATGTCCTGCCAACCAGGCATCATTCCACTCCAACACTGACAGTAATCATTGTCAGTGTCAGTCTTTGAGTACCACTTCTATCTGTTGGCCACTGTGCCTTCTCTACTATGTATCTTGCAGGTATTAGCAAGATATCCATAACCTGGGCACAGAAAATGTCTGAGATAACAAGGTGTACAGTTGCATGAACACACAGCAGGCCAGTCAGCATCAGAGGAGCAGGAAGGCTGATATTTATCTGAAGAGGGGTCTAGGCCCGAAACATCAGCCTTCCTGCTCCTCTGATGCTGATTGGCCTGCTGTGTTCCTCCAGCTCTATACCTTCTTATCTCAGATTCTCCAGCATCTGCAGTTCCTACTATCACAGAAAATGTCTGCTCTGCCAGAAGTCACCTTGAGCTGTCACCTCTGCTGTTGGCTGATGAAGAAATACTCCAAGCTGCTGACACTCAGAGGCCTGTTAGAGGTCAGGCAGTTGCTTGGTTTCAGGCAGGAGAGGGCTCTGGCGTATCAGCAATCAAGGACATTGTCTCTCTCCTCAGCACTGTAGACTAATACTGCAGCGGCAGGCGCCAGCAACAAGTCTTCAGAGTAGTGAACCCTGCAGCAGTGCGTGGACTGTGAGCTCTAGTGAAGTATGTAGGACAGCCCCAGAGCGTCACACAGGCACTGTTTCCCGGGGGCCAGTGGTGAGAGCAGGAGCAGGCAGCCCGAGGTGGCAAAAGCAGGAGCAGGTAGCCTCAGGGATCTGCACTGAGAGTGGGAGCAGGCACTCTCGAGGTGATGGTGACGGTGCGGTCAAGCCTTGTGAGGAATGCAAGCCCAGGATGGTGATGTTGAACAATTAACTGTGATTCTTTTTTTCTCTATGGTTTAGCAAGAAGGATTGTAATTTTTAACTTCTTGGCTTGCTTTTTCTGTTTTTCTGCTTTGCACTAAAATTCTGTGCTGAGGTACATTTCGACGTAAAGATTGCGCCACAAGTGGCAGGTGGTAAACTTTTCACTGTACTCATGTAAGTGAGTACATGTGACAATAAATGCTAATTCTAAATTCTAAAATTGTCAGAATGCACATGGAAGAAGGGGAGCATCAGACAGATATGTGAATACATCAGCTTTCTTTGTCCAGAGACTGCTGGAGTGCAACTACACTTGGGGACCCAGCTGCCCCAAGTGTGCAGGTTGGTGGCTGCCATAGAGAGCCAGCTCCAAATCTCAGGTCCAACCATCCTGGTGTAGTCACAGTAGAGGCGCACATAGCTGCACTCCATTGCTTGAACTATTGGTTGTCAGGACCAAAGGCAACAGGTCCACTTTCTTATAAGGAGACAGAGCAATGTCAGAAGGTACCAAGCAGCGGAGGAATAAGACACAGACCACTCAGAAGTCCCCTCTCTCCAAATGTGTCGCAGCCTGCACCTCACTCTGCCTGCTACCCTCCTGGATCTTGGAAGTTGAAGCCAAGAAGTGTCCACTTGCAAGAAGACCCCTCAGCCTGTCAGGGCTGTCCTGACATAAACACTTGCAGGGTTTCTCGACCAATCTCCAGGGCCAATGAGCTTCACTCCGGTTGTGGAACCTGGCACAATACTAAGATGTAGTGGAAGGAAAAGAAACAAAAAAAAACTTTTTAGGGATCTTTGACAGCAATGATGACTCACCACAGTCCACAAAGTATTGCAGTACTATAAATTCCACTGGTTTTAAACTGCATTTGTTTATTTGAGTTTCTGTTTAGCAACAATGTAGCTGTGGCAGTACTATGCCTAACTTCATGTACCCTGCATAGACTACTGCATTGAGAACATGCTGCAGCATGTAGAAGCAAGATGAACAGGTGGACACAGGGTCATGCTGACACTATTGCCCCTCCTTCAAAAACGTCCCTATTATTTTCCAGTCATCTGTTTTTGAAAGGGCTGGTGGAAATAAAGTGGTCACTGATGTTTGGGACAGCAAGACACAGGGTTTCAATGCCTTTGGGTCATCAGGGATTAGGGATCTTGCAAGTCTGTATACTGTACAGTCCAAGGATCTGTGTGCAATGTTGTTTCCTTTAAAGAGCCACACGTTGGTGAGGCTTCCAGCCGCCTCACATGTTATGACACTTACTGCAACCATGCTGGATGTGGTCACAGTCGTTTTCTTCCCTATGTGCTTGCAAATTCCAGCGCCGTGGAAGGCAATGCAGATGCTGTTCGGACAGTGGTTCCCAGCCTCTGCCTCTGTATTGGTGAGACCAGACATCCAGATCCCCTTCCTGATAGCCCTCCCTGTGAACCCGAGGTTTCCACTGAACCCATCTACATGCACCCGCCCACTTTTGCTCACCCCCAGTCCTGGCAGATGAGTTGACTGTGCAGTGTGGTAATACAGTATCCCTCCTTTGAAGAAAGGACGTTTCTGACTGTTGATAATCCCCCTTCCCATGTTATCTAGTGCCCAGCTATGCTAAACTATATTCCTTTCTTACAGATGCAGTTGCACCACACCCATTATCACACGCCTTCTACGCAGCCTGCAACCCCGAATCTGGATAAGTTCTCCATCACATGGCAGCAGCTCCCTTGTTCCCCACTTTCTTTCCCCTAGTCTGTATGGACAAACCCACCAAACTGACTGTGGCCCATTCCCTGGAGCGACATAACTGAATAGTCCCAAATGAGTATTGCTGTGACCCCTGATATGTCTGCCTGTATATGTCTTTGACATTGTTAGCCCTAACCCATGAAATGATTGCTATGGAGCCACAGGACTGGCTACGATACAGAAAAATAGAGCCCCAGACAGAGAACACTGTGATTGAACACTTGACTGTAGCCTATTGCCTAGAATGGTATCAGAGGTTGCCTTTGACTTTTTTTTTGGGATGCTGTACTGATGGGTGCTCCAAGGACTTCAAGCAAGGACTACTCCCCTAAGATTTTGAAACAAGGGTGCTTGCTTGCTGTACGTGCGGTGTGCTTGTCATGTGGAATGTCACCGCATAGTGCTGGTATGAGATTGACATAACACATTGCAATGCAGCATGATATATGGCCCTTTGACTGAAAGTTACTGACCAGCAAGACAAGCTGTCTGGTTGTGTGACCATGCCAGCTGGCATGGCAAGATAAATCAACATGTGCTGTTAACATCCAAATGGGCAATAAGTCAGCAAGCATTATAAGAGCAAGCAAGCAACTCTGCAATGCAACTGGCCCAATGCATGAAGTAGGTGCATATTTACACATACAAAGTGCCCTTGCAACAGCTTTTCAATAATAGTTGCCAGTGTGCCCAGAAATGAAGCCTGGAGCTTCCTGAGCCTCCTGCACGTGAATTGGAGAGGTATCATGATGATTGTGTGGGATGGGCAAATGTCCATGGGTAAGAGGTGCATGCAATTGGTGCCCATGGATTTTGCACTGAGAAATTCTTCAGTACTGAAATTCAGTGGTGAGCTGAAATCACTAAATACCTGCTCTGGATTCCATGTTGAGAGTGTTTGATACCTTGTTTGTTCAGCAGTCTTGATAAGATAGGAAGCTGCATATCAATGAGGCAAGTAGTAGCATGAATAAGGTGTCTGTCCAACTATAACCCCTCTTAATTGCCAACTCACCACTGCCTAACAAAAACTTGTCTCTCAACAAATGCAGCAAGTTGCTCCAAAGGTCGAGATAAGCCTTGCAGGACATTTTAGTGATTTTGACACAAATCTTGCCATACTCCATGTTGTTCAGACCTCTTGAAGATGTCCCTTTCTGCATCTGAATACACCAAGCATCAGAACAAAATGTTGCCACACTAACAGAAGGATGGAGGATTTGGAAAGTGTACAGACATGGCTTATCAGGATGCTGCATCGTTTGGAGGGTATTAACTTTAAGGAGAGATTGGACAAATTTGATTTGTTTTCACTCGAATGTCAGAGACTGAGGGAAGACCTTATAGAAGTTTATAAAATTATAACTGGCAATGGATAGAATAGATAGACAGAGTCTTTTTCCCAGGGTAGAAATGTCAATTACCAGGGCGTATTGGTTTTAAGGTAAAAGGGGGAAAGCTTAAAGGAGATGTGAGAGGCAAGTTTTTCACCAGAGGTTGGTAAATGTCTGGAATGTGGTGCCAGAAGAGGTGGTAGAAGCAGTTAAATTAGTAGCGTTTAAGAGGCATTGTGACAAATTCATGAATAGGCAGGGAATAGAGGAATAAGAACTTCCTAGAGGCAAAGGTTTTCAGTTTAGTAAGGTGATAGAAATCAGTTCATGCTTGTTGGACCAAAGAGCCTGTGCTGTACTGTTCTTTCAAAATCAATTCCTGGCACAAATACTGTAGCTATTACATAGATTTGGCTGCAGGATGGCATAGATTGGGACCTGAATATTAGATTGTATAGGAATTTAGAAAAGATAGGAACCTAGGAACAGGAGTGGGGTGGGTATATTAATCCATTGACTGTATGAATACAGACTGTGATGATCTGAGCTTGTGAAACCAAGAACTTGAAGCAATTTGATTTGAGATGTTAAATGATAAATGCAAGAAATTCTGTGTGGGAAGGGTGTACAGGCACATTAATAGTAACCATATAGTAGAACTGAAGATAACAGGAGAAATAATGGGAGCTTGCCAGACAGGTATCGGGGGATTTAAATTGAAATATGGGTTAGAAAACCTAGATGGGCCAAAGTAATCTAGCAACACAGAATGCTTTAGGATTATGGTTTATAGCAGCATATTCTAGAGACAATATGCTCTAGGAAATACTAGACTTGGTATTGTGTAATGAGGTAGGTTTAATTAATGACCTCATATTTATGGTTCCCATTGGTCATAGTGATCATAAGATTTCAAACTCAGTTTGAAGAAGAGAAGCGTGAGGGCAAGAGAGATTAGAGCAATTTCAAGGGCATGAAAGCAGCACTAGCTCAAGTGAACAAGCAAATTAAATTAAGGGATATGTGACTGACAGATGTTTAAGGAAATATTTTGAATATGCAGATTAGTTACATTCCAACAAGAAAGAAAATTTTCAAGGGGAGGGCCCAACTATTTGTGGAGAACTAACAGAAGTTAAAAAATGTTTGGGTATAGGACACCGTCCTGAGGAACTCCTGCAGCAATACCTTGGGTCTAGTATGATTTTCTTCCAGCAAACACAAGCATCTTCCTTTATGTTAGGAATGACCTCAGATGATGAAGGCTTCCCATTCATTGATACCTACTCAGGGTAACGAGTCTTCATGTGACTGAACAGGCCAATTTTTATTCACAGATCTTTGACATGTGGGAGCAGGATGTTCCACTAGGTCGTGGGGATTGAAAGTGCAGGATTTTCTTCATTTTCTTATATTCTCAGCCACTCTCTGCCACATCATGGTAAACCATGTTGATACAGATGGACAAGTCACCATACTGAATGATTGGGAAGATTTTGCTAACAGCCAATTTTAATGCAACTGTGCTTCAAGATGAGTTTCATGTTTTTGAAGCTTGTTTCATTTTTTGTTTTTAGTTTTCCCCTGGCATATGATAATTTGAATGTTGACCAAACAGGAATTGAAAGTGTGAAAAGTTTTTGGATGTCCGGACACAGTATCAGTTCATCAAAGTAAAAACTAAAGGAACCTGGATGCTGTAAATCAGGAACAAAAATGAAGTTGCTGGAAAAGCTCAGCAGGTCTGGCAGCATCTGTGGAGGAGAAAATAGAGTTAATGTTTCTGGACCGGTGACCATTCCTTAGTTCTGAAATGTTAACTCTGTTTTCTCCTCCACAGATACTGCCAAACCTGCTGAGCTTTTCCAGCAACTTTGTTTTTGTTCATGATCAATTCATCAAACCTAACTTTTAGTAGTTTTGCCAGAATGCTTGTGGAGTTGGCTTAAAGAACAACATGAGCATGGCGTTGATGGTCCTCCCATTGAATCAGGAGGCATTGCTGATGGAATTTCTCTGGTGCTTTTATCTGTCAGTGATATACCGTACAGGTTTCATAGTAGTTCAGGAGTTGGGTGACAACAGTTTTGTAGACTTCCAGCTTTGTTGACTTAGGTCTTTGTTGTCAAACATTTATTGCTATAGTTTGTGGAAAATTGAGCACATACAGCTGATCTGGTGTTGAACCTCCTCAGGACATTTTAGGATAGGATGCTGCCAACTTATGAGTCGTGCTCAACATATGCCAAAGACTCTCATTCAACATGAATGAGATGACACATTAGGCTGACCAGTGTGGGTTGATGTGAGTTTGTATTGTTGGAAAATTCAAAACAGATTGAGTGTTTTGTGCAGAATTAAGGAATTTAAGAGTGGCTTGCAAATCTCGTGCAGAGCAGGCACTGATGTGGCAGTTGTTTACAAACCTTAAAGAAACACAGAACTACAGAAAATATGAGCAGTATTAGGTCAGTCGACCCTCCAAGCCTGTTCTGCCATTGAATATGATCAAGACTGATCATGCAACTTGGTTCCCATGTTTCAGTTTTCTCCCTTTATCCTTTGATCCCTTTAACAATGGCTCCTGCCTCTGACGTAAATCCCAATTTTTAGCCCCTAATTTGCTCTACTCCTCCTTTTGCCACTCTTTGCCTATTTATATGGCCATAAAAGGCTATGGGACACTTCAATGTTGGCTGTCAATTTTTTTTCATAATTTTTCTTTGCTTCTCTTATTTATTTTGTGACCTCTCTGAACCTTTTATATTCCTCTTGCTTCTCAATTTTATTTTCCACCTGACATATGTCACAAGCACATATTTTCTTCTCCATTTTAATCTCTATCTCCAGGGACCTCCGGATATGTTTGGTCTATTTTTCTCATTTGTGGGAGTAGACTTTGGCTGTATCCAAACCATCTCTTTTTTGATGGTAGCCCATTGTTCAGTAACTGTTTCTCCTGCCAACTTTATATTCCAGTCAATCCAGCCGAGGTCTGTTCTTGCCTCATTGAAGTCTTCTCTCCAGGAAATGACTTTTCTCACTCTGGATTGTTGCAAGTCATTCTCCACTATCACCCTGAACTTTACACTACAATGATTACTGTCTCCTAAATATTCCCTAACTGATACTTGATCCACTTGACCAGGCAGTCCTTAATTTCTAAGAACTAGGTCCAACAGTGTATCCTCTCTGATTGGGCTGGAAGCATACTGCCGTGGGAAGCTCTTCTACATGTAATCCCAGGCACTACAAGTATCCTAGTCTATGTTTGGTTAATCGGAGTCTCCCATTTTAACTACTCTATAATGTTGGCAATTCAATGTATTTTACCAATGGATTTGTTCTTCTATATTCTCTCCGTTAATCGGTAACCTATAGACAACACCTAGCAATGTAATTGGAACTTTTTTGTCCTTTAGTTCTAGCCAAATTGATTCTATGCTTGTACCTTCTGAGACATCCTCTTTCACCAGTATTGTAATGCGTTCCTTAACCAGTATAGCCAATCCTCCTCCTTTCCTTTCTTTTCTGAAAACCTTACACCAGGAATATTTAACACCAGTCTTATCCTTTCTTGAGCTTCATGTCTGATATTGCCACATCATTTAAATTCCAGATGGCAACCTGTGCCTGTGACTCCCTAACCTTATTTACTACCCTCAAGCATGTATCCACATGCACAGTAACCCTGATAGAAACTTTTCTGTTCATACTGCCATATCATCTGTGAAAATAGATACGTTCCCAGTCTGGATGGGATATATCCTAGGATTCTGTGGGAACCTAGGGAGGAGATTGCAGAGCCTTCGGCTTTGATCTTTATGTTGTCATTATCTTTAGGAATAGGGCCAGAAGACTGGAGGATAGCAAATGTTGTCCCCTTGTTCAAGAAGTGGAGAAGGGACAATCCTGGTAATTACAGACCAGTGAGCCTTACTTCGGTTGTGGGTAAAGTGTTAGAAAGGATTATAAGAGATAGGATTTATAATCGTCTCGAAAGGAATGATTTGATTAGGGATAGCCAACACGGTTTTGTGAAGAGTAGGTTGTGCCTCACAAACCTTATGGAGTTCTTTGAGAAGGTGACTAAACAGGTGGATGAAGGTAAAGCAGTTGATGTGGTGTATATGGATTTCAGTAAAGCGTTGGATATGCGTAAAATATGGAGTCATGGGATTGAGGGTGATTTAGTGGCTTGGATCAAAAATTGGCTAGTTGGAAGAAGACAGAGGCTGGTGGTTGATGGGAAATGTTCATCATGGAGTTCAGTTACTAGTGGTGTACCGCAAGGATCTGTTTTGGGGCCACTGCTGTTTGTCATTTTTACAAATGACCTGGATGAGGGCATAGAAGGAAGGGTTAGTAAATTTGCAGATGACACTAAAGTTGGTGGAGTTGTGGATAGTGCAGAAGGATGTTGCAGTTTACAGAGGGACATAGATAAGCTGCAGAGATGGGCTGAGAGGTGGCAAATGGAGTTTAATGCAGAAAGGTGTGAGGTGATTCACTTTGGAAGGAGTAACAGGAATACAGAGTACTGGGCTAATGGTAAGATTCTCGGTAGTGTGGATGAGCAGAGAGATCTCGGTGTCCATGTACATAGATCCCTGAAAGTTTCCACCCAGGTTGATAGGGTTGTTAAGAAGGTGTACGGTATGTTACGTTTTATTGGTAGAAGGATTGAGTTTTGGAGCCATGAGGTCATATTGCAGCTGTACAAAACTCTGGTGCGGCAGTCTGATTGCTGCATTATAGGAAAAGTGTGGAAGCATTGGAAAGGGTACAGAAGAGATTTACCAGGATGTTGCCTGGTATGGAGGGAATGTCTTATGAGGAAAGGCTGAGGGACTTGAGGCTGTTTTCGTTAGAGAGAAGAAGGTTAAAAGGTGACGTAATAGAGGCATACAAGATGATCGGAGGATTAGATAGGGTGGACAGTGAGAGCCTTTTTCCTTGGCTGGAGATGGCTAACATGAGGAGACATCGCTTTAAATTGAGGCGTGATAGATATAGGACAGATGTCAGAGATAGGTTCTTTACTCAGTGTAGTAAGGGTATGGAATGCCCTGCCTGAAACAGTAGTAGACTCACCAAGTTCAAGGGCATTTAAATGGTCAGTGGATAAACACATGGATAATAATGGAATAGTGTAGCTTAGATAGGCTTCAGTTTGATTTCACAGGTCAGCACAACATCGAGGGCTGAAGGGTCTGTACTGCGCTGTAGTGTTCTATGTTCTCTGTTCATCTACTAAGTTGCTACTGTCTGTGCTAGTGCCAGTTGCATCTTCAAATATTTTGTGAACCCTTGTCTTCTCTGCTATTCTCAGTTGGTTTCCAAACCCTGCCGAGTTACTTTAAAACCTTCCCAATAGAACTAGCGAAATTCCCTATGGATACAGAAATTGCTTGAGAAACTGACCAGGTCTTGTAGCATCTGTGGAGAGAAAGCAGACTCAATATTTTGTGCCCCTTTAGAACATTCAGAACAGCAATGGACCTGAAATGTTGACAAAGTGTGGAGCTGGATGAACACAGCAGGCCAAGCAGCATCTTAGGAGCCCAGCTCGTCCCCACCACCCTAACCTGTTCTTCCTCTCACCTATCCCCTCCTCCCACTTCAAGCCACGCCTCCATTTCCGACCTCCTAACCTCATCCTGCCCCCTTGACCTGTGCGTTCTCCCCGGACTGACCTATTCCCTCTCTCGCTCCCCACCTATATTCACTTCTACAGGCTCCATCCCCACCCCTTTAACTTGTCTGTCTCCTCTCCACCTGTCTTCTCCTCTATCCACCTTTGATCCACCTTCCCCTCTCTCACTATTTATTTCAGAACCCTCTCCCCATCCCCCTTTTCTGATGAAAAGTCTAGGCCCAAAAAGTATAAGAAAAAAAGCTTTTGTGCACCTAAGATGCTGCTTGGCCTGCTGTGTTCATCCAGGTCCATACTTTGTTATCTCGGATTCTCCAGCATCTGCAGTTCCCATTATCTCTGAAGTGTTGACTCTGCTTTTCCTCCACAGATGCTGCCAGATCTGCTGAGTTTCTCCAGCAATATCTGTTTTTGTTTAAGATTTCCAGCAGCTCCAGTTGTTTTCTTTTAGCAAAGTGTGTTGCAAGGAATTCAGTCCCACCTCTGTTCAAATGCAACCTGTTCATCCTTTACCTGTCATCATCCCCAGTCTCATTGTCCTCGGATTAAAGCCCTATCTCATTTACCATCTTTCCAGCCATTCATTTCTGTTACTTTCTTCTTAATCCAGTATCCAATGCACTAGGAGTAATTTGGAGATTTCTACTTTTGACATCCTGCTTAGCTCGCTAAACTCTGATTGCAGGGCTACATCCTCCTCCTTGCCAATGTTCTTGGTACCATCATGGGCTATGACTTCTGGCTGTTCACTGCCCCCAGGAGCATGTTCTGCAGTTTCTTTGACTACATGTGATGCCAAAAACATAGCTCTGATTGCCCTCCCCTGAGGAACTAGCGCCTTCACCAGTTTAAAATGTGGAAAACTGATTTGCGAACAGCATACCAGGGGTCTCCTGCACTACCTGCCTGTTTCTCTTAGACTGCCTGGCAATTAACTATTCCATTTCTTCCTCCACGCACTTAGGCCTATGGTGTGACTACCTCTCTGAATGTACTAGTCACATAACTCTCAACCTCACAGATGTGCCGCAGTTTCTCAAGTTGTCATTTAAGTTCTGAAACTTGGAGCTCGAGGTTCTGCAGCTGGTGCACTTCCAGCACATATAGTCATTTAGGATCTTGGTAGGGTCACTGACTTTCTATGTAACAGGCCTGTGTTGCCATATTTTAAACTTAATGTTATTTTGTCTTACTCATTTAATCCTAAACTTGCTTCCCTTAAGCAAACTTTAGTCTACTTCCCTTACCCTACTTTTCTTGCTTATGTTACTTTATTATGTTTGCCCTGATGTTCACTTATCACTGTACTTCTCAGTTAATCGTCTCTTCCAAAAACTTTTAAAATCACGCAACTATCAACCCACCACTTCCTTGTGATGCCACTGAATGTTTTATTTTTATTCCCAATCAGTAGCCAAAGCTGCACCTGTTAAATTAGGACTCTTCTTTTGCTGCTGTGTTAAATCTGAAATGATGGACCTTTAATCCTAGGGCTCAATATATGCTCTTGTCTGCCACCACTCATCCACTGACTTTCCACTTAGTGTATTTCCTGGCCACTTTAGACAACTCTTGCTTCATACCTCTGAAATTGCCTTTACAGGTATTTCTCCTATAACACGATAGTTGCATCCTTTGTGGTCTCACACTATAGAAAATCGCTATAGAAAGTTCACATTATCCAAACAGTGTTCAATATTCATCAATCATGTTACAACAGATTTGCATTAACAAAGCACACATTATAGCAGAAATATCTGTATTTTAATTGAAGACTCTGGTTTGAGACCAGAGTTGCTTTCTTTCAAATTGAATTTGAAATTTTGCAGAGATAGTAGGAACTGCAGATGCTGGAGAATCTGAGATAACAAGGTGTGGAGCTGGATGGACACAGCAGACCAAGCAGCATCAGAGGAGCAGGAAGACTGACGTTTCGGGCCTAGACCCTCCATTTGAAGCTGATGCTGCTTGTCCTGCTGTGTTCATCCAGCTCCACAACTAGTTTCTTCAAAATCTTGTATGTTGGAATCGCTACTCTCTATTATGTCCTTAACTTTGAGATCTCTTATTAATCCTGCCTAATTATACATTACTGGATTTAAAATAGTCTGTTCTTATGTAGGATCTGTAATGTTTTGTTCTAAGAAACAATCCCTGGTGCACTCTACAAATTTACCTTCCATGTAACTTTTGTCCATCTGATCTGTCTCGTCAATATGCAGATTAAAATCACCAAGACAATTTCAGAGCCTTTCTTACAGGCCTCCATTATTTTCCAATTTATACTTTGTCCAATAGTAAGGCAACTCTTCGAGAGACATAGATGACTCCAATTGTGAGTTCTTTCTCTTGCCATGCTTTACTTCCATACAAACTGATTCCACATCATGATCTATCACATTATGTGATGACTCACTGCCATGCTGATACCTTCCTTTTCTTAAAAAACTACTCCACCTCCTTTTACTTTCTGCTTATTCTTCTGGAACATCAAATATCGAATTGTCAGGTTTAGTCACCCTGAGATTATGTCTCTGTAATAGCTGTCAAGTTATATTCATTTATTTCTATTTGTGTCATCAAATCTTTTTACAAATGTCACATGTATTTCGATGTAGAGACTTAAGGTTTTTTTTTACTATTATTCAAATTCCTGCTGCACTTTTCTGTATTTATTTTCCACCCCTTTTCTGCTGCATTTGATTATCATTCACTTTTTCACTGCCTGCACACTTTCATTTCTTTTCGATTTTTTAAATCCACCTTCATTGAACCCTCCCCTCCATTACTCAGTTTAAAGCCTTATCTGCAACCATAGTTGCAGGTACACAATGGCCCAGTGCTATTGTCCTGAGACTTAGGTAATGTTCTGGGATAAAAAAAGAACAAAAGAACTGCAGATGATGGAAATGAGAAACACCAACAGAAATTGCTGGAAAGACTCAGCAAGTCTGGGAGTATCTGTGGAGAGAAAGCAGAGTTAACAGTAATGAAGTAGGGTCACCGACCTAAGATGTTAAATCTGCTTTCTCTCCACAGATGCTGCCAGACTTAGTGAGGTTTTCCAGCAATTGCTGTTTGTTTTTTTAATGTCCTGGAAACCTGGGTTCAAATGTCAGCTGGATAAATGGTGATATTTAAATTCAATCAAAATCTGGATTTAAGAGTGTAAACAAGATATGAGGCAGTTGTAAATTGTTGGAAAAGCCCATCTGGTTCACTAATGCCCTGAATGGAAGCAAACTACCATCCATACCTGATCGGACCTACATGTAATTCCAGATTCATAGCAAAGTAGTTGACTCCTAGCTGCTCTTTTGAGCAATTTGAGCAAAGAGGTGGGCAATAAATGAGGTGTTGCCTACTTTCCAATGGATTTTAAAAAAAGTCACACAATTCTCCTAAGACACTGGTCCCAGCATTGTTCAGATGAAGCCCATCCTAACAGACCAGCTTGTTTTTTTTTCCCAGTATTGGTATTAGTGCCCCATGAATAGCATCCAGTTCTCCCATACCAGCCTCTGAGCCACACGTTTACCTGTCTAATCTTAGTTACCCTGTGCCATATGCATGTAGCTCAGGTAGTAACCCAGGTAATATTACTTTTGTACATTTTTAAATTCAGTTTTGGGTTGCTTAAAAGCTCTCAGCAGAACCTCTTTCCTAGTTCTACCTATGTCATTGGCACCTGTGTAGACCATGACTATTGGATCCTTTCCCTCCCACTCCAAGTTCCTCTCCAGGTTGGAGGAATGTTCTAAACCTTGGCACCAGGTAGGCAACTCTGTCTTCAAAAATCTTTGTCTTTGCTACAGAAAGCAATATATATTCCCCTAATTATACAATACGTTTCTCTTCTCCAACTTGTGTGGTGCTCTGAACCTTGCTGCTATGGTCACTTTGTTCATCCTCCCTACATTATGTGCCCTTATCTACATCAAGAGTAAGAGCATCACACCTATTAGGCAAGGCCACTGGCTGAGGCTCTTCCAAAGCTAAATACCAGATGTCCATACCTGCACAACTCCCAGTCACAACCTCTTGTTCGTGACCATGTACGAAATTTGATATACTTATTCCAAGGGTTATGATAGACACCTGCAAAACAGTGTCCAGATACCCTTTGTCCTCCCCGATGTGTTGTGCTGTATGCAGACTGGACTCCAACTCACCAGCTCTGAGCTGAATTTCCTTGAGCACTAACACTTGGTGCAGCGCAGTTAGAATGGATCACACGAGTGTCCATTAGCTCCCAGATCTTCAGCAGCATTTCATGGCCTGCCTAGCCATCTCTATTTTATTTAAATAATTATTTTGGATGTTATATATTTTAAACTTGAATTTCTTTACTGTACTCTTCAGCTATAATAATGTTCTCTGATTTACACTACTTTGCCAATTAGAAGAGACGTGGAAGACATTCCTGCCAACTACCTTTGTAGGTTACGTGGAACAGTCCCTCTTCTGCACCTACACAGGCCCCAAACCCCACCTCTTCCTCCGGTACATTGATGACTGTATCGGCGCCGCCTCTTGCTCCCCAGAGGAGCTCGAACAGTTCATCCACTTCACCAACACCTTCCACCCCAACCTTCAGTTCACCTGGGCCATCTCCAGCACATCCCTCACCTTCCTGGACCTCTCAGTCTCCATCTCAGGCAACCAGCTTGTAACTGATGTCCATTTCAAGCCCACCGACTCCCACAGCTACCTAGAATACACCTCCTCCCACCCACCCTCCTGCAAAAATTCCATCCCCTATTCCCAATTCCTCCGCCTCCGCCGCATCTGCTCCCACGATAAGACATTCCACTCTCGCACATCCCAGATGTCCAAGTTCTTTAAGGACCGCAACTTTCCCCCCACGGTGATCAAGAACGCCCTTGACCGCGTCTCCCGCATTTCCCGCGACACATCCCTCACACCCCGCCCCCGCCACAACCGCCCCAAGAGGATCCCCCTCGTTCTCACACACCACCCTACCAACCTCCGGATACAACGCATTATCCTCCGACACTTCCGCCATTTACAATCCGACCCCACCACCCAAGACATTTTTCCATCCCCTCCCCTGTCTGCTTTCCGGAGAGACCACTCTCTCCGTGACTCCCTTGTTCGCTCCACACTGCCCTCCAACCCCACCACACCCGGCACCTTCCCCTGCAACCGCAGGAAATGCTACACTTGTCCCCACACCTCCTCCCTCACCCCCATCCCAGGCCCCAAGATGACATTCCACATTAAGCAGAGGTTCACCTGCACATCTGCCAATGTGGTATACTGCATCCACTGTACCCGGTGCGGCTTCCTCTACATTGGGGAAACCAAGCGGAGGCTTGGGGACCGCTTTGCAGAACACCTCCGCTCAGTTCGCAACAAACAACTGCACCTCCCAGTCGCAAACCGTTTCCACTTCCCCTCCCATTCTCTTGATGACATGTCCATCATGGGCCTCCTGCACTGCCACAATGATGCCACCCGAAGGTTGCAGGAACAGCAACTCATATTCCGCCTGGGAACCCTGCAGCCATATGGTATCAATGTGGACTTCACCAGTTTCAAAATCTCCCCTTCCCCTACTGCATCCCTAAACCAGCCCAGTTCATCCCCTCCCCCCACTGCACCACACAACCAGCCCAGCTCTTCCCCCCCACCCACTGCATCCCAAAACCAGTCCAACCTGTCTCTGCCTCCCTAACCGGTTCTTCCTCTCACCCATCCCTTCCTCCCACCCCAAGCCGCACCCCCAGCTACCTACTAACCTCATCCCACCTCCTTGACCTGTCCGTCTTCCCTGGACTGACCTATCCCCTCCCTACCTCCACACCTACACCCTCTCCACCTATCTTCTTTACTCTCCATCTTCGGTCCGCCTCCCCCTCTCTCCCTATTTATTACAGTTCCCTCCCCCCATCCCCCTCTCTGATGAAGGGTCTAGGCCCGAAACGTCAGCTTTTGTGCTCCTGAGATGCTGCTTGGCCTGCTGTGTTCATCCAGCCTCACATTTTATTGTCTTGGAATCTCCAGCATCTGCAGTTCCCATTATCCCTGCCAACTACCTACTTGTTTTCCAATGATGTCACACTTTGGCTCTGACAGTTTGAAAGAAATTGAAGGGCCTCTCTGCCAAAAGTTATTTTCCACTGGCACTGCCTATCACATGCAGTTCCACTGTTTGTAAATCTGTTGCCTGTGCACTTTCATGCTGACCCTGCTTTTGCTCCTGCTGTTTATTGGAACTGCTGTCCCCATTCTCCAAAGCCATCTATAGACCACTGTCAAAGGATAAAATCTCCTTCACTCATGGTTTTTCTCTTTTTATGCCACCATCAAGACTGGAAAGATTATTTTCAGCAAACCTCAACCATGATTCCCCTGTGACAGCTGATACTCTCCAGGCTGCACTCCAGTAGCAAGCAGAAGAATCCTGGATGAACCCTATCAATGGTAAAGCTGCAACAATTAGCTAAATGGATGAAAAAAAAGCCTGTGGTCCCGATGGTTTTCTATCCCAGGGTCATCAAGAAGGATGATGGACTTTTGCTCTCACCACAACTCCATATTGTCCATTCCAGAAAGTAAAAAGAACTATGCCCTGCAGCAATCTCTCAGCTTCGGGGATTTCACAGTTCTAACTACCTTCCTGAAGTGAGATAGATCATGCTATCAAAATAATTGAAGTATTTCTATCTTGTCCATATCAATGATAGTCCTGATGTGCATTCTCCTGAACTGCCCACTTCATGTGACTGAGTAAAGTCACATGGAGACGTAATGCAGCTTTAGACTTTCCAGGAAAACTTCTGAAATGGTCTTTATTGCCTAAAAAATTCAATAAAATTGTTGACAACAACACTGGGATTCATAACTGCATTTATCTACCTGACAAAGCATTGGACTCAACACTCTGTGAACTGTATTCAAAAGATTTGGATGCCCAACCAACTTCTTCACTGTTGAGTCATAGTGATCTATAGCACAGAAAAAGGCCCTTCAGTCCATCGAGTCTGTGTCGGTCAAAAACAAACATCTTAACTGCACAAATCTGAAAGTATGCCTTAGTATCTACATACTTCTTATTAAAAGGCTTCTGCCTCCACCACCCCTGCAAGCAGTGAGTTCCAGATTCCCACCACCCTCTAGGTGAATAAAGAAATTCCTCATATCCCTTCTGAAACTCCTGACCTTATCTTAAATCTGTGCCCCCTGTCATTGATTCCTCCATGAAGAGGAAAAATTTCTTCCTGTCTACCCTGTCTATGCCCCTCATAATTTTATACATCTCAATCATATTCCCTCCTAATCTCCTTTGCTCTAAGGAAAACAACCCCAGTCTGTCCAATCTCTCTTCATAATAAAACTCTCTCACCCAGGCAACACCCTGGTAAATCTTCTCTGCAACCTGTCCAGTGCAGTCTCATGCATCTTATAATATGGATTCCACAACTGTATGCAGTACTCAAGCCATAGCCAAACCAATGTTTGTATACATTTCCAGCATACTCGCATTCACCTGCACCCTACTCTTAAACTCTGTGCTTCAGCTAATAAAGTCAAGTATCCCATATGTCTTCTCGACCACTTTAACTACCTGTGGACATACACACCAAAGTCCCTCTGATCCCCCGTTCTCCGCAGGGTCCTACCACTCATCAGTGTATTCCTTTGCCTTGTTTTTTCTGCCCAAATGCATCACCTCGCTTATCCAGACTGAAATGCATTTGCCACTGAACAGCCCAACCAATCAGCCTGTCAGTATTCTCCAGTAATCTAGTGCTATCCCCCTCACTATTACTGCCCCATCAATTTTTGCATCATCTACCAAGTTACTAATCAACCCTCCTACATTCAAGTCTAAGCCATTCACACATACCACAAATGGCAAAGGCTCAAATGTGGATCCCTGTGGAACCCCCAAACTTTCTGTCTCAAAAACACCCCTTGACCATCATTTTCTGCTTCCTGTCACTTAGCAAATTTTGGAGCCAATTAATAAAATTTCCAAGGATCCCATGGGATACTACCCTTGTTATCAGTCTCCCATGTGGGATGTTATCGCCAGGCCTTGCTCATGTCCAAGTAGACTACGTCAAATGTGATACCCTCATCTCGAAATCTGGTCACCTCTATTTTTCAGTCAAGTTGTTCGGATGTGACATTCCCTTAAAAAAACCATGCTGACTGTTCTTCGTTATTCTTTGCCATTCAAGTACAGATGAATTCTGTCTATAAGAATTGCTTCCATTAGTTTCTCTTCTTGAATAACCGCACCACGTTGGCTGTCCTCCAGTTTTCTGGCACCTTTCCTATGGCTAGCGGGGAATTGATAACCATTTCCAGGGCACTTTTACTCCCTTGCCTCACTCAACAGCTTGGAATACATGTCTTCTGGCCCCGGAGGTTTACCTACTTTGTAAACCTTTCAGAACACTCAGATACTTCTTGCCGTCAATGCTAATTTCTTTAATTATTTCACAGTCCTTTTCTCTGACTTCTATACCTTCATCATTCCTCTCATTAGTGAACACTAACATGGTATTCATTTAGACCCCTACCTTTGTCCCAGTCCCACCCACAAATTGCTACGTCGATCTTAATGGGCCCCAGTCTTTCCTTAGATATTTTTTTCACCCAGAATGTACTTGCAAAATAACTTTTGAAATGTTTTATTTTATCTGCCATCTTCCTTTCACTCTCCCTTTTTGCTCTCAATTTTGTTATGAAAATCTCCCTTCATCATTCTGTACTGCTCTAAGGCTTCTGCTGTTTTGGAACCTTTGTATTTGTTATGAGCCTCCCTTTTTCTCTTTATCCAAACATTGATATTTAGGCTTCCCTGGATTTGTTGGTCCCACCCTTTATTAAAACATTTTGGTCTTGTGCCCTCCCTTATTTATTTCTTCACTACTCTGACAAAGATTTACTGCAATGTATATATTCCCAGTCCACTTTGGCCAAACCATATCTGATCTTATTAAAATTGGTCTTCGCAGTTTAGAATTTTGATGTCCGGCCCATTCGTGTTCTTTTCAATAACAATCTTGAATTGAACAGAGTTTTTATTGTTGTCTGCGAAATGTACCAGCACTAATATTTCGGCCACTTGCCTGTCTTCATTACCTAAATGGAAGTTCAGGAACTCCCACTCTTGTGTAGCATCATCTACATGCTAGCTTTAAAAGCTCCCCTGGATGCATTTTAGGAATTCCACTCCCTCTAAATCTTTCACACAATGACTACCCAGTTTATGTTGCAGAGGTTGAAATCCCCTACTATCACCATCCTACTTAACATTTACCTGAAATTTGCTGATATATCTGCCCTTCTATTTGTCTCTGATCGTTAGGGGAGCTATACTGCACTCACAACGTGATTGCTCCTTATTATTTTTACATTTGACTGTAACTGCTTTGTGATTGGAAGTGTCTTGAGTAGGAGATCTGAAACAATGGTCTTCTAACTCTCAGCTGGTGTTAAGCAAGGCTCCATGATAGCCCTTATACTATTTACAATCTGCTCAACAGTGGCTGTTGTATTTAAAAGCATCTTCCCTCTGGTGTGAGTATTAGTTAATACCTACTTGGAAACCTTTGCTCAGTTGCCTCATGCCAAAATTAAACTGATCACAATATATATCCATGGTCAACAATTTGCAGATGACTTCAATGCAGTGTCCCACTCTGCATCGGACTTGCAAGCCAATCTCAATCTTTTCAAACCTGCACACAGGGACTCAGCCCACCCTTGAATAAAACTTATCAGCCCCAAACTGGTCAGCCAAATATTCTACCTTTCATATATGTTGAAAGATAGATCCTGTGAGCACTTCCTGTACCTCAGTAGCCAGCTTCCTCACAAGGTCACCATTGATAAAGAGATCCAGAGACACATACCAGATCAACTCCTCCAGCTCAGCCATCTACAAGTTATGGCAGATGAGTGTTCAAAAACAAAGACTTCGACAGGTCAGCAGAGGATTTTGTGTACTGCATTGACACTTGGATTATATATCTGCAACATATGAATGCCAGAAACATTTCACCAGTAATACCTCCACCAGATCCTCCAGACTTAATGCGAGGACCATCAAACAAATGCTAGAACCCTCCTTGAAACCTGCTTGATGACCGATATACGACATTGAATGGACGCTGGCCAGATGGTTGAAAGATGTTCTCTCACACAAAATCTGATTTTCTCTACTCTTAAATAGCTAATCTCACAGGGGAGGATAAAGAAAATGTTTGAAAGACACTCAGACAGTCTTACGGAAGTGCAGCAGCATTAACATTAATGACTGGGGAGAGTTGCTAGCAATTGTTCAAAACGCTGACGACCTATTCGTTAAGGTACGTCATGCTTTGAGTCTAAATGCCTTAATAATGAAGCATAGTGGCCGTGAAAAGAAGGAAGCAAATCTTGGATTCTGGGTTCAAGTACTTCATGAAATATTTTATATCTTACAGTAGTTTTATTGATTGTGGGTATGTGGTCCTTTACATTCATCAGTAGTGTGGGTCTGGGGTCCTTTACATTCATCGTAATAATGTAATATGCAAAATACCTTGCAAGGACTGTGAGAAACATTACACAGAACAAACTGGAAGAAAACTGGCAATAATAAGGATACACAAACATCAACTGTCCACTAAAAGACACGACCAATTCTCACTGGTCTCAAGACATATGGACAACGAACGACACAAATTTGACTGGGACAACACATGCATATTAGCATAAGCCAAACAAAGTCATACCAAGGAATTCCTGGAGGCCTGGCATACCGATCAGAACTCCGTCAACAAACACATCGAACTGGACCTGATATACAATCCACTCAAGAACAAAACCCGAGGTGATACCAATCAGCTGAGCAAACCGAGGCATATTAAATAATTAGCGGGACGGAATACCAACACTTCACTGGAGGTACACTGACAGTGTTATCTAGCAAGGTAAAATGTCCGAAATCAAACACACCTGCTTGGTGAGCAAGTGTGCAACCTCATCCAAAACCCTAGATACAAGTCTTCTCAAAAACTTTTCTCTGCATCCTGACTCATAAATATATTGCTGTTCCTTCAGTGTCCTTGGGTCAACTTCCTGGAATTCCCTCCCTAATGGCATTGTGGGTCAAATACAGTAGAGGTACTGCAGAGATTCAAGAAGGCAGCTCACTACCATTTTATCAAGGACAACTAGAGATAGGCAATAAATGCTGGCTCAGCCAGTAATGTCCACGTCCCATGAGTGGATGAAAAAGAAATAGTTGGCAGGTACCAGTTTCCTGTCACTAATGGTCAAGACTCCACTGATATTCAGTAGCTCCTGCTCTGTAGCTGTTAGTTATGAAGGTCCACTTCTGATCCTCTGCCTGCGCCCTTCCTTCAGTGCACCATTCTCCTGCATGATTTCTCTGGAAAGATCCATGTCCATGGCACCAAGGCAGACCAAAATATATGGGGAACAACATAAAGGTTAGGAAAACAATAATGAGGGGGTATTCTGAATTTAGTGGAGAAGACAAATGTTTCTGCAGCTACTGAGGCAAACCCCAGAATGGTTAGCTGCCTTCCTGATGTGCAAGCAAGTTAATGAGTGGTTATGGAGCACTCTGAGGGGGAAAAGGTAAACAGATAGGGGTCATAATTATATCAATCATATCGGGGAGACACAAAGTCCTGCAGTGGACTTTAGTGAGTGAGGAAATAAGTGAGCAAGTACGACCTCAAAGACAGTGATATCTGGATGACTTTCAGTTTCACCCACTAGTGACTTTTGAAGTAGGAGGACTGAGCAAAAGAATGTGTTCTTTTGGAGTCTTGGCATTTTGTGACCGGGAAGGTGGGATTCATACAGGCCAGAAGCATTATACAACAACAGTATAGGAAATGTCCTTACTGGGCAGCTTAATAGTACTGTTGGATCTTGTGTATGCTGGTTTCTATTGAATCCATCTGAGATACCTTGGGTAGATTCACAACCATCAATCATTGCTGATAACAATCTAAACTACAGATTCTAATGCCCACATCATTCTAGACTCAATCTAAATGAAAATCCATCCCCTGTAAGCTTTTTGCAATTATTTAAATTCTATATAAAATTGTTTCAAACAAGTAGATTTAATACGACCCCACCTTCTCCCAAATTTCTGACTATATAATTTCAATCAATCCAGAGGTTTGATGAATGCTCATGAACGAGTATATACTGAACTGTCAGGAATTTTTTCTTAGTCACTGGAAGACAGAAAATTTGATTGTTGATCTTGTATTAGAATTTCTTGTGACTGATCAGGCTCCTAGGGTCATTCATTTGGTTCAATCACTAAAATAGCGATGATTATACTTTTTTAGTCAGACATGGTGTCTGTGATTTTGATATGCCGTGTCTTCTCCTGTATTAATGAGGTATGATCGTTTTTGAAAATCTCAGCAGATCTGCTAGCAATTGTGGAGAGAAAGCAGAGTTAACATTTCAGGACCAGTGACCCTTCAGAATGTCTGCCAGACTGGCTGAGATTTTCAGCAATTTTTGTTTTTGTTTCTGACTTCCAGTATCTACAGTTCTTTGGTTTTCTTTTGTTGTAATCATTGTTGATTTGGCATTTGTCAAATGACAGCACCATCCCTATTGAAATCCTTAATCCATACTGTTTGACCTATATCCAAACTTGGCAAGGTGTTAATGTGAAATTATACGTTATGGTTTGTGACTTATCTGAAATGTCTGTTTTTTTCATATCCATGCAGCTCATTTGTGGAGTCAGCTTCAAAGGATAGGAAGTTGAGATCTTAGTTGTAATAATCTTATATGCAACAAAGGTACTTTTAACAAGCCTTTAATTTTGGAGGTTATTCCAGGTGTTCAATGTATTACTAAGTCAAAATGTTGCAATTTTGTTTTCCTCAAGTAGGGGTTGTTTTCTACATTATATAGTAAGACCCTTCCTGGTATTAAGTTTGAAATCAGTTGATGACTATTAACCTATATGATGTGTATATCTGGTTCAGATGAGTCATTTATTAGCCCTAGAATGTGCTTGTTAATATGTTCCAAAGGTGGAAATTTATCGTATATGATATGTTTAAACAAAGGTATGTCTCAGTATTCTGGATTTTCATTCACATATGCTTGCTAAAAAGTGTTATAATCCCAGCTAATGTTATTCCTGGACAAGTCTGATCCCAGTCTGAAACCTGGCTTGGTGGATCATATTTTGTTTTGTGTTATTTTGGTTTGAAAGAAGTGGCGTCTCACTGAAGCATAAGCACCCAATGTTGCAGACTTGTTTTAACAATAAAATAAAAGTTTATTACCCAAGATAAATTAAGAGGATTTTTTTCTCTCCAAGCATAGTGAATCTGTGAAATTCTTTACCACAGAGGAAAACAGAGGCTGTGACATTGGGTATATGTGTATTCAAGGCTGATAGTCTGATTTGTGATCACTGAGGTAGAGAAAGGTTATGGAAAAATGCAGAAAGGTGAAGTTGAGGATTGTTAGAGTAGCTGTGATCTAATTGAATCGTGGAACAGACTCTGTGGGCTGAATGGCCTGCTTTTGCTACCATGTGTTATGGTCTTATGACATTTAATAAATAGAAAATAAAATAAACCATACTAATTACTCATTACACAAATTCAAAGGTTTTGAACATACAGTAAAAGTATAATCCATTAGTCCCAAAATAGTCTTTTACAAGTTCCAATTTAAAAAAATCCCTTGTACAGGAACCACATCAGAGAAAAAAAATACTTTCCTAACATACTGATTAGCTTAAGACAACTGCAACTTTAACTCCTAGATTAGATACACTGATAGTTTTTTCTTGGAGCTGTTATACACCTGAGCTTAAACGTACTCAGCTTCAAGAAATCACTTTAGGGTTTTATTCCAACATTTCTGGTTTGGGGTTATCACTAACCTTTTACTCTTAGTAATATAATTTTATGATCTTTTCACCTTCTTATGAGCACTACTCAAGAAAGCTGTACATTGAAGGATTTCAAAGAACTGCTCAAAACAAAGTAAATTGAAAAAAAATCTTTATCTCTAAGTTATGTGTATTTTCCCTAAGCCTAGAACAATCCTAAGTTTACAAATTTCAAACAGACCTTAAAACACAATGGTATAACTTGTCAAGTTATAAAACATTCTATGGTAAAGAAAACACATTATTTGTAAAAGGAATTTTGGCAGCACTTTATTAAAGTGTATCCCATAGTTAGAAAAATACTTAGAAGTATTAACTTTAATCATTCAGAAAACCATATGTCATGAACCTAAATTAAAATCCCAAACTTAAAATAAACCATATCAAAAACATATATAAATCAGACAAATTTTATCACACATGTGTTAACCTCCTTGTCCAAGTAGATATTATTAGCCCTGTTATTCCATGTTTGTTTTGAGTTTATACATTCACTGGAAATGTCCAAGTTTCTTACAGTTTCATTGACTTGAGGGATTTGGACATCACCTGTTCATGTATTTTTAAAAAAATAATCTGCATTTTAAGCAGTAACTTTAAGCATCAAAGGATTTAACATCACTTCTTGTTGATCTTAATGTGGCATTTTAGCAGCTTGCGTAAAATATGATGAACATCTTGAGCAAGATTGACTGTCTGTTCCCATCATTCTCTTATGCTGTCTTTGGATTTCAGGTTCTATTACTATCTGAATAGTTATTTTCATTATAAAATCTTTGCTTTCTTATAATATAAATGAAAGAAATGGATCAGAAATTCCAACAACAGTCTCAAATCAATTCGGGTTGTAAATCGCCACAAACACTGAAGTGTCTTGCATAGAGAACTGAATATTGCTGTAAAAAGACACGTGTGTCAAGCTTTTTTCTTTGCACTCATCAGCACAATTTTCCAGAAGTGGAAATGGAAAGGAAAAATAATATTTAGACTGTATCAGAGGAGAGTGCTTATTAGTTGGACGTTAGAATTTGATTGGTAGAGGTTTTGCTATGGGACTACACCAGTTAGATGATGGCTGTCAACTTTCACTTAAATTTTAAACTGGACAGGTTGCTTCTGATCATTGAAAGCATTTCCTGAGAAATGAGCCAGAGAAAGGCTGTCACTTATTCTTTTGAGTTGAAACAGGTGCAGGTGCATCACACTGCAAACTTGACTAACAAGCTTAAATTAATGGTCAGCATAATTCTTCACATACTCATGATTATTAAGCAAATGTTATCTGTCTATAGATTCACATCCAGAGGACACTGTGTTATTTTGTGCAGCTTTTTCCTCTGAGTGATTTTGTGGCCTTTGTAACATGGTGTAGGAATTGCATTCGTTCTGGTTTTCTGGACTTTTCACAGCATTTCACATGAAACAAGTGATGATTTTAAGTCTAAAAGCATAATTTCAGTTAAACGATATGTTTTTCCACAAAACATTGATTTTTGGTAAACATTTCTCCTTGCCTTCTACTTTTTCACTCCGATTAATCAAATTACATTGCTGTTTTAACAGTTCTATAAATGAGTGTCCTTTTTTGCAAATATTTTTTCTGTAGCTTTTCATGACAATTTTAAACAATTTTAACAATTTGCTTAATGTAGTATTCTACACCTTCCATTAGCTTCTCAACTTAAAATCTTTCTTCAAATATTAAAACATTCATTCTTCCTCTAAAGGAGTAAACCTACTTCAGGCCTCTCACATCCGCTATTATATTACAGGTTTATGATTCAGATTTTCCTCCTTGCAACTTTGGTAAGACTCACAGGCTTTTTCAACATAGTTCAGCAGTTCTAGCTGTTTCAAGGAAGTAGTCGTAGATTTTGTAGTACACTTGTTGCTTCTACAGTCTTTTTAACTAGAGGCAGCTGCATTAGTAGAGATTAACTGCTCTTAAGCTGCTGAATATGTAAAGATGCAGCAATAGTTTTCTGACTTCTCAGGCTGCCACAGTGGTTTTTTTTCTTAAAGTGAGCATACTTTTCAAGATATCACTACTACTAGCATATTTCATGAGACAGTGGCACCCACCACTTCTGTCATCTTGTATGATACATTTAAATACATCAAATGTCTGCTGCCATTGCCACCTTGTATGCAGGAACATGCTGCCAGAGGAGGTAATGACAGCAGACACAATAGCAGCATTCAAGAAACACCTGGACAAATACATGAATAGGAAGGGAACAGAGTGATATGAATCCCATAAGTGAAGATAGTTTTGGTATGGAAGGGCCAAACATGTCAGTGCAGGCTTGGAGGGCCGAATGACCTGTTGCTGTGCTGTGCTGTTTTTGTTCTATGGCAGGCAGAGGATCCCACTTATGATACTTATCTTGCCCATTTGAAACTCAGTATTCCCAGCATCAAGTATCTGTTGGTTTCTGATGGTATCATCTGAGAAGCCATGGGTAAATTCACTGCTGATGTTGCTGATATAAGTCCACAATATTGGTACATTGCATGGAAGAATGCCCACGAACTCTTTAGCACAAGCTGTACTTAATCTTGAAAAACAGTAAATAGACCGTAAGATGTAATCAGAAATTGGCCTTTTGGCCCATCCAGTCCACTCTGCCCTTCAATGACTTCTTGGCTGCTTTCATAATCCCCAACTCCATTTTCTTCTTACCCCCCACAACCCTTGAGCTCCTTAATGACCAGAAATCTATCTCAACCCTTAATTTTCTTAATGGTGTAGACTTGACAGGCCAAAAGGTCTCTTCTGTACTGCATGGTTCTATCAACTCCCAAGCACTTCTTCAAAACAGTGCCATTAAATCCCTTTACCGTAGCCTAAGAACTGTGATATGATGTCTCATCTGAAAGATGATATCTCTAACAACATCATTACTTATGGCACTGGAGTTTGAGCCCAGATTTTGTCCTCAAGAATTTGGATTGGGATTTGAACCCACAACTTTAGGATACATTTTTATTACTTGTGAGATATAAGTGACAAATGACAAAACTAGTTTTTATTGCCCTTGAGAAGATGTTGGCTTTGCTGAACTGCTACAGCCCATGTGGTGTACATACACCCAGTGTGTGTTAGGGAGGGAGTCCCAGGATTTTGACCGAGCCATGGTTAAAGAACAGCAGTAAGGTCTGTCACTTTGGTATGCTTATGCATCTGCTGCCTTGTTCTTCACAGTGGTTGAGGTGGTCAGTTTAGAAGAATGTCTCTAAAGAAACATGGTGAATTTTTGCACTGTATCTTGCATAGTATGCCATGCTACCATTGAGAATTGGTAGTGGATATTTAACATGATGGATGGTGTGCCAATCAAGCAGTCTGTTTTGCCCAAGGTGACATTGAGCATGTTGTTGGAACTAAGCACATTCAGGCAAATGGGAACAACTACAAAACAGGTCAGGAATGTAATGTAAAAGGTGGACAGGCAGTGGAAGGTGGAAAGTCAGAAAATTAACTGCAAAACTTCTAGCCTCTGACCTGTCCTTATAGCCATTGTATTTGTATGAGATGTCCCAGTTAACTTTCTGTTCATTTATGATGTTAAAGATAGGCAAATCAGCAAGAGGAATTTTATTGAATAACAGGGAAAGATGGTAAGTTTCTCTTTTTGGAGGTAGCGGCACTGCAAAGGGTCAAAACTGTTATTCAGAGGCAGTACTAAAAAAGAAAAAATTCCCAGATAATTGCTGGAATGTGCAGATTGCTTTTAAACATTTACACTAATAGCGCACTCAATTTTTATGTAGGAACAGCTTCTTTCAGTGATTTTACACACCAATGCTTAATACTCATTTATAATGGTAAATTTTATGTTCAGGAAATTTGTAGTCACTCCTTCCACTGTTGAATGACTGATGTCTTTTACAATAACACACTTTTGCTAGTATAGCATTATTAATGTTTAAGGCTTTGTATTAAAATTAAGTGCAAAACAACAAAAAGTTGCCTTTTTATAATTCTCTTAATATTGTAAAACATCACAAGACACCTTTGCAGGAGCAATATCAAACAAAATTTGACACCTAATCATATGAGACATTAGAGCAATTAATCAAAAGCTTGGCTTAAAGGAGCGTTAGGTAAAGGGCTGTTAAACTCAACGCTGTTGAGAGCGGTGGTATGAGTTGTTTATATGTGATCTTGTGGTTGATTTCCTATTTCATTTTGTATTTCTAAATGAAACAAAACTCCACTGTCCCTAAATAATGGCTTAAGTTTTTGTCACCTTATCCTTATGCAACTTAAATATGATTAATGACCTGAGACAGTTTCCAATCTGAGCTCCCAAAAACAACGTTGAGATCAATGCAGAAACTTGTGAATTGCAAAGATGCTTGAATGGATACATTTTGTTTCAAGAAGCACACTGAAATCCTAACTTGATTCAAAGATTATGTTTGGGGGTACTGCTTGTTAGCTGAAAAGAGTGGATACTGAGACATGGTGGAAGGGAAGAGTGAACAAACTGATACGATTTTTATTAGAACTCCTTGCCCGAAAGCGTGGGGGAAACAGAGTCGAGTACCTTTCAAAAAAGGTGAAACATCTTATAGAGCACCTGTGAAAATACTGGTGATGGTGGCATCAATCCACAGCTTGACACCCTTGTGTGTTGCATGATTCTGTAATTATAAGATGTTTAACTTAGGTCCTAAGCTCTCTTTGGTATTAACAGCAACAAACTGATGATCCACTATCAACTTTGACATATTACTGGAATCTTGCACAGCTAAGACATGAAGAACCATCTCTACAGTTTGGTGACTTCCATATTCTGGCAAATACAACAGACTTCATTGCATATATAAGACAACAGGAGCTAACAGGAATTTTAGTTGTCTTGAATTTTGGTGATGAAATTTCAGTAGATTTCACTGGGGTATATTTGCCTGAATTTGCTGTTCTACTTGCAAAATCAAGAGGTGTAACACCATGTCAGGTAATAAATTTGCATGAAATGAAAATAGAAGCAAACACAGGATATATTCTGAAATACTTTATTAGTGAATAATATTTTAACCATTGTTTTAACACGTTTTAAATGAAAATATTTAATGTGTCTGATTAAACTGTAGTATATGTTCTAAAAGGCTTATTGGTTGCTTTTCATACAATAAATGAATCCACTTAAAATATCAGATCTATATGTTTATTTAAATTTAAACAGCGCTGATTAACATTAGTGGCTTTGCCTCAATGCAGTAAATACTAAGTTTAATGTACTGATCTCAGGAAGGGCAATTGCATTTCCCCTCTAGCATTGAAAAATATACAAAACAAATAGATTTCTAATTGTTAATTCAAATCTACTTTGCAGTAATCCACAGATTTTAAATGCAGTTCCTAAATTATTTTTTCAGTCATACAATGCAAATTCATACAGGCAACATCTACGTTAGTTGGAACCAGCTCCAATTATTGCAGTTCCCAGCAGTTACTTTAATATTATAATATCACAATGTAGGCTGGAAGGTCATTCAGCTGAGATTCTTTTTCAGTTGTTATCAACAATTTTCCAATCATGGTTTAAAGCTCATTCAAATCTGTGTTGATGTCTCTTCCATTTTAATTTCTGTTCATGCGGAAATGCTTCTTGATAGATTGTGGAATTCAGTATCTCTGTACAATAGGAGCATCATCTTTAAAGGTTACAGCAGTTCAAGGAACAAGTGCTCTACCACAGGTCTAGACCAACAAGGAAAGACAAAATCAAAACAACCAACTCAATACTGTTCACATCCTACAAACAAACTTGTAAAAATGCTTCAATTTAGTCTTAAATATGATGATTCCAGAAATGTGATGAACAGAGCTTGCCAATTGATGCCACAGGCTGTGACAAAACTTTATAACAAGGCAATGATTCCACCAATAGCAACAGCAGCAGGTTTAAAAGAAAGTGCATTTTACTCTCTAAATAAACCACATATATCTCCATGAGATCATCAAAAGCATATGCATGGAAACTTCTTTCTGATTTCCATGAATCAGTCAAAATATGATTTAGAACCTCCTTACCTATTTGTTCACTTAGAAACTTGCTACATCTCATTTGCCAAAGATCCCTTCCTGTAACACAAGCAAATCATGGAATTGCTGTTGACATGCCTTCAATTGTAGACCCTTGCATATTGCACATCATGTTGGCACCTTTAGGCTTTTTATTTGAAACTGAAGTCTGCACACAACAAGGGAAAGCGCACTGTACCTGGAAGGATTCTCAGCAATTACTAGTTCAACCTATTGGGGAACCAGTGCTGCAAATCAGTGACCAGGGGTTTTTGGAGAAAGCAAGCACAGTAAAGTGTTGTGTAGAGAATTGAATTCCTTCATTATCCAGCTTTGATCAGCTCACAAGTTACAAGATATAAACTGGTAAACATCTGCAGTACAATGTCATCTGCTTTCTTAAAGCAACTAAATACTGAGTTTTACCAATTTCCTTATCTAAAAATTTGTTTCTTTGTTTGAAAGACAGAAAAAGAGTTCATTTTACCAAGAATAATAGTAAAGCTATGCATAAATACTATCTCTGTTCAATACATAACATCTATGTAGCTCTTTGTTGTCCTCTGAAAGAGGTGTCCCATGTACCTGGCACTTTGAAAAATCTAACATTTAATTAAGTGATTAACAACATGAGCATTGTTTTTTCAATAAGACCTGGAGAACTCAGTCTATCTCATGATGAGTTGTAGCTTTTGAAGGCACTGCTCTTCTACTAAGTTCATGCAGAAGACTGTTATCCTCTTCTTTCAGGGATGCCTCAGTTCCTTGGAAACCAGATATGATTTAACTATCTTTTTCCCTTTTCAAATTATTGAGTAACAATGGAACCATTTAAGATAGCTCCATTATGATTAAACAATAACTTTTCCCACAGTCTTTATTCTAATTTGGGCAGCCAATCCATATTAAGGAAAAGGAGTTGTATCTTTCCTTGAAGCACCTATTGAGCAATGTCATGGAGACATCAGAAATGAATGGAACTGAGGCTTGGCTCTGTGGAGCTGAAGAGGTAAGTTTTCTTAACAAATTCCCTATCTATAAATATGTCTGATAAAGCCTGTTGCTATTCACTAACAAGAGTGTTCATTTCATATTATGCCATGATGGCAACAGTAACAAGAGCCTAATGATAAGAGCCTAAAGTGACAGTAAACCAAGAGGTCAGCCATGGGATCTGAACTGAGAGGTGGGAAAATGCTGAAAGTAAAGCTGTGGTTGGGGCCAGCCAGTGACAGATTTCAGAACATACGTAGACATTGAACTCCATAACAATCAAGTCTGTGTTGAAGCTGAAAAATTAACAGTGGAAGACCCACAGCACTATATGCAACAGGAAGAAAGCAGTCACAGTAAGTAAACTATTATGGAAATCAAAAAGTACTGCAGAGGTGGGGAATAAATCAACATGCAGAAGATACACTGATAGCAAATGCTGGGACAGGGCTTTGTACAAGCTTTGAAAGGATTTCACTGGAGGGATCCCAAACCCAGCCAGGAATATAGAGAATTACAAGTGCAAGAGAGAGGCCAGGGTAAGGCTGCAATTGCAGCCGGGAAAAATAAATACAAACAATAAAACTCGCCAGAAGTCCCAGAAAAGGGTGAACTCTCTTTGGGGCATGTGGCAACTCACAGTAAGAATTTGCTTTTTATAACTTTACTGACCTGCAGGATAAATGTGGGTAAACTGAGATTAAAGTAAATGGCAGCAATGTTAGTTTTAAATTAGACACTAGAGCAGATGCAACAATTGCAAGAGTTGTTATGCCATGATTAAGGCTAAAAATCACGGATCATCTTCCACTAAATTTTGTGACTTAGGAGTTGCACAAACAGGAGTAAGAAGCTCAATGCATGCTGTACTTTGTTACAGTGGAAAAAAATGATCAAGGAGACCCTTTACATGATTCCTAATTGATACAATTCTTTATTAAATGGAACTCTTTGTATGGCATTCGACATTCTATGGTTCGCAGGCAATCCACCCTTGGTGTTGCAATAGGGTGAACCAGACACTGTTTCTCTCAAATCGGAAGCTGAAAATTGCAGGAAGAGAAACCACAAATAAATAGCCCCAGAACTGTTTTCTGGATAGTGACTTGCTCATTCAAGATAGTTACTGTAACAACTTCAAAGCTTAGTTCTTCACTCGTTAACTTATAAAACAATGATTTAAGATAACTAATAACACTTATTTACAGAATACATTACATGTTCCTTACAGTCCTAGATCCCGGATAAAATTGCTGGCCCCAGACATATCGTGCAGATTCCCAAGTCCATTCCTCTTGGACCAGGTCACATGACTCCCTTAGAGCTGGGAGGGACCAAATACTACATCCCTTTCTTTTAAGTCTCTCATTATACATTGGCAATATTGTAACTTAGTTACTCCAAACAGTCACAACAATGATTATTTTACATTAGTCCATAAGTAACTCCATCTGTCAAATGGCATCCATTTTCTCCCAGTGAGGCATAGCTCTACTAACTGAAATTCTTCCAATGAGATTATTGTTGGGCTTATTTCACAAAGACTTACCCTTGTGCCATTGTTTCACCTTCCTGGGGTATAGCAATTTGGTCTGCTGTTGGCTGACCTGACAGTTCACTTCCTGAGTAATTCACAACATATCCTGCAGGCACCATTGAATTAAACCATAACGTTAGCACTTGAAGCAGCTGTCATTCATGCAAATGGTCAACATGCTTCTTTAAAATCTTGTTCTGTACATTATAACCTTCTAGGAAGCAGCTCTGTTTTGGCTCCAATGATTCCTGGAACTCAATGTAGTCTATTATCTAAATTATTCATGAATACATGACTGTCTTTTAAACAAATTGTGGATCCTTTTCTGGTTTCTCTGAATCATTTTCACCCTTCCTGCCAATTTTAGGAACATAGAACATTACAGCACAGTACAGGCCCTTCGGCCCTCAATGTTGTGCCGACCTGTCATACCGATCTCAAGCCCATCTAACCTACACTATTCCATGTATGGCCAAATGCTTATCCAATGACGACTTAAATGTACCTAAAGTTGGCGAATCTCCTACCATTGCAGGCAAAGCGTTCCATTCCCTTACTACTCTCTGAATAAAGAAACTATCTCTGACATCTGTCCTATATCTTTCACCCCTCAATTTAAAGCTATGCCCCCTCGTGCTCGCCGTCACCATCCTCGGAAAAAGGCTCTCCCTATCCACCCTATCTACCGCTCTGATTATTTTATATGTTTCAATTAAGCCACCTCTCAACCTTCTTCTCTCTAATGAAAACAGCCTCAAGTCCCTCAGCCTTTCCTCGTAAGACCTTCCCTCCATACCAAGCAACATCCTAGTAAATCTCCTCTGCACCCTTTCCAAAGCTTCCACATCCTTCTTATAATGCGGTGACCAGAACTGTACGCAATACTCCAAGTGCGGCCGCACCAGAGTTTTGTACAGCTGCAACATAACTTCTTGGTTCCGGAACTCGATCCCTCTATTAATAAAAGCTAAAACACTGCATGCCTTCTTAACAGCCCTGTCAACCTGGGTGGCAACTTTCAAGGATCTGCGTACATGGACACCGAGATCTCTCTGCTCATCTACACCACTAAGAATCTTACCATTAGCCCAGTACTTTACCTTCTGGTTATTCCTACCAAAGGAACATAAAGCTAACCTGCTCCTTAGCTGATCACCAGTTAGCAGCTCAGCTTGAACGATGCCAATAGTCGAATGTGAGGTGACCCTAGATGATAACAGAAACCTAGTCAACTTGATGTTTAAAGATGCAGTGATCGCTTCTCCAAGCCAGTTTCAAAAGTTCAAACTGATCTCTTTGCCAGTCTAATTGATGAAGCATGGTGCAGTGCCATTTTGATATGTTTTATTCCACTATAAATCGTAAAGTTCTGAAACTTGGACTGATAAAACTTTTTCCATTGTCCAAAATGTAGACACCTGGTATCCCATGGATGGTGAAACACTGGTGCAGTTTTTAAACTGTGGCATGCAGTTGTGGAACATATCTCAAACACTTCTATCTAGCTTGAATAGGTGTCCAATAATAACAAAAACATTGTTTCCATAAATAGTCCCATAGTCAACATAAACGCTAACCCATGGTTGGCTTGGCCATTTCTATGGATATAGTGGAGTTGCAGCAGGTAACTTCTGAAATTGGCACTGATCACAGTGCTTTACTACTCCTTCAATTGTTGCATTGATTCAATGCCACCAAATGTAGCTTCTTGATAATGTCTTTATTTTAGGCTCAGCTGGTTGGGCACTGTGTAACTCTTCCAGGAATACTTCTCTTCCTGTCCTAGGAATTACCACACTTCATCCCAAAGGACTGTATGATTCTCACAATTAAACTCATTTCTCCTAATCTATTAAGGCTTCAAAAACTCCCCCATTTGCCAGCCATACAATACCATTTATTCTACCTTTGACAACAGTGGCTCTCTCTTAGTCCAGAACTTAATTTGTCGAGCCTACTTGAGCAAGGTGTTTAGAAAATTCATGGTCATTCTTATCTCTTCCAGTATTTTAGGTGATAACCTGGCTCTGGCAAATGAATACGAGTTACAGCATCTGCATTGGCTATGTGTGCTGGAATGACGTTCATGAGCTGACAAGAACAACACCCAAAGCTGTATCTGGGCTGAAGCTATAGGTAGAATTGCCTCATATTTCTTGAATAAACCCAACAGTGGTTTGTGGTCCATCATTACACTGAAATGTCTCTCCCACATAAATATTGATGGAATACTTTGATGCCACAAATGACTACTAGGTCCTCTTTCTCAATGGTGAATAGCTTTTCTCTGTGCCTATAAGGGCTCCTGAGACATATCCCAAAGGTTTCTCTTACCCATCATCCATTCTTTGGGATAAAACTGTCTCAACACCACATGTGGTGGCATCATATCTTAGTGATGTCTTTTTGGCTGGGTGGAAGTGTATCAGTAAACATTTGCTTGACCTTGTTAAATGCCTCCTTTTGTACTGGCTCCCAGACCTACTTCTGGTGCTTTTAAAATAATACGTATAGTGGAGCTGACATCATTGACAGGTTTGGGATGAAATGTCCATAATAGTTAACCATCTCCAGAAAAGATACGAGTTCAGAGATATTCCTAGGGGCTACTGACTCCTAGTGCTTTCACTTTATCCTCCATGGGTTGCAACCCCTGTGCTTTCATCTGATGACCTAAGTAAATCAATCAACAATGGGGAGGTGATGGCCTAGTGGTTTTATTACTAGACTATTAATCCAAAAACTCAGCTAATGTACTGGGGACCTAGGTTCAAATCCGGCAGATGGTGGAATTTGAATTCAATAAAAAAAATCTGGAATTAAGAATCTAATGATGACCACAAATCCATTGTCATTAGTCAGGAAAAACCCATCTAGTTCACTGATATCCTTTAGGGAAGGAAACTTCAAACTTTACCTGGTCTGTGACTACATGTCACTCCAGACCCACAGCAACGTGGTTGACTCTTAAGTTCCTCTGGGCAATCAGGGATGGGATGGGCAATAAAAGCTGACCTAGCAGTGATATTCTAATCAATGAATGAATATTAGCCTGGAAGGTACATTCCTTGGTCTTGAGACACCCTCCACATTCCTTACTGCCAATTTTGCCGTGTTCTTCAGTAGGTCCTTCTAATAATATGTCATGAAAGTATGCAACATCTGGCAAGTCATGTAGTAAACTGTTCATGGTTCTTTGCAATGTAGTACATGCTGATGAAACTCTAAAGGGCAAGCAGGTATATAGGTACAACCCATTAAGTGTTTATAGTCACATGAAGCCTCAAGATATTGTCCATCTCCAGCTGCTGGTAGACACAACTCATGTCTAATTTAGTGAACCTTTGACCCCCAGTTTGATTTGCATATAGATCTTCAATTTTGCAATTGGGGCACTTATTCAGCTTCGCAGCTGGTTCACCATAAGCTTGTAATTCCCACAGATGCAAGTAGTTTTAACTGGTCTTACTACTGGTACAATAGTTATTGCCAATTATGCACATATCACTGACTGAATGATACCTAGGTCATCCAGCCTTTTCAAATCATTTTTGACATTCTCTAATAAAGTACAAGACACAGATGTAGCTCTGAAAAGTCTAGAAATGGCTTCCTGGTTTCTTATAGATTCTTGTCTTTATTCCTTTAGTTTTTGTCACTTCTTCCTAGAAAATACCTTGGTACTTACTGATAATCTTATGCAGAACCTGTTCTTTGATTGAAAATCTCTAGATAATTTAATTTGATTTCTTGGAACTAGTCATGCCTCAAACTCTGTCTCTGACCAGCCCCGTGACTTATAGCGACTGAGTGGATTGCTGTTAGTGGCTCACTGGAACCACTGTTGTGCCTATTATTTTAATGGCCTCCCTACATGTGTCTTCAACTTGATCGTAGTGCTTTTCAACTTCGGAAGGTGGATCCCTTCTTGAAGATACTGGTAGGTCTATTCCCCCACAATGGTAGCAAAGGCCCCATTGTTCACTTCCATCCATAAGGTCTTTTTGTTTACCACTGTCATCTGAGCTACTTTGCTTGCATCTTACATTATCATTAGGCAAATCTGTGGACTCTACCTCAGGACCATCTTTTGTGTGGTACACTGTTGCTGTACTGGCGCTAAACTTATACTAACAGTATAAGTGCTAGGCAGGCTCTGATTATATTTGCATTTATGCCTCAAAATGTCCTTTTTTATGACAACTGAAGCATTTAGCATCCTTACATCTGCTCAGATCTGGGTGTTGGCTTTCCCAGTATCTGAAACATATCCGCATCTTAGGATCTATCTAAGACTGACAGTTTAATCTTCTGTACCTTCTGGTTTTTCTTGTTCCTATATTCATTTCTGCACTTGGATTCATGCTTTTATTCCAAACACCACTGTTGCTTAATGTTTAACACCAGACAGATTGACTACACTGCTCAAAAATTTTGTATCTCCTGGGCGCTCTTCTCTGCACTCTCCATGGCTAATGTAATCTCCAGTAATTTCTTTAAATCTACTTGATTTTTCCAAAAGCTTCTTTTAAGTGTCTTCATTATTGATACCACATACTAGACAATCTCTAGTTATGGACCTCGACCAGACCCCTTCAAAATATTTTAAGAAGGTATCCCAGACTCTGAATTTTTCATATTTAAAGGTAAATGTGTGTGTTCCAGATGTGATGTGACAGGTTAAACTACTCGATGTTAAGCAAAACACAATTTATCTAAACACTGTAGTTAAAACACAAACAAAATAAAGAGAAAGTTAGAAGGACTTAACTATTGGGAAACTTAACCAATTAATAGATTCAGTACCTATTACTAATTAACTGTTCCAACATAAACACCCCCTTGACAGAAAGGTAAATTCAGACACAGATTCTTACATGCAGTTCTCCACTTCAAGAGCAAAAACACCAAAAGAAATTCCAGAGAAAGTAGCAGCTAGGAATCATTAATTGAAACTTCCAACTCTTCTGAGACCCCAAAGAGCTTCTAATGCTAAAGGTAGAAAACAAACTAGAAAGCCTGGTCTGTGAGAGCTGACCATACCCATCCAGGCTGTTTCCATTGTTCATACTTTCTTAAAAAAAACTTAAAGGCCTCACACATTGGTTACTCTACTGGTTCTGGTAGACTGCTTGGTGCCTCTATCTTACAATCTCTCTTCCAGGACAAAATAACTTTTTAAAGTAACAACATTGTCATACCTCCCCCCTTAAAAACATGAACCATATTCAAAGATGGCTTCATTTTAAAGCCCTTAGTCATATTTTACTGTTACATCACAATACATATACATTATATTGACGTATGCAAACATTCATGACTATGTTCTATTTCAGTCCGTTTACTCCTTCCACTGAACACATCCGTCTTTTTTCATCAAAGTCACAACAACACATTGGCAATTACATCTTCTCGTATAATTTTCCAACTGAATGGCTGCAATACTAAGCTCCATCTAAACAGTCTGGAATTTTTGTCCTTAAATTTCTCCAAAAACTTCAATGGGTTATGATCAGTATATAGAATTTGGTGTTTCAGCAACATTACTGGCATTATAAATATTGAGATATTGTAACACCAACATCAAGCTCAAGATTTCAATTTCATTTATGGAATGTTTCTTTTGATGAGTATTGAATTTACTAGAAATGTACCCAATAGGTCTTTCTATCTTATCATCTTCTTGTATGAGTATAGCACTGACACCCACATCATTCACTTAAATTGCTACCTTGAATGGCTTTGAGTAATTAGGTGTTGCTAACACTGGAGCAGTGATGAACACAGCTTTCAGGCTGTAAAATGCCTTCTGATATTCCACGGTCCACTGAAATTTCCTGCACTTGTTCAGTAAGTCAGTCAGTAGAGCAACCACACTGCTAAAATTCAGTACAAACGTTTGATAAAATCCACTCAATCCCAGGAATTGTAGAACTCTCTTTGTTGATGGTATGGGAAACTCCCCAATAACCTTTGTTTTCACATTCCATGGGGCCATTTGTTCATGTCCAATAACATGGCCCAGGAACATGACTTGGGCTTTTGCGGATTTGCCCTTAGCCAAGTTGATCACCAATCCTGCCTCCTGAAGTAGATTAAACAATTCCAATAAATGCTGCAAATGTTCCTTCCATGTATGACTAAAAATCACCGGGTTGTCACTGTATATTATACAATTGGTTAATTCAGAAATTACTTTATTTGTTAAATCTTTGAAATTTGGCCAGTGCATTTTTCATGCCAAATGACAACTTTAAATTAGTTTAATCCTTTCGATGTCATGAAAGCCAACATTGTCTTTGCTCTTTCAGATACAGCTACCTGCCAGTATCCTCTAAGTAAGTACAACTTAGATACATAAGTTGATTGTCCCACCTTCTCAATAGTCTTCCGAACGCAGGATAGGATATGAATCAGACTTTGTAACTGCACTGACATTGTGGTAATCCACACAATCATTGGGTGCCATCTGGTTTTGGCACCATTATGATAGGTAAGCTCCAGACAGTGCAACTCACTGATTATGTTGTCTTTGAGCAGGTGTTCCATCTTTTTTTGAACTTGTACCAACTTTAAAGGGTAAAGGCTAGAAGGATGTTGCTTAACTGGAACAACATTTCCTGCACCTACATTGTGCGTAATTAGATTAGTACTTCCCACAGTAATCTGACATTTCCCCATACAATAGTAATAACTCTTTTAGGTCATTTCAATTTTCCTCTGGAAGGTAACTCAAAAATTTATCCCAATTTTTGAGAACTTTTGTCTAACTTTAGTGAGGAATGTCCAATTCAGAATCCTCTGAACTTGGTACCTCACTCTGTTGTAACCAGTAATACATTCTCTTTTGATTTCCTTCCCTATCAAAATACATTTTTTATTCACATGACACTTGAATTTTTTTTAATCTGGTGTTCTTAACAAATAATTCATCTGACTCAATTTCCTTTCAATTTGATAACGTCCACTAAACCTTGCTTTTAAATGTTCATATATCACTGGAAGTAACATAACACTATCTCCACTAACAAAATTGCAAATTTCTGATTTCTTGTCGGCTTCCTGTTTCATCACATGCTGTGCTACTTTTAAAGGCTGTCCAACTGATTTATCCGTTCTATTTAATCCTTCCCTAAAATTAGACAGTCCAAATATGTGTTCTCTGAACTCTAAATCGCCAATTAATTTCAGTAGTCCTCTTACCTAATGTCCAAAAACAAATTTAAATAGACTGAATTTTGTAGATTCATTTGGTGCATCCCTAATTGCAAAACAAAAGTACGAACAGAATTCCTTTATCCCACTCATCTGGATGGTCTTTAAAGTTTGATGCCACCATTCGAATGTTCCCTGTAATTACGGGTGATATATGCAGTGGATTTGAATTATCTTATTCCTAAGCCATCCATAACTTTCCTGAATAATTTTGATTTAAAATTTGACCCCAACCCGATTGTATCTCTATGGGTAGTCCGTATCTCGTGGAACATTTGAGTAGGTCCTCTACACTCCTTCTGGCTGTGATATTGCATAATGGAATGGCGTCTGGAAATCCAGTGGACATATCTAATATTGTCAATAAATACTGATTCCCACTTTTTGTTTTAGGTAGGGGTTCTACGCATTCAATTAAGACCCTTGTAAAATGTTCCTCAGATGCAGGAATGGGTATTAAAGATGCTGGTTTTGTCATTGTCTGAGGTTTTCCAAATGTTTGACTTGTATGACATACCTGGCAAAATTCAACTACATTTTATGCATTCCAGGCCAATAAAAGTATTTTGCATTTTAGCTTGACTTTTCATTACTCCCAAATGACCTCCTCCTGGTAATTTATGTGCTATCTACAATACCTCTTTTCTGTAACCCACTGGTAATATTACTTGATGAACATCGGCCCATTTCTCCTCCATCTGAATATGTGCTGGTCTCCATTTCCCCATCAAAGTGTCATTTTTAAGATAGTAAAGTTCTGTGTATGCTTTTTAATTCAACTATTTCAGTTTTTCATCTTTCTGTTATAACTCAGTTTTCAGAACTAAAAATATCCACTTTGTCCTCTACCATCTGTTCTTGCTTATTCTCAAGAAAACAAACATGGTGTCTGATAATTGCATTTCAACTTACTTATCTTTACTCTTTGATTTCTCCTACTGCTTCAGTCTATGGTTTTGTGACCTTGTTATCACACAGTCAGGAAAAATCCCGGAATATGCTTCTGGTAATATCTCAGGTTACCTGATTTTCCACTGGTTTTTCAACACAGTAGGCAGTACTCCCACCTGTGATCAAGCTATATCATTACCAAGGACAATTTGTATTCCTGGAGCCAAGAGTTCCTCCAGTACTCCTACCACTACTTGTCATCAGACACTCCTACCTCACTTTACATAACGGAGTACTGCTCATCTCACCATGAATTCCACATATTACCACATTTTCTGGCAATAGTCCTTCTGAATTACATACCTCATCTCCTAACAAAGACTGACATGCTCCCACATCTCTTAAAATTGTAATTTCTTAATCTGTTCCTCCTGGCACGTGCAAGTAAACCGTACTCTCGCAAGTAAATGGTTTATGATGACATGGTGTGTTCGTCTCAACCAACTGACGATCAGGGTGTACACTCTGGTGCAGCAGTTTAGCTTTCACTGTGCTTTCCTTCAACAAAATTCACTGGCTTATCCTGTTTTCTGACAGTTATTTTTCTGTACCACCTGCACTGTAACTTCATGTGGCCCACTTTATTATAATGAAATTATCTGAGCTTTTTACTTCTTTCCCCTTAATGGGTTTCCTTTCTACCTTGTGGGATACTATCTTTATTATCTTCAATGAGATTTCTTACCACTGAGAATTTCTCTTTTCCCCAGTTTCTACCCCTCAGATCGAAAGGGATGTCAGAAGACAAAATTTGATTTATGAACCAACCCATAATCATCAGCCATTTCAGCTGCTAACCTTGCAGTTTTCATGCCCTCCTCTTCCATGTGATTTCTCACTACTTCATAAAGTGAACTTTTGAACTCCTTCAAAATAATTGTCTTTCTGTTAGCATCATATGTTTGATCTATTTTCAATGCCCTTATCCACCTGTCAAAATTACTTTGTTCGATCCTTTCAAACGCAATGTATATTTCACCAGGTTTCCTCCTTTGATTTCAGAAACATTGTCTGTAGACTTCAGACACGAGCTCATATGCTCTTAAGATGGCTTTCTCCACCTAATTATACTCCCAAGAAACCTCCTTTGATAGAGATGCATACATTACTTCTCCTGGTCCACCTACTAACTTTATTTGGATTGACAATACCCACATGGTCACCAGCCACTTCATTTGTTTAGCCACCATCTCAAATAAAGAGGGCTTATACATCCTTCTTGTCAAACTGCAGCGATGCTTGTACATTATTAAACAGATCGCCACCAGGCCTTTGGCTACAATGGGTTTGTTCATCTTCACTGTCCTCATTAAGCTGACTTTCTCCTCCCCTCCCCTGCTTTTAATCGTAAATCTTGTTTCATTTCCTTTTCATGGTTAAGCTGCTTCATCTGCAATTGAATTCTGGTCATTTCCAAAGATTCCAATGGCATTTTCAGCAATTTTAAATGCAAACCTATTGCTGCAATTGCTTACCTTTTAGCACAGAACCAGGCAGCCGCAAAGTCCAGCTTGTCTGCCAAGTCCAATAGCTCTTCCTTGCTCACTTTTTGCAATGTTCCTAAAGCCACTTCTTTCATCCTCAAAACATTTAGTGACTGAAAGAGCAATTACTACACAAAGCACGCCCTGTTTAAATCAAATTCAAAGCCCAAAAACAAAGACACTAATGCCTACCACTTGCCACCTTTGAGTCACAAACCTAGAACAAAACTTAATCCAACTTGGAATTATTGATTTTGAACCTGGCAAGAGTCCTTAAATTATTATGCACCAGACTAGAACCGCTCAAAATATTTTTAAGGTAGCCCAGACACTAACTTTTCTTACTTTAAATGGAAACATGAAGTACATGTTCCAGATGTGATGCAACTGGTCAAACTATTCAATGTTAAGCACAATATAATTTATTTAAACACTATGGTTAAAATAAAAACAAAAGAAAGAAATTTAGAATAACTTACCTATTGGGAAACTTAATCAAATTATAGTTACGGTACCTATTACAGATTAGCTGTCCCAATATAGTAACATCCCATAAATACCCCCTTGGCAAAAAGGCAAATTCAGACAGATTCTTAAATGCAGTTCTCCAATTCAGGAGGAAAAAACGTTAAGAGAAATTCCAGAGAAAGTAGCAGCTGGGAATCATTCACTGAAGCTCCCACTCTGAGACCCTAAGCATCTTCTGATGCTAAAGTTAAGAAAGTCTAGGATAACAAGGTATAGAGCTGGATGAACACAGCAGTCCAAGCAGCAAAGGAGCAAGAAAGCTGACATTTCAGGCCTAGACCCTAACACTAACTCTAACCCTTCCTGCTCCGCCTGCTGTGTTCATCCAGTTCTACACCTTGTTATCTCAGATTCTCCAGCATCTGCAGTTCCTACTATCTCTAAAATAGTCTAGAAAGCCTGTTCTGCAGAACTGGCCTCACTCATTCAGGTTGCTTCCATTGTTCCAACTCTTATTTCTAGAAAGCCTAAAGGCCTTACGTGCATTTTTTACTCTAGTGGTTCTGTTAGATTGCTTGGCGCCTCTATATTACATCTTCGCTTAAAAAACCCAGGGCAAAATAATCTTTCAAAGTGACAACATTGCCACACCCTTAGCACATCATTTAATGAGGACCCACAACCAGAATGCTCTGTAATCTCCTTGAGCCTTGTTTATGAACTCTGCAATAGTTTCTCCTGTGGTCTCCCAGTCAAACTAAGCTTGTTACACAAATTATTGGGGCCTTGGGGTTTAATAACTTAACTAACTCCAATCTCTGCAAATGTTTTAGGCTCGCAGGGACAATAAAGCTCAAATCAGACTACATCCTGCATGTAATTAACATAATCACTGTTTCTTCTCCTCCTCCTCTATTTAAATAGCACAGAAAAAGAATTTTAACCATTCTACGTATTGTACCCACTCTCCTGAAGACAGATTGTACAGCTCTTATATTCTTTCCAGACTAGACTTGTCTGACTTTTGAGAGTTTGCTGTCTTTTACCTCATCACGAATGTAAAATCTTAAGTGTTTGGCTCTGCTAGTTAACTTACGAAATACAATGATTTAAGACAACTATTTGCTCTGATTTATTGAGCAAATTACATGGTCCTTACATGCCAGCTCTTCAATTCAACTGAAGGCCAAGACCCCAAACATCTAGCTCCGATACTACACTCTGACCCTGATTGGTCTAGTCTGTCACATGAATCCTCCCTCAAAACTTTAAAGGGGCTGACTACTGTAGTTATAGAGAAGCTATCACATGAGCTGCTCGTTTACTGGAATCTGAAACTTCAGAGGTTCCTGTATATTTGCGTTCAGATGGCAATGATCCTCAAAACCTAGCTGTCTCTAAGAAGAAAGTCATTTTTTTTGAAGAAGGCAAAGAAGAATAGTTGTCTACTTATCACACAGAACCTGACAAAAGTAGCTGCAACTGCTCTCATGATTAGGTAGAAGTTCTTTCCAGATTAGAAAGCCAGACTACTGCAAAGTAAGAAGGTAACCTTGTACTAGCTCAATCACTAGTCCAAGCAAATGAAGCTTAAAAAGTTTCCAGTGAAGTGACCTCAGAATCTGATAATATTTAGCTTCATGGAATTTGAAAGAGATCTTGAATAATTGGAAGGAGAGGATTTAAATGTTCAAAACAAGACCACGGCAGTGTCAGATAGTGTGAATGTGCCACTTTTGCACAAGCAAAAACAAATTGTTTGTAACAAGTCCTTTCAATCAATCATTCACAGAGAACATCAAGGTGAGTCTGACATTCAGAAAAAAAACTATCCTCAGGAAAGGCCCACCAAGTTGAAGTATAACAACTTCAAACCACTAATAAAGCAGTTCAGAAAAAAAGAGATCCTTAAGTCTAAGTCGATAATGCTACTATTCAATGTTCAGAAATTATTGGACTATATATTTTGTAGAAGGAGGTTACAAAGGAAATCAGTAAGCCATGGAATTGCTAGAGTTCTTTTTCAGCCAAATCCTACAAAACTAGACTATTGAGATCCGACAGGTTAAGAATACATAGACAAAATTTGAAATTAAGTATCTGAACGAGCTCGCATGTTTAGAACCCTATAGGAACTGTCACAGTCTAACCACTTCAGTGAGATAACTTAACTGAAAGTTTAGCTGTCAAATAGCCTAAGTAAGCTTTACTGGCTAAAAATGAGAAGCCTGCAGAAGGTTTACAAAAATCTCGCATTCAGACAACATTCTCGTCCACATTCCCTCTAAGCTGTGCACAATGATCAGTGTGCCAATCGCATCTTTCATTTCTAGCACTGATAGTTGCTACCTTGCGTGCACTTTACCAGCCTGCACAGCTATAGAAAAAAATTAAAAGGAATGCTGCTTTTCACCCAAGTGACACAAGAGAAATATATTTATGGAAAAAAGCCTCTTTTTTGCAGAATGTTCAGAATTCCAAGATCAGTGAACAATTAGTTGAAGAAAACATTCTGCTACAGCTAATGAGAGCTGACTTAGTTTTTCAAAAGACAACCTTGAAGAGACACAAAATACTCTTCATTCCCTTATACAGAGATCACTTGCAGAAAGCAGTTGTCCTTTCAAGTAGCTCTGCAAATCAAAGAACCGTATGAGATTTCCTGCCGCATCCGTTGAGTCAGTTGCCCATGATGGCACATTTCTATTTTCTTATTAAGTCCTTGAGATGTCCTTGCCTGCACCTCAGGAAACTCACATCGAGACAAGTTTCAAAGTGCTATCAAAAATTCCTTTCATATAAATATGAAAAGTATTAATCTCCTTACCTTCATCAGTTTTTGGAATGCTCTTCAATCTTCATTTCTAAAGCATTAAAATCCTTAGATCAGAGACCAAAGCGGATAAAAAATGGAGGGCAAGACTTTCACTTTCATTCCTTCCTTTTCAAGTTGCTATTTTCCTTTGAATCTTTTTATCTTTGATTGTTCTTCACTGTTGCTGCATTCAAGGCGTCATGTAAGTCAAAACTCAAAGGCCAGCTATCATCAGAAGTTGCCATGCAGCTTCATAAATCTGTTAACCCTCCAAGGAAATGATGACAGAACATCTTCACCCCACATGTTCTTGAAACCAGCAGAATTTTCTGCTTCTTTAATTTTTTGCATTAGGTTAGAACTCTGTATTCCTGGCTGGAAATTCAAACCTGATTCTTTAATATTTGGTGGTACATCTGAAATCTGATTGTTACCTCATCGATCAAGGTGGTCTGGGTATGTCAAACGTACACCACCCTTTTCATGGCAACAGATGCTGTATTCTGTGATTTAAATGTTCAGCAGCAAAACCTGCAATTTGACAAGTCTTGCAAAATGACTAAGTATGTAGCTAAGAATGAGGAATAGGGAAGCAGTTGGTTAAGGGGTTAGAGTGTCAGATGCATAATATGCCAGGACACCAGTTGGGTAGGATGACAGGGAATTAGTTGCCTTGTACATAGGGTAATAGTGGGTAGGATGCCTAGAAGGTTAGGGTGCTACAGCACTAGCTAAGTAGGGCTCCAAGTAACTCGGTGCAATTTAGGTATAATGCCAAGTGGGTAGTGTAGGTTTGTTGGGTTTGGTAGTATGTGCCCCGTGTCCAGGAAGGGAGGAAGTGTGGTGGGTTGTAGAGTGTGCTGAGTACAGAGGGGAGAAGGAAAGTTCCGTCTGATTGGCATTTCTGTCTCTGGTGAGAAGACTTGGGACCTGTCGTGTGATAGATGTCAATTCTGGGGCTTCAGGCTAGTTGCAAGGGGGTGTTGGTACCTGGTGAGGTTTGGAATCATTTTGTATTGGTGTTGTTGATATGATAGAGAGATGGTTGCCAGAGGCCATGGGTGTAGAAGTTAGGGGAGGTGCAGTTGTGGGGGCTGGGGAGGGGTTGTTGGGGTGTGGCATAGGTGGCATCATTCCTATCCATTTCCCATAGCCCTTTAATGCCCAATTAATCAAACATCTCTCTCTCTCAGCCTTCAATATACACAAGAACTCTGCCCCCACAATTATGAGAAATTCTCCTTATCTCATTCTTAAATTGCTGTTCCTTTGTTCTGAGATTATGGCCTCTAGTTCTACGAGGGAGAATCCTCTCAGTTTACTCCATCAATTTCCTTAAGAATCCTATATGTCACAATGATACATTCTGAAAGTTTGATATATTCTGAAAGCTTGGGGTGCAATGGTGGCTCAGTGGTTAGTTCTGCAGCCTCACAGCACCAGGGATCCGGGTTCGACTCCAGTCTTGGGTGACTGTCTGTGTGGACTTTGCACATTTTCCCTGTGTCTGCGTGGGTTTCCTCTGGGTGCTCCAGTTTCCTCCCACAGTCCAAAGATGTGCAGGCTAGGTGGATCGGCCATGCTAAATTGCCCATAGTGTTCAGGGGTGTGTGGGTTATAGGGGAAAGTGTCTGGGTGGGATGCTTCAAGGGGTGGTGTGGACTTGTTGGGCCAAAGGGCCTGTTTCCACACTGTAGGGAATCTAATCTAATCTCAGTCTTCAGCGCAATCACTGACTTTGGCCTTCTTATATGCTATTCTTTCAGCTTAAGAGTCTTCTTAACTTCCTTGGTTGCCATGGTTGGTTTATCTGCCTTTTTGGCTTTTTCTTCCTTCCTGAGATGTATTTTTGATCAAAGTCAAATTACCTCCTTTTCTGATGATGGGTCTAGGCCCGAAACGTCAGCTTTTGTGCTCCTAAGATGCTGCTTGGCCTGCTGTGTTCATCCAGCTCCACACTTTGTTATCTCTTAACTCCTTAAATATCTGCCACTGTTGCTTACTGTCACTCCTGCCAATCTTTCTGCCCAGTTTACTTGAGTTTACTCTATCCTTACTGAATCATAATGCCCATTATTTAAGTTATTTACTCTCAAACTAAAAATTGAGCTCTCATGTTATAATCGTTATTTCTTAGGGGATCTTTTACTCAAATGTCATTTATTAAACCTGCCTCATTACCCATTACCAGACCAAAACAGTCTGCTCCCTGATTGGATCCATGGCATTTTGCTCTCAGAAATTATCCCTAATGAATTGTCATAGCTACCCTTTCCAATTTAATTAACCTGATTAACATGAAGATTAAAGTCACCATATTATTACTCCATTCTTTTTACATACTCCTATTATTGATTTCCCACAGAGTGGCCACTGTTTACATGCTTGTACACTACACCTACCAATGTCTTCTTTCTCTCGCAGACTTTTTCCACCTTCACATAAACAGACTACTTCATCCAAGAGATAGTAGGAACAACAGATGCTGGAGAATCTGAGATAACAAGATGTAAAGCTGGATGAATACAGCAGGCCAAGCAGCATCATAACGTCAGCTTTCCTGCTCCTATGGTGCTTCTTGGTCTGCTGTGTTCATCTAGCTCTACACCTTGTAATTTCTACTTCATCCAAACCTAGCTCATCTCTCAGTTGTCCATATTTCATTTCTCATAAAGGACTGCTACCCCACTACCTTTTCCATCCCTCCTGTTTCTTTCAGTAGTCAAATATTCACAAACGTTAAGTTCCCAGTTTTGATTTCCTTGTAATTATGTTTCTGTAATGGCAATGAGATCATATTCATTTACCTCAATACCTGCCATCCATTTAGTAGCTACACATGAATTAGTTTAGATTTGTATTCTAACCTTTTCTGGATAACTTTTAACTTAAAAGATGTGGAACCCTCCAAATTTTCTGACTTGAATGGAATCTTACCAGTTGCATTGGACTCTTCAATTTTCTAAGCAATTCCCACAGAATCTGCTGCAATTGGAATTCCATTATCTTGATTCACAACTCCACTCTGCACTTCAACTACAATCTGGCTATCAGATATTCTTAATTAATATTTTTTAATGTTTTCAGTTGAAGGATAAACATTGGCCAGGACAGTGGGAAGAATTCCCCAGTCCTTCTTCAACCCAACAGCATAGCAACCTACAAGAGTCACACTGTAATATTTTATCCAAAAGATGGTGTTTCAAACAGCATAATCTTTCTATAAAGCACTGAATTTTATTTGAAATTTAAGACTCCAGAGCCTGCATGAATCCACAACCTTTGGAATTTTAATTATTTGTAGGATGTAATATAATCCCAGCTGATGCTGTTACTCAGCAAGTCAAATCCAAGGCTAAAACTTGGCTTGATGGACTATTTGGTTTCTGTTTTAAAGGGGTGATCTCTCACTGAAACAGAGGACATGCAATGTTGCAGATTTTACTTCAACAATAAGTCAAGAAAAAGTTTGTTAACCAAAAAATTACTTTACAGCAAGTTCACAATTTTTAGACACATTAATAATCCTAAAACACTGCTCTACAAATTCCAAAAAAAATGCCAAAAGCAGAGAAAGAAAAAATTTCCCTAAACACCATTCTAAAAAAGCCATCTGAAAAACCATTACAGAAACCAGTATCCTGTTGCCAAATCACCCCACATTTACACATAAGCAGTCCTTGACTATAATACTGCTCACACAGAGTCAGGCACTAGAACATCAGTATTACTGATACTCTAGTGCCTGATTCTGTGTGAGGCAGTATTATAGTATTACTGACACTCATCCTTTTTATGTCAGCCAGAGCTCTCTGAATGGCCCAGATTAACAGCCCCAATCAGGAAACTCATATGCTATGGCTGGTGGACTTCATTATAATCATGACATCCCTCCCCCACTGGATCTGGTGAAAAAAACTGGCCATTTTTCGCAGCAAGTCTCCTGTGACATTTTAGCATCAGGTCAGGCTTCTCGCACTTGGCGACCAATACAAGTGGTGTGTAACACACAGAAGCTTTCCTGTTGTGCCAGAGCACCTCAATAGAATTTCACTCCCTTCTTCCAGCAGCAGAGGCATCAAGGCATCTACTTCCAACAAGCCCATCTTTGATTCAGCAACATTTGACGGAGAGGGTGAATCCACAGGTTCCAGCAGCGTTTCAGAGAGGCAGGGTACAGTTTATTCCCACACCATTTGAGAAATCACAGCTTTAAATATGGTCCACATGCTTATTGAGGACCATAGCACCTATCTGAACTTTATGCCTCACTGGTCCTGACCACACCTCTTATCCATGCAGGGTCATTTCCATGATTCTTTCATCAGATTTCATCCTCTGTATCAAACTGTCTGTCTCGCTTGCCAGGGCCTTGAGCCGGCATTGGTGTTCTGGATGCTATTTTACTCTCCCTCAATATACAGGAAGATTAGGCTAAATTTGGTGTTGAGTCTTCTAGCCATTAGCAACTCTACCAGTGCTATCCATGTAGTTGCATGTGAGATGGTCCTGTAATCAAACAGGAACCATGATAGCTTGCTATCTAACGTGGGTGTTGGCCGTTTCTTCAATTGAACCTTCGAAGTTTGGACCACATTTTCTGCCAAGCCATTGGAAGATGGGTGGTATGGAGCTGTTCTTATATGTCAAATCCCATTTGACTTTAAAAAACAACCAAATTCCCAGCTGGTAAATATGGCTTGTTATCTATGATCAACACTTCCTGGACTCTGTGTGTTGCAAAAGATGTATGCAGTTTTTCCATTATGTGCCAGTGTTTGCTGATGCACATACAACTACTTTTAAGTGGGCACCTACAATGACTAAGAACATTGAACTCATGAACGTACCTGCATAGTGAACGTGCAACCAAGTCCATTGCAACACATTGGGAGCCTCTCCTCTGAGTTTGACATGGAGGGAGCCAGTTTGTAGTGGAGCGTATTGACCCTGGAGGTTTGATTGGGAAAATCCAGGGGTTTTTGAGTCTGAAAAGGTGAGATATGCCAAGGATTTTCTTGCCAGAAGCAAGATGACTCCTCAGCTGGAAATTCCAATAGCCATGGAGGGAGGACAGGCAGGATGGTGCTCTGCATTATCCTAAATGGTCACTGTCAAGGGACCTGTGTGTGACTGCTTCTCCAGGCCTCTTGACAGGGGGTGCATCCATGCCTTGCCATGTTTCCTTGTGAGGAGGGTGCTCCTGGACTAGGCTTAAAGTCCCCACTAAACTTGCACCCTGCTTTCAGTCCTTAGGGCTAATGCATTGTGTGACAGAGTACAGGTATTGGTGACTTTGCAGAAGCCACTGAGGGTGCTGGTTCTCTCCCTCCCAAGCAATCTATCCATGAGTGCAGACAGATAATCACAGGACAAGTTGCAATCTGGAGAGTCTAGATGTTAACAGGAAGTGGTTACAGGACTGCCTGCAGCATCTAAGCAATGATGGACAGTGTATCACAGGACTGATTGCATTGTTTCAGCTTCTCAGCTATTATGAGGGCCAGTGCCTCCAGTATGGCCGCTTATCACTGCTGCTCCTTCCTGTGCATTGAATGGAGTCATTCACTGCCAAGAGCACATTGTCATCTCCTGTGGGTTGCTCAGCGTGACTTGCAGCAATCCTCCAACTGCAAGTGGCTTGGGCTATTTCTTTCTCATACATTTTCAAAACATTTGGTGTGTGGAATTCAACAGAATAAGACCCCGGTTTTTGTGTGCTTATGGACCCCATCAAGATGACTTTGTCTGTGCTGCTGATGGTTTTTTGTTAAGGGACCCTCCAATGCTTCCATACTCTTACCTGGGGAGGTTGCACATGCCTCCTTTGTGGGAGATGAGCTGGTTCGTAGGAGTATGAATGCACCTGTAAGAGGGATAAGCCAGAACGTATTGTTGTCACTGGTTAGTAGTGGTGTTTGTATATTGCAGTGACTGCCTGATTATTGTCAACACTGCAGTGTAATGACACTGTATAATGTGTTTGCTAGAATGGAGATATCTCCACATGTCTGCAGAATCAAGCCCTGTCTTCTCCTGTCTAGTATCCTTTGCATGGAGGTGATGAGAATCCAACATCCTCCACCTGTCCAACATTGCTTATGCCTATTATGGGCTATGTTCTTCTGTAATGACATAAAAGGGCGAATGAGTGAACTGAAAGTGGGTAGCATGGCTGTTAAGTGCATGTAGGGGAATGGTTGAGGTGTTCCAAAAGAGGGAGCAGGCAGCATGTAGGGCATGTGCGGTTAGTGGTATGGGGCTAATGAAAGCAAGTGGGAAAAGGTGTTGTATGCAATAATGGGATGTCAGGGCATATACATTGGTGGAAAGTCTGTATGGTGGCATAGATGAATGTGATCATTGACCTTCTTCCTACATTGCAGCCCGATGCTCCTCACTCCGGAGATGACAGTGACCGAGTGGCCATTTCCAACCACGCTGGTGTGTACTGGTGGTATGGCCTCTTCTGCCAGCCATCCAGGAAGAGGATGCCTATTCTCTTGTCTATATCATTCATAAAAACCTCCAGATTCCTCTCTGAGAAGTATATTGCAAGTTACCCCTTCTAGTTTCTTCTTCTGACCCCATGACCTGAGTAATATCTTCATCTTTTGTGAAGACAGATACAATGTGTTCATTTAATAACTCAACCATGGCCCCTATTTCAATCTGCAAATCCTTTTTTTGTTCTCTGATTGGCCCTACTCCATCTTTAACCACTCTGTTTTTTATGATTATAGAGGAGTTTGGGATTCGCCTTTATGTTTACTGCTCGTCTTTTCTCATAGTTTTGCCTTGCTTTCCTTGACTGTGTTTTCACTTCCCCTAAACCTTTGCTATTTCTGGTCATTCTCAATTGTACCTTTAACATTACACCTGTCACAAGTACAGCTTTTCTTTCTAATGTCTACCTCCTTTGTCACCCAGGCAACTTTGGATATGTTTGTTCTACCTCATGCATGAGAGAGAATATATCTTGATTGTACCCAAACCATCTGCTCCTTGAAGGTGGCCCATTGTTAACTTACTGATATTCCCAAGATCCATTTATTCTAATCAATCTTGCTCAGCTCTGTTCTAGTCCAATTGAAATCAGCTCTCTGTCAATTGATTTTTCTTGTTCTGGATTGTTACATGTCACTCTCTACCACAATCCTGAACCTCTGGGTTCAATGATAACTATTGATCATAGCTGCATCTACTTATCCATCCACTGGACATCTGATTATTGCAGGCCATTTTGTTGACCCCACCTATGAGACCACACAGTTCCCATTGATTTTCTGAATCCCTGACTACAATATCTATATCTGTGACTATACTCTCTGCTTCCCCTACCACCAGCTTGAGCTCGTACATGTATTGGCCTCAGTTAAAAAAAAGCTAACTATGTAAACATGCCTGCATTGTAATTCAGGAATATCCAAAAAAAGCAGGTGTAAAACTGATTGCAACAACTGACTATGGTGTGTTATTGACAGACATCCTAGTATGTGGAACAGAATGTTGTGAAGGCCACAATTTCACCGACATTTATTTGACATATCTATGCTGCAGGTAAAACAAAGGCAAGGACTCTCTCTGACTGCTGGAATTCAGGCAATCTCATAAGGAATCAAAATAACACAATTTCTACCAATCTGAAAAAGCAAAAATCTCAAAATCAACTGATCAACTGCCAATTTAATTGCTACCAGCGCTATCCAACAGCCACAACATCATCCAACTTGCTCCTCATGAACAATTCAGGGACTGATCCTTTTCTTGACTTATCTTTTTGAGCTCAACCCTTATTTCTACTCGATGTATATGTGTGCTGTGTTGCTATTTTTTCTCATGTTTAGTGGTAAATAAACTCACTCTTTTGATGATTCAAGAAAACTTGGTTAAACTGATTCTTTTTAAAACTTAAGTTAATTTGAATCTGTTAACAAAGTATCTGCAAGTGGAGGGGTCCTTTCAAAATTAATTTTGTTGCAACCAATTGGTGTAGAACCAAGGTAAGTGAATTCATTCCACCTTACTGGAGAGTATAATAATTCGGGGAACTCCATCTGGAACCACAACAAATTGCATAAGCTTGACTCGGGTTTGGTTGTAACAGCTATGGTTGACATCCTGGACGGACTGTTCAACAGCTGAACTGATTGCAGGTGAATAACACCTGGATACACTGATGTCCAGCTCCTGAGTGACTAGGCCACATCTCCCGAACTGGCTACAGCACAATTTCCACGCTGACTGGAGCATGCCAGTCCCACTAGACTGACTTCACCAAGTTATCCTTTCACCTCTAAACTGCTCTTGTGCTTTCATACTGTACAGAAAAAGCCACTCCGTAATTACTAGTTTTGTGCCTCTGTGCCATCCAGACAATGCCATTTCCTCTATGCTGTTCAGAAAAATGCCCCTCACTGTAACCTGCTTTTGTGGCTCTATAAGCTTCAGTCCTATTTTCCCTTTTTAATGTATACAAAAGCATGCTCTTGAGCCATAAACTGTCCCCTATACTGTGCCAGTTAGCCTTGGAGATGGCCCAGGGAGATACCATGTCTCAGTATGCTTGAACTCAAGATGGTATTTTGAGAAATGAGAGTGCAAGTGAGATCTTGAGAGATCAGAAGGTGGCAATCAGGCTAAAATTTATTGTGGACCTATGAGTTCAAGAGTGATTATGTGAATGCTGTTTATATGCAGGAATTGTGAAAATTGAGAGCAGCTGCACCTGCACATCCACCAACTGGATGTTTGATGAAGAAGGGCCACTTCAGTGAAAGTTATAACTCTCCCTGACCCAATAAAAGGCCTTCCCATCTTGGGTTCTGCCATTTCTACTTTAAAGAATGTTGCAGTTTAAGTTTGATTTACTCTTACTGAACTGTATGATAGAATCCCTACAGTTGAAAATGGACCATTCAGCCCATCAAGCCCACGCTCAGAAGAGCATCCATCCAAACCCTGGACGTCCCCTATCACCATAACCCCACATTTACCATGGCCAATCAACCTAGCCTACACAAGCCTGGACAGAACAGGGCAATTTAGCACACTCATTCCACCTAACCTGCATATCATTGGATTGTGGGAGGAAACCAGAGCACCCAGCAGAAACAGGGAGAACGTGCAAGCACACAGACAGTCAACCTGGGAGTGGAATTGAACCAGATCGTTTGCATCGTGAAGCAGCAGTGCTAACCACTAAGCCACCGTCACATCATTACAGCCTGGTGAGATTTAGCTTGCTCATGCACCATTCAAATATTGGCTACCTTACAGCTCCCCACCCAGAAAGAAAAAGTAACTATGATTTGGTAGCCTTTGCAGAACCCAGGTTGCAGTATGACATGGATTAGTACCAGAATATTGAAGCTTACGGGACATTTAGGAAGGACAGGAAGCCAGGTAAAGATGGAGGAGTGGCTCAGGTAGTTAATGAAATGGTGTTGGTACAGACAAGAAACGTTAAAAGCAAAAAACCACTTGAGGGTTTAGTGTACCAGCCCCCTAACGACTATATATCAGCAAGTGGAAAGGAGGGAGGAACTCAGAAAAATCATAATCACCAGACAAATTGTACTAAATAAACTGCTGCAGCTGCAGGATAATAAGTGTCTGAAAAGAAGTGGCTAGTGAGATAGTTGATGCATTGGTTTTAATTTTTCAAAACTTCCTACAGTTTGTGAAAGGTCCCTTTATATTGAAAGATAGAAAATGTAATTCTTAGGTACAAGATGGGAGGATTTTAGATTTAGATTTTTTTTAGATTTTAGATTTTATTCTCTTGTGTACCCCAACACAGGACTGCAGTGAAAATTATATAATTTCGCAGCACATGGTGCCATCTTAGGTACCAAAGTATCTAGGTACAAAAAAAGCTCAGGTACGAAGTAGTAAGCGAAACGAGAGTTAAAAAGTTAAGCATTATTTCATAGAATAGTAGAAAAATTGAAATAGGTTGTAGTTTACATTAAAGGTTTTTGTAGTTTAAACTAGGAAAATAAAGGAATCAGCTAATAATTCAACAGTCTTCCACTTATCTTGCTCTCCAGGAGACCTCAGCTGTCTGTTCTCAAAGTAACCGCACAGATACCATCGCTGCTGGTGAAATTTCTGCCTCTCCATTCTCCTCTGGTACTTCAGTAACGTGCCCAGGCAGGATCCACTCACACGCTGAGCGAAACACCGCCATAAGCCCCCAAGAGACGGATCGACATACTGAGAGCAGCTGAGAGATCGAACCTACAGCAGCCACAACTGCTTAGAGATCAGGCCTGGGGCCCAACTCAAGCCAACAGGAGACCAGGCTGAGAGCTGCCATGAGCCAATGGGACCCAACAGGAGCTGATGAGTAACCAGGCTGAGAGCCACCACACTGCTGAGACACCAGGCACAGGACACACTATAAACTGCTGAGAGACCAGGCCGGGACCTGCCAGGATCTGCTGAAAGACCGGGCTGAGAGCAGATGGAACTGACTAGTCAGTTAGCTTACAATCTGTCATAGGGAATATGTTAGAGTTATGAAGACGTTATGTAGGACACCTAGATAAAGTAAACATTATCAGCAGAATCAACAAGATTTTCTGAAAGGATAATCATGTTTTACCAATCTATTGGATTTCTTTGAGTAGGTAACATTTGCTATGGGTGAAGGGGAACTAGTGGATAAGAAAATAGATCATAGACACAGAAGTGAAATTAAACTATTTAGCCCATCAAATCTGCTCCACCATTTGATCATGGCTGATATGTTTCTCAAACCCATTCTCCTACTTTCTCCCCATAACCCTTGATCACTTTACTAACCAAGAACTTATCCATCTCTATTTTAAGACATTCAGTGACTTTGCCTGTGCAGCCTTCTGCGGCAATGAGTTCAACAGATTCACCATCCTCTGGCTGAAGACATTTCTCCCTGTCTCAGTTTTAAATGGTTGTCCCTTCACTCTGAGGCTTTGCCCTCAGGTTCTAGTCTTTTCTACAAGTGGAAATATCTTCTCCACTTCCTCTGTACATCCTCTCTATCCAGGCCTCTCAGTAGGTTTGCTGTATGGTACTTTGATTTCCAGAAGGCATTTTAATGTGGAATGTAAACATGCATGGTGTAGGGGGTAATATTTTGCATGGTTAGAAGGTTGGTTAACTAACAGTAAGTAGATAATAGGCTTACATGATCTTCTTCAGACTGGCCGGATGTAACGAGTGGTATGCCACAGGAATCAGTGCTGAGACCTCAGCTATTTAAAATTTATGTAAATGGCTTGGATGAAAGGAAACAAAGAGGTAGGCATGTAAGTTGTGAAGAAGATGTAAGAAGGCTGTATAAAGATATAAATATGCTAAATAAGTGGCAAATATCTGGTGAATAAAATAAAATGGGAAATATGAAAGAGTACATTTTGGCAGAATGATTAAAATTAGAAGTACATTATCTAAATGGTGAGCGATTGCAGCACTGTGAGATACAGAGGGAGAAGGGTGTTCCCATGCATGGATTGCTAAAGAATAACTGAAAGAACTGTGGATGCTGTAAATCAGGAACAAAAACAAAGTTGCTGGAAAAGCTCAGCAGGTCTGGCGGCATCTGTGAAGAAAAGGCCAGAGTTAATGTTATAGGTCCGGTGACCCTTGCTCAGAACTGAGGAAGGGTCACCGGACCGTTAACATTAGCTCTGATTTTTTCTTCACACATGGATTGCTAAAGGTTATTTTGCAAGTAATTAGAAAAGCTCATAAAATGTTATTTATTGTGAGAGGAATTGAAGACAAAAAAATTGTTCTTCAGTCATACAAGGCAGTGTTGAGACCGCATCTGTATTACTGTATATAATATTGGTCTTATCTAAGCAAGGAATCAAATGATTTGGAAGCAGTTCAGAGAATGTTTAGTAGACTAATATCTGGAATGGGCAGGCCATCTTAAGAAGAAACGTTGAACAGGCTTGGCCCTTCCCTGTTTCCCAATTTCATGTCCCCTTGAGCCTCAGATAATGCCACTTCCTGTTTACTGCTTGTGGTTGGTCTCCCATTCCTACATTAAATCATATTAAATGCAAATAATACTATAAGGTTTCACGTTGTACGTAATCATGCACAATACTTTACCTTTATGCAACTCAACTACAATTGGTTGAATGAAATTGTCGCCAAATGGCTGAAACTAATGCCAAGGCTAAGTTCAGTATTGCATATTCTCAAAGATGGTTGAATGGTGGATAAGTTTATTTCAAATTGTTATGACCAAGGCTGAAAAGTGCATTGTAGCTTGCTTTAACGTAACTATTCCACTGGCCACAACGTAAATTTAAACGTTTTCTTCAATTACCGATCTGGTCAATTGGATACTTTATCCATAAAAAAAATCCATCCTTCAGTTTCTTTAATAAACAATAATATTATTATTTATTGGAGGCATGAGACATATTTGGCAACAATATAATGCAAATTAACACAATTTGAAAGATATACATATGACCATATACACCAGGTAAAGGTAAACATGGATTTCTCTCTGCAGAGATTCATTTTGGGGAAAAAAACACTTCTGGCCAATAATGGTTAATTTCTGAAGGCTTAAAAGATAAGTTATCATGTGTTCGTGTCTGTCAGCCTTGTGTTCTGGCATGTGTAGATGCGTATTATCAAACATTAGCCATTATCTCTGGAATCTTTGGAAATGCAGCTTTTCTAGGAAGAACAGTATTGAGATGCCTTTCAAGATGACAATTAGATTCACAGCAGCAATTATTTTCAGAAGCAGGATAGCTAAGCTGTGAAGCTGCTTTCCTATTGCAGGCTGTTCGCTAGCCACTCTAAACAATATTCAAAGCAGATTTTGAAGCCAGACGGTCATGAGCCTCTGAACGTGGTCTCCAACAAGCAAATAGTTATCACAAGACATGTGTTTAAAAAAGAGTTACAAAGTCTTTTAACTAGCCTTTTTGAAACAAGACTGTGTTCATAATTCTTCAAATGCAAGTCTATGAAAATTATTAAACAAAAGAAATACACAGTAATCACAGTTTGAATTGAAGATTGGGTTTGTTGAGACAAGGTTCTGACTGAGATTGGGGAATGTGTATATGGTCTTGATCAGTGGGAAAGATATTAGTGTGATTAAAACGAAGCATCAGGATTAATTATGAGGCCTGGAAGAACAGAGGTTCTCCTCCCAAAGGAATATTCATATCTCACTGTGGAAAATTGTGCATGCAAGACCCACTTTCTGTCAGACTTTGTCTGATGGGGGAGCTAATCGCAGCTTCCCATACTCTACTCTTTACCCTGGCTGAGCACAAAACCCTTCTCAGGCCTTAGGTTAAATGAAATGACATATTGTCACACCCAGCTTGTACGTTTAAAGTAAGATCCGGCTTCCTTCCTGTGGGTGTCCTGCCCACAGGCTCAAAACAGCAAGATGTACTTTTGTAACATGGAGAGAAGAGGTAGCCAATGCACATGATTTTAATTGGAATGCATTTCTGGAAGGGGTGGGAGAAGCAGATTCAAAATTAACTTTAGAAAAATGCTAACTATGTGAAGCAAAAAGAATACCCAAACTCTTGGGAAAGAACAGGATACGTGCAATCAATGGACAGATCTTTCAGTATGACATCCCTTGTGCTTCATGATTCCATGATCATAAAATATTTAACTTAGGACCTAAGAGTTTTCTTTGATTTTAACAGAAACAAGCTGATGACCCGCTATCAACTTTGTCTTATTTCTGGAATCTTGGAAGGTTAAGAAGTGAAGAAAAATCTCTACAGTTTGGTGACTTCCAAATTCTGGAAAATTCAACAGACATAATTGCATTCACGAGAGATTGGGATCAAATAGGAATTTTGGTTGTCTTGAATTTTGGTGACACAACTATGGTAGATTTTTCTGGGCTATACTTGCCTTCATCTGCTATCCTATTAGCAAAGTCAAGAGGTTTAACATCATTGCAGGAAATAAATTTGAATGAAATGCAAATAGAAGCAAACACAGGATATATGCTAAAATTCAATGAATCAAACTTTTGACATACCTAATTGAACTACAGTATATGCATGTTGAAAAACAAACTCATTGATTGCTTTTCATACAATAAATGAACCCATTTAAATATCAGACCAATGTGTTTATTTATTTAAAACAATATAAGCTACAATTAAGAATTTATTTCAATAAATGTTCAGTTTAAAGCATTGATCTCAGAAATTGAACATAATATGAGTAGATTTATATTTTACATTTGCTACTAATGAAACAGACAAATGAATAGATTTCTAGATAATAAAATGTGAGGCTGGATGAACACAGCAGGCCAAGCAGCATCTCAGGAGCACAAAAGCTGACGTTTCGGGCCTAGACCCTTCATCAGATGAAGGGTCTAGGCCCGAAACGTCAGCTTTTGTGCTCCTGAGATGCTGCTTGGCCTGCTGTGTTCATCCAGCCTCACATTTTATTATCTTGGAATCTCCAGCATCTGCAGTTCCCATTATCTCTGAATAGATTTCTGTTTGTTTACACAGATCTACTTTGTGGTATTCTACATACATGTCAAATTCAGATCCTAAATTATCTGTCATTCATGCAACATGCAGCTATATAGGCTATATCCATTTTAATTGTAACTCACTCCAATTATTTTATTTTCCAGTTTTAATATAAATTAAAATATCACAACATACATATTGAAGGCCATTGTGCCATGATTGGTCTTTCTTTGTAGTTTCCCAGCCATGGTATTACATTATTGCATCCAACTGCTTCATTAACAACTTTCTAATTTTAATTGTTGCTCCTTTGGAGATTCTTCTTGACATATCTGAAATTCAGAAATCACATTATTGTAGAAGCACCACCTTCACAAAGATTATGACAAGGAGTAAGTACATTACCACATTTCTGAAGCAACTAGGAATGAGAAATTAACTTAGCCATATCTTGCAAATAATTTTTTTTAAAATGACCATAGGAAGATACAAGAAATATTGATGCAACAGAGATCACCATAAAATGCCTTAGGCTGTGGCAAGAAAGTTGTAGCAGTCAATAGCACTAGCAGCAGGACTAAAGAAAACTCACTGTACTGCTATTGGCAATTCAAATATACCAATTTGATGTTGCTGTAGGCATTTTGTTACAAACAAGTTATTGTTTGGCCATTTCTTTAAAAAAAAGAAATTAAAGCAATCAGTGATTAACTGAACAAGCAATAGCACAAAAGTTCAAATTTTTAACCAATATCAGACAATACAAAAAACAATATAAGCAAAGCAAACCGCACTAACTGAACACGAAGACTTATGCTGTGAACTCAGTTCTACATTTCACTTCCTTTCTTAAAGTTCCCTTCTCTTACAGAATCTTGAAGGTTCATTTACTTCTTTAGGGTCAATCCAAAAATGTAGACTGATGTAGTTGATTATGAGAATGGTGTCCTGAATCTACTTAAACAAAACTTCAATGGGATTAAGCATGAGCTGTCTGTGATAAGTTAGAGAACATTACTTAAAAGAGAGATTGAGACACTGCAGAGTGTAACAAATGTCTCTCCAACTGTTTGTAATAAGCAAGGTTCTGACCATGTCAAAACAGTTGCAAACTTTGAACGCAGTATCTTAGCATTAGATGTGATTCTGCATTTGAACAACATGTGCTAGATCATCCTGAATGTGCAAGGAATTATGCCAACAACTAATTTAGCATTGTCAGTTGGGCTCACAGTATGGTGCTGGAAACTCTGCATATCTATCACAATGCAGAGGCCTTGTGGTGTGCACAAATTTTCACCAGGTGTTTGATACAGTGATACACAACAATCTTCTGAGGAAAATTTTAGTCTTGGAATAAAGTTAATACAAAATTGGCTGAGTCAGAAGAAATAGAATAATGGTTAATGGATATGCTTTGGGCTGGGGGGCAATTTGTAATGGAGTTCCCTAGAGTTGAGAATCGAGACCCGTGCTTTTCCTGACATGTACTAATGATCTAGAGCTTGGTGTGTAGGGGGATGTTTCAAAATTTGTAGATGACATATAATGTGGAAGAATTGTAAACTGTGAGGACAGCAGGGTAGAACTCCAAAAGGACATTGAGAAGTTGGTGGAGTGGGCAGGTAGAAATTAGAAATAACAAAGTGTGGAGCTGGATGAACACAGCAGGCCAAGCAGCATCTTAGGACCACAAAAGCTGATGTTTTGGGCCGAGACCCTTCATCAGAAGAGGGGGATGGGGAGAGGATTCTGAAATAAATAGGGAGAGAGGGGGAGGCGGACCGAAGATGGATAGAGGAGAAGATAGGTGGAGAGGAGACAGGCAAGTTAAAGGGGCGGGGATGGAGCCTGAAGAAGTGAGTGTAGGAGTGTAGGTAGGTGTAGGTGGGGAGGTAGGGAGGGGATAGGTCAGTCCGGGGAGGATTGGCAGGTCAAGGGGACGGGATGAGGTTAGTAGGTAGGAAATGGAGGTGCGGCTTGAGGTGGGAGGAGGGGATAGGTGACCTTCTCCTCTATCCATCTTCCGCCTCCCTTTCTCTCCCTATTTATTTCAGAATTCGCTCCCCATCCCTCTTTTCTGATGAAGGGTCTAGACCTGAAACGTCAGTTTTTGTGCTCCTAAGATGCTGCTTGGCCTGCTGTGTTCATCCAGCTCCACACTTTGATATCTCAGATTCTCCAGCATCTGCAGTTCCCATTATCTCTGATAGAAATTAGATGTGTTTTAATGCAGATAATTTTGAGGTGATGTATTTTGGAATGAAGAATGTTGAAAGAAAATATAAAATAGGGGATAGAATTCTAAAGGTGCTACGGGAGCATAGGGATTCAGGTGCCTCTGTGTACAGATCATTGAAGGTGGCAGGACAGGTGGAGAGAGCAGTATGCAAAGAATATAGTATTCTCAGCTTTACAAATGGGGGCATAGAGTATAAGAGCAAGAGGTGATGTCTAAGATACTTATTAGACCTTGGCTGGAGTATTATGTACAGTTCTGAGCACCACATTAAAGGAAAGATGTGAACACATTGGAAAGAGTACAGAAGTAATTTACAAGAATGGTTCCAGGGATGAGAAATCTCAGTAACAAGACAGATTGAAAAAGATGGGGATAGTAAGAACTGCCAATGCTGGAGACAAAGATAACACAGCATGGAGCTGGAGGAATGCAGCAGGCCAGGCAGCATCAGAGGAGCAGGAAAGTTGATATTTTGGTCGGGACCCTTCTCCAGAAAAGAAGAAGGTTCCCGACCTGAAACATCAACTTGCCTGCTCCTTTGAAAAAGTTGGGACTGTTCTGTTAACGAGGTGGCTGAGAGGCCATCTGACAGAGGCTTTCAAAAGTATCAGTGGGCTGGATAGAACAGAAAGGGCAAAACTGTTTCCACTTGTGAAAGGAACAAGAATGATACAGCGCAGATTTAAAGTAATTTTCAAAAAAAAACAAGGGTGATATGAAAAAAGTCTTTCACTCAGCATGTAGTTAGGGGGATCTCTGACGAAGACTTGAAACATTAGCTTGCTGTCTCTCCACAAATGCAGCCTGCCCCATTTTGAATTACAGCATTTTTTACTTTCAGTATGGAACTCACTGCCTGGGAGAATGTGGAGGCAGGTTCAATTGATGCATTCTAGAAAGCATTATTTGGATAAAAATAGCATGCAAGGGTATGGTGGAAAAGCAGGAGACTGGCTCAGAATAAAGATGCACATTTGAAGAACCAGTGTAGGTACAACTGTCCTCCAGGTGAACTCTTAGACTTCTGCTACTCTGTTCTTTGGAGATAGAAATACGTGCACACACTGTGCCTGTTTCACCTCAACAAAACAGATCATCCAAAGTACTGGAGGCTAGTGTATAGCCCTCAACTAAATGCAAATGAGCAGCATGCAAACCACAAGGGAAGTAACAATTATAGGCTTTTGATGTTGCCTCACTTAGGTGGGACAGTACATGTAAGATGAAAGTGGTTTAAACTACTGCCGAATTTGAAGTTTGATCTGACATGCACCCACAATTAAATTTCAAAGAACTTAAACAATGGAAGAAAGGAGGTGAAGAATAAGAGCCAAGAAATGAAAATGGGCACTAACAATAGTTATGTTCAGTGAGGCATTCCCTTAGGAACCTGAGGTGAGGCAGGACATTAACCATGAAATAGTCAATGGAATTGACTGACAATCTATGGTGCAAATTATGGAATCCAAATTCTGTGTAAGGCAATTGTGAAGTTGTTGAACATCTTCTATTTTCTTGATATTAGCTAAGGCTTTCAGTTAGGTTCCTCAATGTATCAGACATTGTGCAAGTTGTTCATATTCATCAGCTTCTTTCTATAGGATAGGACATCTGAGCTCATCTAAATTCTCTGCAACAAAACTCACCAGCAACTTTCTCTACCAAGGAAATTGGCATCTATACCATTGTTATCCCTCTTCCCTAACAGTAGGCCACTCATGACCAGAGTCTCACCTAATACAGATTCCACCTCTAATTTCTGAGTTGATAGCTGTGAGTGTGAAATTGAATGATGGTGTATCCTCATCACTATCTTCCTCTGTTCCTGGCAAGGTTGTACTTCTTTACTGTTTGAAAGGCAAAGGGCACAGGTTAAAGTTATGACAGGAAGGAAAGTAAGACATGCATACTTATACTATGTTCAACTTCTAAACCAAACGAAAGGTGGAATCTAGCAAAGTGGAATATGAAAAAAGGGACTAGCTGTATGGATGATGTCATCCCTAATGGTTTCACCCTCTCCACTGGCCATGAGTTCAACAACATTGATTCCACTATGAGAAGTACTGTGTCCTTTATGGGAGTCTCTTCCCAGTTAACAGTTACGTGTAGTTGAGCACCACCTTATCCCACCAGACAGAGGGAAGTGCGTCAGTAAATCTGATCACTCTAGCTGACGTAGCCATCTTAAATGTGTTGCTGGCCGAGTATACAGCTATGAGATGAAGTGTGACACTTGCAGTAATGGCAAATACATGAAGGTGCGTTGCAACTTATCTGTGTTGTGTGTGTGTTCAGATTATTATGGTTTGTTTGTGACTAATAGAGGTGTAGAGAATTGAGTAGAGTTTGATGTTTGTAGTATGGTTTGTTAAAAAAGGAGCATTTGAGGATGGATAACAGCATCAAGGTCCAAAAGGTTTGACTCCTGGCAATGACCACCATGAAGATTGGTTCCCACTGGCTTCCACACATGTGGCCCTGATGCATGATATCTTTTGTCTTCTTACCTCCTCAAACAATGCCTCGAATACAGCATCTGAAAAATCTGAAACCTGTTGTTTCTTTGCCATGACATTGTTCAATGTTTCACAGATCAGCGTCACTGTTATGCATGACTGCCAGCACCTGCATTCCCTCTTAAAGAGATGCCGGCTAGATATAATTGGTATTAGCCACTCACTATGTTGGCTCTCTTATAGACTCAAGCAATGAACAGTATGATTAACACTAACTGAATGCTGAAATTAATTAAAATAACAAGAAACACAAGGTTTGTACTTTACCTGCTATGCTTCGAATGGAAGCAATTTAATTGCCTGCTTCCAGGGGCTATCAAATTTCATCTTTCATGAGTCATAAATACTTTAATTTCCCAAAATAATGCAGAATTCATTGTTTACTTCTTGACTTTCAGGCTGTTTAAGGATATTTAAAACATTTCTATAATATTTTGTTGGTGTATATGTATATTTTAAGACAAATTTGTTGTTTGTTATTTCTTTAGCTCTTGGTAACCAGGCAGTTGTACCTTAATTTCTGTTCAGTATCTCACATGTCAAGCAGAAAATTTATAGCCTCTTTATATTGCAGAACTGCTGACATGAGTGGTTCTGATAATATAATTTCCACTTCAGCAGTTGTTAAAATTGCCCCAATTACTAACATGATAGTTTGAACGAAGCATGAATACAAGATAAGGAAGTAGAAAAGTATTGAACAAAATGAACATATGAAAGTTTGCTGTCTAATTGCACCCCTCACCCATCCCCACCATTCCTGCACCATCTGGTTACAGATTTTGGTACTTTTAGTGCAAGTCACTCCTCTATAGATTCACTGGCCACTCTGTTAGTGCAGTAACCAAGGGAAATACAAATTATTTCACAAAGATTTTAAAATGACATGCATATGCACCAGCATATAATAATAAGTTTTTTTCTACATTGTCCTACAAACAGTACATTGTTCTTGTTCATTGCTCCTTGTGCATACTGTTGGAAATCTTGCAAAATATATTTTTCTTCTAAATACCTGAATTATTTAGTGGCATAGAACAATGTACAAAGAGGTGATGCAGAAATCACCAATTGTCCAGAGAGAAGCAGGAATGGTTCAATGGCTTAATTTGTCCATTGGCCATGGATTTTTGCTGGCTTTACTTGGATTTTCAGCACAGTTTGTGTTTATCTTATTACTAGAAGTCATACCAGTTGCGAGGTAAGGTGGACTGTACAATCTTTATAGATGAGATTGTAGGGAATCCAGCACTAAACCAAAAGAGGAAGTTGGTAATACTATGATTGTACTTTGAACTTCCAAGGTCAAAAATGTTATATTGCCAGTTTGGTATTGACTTTGACAGAATTTTAAACTTATAATATAAATGACATTTAGAAGCGTCACTCATGATTAAAACAGAGCAGATTAAGAAAGTAAATTATGTACAATTAAGTGCACCTAAAGCTTTTTTAGCCTTAGAAAGAAATTTAGTTTTAAAACATGTTTGCGTTTCTATAAAAAGAACTAGAATCATATATGGATTGTTCTGAAATTTTAAGTTTTCAACTGTATTGCGAAATGGAGAATAGTATTCATATGCTTGGCCAAAACATATCGTTTTCACATAATTAATGATTTTTGGCCGGCTTATACTATCACCTGTTATGTGCTGTTAAGAGTCTGAAGTCCAAAGGTGCCAGATGAGACCATATAAAATACAATACTTTCAACAACCAGTTCAGAGTTGTAGCTACACAAATAAAAAGTGGATTAACATTAAAAAGCAAGGCATTTAAGATGTCTTTTGACACAAATCAAACCAATCTTGAGAATACGGATCCAAGAGAGAAAAAAGGTAATACCAACCAAGCTTTTGAAGAAGATGAAAGCCAAGAAAGAAGATCTTGCAGAATAAGTGAAGTCAGTAAAGGCAGTAAACCAAAAAAGGAACCTGATAATACTGTGAATATACATTGTGACAATGAAGACCAACTGAACATGTATGATGAAGCTGAACCCTATGCAGGAATGCCAAAAGAGGTCTTAATGTGCTATTCAAATCAATTACGTTACAGGCTGCCAAGAGAAATTATTTTCTGGCTCATCCTGGCAGCCACACTTGCTCTGGTAGCCTGCACTATCACCATCATTGCCCTGTCGCCCAAATGCTTGGATTGGTGGCAAGCCAGCCCAATCTACCAGATCTACCCAAGATCCTTCAAAGACTCTGATGGAAATGGTATTGGAGATCTGAATGGTAAGTAACAATAATTTAGAAGAAAAACAGCAGATATAGTGTACAGTTTTGGTCTCTTTATTTAAGAAAGAATATAAATGCATCAGAGGTGGTTCAGTGAGAATTACTGGATTGATACCTGGAATGAATGGATTGATTTGTGAAGAAAGGTAGGACAGACTAGATTTGTTTCCATTTGAGTTTAGAAGAGTGAGGTGATGATGTGATTGAAGTGTATAAGATGCTGAATAGTCTTGACCTGAAAGGTGGACAAGAAAAAATGTTTTGTTTTGTGGGTGAATCCAGTACTAGGAAGCACTGTTTGAAAAAAAAACAGAAGTTACTCTTGTGCAACTTTGGAACTTTGTCTTAGAAGCCGTTGAAAACAGGATCTTTAAATTTTTAAGGCAGGGGCAGATAGATGTATATTAAGTAACTGAATCAAAGGTATTGTTGGGAATGTGGAATTTGAAACATGAAAAATTTAGCCATGGTATTACTGAATGTGTCAAGGGCTGAATGGTCTACATCAGCTCTGGTCGTATGAAGCGTTGCATTAAGATGGTGGCAAGCCTGCTCCTACAATAGCTGCTGAAGCAGTGCCCATATTTTGCATGCTAGTGCCTAGACCAGTTTGTCCTGACCCTATCCAAAACTCAACAATTAAGTTCATAGAATGAATTCCATTCTTCCTCTTATTACTCAACCCTCCTCAAGGCAAAGATTGAATTATGTTCATAATTGCCAGAAAGAAAACCCTCAGCATTGTAATCGCAATCCAGGATCAAAGGCTTCCACAGAATTTAAGCATCAGCAAACACACTGATTAATTTTCCGTACAGCTGTTTGCCTCTTTAAGTACCATTCCTGAATGCCAGTTCTGGTCTTCACCACAAAGGATTGCAAATCAGCTTCATGCCATACTGGTACTCACAAATTGCATTCATATGCTAATCATGTTGGAACATTCTGGTTGGAATATCATTGATACTCCTTTCTTTTGCTTCAGAGGTTATCCAGACTCCCTAAGTTGTGAATCACAGGACACTGGCACCAGCAGCATTATCAAAGTAAGGAGTATAGTTAGTTTTTCCCTGTGATTTTTGGTATCCTATTACCCTTTTTGCATAGGGTAGAGGCTTTAACGTTCAGCTGTATAAATAATAGCCATAAAGCTATAGTTTATTTCACTGGCACTTTTTTTTGTGCCACAAATGCAAAGTTAACCATTAGTAGCTATTTAACTTAACTATATGAAGAAACTTGAGTGAACAATGAAGACAATAACAGGGGATGACAGATGTGGTGGTGAAACACTCGTGAGATGCTGTTGTCTTTTTCCTGTATGCCTAGTAAACCTACACCAGAAGGACTGGAATGTTTCAAGAATAACCAGCCTTTTTGTGGCAGGCCTGTAGCTAGGTAGATGAGTTGATGCTTTCATTGAATTGAATGCCTGTATAAAAAATAATTTTCAGTTAGCTGCAAGGCTTCTGGTAGTAGGATATCCAGAAGATTGGTTCTCAGGTAGAATAAAGTTTAGAACAAGTTAGTGGGGTGTTTCTGTATCTAATTCCAAAGGTATTGGCGTTTATTTATCTAATGTGCTTAGTTAACATAGTCATAGAGTCATGCAGCACAGAAATAGATCCTTTGGCCCAACCAGTCCATGACAAACATAATCCCAAAGTCAACTAGTTCAACCTGCCTGCTCCTGGCCCATATCCCTCCAAACCTTTCCTATTCAAGTGTTTATCCAAATGTCTTTTAAACATTGTAACTATGCCCACATCCATTACTTCCTCAGGACATTCATTCAACACGCAAACCATGGTGAGTTTTGAGGCTTTCTGATAGAACCCGGTGCCTCAGTGGCTTCTTACCGAATTTATAAAGTACAAAACAAAATGGCTTCCACACCATGTAGCTTGTCCATGTTCAAAAGCCTGTCTTTGAGAAAGAGTGGTATGTTCATTACATATCCTGGGTTGATGTTTGACACTTTATGATGCACCTAGCCTTTTTAGATGAGAAAAGCAATCATGTTAACAAAGAAAAATCAATGGGATCCACTCATCATCTTAATTTTTTTCTGGTTTCTTCCACAACCTTATCAATACCCTGTTACAGATTTGTTAGTCTTCAGAACTGTTCATGTATTTTACGACCTCCTGAAAGCTTAATGCTATTCTATTCCATCCCGTTTTTAAAAAATATACGGGGTGAATAGAAGCAGTCATAGATGTAACCTACCAGACATTGCTGTATCTTGCCAACTGTGATAATCTTACCTTTACTCCTACTCTCTTTCCTCTCTTTGAACCAGCTTTTGTCTCACTTCTTAGGAGATTATTCATCTTGAAAGACACTACACCAGTAGAATGACTATTTCGTCCCGTAACTGTTACACACAATAGGGTTGTATTTAATACTTCAATGAATCAACAGTAGTTGTGTTTTCAAAGTTTCCTCATTGAGGGGAGTAATTCTACATTTTAAGTCTAGATGCAGAATCATTCCATTCAATGATGTCAGTTCCATATGTCATAAATGTTTAGTTACAGCATTATACATTTAGCAAAGAAAGCAAATCTAACTGTGGACGTGAAGAGAGGGGTGTTCTTTTTATTGAATAAAGTGTGGAGATGGGCACAAAAATAGGAAGGCATCCGCTTAGGTGTTGGTCAGGTTTTCCCACATTGTTTGTGTTCTCAGCTCGTTATCAATGTACGTTCTGATGAACTTTCATAGTAGGAACTTGAGTTTGAAAATGGAAGAATGATGTTTTAGTTTCAAGCTTGATTTGTGTTTCTATATTGTGTGGAGGGGAAAACATGGTTTTGAGTTTCATTTTAGAGCTGTCCTGTGAATGATACAGAGTTTCTGGAGATTAGTTTCATTTGCATGCATTTAGATGCAATCTTTAAAACCTTTGAAGTGAAGAGAATCAGAGAATCCCCATTGTGTGGAAAGAAGACATTCAGTCCATCGAGGCAACACCAACCTTCCAAGGAGCATCCTGCCCAGACCTAGCTCCTTAACCTAACCCCACAACCATCATTTACCATGGCTAATCCACATATCCTGCCCATTCCTGGACGCTATGGGCAATTTGGCATGGCCAATCTACGTAATGGCACATCTTTGTACTGTGGGAGGGAAATGGAGCCCCCAGCAGAAACGCACGGAGATACTTTGCAAATGTGCAAACTCCACACAGACAGTCGTCCAAGGCTGGAATCACACTTGGGTCGCTAGTGTTGTGATGCGGCAGTGCTCCCCACTGACCCACTGTGGTGCCCGCTGATACTTTAGTGCATCAAGGAAAAGAGTGGAAGAGAGAAAGAAAATTGGGCTGTGGCTAATAAAAAGGTATCCAATGATGTAGGCAGACAGAAAAAGAAACAAGATCATTTAGAAAGGCAAGTTCATTCACAGAAATAAAGGAGTATAGAAACAGAGGTACTGTTAGTTTAGCAGTCCTTGGAACAGTCAGGACAGGACAAGGGAAAAATCTGAATTGCTGAAGCGAAAAGCTTGAGAAACAGAAGGCCGTTGAAGGCATTTGTTTAAATAACACATGTTAAGAAGCAAGTAAGCTAAGGCTGCAGCTAGTTTAAGGCTTATAGGAAAACATATTAACATTAAAGAAAAGAATAAGTAATGTATGCTGAAACTGGTTATAATTGTGCTACCTGACAAGGAGCTTTAACATAGAAACAGTATGACCCTTTACAGGATGAAGGATAGGGTGTCCAGAAGGGATAAAGAGAGTTGAATCTTTCTTTCTGATATTTGTAGTGAGACCACTTCAAATATTTCTTGTGTAATAAAATGTGTTTTTTGTTGTTTTTTGCTTTCATGTGATATACGTTTATGTTCTTTTTTAAAAAGCACATTGGCAGCTTCATCTGAAGACTTTGTGCTCCTGAATTTGCCAAGTCCCTTGCCAAACTGTTTCACTATGAAATAAAAGCATCAGAATGGTTTGAAAGTAAATCAGAAACTGAAAATTCTACAGTTCACTCTCCAGTAACTAGCTAGGATAATGGAGGTGCTTGACAAATTAAATGGAATATTATGCAATCTTTCAAAAAAAGTATTGAGATACAAAACCTATCAAAGACTCATAAATTGACTTGTGTAAGTAAGCAAAGGAAAACATTTTTGGCCATAAATTATGTTCATGTAGGGCATGTGTCAATCATGAAACAACTTCCTTTCAGACTCAGTCAATGGATGTTGGGCTGAATGAGGGAAGAGATCAAGTTTAAAATGCACAATGATATTATTAAACCAAGTCGCAGGAGCAGGAGGCCACCTATTGTTGTAGTGTCTAAATATGATGGATCACAATACTTGTATAGAGATTATTATAAAGTCAGCATGGTAACAAAGGCAGATTCATGTCTGATTCCACAACTGGAAGATTGCATCAAGAAAATTTGACAAACACAGGGACATTGACAAGTACCTTTGATGACACAGCCAAAGAAATACCAGTTGTTACAATCCTGGATGAACTTTACCAATGTCAAGTCACATTGTTTGGAATGAAAAATGCACCAATGACTTTTCAAAGATAAACCAACAAGGTCATCAAAACCTTATTCAATTCTATTGCATATATTAGTGATTTGGTTGTGTTCAGCCGAACCTGGAAGCATTTCCAATACTCAAACAAATTGTTTATCAGTTACAGAAAGTTATTTCGGTCATAAATTAAGCCATAAGTAAATTTGCCAAAGCAAAAGTGGCTTATTTGAGCCACAGAGATAATGGGAACTGCAGATCCTGGAGAATCCAAGATAACAAAGTGTGAAGCTGGATGAACACAGCAGGCCAAGCAGCATCTCAGGAGCACCTCTGATGAAGGGTCTAGGCCCGAAACGTCAGCTTTTGTGCTCCTGAGATTATGCTTGGCCTGCTGTGTTCATCCAGCTTCATACTTTGTTATCTTTATTTGGGCCATACCTTGTGACAATGCCAAGTAGTAACTAGAAAAACAGCAATAAGGATTATCTTGGAGTTTTCCATACCTAAGAAAAAACAAAAAAATTTGTAGGAATTAAGTATACATTAACTTTATCAAAGATTTGTTCCAAACTTCAGCAATGTGCTAGATCCTTTCAAAAGGTGTCTAATGGTGCAGGGAGACAGAAATAGAAACAAGTTCATTTAGAAAGCTAAGTTCATTCAGAGAAATGAGAGTATAGAAACAGAGTTACTATTGGTTTAGCAGTCCTCAGAACAGTCAGGGCAGGACTAGGGAGAAAACTGAGTTGGTCAAGTGAAAAGCTTGAGAAACAGAAGCTTTTGAAGACATGTATTTAAAGACGTGAGTTTAAATAACATGTTAGCGAGTTTTGAGAAGATTAAATAACGTGTTAAGGAGCGAGTGAGCTAAGGCTTGTTTAAAGCTTACAGGAAGAAATATTAACATTAAAGAAAAGAGTAATGAGTGAATGCAGAAACTGGGAGGCGGGGACGAGCTGGGCAGGTTTTGGGATGCAATTGCCTAGACCCTTCATCAGAGGTGCTGCTGAGATGCTGCTTGGCCTGCTGTGTTCATCCAGCTTCACACTTTGTTATCTTGGATAAGAATCTCCCTCATCCTCACGTACCACCCCACCAATCTCTGGATCCAACGCATCATTCTCCGACACTTCCACCATCTGCAATCCGACCCCACTACCAAAGGCATTTTTCCCCCACCCCCTATATCTGCTTTCTGGAGGGACCATTGTTTTCATGACTCCCTTGTCCTCTCCACACTCCCCACCAGCCCCACCACCCCGGCACTTTTCCATGCAACTGCAGGAAGTGCTACACCTGCCCCTACACCTCCCTTCTCATCCCCATCCCAAACCCTAAGAAGACCTTTCTCATCAACAGGCCCTAAGATGGCCTTTCACATCAAACAGATGTTCATCTACACATCTGCCAATGTGGTATACAGTATCCCCTGTTCCTGATGTGGTCTACTCTACATTGGGGAAACCAAACAAAGGCTTGGAGACCGCTTTGCAGAACACCTATGATCGGTTCACCAAAAACAACTGCACCTCCTCGTCACAAACCATTTCAACTCCCGCTCCCACTCCTTGAATGACATGTCCATTCTGGGCCTCCTGCAGTGCCACAACGATGCCACCCGAAGGTTGCATGAACAACATCTCATTTCGTTTGGGAACCCTGCAGTCCAATGATATCAATGTGGACTTCACAAGCTTCAAAATCTCCCCTCCCCCAATTGCATCCCAAAACCTGCCCAGCTCGTCCCCGCCTCCCTAACCATTCCTCCCATCTCAAGTCCCACCCTAACTCCTCCCTATTAGCCTCTTCCCATCTCCTTGACCTGTCCATCTCCCTGGACCTACCTATTTCCTCTCTAACTCACCTTTACTGGCTCCAACCCCACCTCTTTGACCTGTCTGCCTCCTCTCCACCTATCTTCTCCTTTATCCATTTTCTATCTGCCTCCCCCTTCCTCCCTATTTATTTCAGAATCCTCTTCCCCTCCCCTAATTCTGAAGAAGGGGCTATCTAGCTGAAAAGTGAGCTTTCCTGCGCCTCTGATTCTGCTTGGCCTGCTGTGTTCAGCCAGCTCTACACCTTGTTATCTCAGATTCTCCAGCATCAACTACCTCTTCAACAAATGTGTCTTTTTTCACTAATAACTGATATAAGTATTATCATAATTACATTTTTGTGAGTTTTAATCTTAATTCTGCATCTAATGTAAAAGAAAGAAGCATATTAAAATATATTTCATTTGTTCCCATCAGGCATTAAAGAAAAATTGGATTACTTTGTTTATTTAAACATTCAAGCTATCTGGTTAAATCCAGTGTACAAGTCTCCAATGAAAGATTTTGGGTATGATGTGGAAGATTTTGAAGAAATCGATCCAATTTTTGGAACAATGGAAGAGTTTGACAACCTGTTAGAAGCTCTCCATGACAGAGGTGGGATCACATTGAAATGGTTGAGGTTTATTTTTTGGTTGCTTTTATGTTGTAATACCAGTTTGACTAATTTCTATAGATTGCAAAACACAAATGACAAGTCTCCTATGATCTCACTGTAAATTGTTCTCCACATAGCAGGGAAAGCATTGGTCATGTCCGTCTAAATGGGGTTATGTGTGGAGTCCATTCTTTGGTTTAAGTTTTTAATGTTATGGTAGTATGGATTGGTATGTTTGCTTTTCTCAAAATGTTAAAAGAATAATTAGTTTAAAAAGAGCAATGGACCAGTTGAATTATAAGTATTAATAGCTCCATAGCAACTAATGTTGTCTTGAAATTCATAATCCCAAACTTTCAACTTGCGACCCCTGTCTGGGGTTGCAAACCCCACTCTGAAAAGTCATGGCCTATTAGGTATAAAGGTAATTATTTGTGGAGGTGGTGGACTTTGGTATAGATATTAACGTGCCTTTGTGCCTGTTATCATGCAAGAGGGAAATGGTATAGACATTACAATGATGAAGGACGATCATGAAATACAATATTAGATAAAATTAACATTGTGTGAGAGAAATTATTTGAGGGTTTAACATCTTTGAAAGTGGATAAATCCCAGGCTTAGTTGAAATCTTTCCCAGTTTGTTAAAAGAAACCTTAATGAGTACATAAAATTATGATGGGCAGACGAAGAGCAGAGTTTCACGGAGGGGCTAGTAGATTCCCACTCTATAAAGAAACTGGCTACCAGGTGATAGACTGATTAGTAGCTGGGCACCTGCAGCCATGACTCAGGGTGGGCAAGCTAAATTCGTACAGAATGTGATTTTGCAGCTAGTGGAAGTACCATCTTCTGCTGCTACTGACCAATCTTATTAGCAGGCAATTCCATTAGAATCAGCAGTGCCGAGTGAACTTTGAAAGGACTACAAGCAAGTCCAGGCTGAAGGGGGGTTAGGAGATTTTAAAATTCAACAAAGAGGAGTGAAGTGGTGTGCGGTAGTGCTTTCTTCAGATGGAGAAGAATGTGTCCCTGATGAGCACAAGGAGCTCTCCAAAGAAAGTACCCCTGCTCATTCCCACCCTTTAAAAAGAAATGGACTGCCAACTGCTTCCAAGCCAACTGCGTTACAGTATGGTGGGACAATATTGGAGTCAGTTAAGCTTAGGTAACCCTTAATTATCTAGTTAAATATGGATGAACTGCCAATTTTGGTGTCTGTCATTCCACCTCATATTATTGAGTTTGACAGGGAATGGATTGGAAGATGTGGACCGGGTACCTCCATCCTATTTTTTGTTCACACCCTTCTGAAAATACACTTGGCAGGAACACATAAAATCTAGCACTGTATCAATTGAATCACTCTATTCTGCTTGCTTGAGGAGTTCATAACCCTGGATGTGGGATATGAAGAAAAAAGTTTAGAGAGGATTTAAGGGGATTTTTTTCATTTGGAAGATGGTGTGGAACTGGAACTCACAGCCAAACAAAAAACAGGTGGTAGCACTTGAAGTGCTTTAACCTACAAGTTTACAGGCTGAACTGAAAACTGGGATTGGGCTGAATATCTGCTTGAAAGTTGGCAAGGACACACTGGGCCAAAAAGCCTCCTTCTGTGCTTTAAATGTCTGTGATTCAATGAAGTCAATGCAAATAAAAATCAGGAGAGATATGAAATGAACTTCCAACTAGCTATCGCACAAAGTCAAGATAGGAGGCAAGTCCATAATATATGAACCACAGAGTATGCAAACCATAAATGTAAGTGACAGAAGGACTTGTCATTGTAACCTTTTTACATCAGAATAAAAAAAATTATTCGGGGTCCCTGATTCATGAATGTCTGACTTATAAAAACATGTACTTATGACTGTGATCTCTTATGGGATGTAAATTTAAAGGTCTGACACAAACAATGAACAGCTCCTTTATATTGTCCTTCATTGTGTTCCAACTTGTGTACAAATTGACTCGTGAATGGACCTCAGAACAGTACCCTCTCACACACAGAATTTCCCTGCTAGAAAAAAAATTGCTGAATACAATGGAAATGCCAAATGGAGAAATCTCCTTCTTGATATCTTTAAAGGGAAGCTAATAAGTACATGAGCATCAAAGGAATAGAATGTTAGGCCAACAGGATTAGATGATGTAATGTTTGAGAATACTTGTGAGAAGCATAAGAAACATTAAGCAGTTGTGCTGTTTGGTCTATTCATATGCTGTATGTTTTATGTAATAATACAAACTTAACAAGAGTTTGGGAAAGTGCTTTGAATGACAAGTTCAACTTTGCTACACTTGACATGCAAAGTCAGATATTCACTTGCAATATGCAAGAAGATAAATGTTTTAAAACAGAGCCTAAATCAATACTTTTAGTGAAAGCTTTATTTCAGATAGTGTCTATTCGGACATTAGTAAGACCTTTGACAAGCTCTCTTATAGCAGGCCAATACAAAAGTTGTAACACATAGGATTCAGTGAGCTGATAAGATGGATACACAACTGGCTTAGGCCTAGAAGATAGAGAATAGTAGTGAGCTGGAGATCTGTGACCAATGATGTTCCACAAAGATCAGTGCTGGGACCTCTGTTGTTTGTAATATATGCACATAATTTGGAGAGGAATGCAGATGGTCTAATTAGTAAGTTGGTTCTGGATGTGAGTTTGCTCGCTGAGCTGGAAGGTTCGTTTTCAGACGTTTCGTCTCCATTCTAGGTAACATCATCAGTGAGCCTCCGACGAAGCACTGGTGTTATGTCCCGCTTTCTAACCCAAGGAAACCTAACCAGATAAATAGAAAGTGGGACATAACACCAGTGCTTCGTCGGAGGCTCACTGATGATGTTACCTAAAATGGTGACGAAACGTCTGAAAACAAACCTTCCAGCTCAGCGAGCAAACTCACATCCAGAACCTCAACCTGAGCTACAAATCTTCTCAAAACTCGCTAGTAAGTTGGTGAATGACTCAAAGACTGAGGGAGCTGCAGATAGCGAGAAATGTTACCAAAGGATACAGCAGGACATAGATGGGCTGGGGATTTGAGTAGAAAAATGGCAGATGGAGTTTAATCTGGATAAATGCAAGATGATGTGTATTGGAGGATGTAATGCAGGACAGATGTTCATGGCAAATGACAGAACTCTTAGTAGCATCAACATACAGAGGGATGTAGGCGTACAGGTTCACAATTCCCTGAAAGTGACAGCACATGTGGATAATGTGGTCAAGAAGGCATATGGCATCCTTGCCTTCATTGGTTGGGACATGGAGCATAAAAATTGGCAAATCATGTTGCTATAGAACTTTAGTTAAGTCACTTTTGGAATATTGTGTACAGTTCTGGTGTCACATCATCAGAATGATGTGGAGGCTTCAAAAAGTGTACAGAAATGGCTTACTAAGATGTAACCTGGTTAAGAGGGTGTTAGCTATGAGCAGAGATTGAACAAGTTGATTTGTTTTCACTTGAACATTGAAAGTTGAGGGGGACCTGGTGGAAGTTTACAAAAGTATTACAGGCATGGAAAAAACAAATTTTCGGAGTCTTTTCCCAGGTAGAGACATCAATTAACAGTGGACATATGTTTAAGGTAAAAGGGGTAAGTTTAAAGAAGATGTGAGAAGTATTTTACACAGACGGTGGAAAATGTCCTGAAGGCACTGCCAGTGGATAGGGTGCAAATGGAAACAATAGCAATGTTTAAGAGGCATCTTGTCTGATATATATAGGTAGGGATGAGAAAGTTACAGGCAGCACAGAGGCAAAGAGTTTTTGATTTAGTAAAGCATCATGAGTCATTGCGGCTTACTGGGCCAAAGGGCCTGTTTATGTGCTGTATTGTTCTTTGCTCTTTGCAACCTGGAGACAGCCTGTATACATATCCATTAATGAAATGTTTATGACTGGAGTTAGAAATGCTTTGCCTCTCCAATTTAGTTATTATGTAATTTAAACCAAAACACAACAACAAATTAATATGTTTTAAATTATACATCTAGGTACAATTTTACATATACAATTATTTGGAGTCATTTGTAATGTTCCTATGTTAGATTGTTGTTTTTAATGAAGAACTTAATCAGTGAATTGTTTAAATATTATTGTGGGTTATTAGCAGATTAAAATGCAATTTATTGTGTTGATATGGAGAATAATGCCATATCATCACGTAGGTTATTTATGATAGTGGCATCATTATGTCAGACAGAAGACAAAGACAGGTTGCTTTAATATTGTGTTAATACAGCTTCGTACTTTGTACTCCCACCTATAACAGAAAGCTGGAGACTACTTCTACTAGAGCAGAGAAGCCTAAGTGGAAATTTAAAAGAGATTTTTAATTTGAATTACTATAAATAGTGAAAGTCAGCTCCTCTGTTTGAGGAGTCTGTGATGAGCAGGACAACAGAATCTGTTTTACCTTATTATACAAAGATGTGCTAGAGTCACTCTGTTCTGAATGCTGTAAGTGTCTTCAATTCTACTGTTCCTCTTATCTTAACAACTCATGTTATTTCCACCACTAGTGTTGTATATGTAATAACCAGGGTTTTACATTCTCTTAAACAAATCAAAATACTTTATTTAGACACAATGTTTGTTTAGGAAAGGGACATTCCTAGGTTAACTGCAGAGCTGGATATTATTCACTGGTTCAAGTGAATAAAGCATTCTGCGAATGGAAGTAATGTTTTATGAATACATAGGAAGCCAACTATTAGTAAAACTCTAACGCCAATTGCAAATGTGTGTATTTGAAGAACTAATTCACTAGCATCCATTATCAAAATGTAATCCTCCTATCTTAAAATGTATGCGAAGGCAGGGAAATCATTCTATTGACATTGAAAGATCTTGTTCTGAACCAAGTCCAAGTGGTCTTCCTGCATTCTAGTTTTTACATGGTAAATAATTATGCTAACATCCAATTTGATTAATTTTGAAAGAATTAACTTCATTGAAATGCTTTCTATATACTTTTTAAAAGGTTTGAAATTGATCATGGATTTCATTCCAAATCATACTAGTGACAAACACCGCTGGTTTCAGCTTAGCCGGAATCGAACAGGAAAATATACTGATTACTATATCTGGGTCGACTGTAAACATGAACTGAACAAAACCACCAACCCCAACAACTGGGTAATAATGTCAATTAACTTACTTATGTATAATTTCTAACTCCTTAATAAAGCAAGACATGTTAGTTCTGTTTGATTACCAATGTTCTTATCTCCTATTTTTTTTCCTGTAGACCAGTAGTATTCACTGGAAAAATAGTGAGAATAAGTTCGAGTTTTATGATTTTATTGCCAACGGTAACCAGTTCATTTATTAAGTTATCGCTGTTGTTACATTCAGAAATCCTTTTGAAAATATAATTGCACTTTGAATGGAAACAAACTTTCTGATGTGGAACAGAAACTTTGAGGTTCAGTTTCACAAACATTAAAAACAACACTTCATTGTGTTGTTGCCATAAAGAATTATTCAAATACTAGATTTTCTGGCGAGAGTTGTGAAGTGTAAAAATTGAGGCTTGGTGATGAATTTATATATAAAGTGATTGTAAGACCACAGTTGGAGTTTGGCTTATATATCTGAACTTCACAAAGCAGCAAGAGCAATGAGGCAAATAAAAAGTGCAGCAAAGATTCACTGCCTGGGTTATTGTCTAGTATGAGGGCATGTAAATATGAACAAAGTAGTAGGAAGACAAAGAAGGCCATAGTCTCAACGTAGGATACAGCAGCGAAGATGAGGCTGCTTAAGGACTAAGGTGAACCAGTATCATAAGAGTCTCTGACTCTATTGACAGATGGCTAATACAAATCTGTGCCCTCATCACCAAAGACCTCACACATCATGGCAGTGGTTACCAAACCCTTGCAATGACTGTTAAATTCTTTTAGGACTTGTGCACTTGCTTTTTTGGGCACTGTCATGGTTCTTACATCCTTTGTCAAATGACGCTGTCTCAGATTTTCATTCTGACCCCCATGGTTCAATGGACAAATCTTTGAAGAAATGCCTACTGATCCTTCTAAGGGAGCACCAGACAGAGGGAATGAAGTGGTACTAATAATATAGCCTGCTCAGCAGGAAAATAATGCAAGCTTCAGGCTTTTAGAAATGCAATTTTTGTGCTAAACTAGTCCCGTGATGTCCCCCCCCCCCCCCCACCAAGGACCCTTACAATACAATTTCAGTGATTAGTGGCCTGTTGTGTTCTACATAATATGGCCCTGCAGAAAACTGTGGACCTTGATGAGGCCCTGGTAGGAGGCAACTCATTGGGAGAGGAACTGGAGTACGAGGTAAGTGAGGTGGAATTGGAAGCAGAGGGGTATAAAACTGAAGAGAGGTGCACTGCTGCATGGCAAACTAGTCTTGTGGAGTCCTCTCCTTTAAGTGTACTCGTTAGAACTTGGCCTGGAGGAGTACACCAACAATCATGCTCTACTATTCTGCAAGCTATCACAAAATGTAAAATGTATAAAATTTCAAAGTGACCACCAAAATGACCAATTGCCTGATTGACTGCTACTCAGAAAACAAATCATAGCAGGCTTCTTCAGGAACAGAAAATACAACACTTTATTGTAACACAATTTTTAACAAGAGCAGTGAAAAGGAAGGATTTGTAGTCTATGCAACTTAAACTATATCCTTCAAAACCCTAAAACTAATACACTCAATCACGATTAAGATAAACAGTGTAACACTCATGCTAGGATGGAAAATCAGAGTGAAAAAAGTTCTGAACTTCAAAAGTCCAGATCACAATGTGTGAATTTTTTTTCACGTTGGTGAAACACTGTGTTCTGTAATGGTTGTCTTCCAATTTGATGGTTGATGAGATGATCTTACTTTCCCGGTTTTTCTGCCTTTTCTGAGAGAGATAGAGAGGCAGACAGAGATTCCTGCTGCTTTTGGCAAGTTAGCCAACTGTTGCTAGACACAATTTCCTTAAATTGAAGGATTCTTTGTGCCATTCTTTCTCAAATTCTTCCTTTTACTGCTTCCAAAATACAACATTGTACTGAACTGCCAACAAGGTACAGTGGCACTTTGGTTAGCACTGCTGCCTTACAGTGCCAGACAAGCAGGTTTGCTACTACCCTTGGGTGACCGTCTTCATGGAGTTTGCGCATTCTTCTCCTCTCTGGGTTTCCTGTGAGTTGTCCAGTTTCCTTCCACAGTCTAAAGATGTGTAAATGGATTGATCATGCTAAATTGCCCATAGTATCCAGGGATGTGTAGGTGAGGTGGATTAACCATTGGAAATGCAGGGTTATAGAGATAGGGTAGGAGGGTGTGTCTGGGCGGGATCCTTGTCAGAGGATCAGTGTGAACCTGATGGGCCAAATGGCCTACTTGCACGCTGCACCAATCTTATGATTCTATGAATATGCAACACTTGATTTCTATGTTACAAAACCCTTTCTTGGCATTCCAGTAAAAATAGTCCATCTCAGTCTACAGTCCCAAAAAAATTCAAAATATCTTGACTCTTACAGACCTTCCGCCTCTCCACGAATGTGATCTTCCCCGTCCCTGATGCCAGAGACATCTCAATTCTCTGTAATAAATTGTAAAACTTCATTGTAATAATCAGATCTCTCCCTTGGTCAACTAACACCCATTTACCTTTGATGCTGAGTGTCAAAAGGACACCTACTTTTCACCTGACCACCCATAACCACCCTTCTTAGCACTGGTGATCAGAAAACCCATACCACATCAATTTAGAGCTCACACCCAAAAATATGAATCTTAATTATTTTCTTATCAGAGGTGGATTTCTCACACAAAAACAGACATGGTTCCTGACTCCTGCTTTGTGATGAAAATTCAGTCCAATGCCCAACTTTTAAGTATGGTATAGTTGATGATTAGTTAAAGGAAAGAGGTGAAAGCTTATTGAAATGAAACAGACAAATGGTATTTGAACTATTGCCTGAGTTTAAAGCAATCATTAATACAGACTGGTTGGGCCGAGTGACCTAATTCTTTAAATAACGTTGCAATGAATTATCATGTGTCAGTCTACAATTGACATTCCAGCCAGGACATAAGTAACTGTCTATTTTTTCAGGTTAGTTTATTTGGATACTCTGCCTGGCAGTTTGATGAGGTTCGAGGACAATGTTACTTACATCAGTTCTTGAAGGAACAACCAGATTTGAATTATAGAAATGTTGATGTACAAGAAGAAATGAAAGTAGGTAGCTTTTGGTTTGTCTCATGGTTTAACTCAAATTTCGTTGTTAGCCACATAAATTATCAGCACAAATTTAAGGTTTCTTCATTATTTTAATATCAGTATAAAAAATGTATGCTAACACATTGTATCCTCCTCCCTGCATTAGAAAAAGACACCGGTGTAGATGTGACAGAAATCGGCATTAAGTCTTGCTTTTAACAAAATACAATCCAAATGAATAATCAAAATTACACAGCTGCAAGATATGCTGTTATCCATGGCTACTGTCTACATGGATTTTCATTCATAGCTAATAGTCAAAGTGTATTCTGACATATAGGAATGGATTGTGGAGTAAGGGTCAATTGTGTCACAACTTGTTTACATTTTTGCATGCCTAATTTTCCTCCATAACTAAGTTCATAAACTATATCTAAATTACATGACAATGCCTCATACTTGTAAGTCATGAACATTGGATCTGGGAACGACTTTGTCTGAGTGCCTCACTCCCAGACTGAACAAGGAAGTTACCAAATGAACCATTGCTATGTTACTTTGTAGATTTAAACTTATTTAGAAATCATTGAAAGAGACATTTTGGAGCTATGAGCTTGGATTCCAAACGGGATATCATGAGTGCACACAATATTTCTGCCATTTTGATTGAATTGGCAGCACAGATTAAAATCTATAATCTTTGCCAACAGTTTTTATGAACATGCAATTGAAATATTACAACATAATATGACTAGATAGTCTGCTTTTTTGATGCTGTCTCATGAATGTCCAAGGCACTGGATATATTTCTTCTGACCTTGTATAAAATGGTGTCATTCAGATCTTTTATATCATCCTTAACAGGCAGAAGGAGCCTTGCCTAAAATCTCATCTAAACAAAGTCCCCTCTAATAGTGCTTACTCATTATTGTTCTAGAGTGTTAGTCCTGTTTTTATACGTTCAAGCATTGGAGAGATATTTAAACACGTACTTTTTCACATGATAAACTCTTTAGCTCAGCTTTGCTGTAATCAACTGTTGCCCTCTTGGTTTAGTTATAGCTATGTAACTCACAGTACTGTATTTGCTGTTGCGTGGAATTTGCATATTTTAATTTCGGATTTTCATTAAAAATGTGATACATGTGTATGTTAATTTGATTTTTTCTATTTTTTTCAAGAATGTATTACGATTTTGGCTGAAGAAGGGTGTTGATGGTTTCAGAGTGGATGCAGTCAAGTATCTTCTAGAAGCTGAAAGCTTAAGAAATGAACCTCAAGTCAACTTAACACAGAACCCGGTGAGCAACATGACTTCTTACGTAAAATTAGTAATCTCCTTCGGTGCTTTTTATTGTACGTGAATTGGAGGACTCATTCAGTTCTGGTAATGATGGAAAGATGACAAACATTAAATGTAGGTATTACATTCTATAATTTAAAATGTTCAGAAATGTTGCCAAAATTGAGAACTTAATCAAACTTAAAAAAAGGGTCAGTTCTGGATGGAAGGATCCATGGGTCATGTTCAGATAATTACAATTTTCAATTATATGCAAAGGGTTGTCATCTGTTATTTGCTGCAGCATTTGCAGTTTTTTAACTTGTGAGAGCTGCAAGAGAGCTACGTTCCAGATAGTTTTTGATAAATAAATAAACCAAAGCCAATCTTTACTCAAAATAGCTTTATTCGCAGTGAGACATTAACCGATACATATCTGTTGATAAAAGTGAACCTGTCTGTCATTAAGTATCTCTTTATATACAATAAGGTTAACTATCCAAACATTGTTGTCCACTTGTATTCACTTAACCTCAATTGATACAATTAATATTGCAGCTAATGCTCTCATGGAGCAGTGGAAGTATCCCTACAACTAACCCAGAGACTCTTGGCTCAAGTCCCACTGGTGCCAGAGGTTTTTCATACCATGCCTGAACATTTTGACTAAAAATGACTTTTATGTGTGGCAACAGTGGTGTAATGGTAATGTCCCTAGTCAAGTAATTTGCAGACTGAGGCTAATGTTCTGGGAACTTGATTTAAAATCTCACCATAGCAGTGGGCAAAATTTAAATTTATGAAGGCCTCTTGTGTTGCAGTTCAGGGGCCCCATCTTTGGGCCACAAGATCCAGGTTAGAGACTCAACTGCCACAGAAGAGTCACAACATGCCTGAACAGTTTGAAAATATAGCAGCTATCAGGACTGTAATGTCAACAACTAGCAAATGTATTTCAGCAATACATCTTTGCCTTCAAGTTGGGCATTTCTAGTTAAAGGATGATGAGGAAAAAGCAGATAGGACACACAATATAACAACTGTAAGGACAGCATGGAGAAGGAAGAAGGGTTACACAAATCACCTTTCCCCAACTTCAGATTCAAGATATCATGCTTAGCAGTTAGAACACAGAACATAGAACTGTACAGCACAGAACAGGCCCTTTGGTCCATGGCGTTGTGCCGAACCTTTACCCTAAACCTATCAAACCACCCCTACCTTATACAATCATCCATGTGCCTATCTAATAGCTGCTTAAATGCCCCTAATGAGGCTGACTCCACTACCCTCACCAGCAATGCGTTCCACGCCCCTACCACTCTCGGAGTAAACTACCTACCTCTGACAGCTCTCCTTTATCTACCTCCACTCACTTTAAAACGATGCCCCCTTGTAATAGCTACCTTCACGCTAGGAAAAAAGTCTCTGGCTGTCCACTCTACCTATACCTCTGATCATTTTGTACAACTCTATCAAGTCACCTCTCATCCTTCGTTGTTCTAAAGAGAAAAGCCCTAGCTCTTTCAACTTTTCCTCGTTAAGACCTTTCCTCCAATGCAGGCAACATCCTGGTAAATCTCCTCTGCATCTTTTCCAATGCTTCCACATCTTTCCTGTAATGAAGCAACAGAGAAAAATTTAAAAGGGACCTAAGGGGCAACTTTATCACGCAGAGGGTGGTACATGTATGGATGAGCTGCCAGAGGACATGGTGAGGCTGGTACAATTAACAACATTTAAAAGGCATCTGGAAGGGTATATGAATACTGATATTTGGTAAGCACCTGTCTCTGTTCTGGCTGTATTATTTTCCAAAGCGTATGACAGTCAGATGAGGACATTTTCAGTCTCAGGGGTAATGCTCTCCACAATTATGAATCTTTTGATATTATTGGTCAATATCAAGCACTCATTAGTTGTACTAATTAGATTTTCTTTATTTATTCTTCAAGAATACTATTACATCATATGATGAGCTCTACCATGATTACACAGCTACACAAGTAGGCATGCATGATATTGTCCGTGGCTGGAAACACATTTTGGAAGAGTTTAGTAAAGAACCTGGCAGATACAGGTAAGGAAAATACTGTGTTCAAATATTTTCCACCATCCTCTAAGAAATCCTCAAGACACCTCAGAAGTTGTTTAAATACAATTAACTACATTGCCTACAGCTGCTGGTGTAACTTTGGCAAGTCTGACAAAATTCCTTTCTTTGATCTTCACTAATTCACATCAATGTGAATTGAGGGAATAGGGAGGATAACACTTCAACAGTTCAACATTTCCTCAGTGCTGCACTGCACTGTCAGTCTTGATTATGACCTTAACTGCTTCAATAGGACTTGAATCCATAATTTTGTGACTCAGAGTTCAGGGTGCTATCCTAATTGACCAAAGGCCATTTAAACTTTGTGCTGAAGCAAGACCAATAAATTAAATCCTCTTCTTGCAATGCTAGGTACCTTTGTATCATATAAATACCAATGATCAAGAATATTATCTATTCAGCTTTACAGTTATATGTTAATTTCAGAGGGAGGGTTCTTACCAATAAATTTAAAGGTGTTGGACAAGGTCAGCCGGGCTGGCTGCATCTGTGAAAATATTAAAGTATGCCAATTGCCTGGGAGTACTCATCCTACTCCTGGCTCGAGAAACACTGCTAAAAAGACATTTTAGCTCAATCCAACAGTTCTCACTTCCCTTCAGCTGGTGTATTTCCCTTTATGTGGGTTGAAATTAACCCCTTTGCTTTCTTCAATGATGTCTTAGAAAAAAGCAAGAAAATCTAACGTACTTTGCAGCTTCTGAAATGCAATTCAGATAGAAGTGTCAGGCATATTTATCTACCTACAAGCGTCTGTTATCATTGTTTTTGTACTATCAAATGTGAAATCAGGAACACATCTCGCCACAGCATTTGTTTTTGTGCTGTTCATCGTGTTTGACTTATTATAATTTTCTTGTATTCAGCAAAGAAAATCAATCCTTGATATAAGCCTTAATTTCCTAGGTCCTGGAATACATCTACACCTGCCAAATATGCAGGTTCTTCTAAACACTGAAACATTCCTTTTTATTGTATTTCAGCTCGCTGGTTGTGACATGTTTACTTCCTCATCTTCAGAAAATAATAATTACTGACACAGACCAACCAAAGCAATTCTTATCCTTACACATCCAAAATTTTGAACTTATTTGCAACATATAGATTACACTACTATATCATGATTAAAACCCATTTATTGATTGTTTATCAGACTATAGAATAGATTCTTAACCATTTTATCTTTGCAGATTTCTAATGACTGAATCCTATGACAATGAAGAGATTTATAAGACTATGATGTACTATGGAACACCTATACAACAAGAAACTAACTTTCCCTTTAACTTCTATCTTATTGATCTCTATAAAGAGATGTCAGGAAATGGAGTATTTAAAATTGTAGATTATTGGATGCGCAACATGCCTGCAGGAAAATGGCCAAACTGGGTGGTATGTATTTACTTAAGCTTTATAGCAAATGGCTAATGAATATGACCTTAAATTTCACAATTACTGTGAGTATATTCAACTTAGTCGTTATCTTGTTCAATTTAAATATACTCCGAACTTGTGGAATTTTGATAGCCCAGCAGACTAAATTTAAATCCAAAATTCTCTTTTGCTCCTAAATCCAGTGAAAAGAGTTATGTAATTTTGTCCTATGTTGCAGGGAACAGAAACCTGCAGTAGAGATAATCCCTTTTAGCAATCATTTGTAATAAGCTGCAAAGCTGACTTGTTAGGGAAATTCAAAACTTATTTTGAAGCAAATAAGGTTAAATCAAACAAATCTAGGTAACGTGTGTATGGGAATGCATATATTGCAAAGTATATTGTTGTGAAGTTGGGAATAGTACTTTTGAATTGGAAGGCAGGAAGTTAGAATTTGATGTTTGTAAAATGCTAGGGGGAAAGTGTTGCATAATCTCTTTAAAAAGATGATGTGTTTTTTCTCTGCTTAGAGATTTAAAATAGATGCCTGTGAGCAGCAGCTTGAAAGTTCGCAAATACACAGAGAACATCCAAATTGAAACAATTGTATCAAAAGACTGTAAAGTTAGCAGGCCAAGCAACAGTTTTTATCAAGACAAGTTTTGAATTTAGCCAATCAATTTGAAGCAGGCACTTAGATACCAAAAACCAATTAAATTTAAATCTGATGTTTTTTGACAACAAAAGACCAATCCTATTGTAACAAATGTTATCAAGGGTTATAAAAGGAGGCAGTTAGACAAAACCCAGAGAGCTAACTGCCATCTACCAGAGCTGACAGCAGTCAGCTCTTGAGAGAATCGCTGTGTCTCACAGCCTCCTCTATTTCTTAGAGAAAGCACCATGTGAATAACAACAGCACCACAGCACAAATAGTTAATATTTCTGACGGAAGAATCAACAGAGATGGCATTCCTGACAGAAGAATTGTCAGAGAAGGCACAGAACATTCTGGAAGACACATAACCTGGCTGTAATTTTGAGAGACTAAATTCTATTTTCATTTTACGTAAGTGGAACATGTATATATTCCAACAGCATACCATTAGAATCTTGCGTTATTCTGGAATAGTTAGTAATTAGAGGGATTTATTTGGTTTGTTAATAGTTAGCTTGTTTACTGTTAGAGTCAGATAAATAAAATGTTACTTGTTGATTTTAAAGTGAGTGTCAGGAACTTATTTTATTTAACCACTAGAAGTTAATGAAAGGCAGGTTACACCACTTTTCACACTCCTTTTACAGATTATAGGGCAAGGTGCTCCTCTTTGGGTGTTTTGGTTTTAGTTCTCAGAGGGGGTCAACCTCAGCTTTGTAACAATATGTGCAAAAGTAACTTTTTTAACATAACATTGGATTGCAATATCCAGTGGGTTAAAAATTATTAATTGTAACATAATTAGTTGCTATGTGTGCCCATTTTCTTACCTTTTAGGTAGGAAATCATGACAATTTTCGCATTGCATCTCGTGTTGGTGCTATGTATGTTAAGGTCATTAATATGCTTCTGCTGACTCTTCCTGGAACTCCTACTATTTACTACGGAGAAGAATTAGGAATGGAGAATATTATTGTATCTGAAGATGAGATTCAAGATCCTTTTGGGAAATTTGATCCAGTAAGTATTTCATTACATTAAGTTTTTAGAACTTCTGGAAGCTGACAATCCACACCTGGAATCTGGGCTCACGTCTGGTTTAAGATTGCCGAAATAAAATTACATACTTGATGATTTCCAGGTCTACATGAAATAACTTTGGGTAGTCTCTATTCATTTCTTTGTACCCATCTCTCAAACATCTGTCCATCATATCAGTGTTTATGAGGCTTGGCAGAAAAATAAGCAACACTGATGATACAAGGGGTTGCTCAATCTGTCCCCATGCCAAGCTAAAACCTGTGGCTAGCTACAAATAGCCCCAATATAGCACTCTCTAAAAATTAGTGGCACGGACGAACTTAGCTTTAAAAAAAACGGAGATATTGGGTGTATTAACATATTCTGACATTGATAGGACACACCAAAATTATGTAATTTACTTGGCAGGCCTATGATCAGCTTGTTGATTTTAAGTTGCAGCAATGATTAAAATCTAAAATTACATCCAATATTTGCATTTAAATTCATATTGCACTAAGCTTTTCCAGTTTTTAGACTATCTGAAAATTGTCACTAACAGTATTCCTCATATGAGCATGAAAAACATTTTACCATTCTATAGGCTCAAACAGCAAATATATAGGAAATGTATAGGCAAATAACACATTTATTATTTAATTTGTTTTACATTCATTATGTAATATGAAAACTCTATGCATAAATATTTTTACAGAAGAAATTTTAAAAAGTTGAATAACTTTTTCAAATGATTTAAGTTTCTTCTAATTTTGTTGCAGACAGCAAATCGAGATCCACAGCGCTCACCCATGCAATGGGATAGCAGTGACAATGCTGGCTTCAGTACAGCAAACAAAACCTGGCTTCATGTCAACCCAAATTATGTTACAGTAAATGTTGAAGTAAGTGAGAGAGAATTTTCAGAATTATTTGTACAAAAACAGATCGGGTAGTTACAAAAAGCTAAACTTGTATTTGTGAAGTTTTAACAATTTACATGTAAAGGTTCAGGTTTAGATCAATAATCAGAATAGGGGAAAAGAGCAACTTAAACAATAATTCATTCTTTATCTGGATATTTTAAACCTATTTGGTTTTTTTTGGGACTTGCAACTTGTGTGTATTTTTAATTTTACTGATTTATGTTCCTGACATTCATCATTTTCTGTGTAATATCTTGACAGGTTGAAAAGGATCAACAAAACTCTACCTTGATCTTGTTCCGTGAACTGAGCTTGCTTCGCCAGAGTGCATTGTCCATTCATAGAGGATGGATGTGTTACATATGGAATGATACAGACATATTTGCATATGTGAGAGAACTCGACGGTTTGAATTCAGTCTTTTTGATTGTACTAAATTTCGGTAATGCTTCAGAAGTAAATCTGGCTAGCAAAGTTTCACATCTTCCCAAGGAAGCAAATGTGAGACTCAGTACTGACATTAATAAAATTGGAAATAAAGTTCAAACAGCTTCAGTAATAACTAGTTCTGGTGAAGGACTTGTACTGGAATACAAAACAAGCAATCCAGTTCACACTAAGGCAGAATTCAAAGACAGGTGCTATATTTCACAGAAAGCATGTTATTTGAATACATTTGACATACTTTATAAGAATTGTTGAAGTATTAAAACAAATTTAAAAGATGTTCCAAAAATGTACTAATCAATATATATTCAATTAATGTAGTGCACAAAAGAACAAACAACTGCTTAATGAAATAATAAGACCTTAACCATTGATCTGTGAGAAAACTGCACATCAATAAAACTACTGTTTACTTTCTGCATGCAACATTAAATATTTTTCATCATTTCATAAAATGTTTTCATTTCTCCATGGAGGTTGTGATGTCATGAGTAGGGTACCTGCCTCTGAGTGAAAAGTTCTGTGTTCAAACCCCACTCTAGGTCTTGACGGTCAAAAGAAGTCTGTTCATAATGTGGCCAAACAGGCTGAGTATTATTCTGCAAAACCTTTCAACATATGCCACTTCAGATGGTAATAGCATGTGGGATTCCTTGTCGGCCATGTGATAGAAAAAAAATTGAACTTCTCAGGATTACTATTTAAAGCTCCAGACTGTAACATCTATGTAAAGGTGCATGCTCCCACAGTAACTTGGACTCCAATTGGCTTGATGATAGGTGGATACAAAAAGGGGTTGTGGAGATTGGTGTGTGGTTGAAGAGCTTCAGGACAGAGGAGATCACCAGGGGGTTGCAGTGGGAGAGAGACTCATTCAGATCTTTTCAGAGGAAGGAGGATAACTTCTTCAAGGTGGGCATCCTTAGAAGAGGCTTCGCAGTAGGGCTTTCAGTGACTAGGAGATGGCAAGAATTGCAGATACTGGAAGTCAGAGATGATACAGTATGAAGTTGGAGATACAGTGTGGAGCTGGAGAAACAGCCACCCACCCCACCACCGATTTATTTCGGAGCTCCTTCCCCGTCCCCAGTCCTGAAGGGTCCGTACCTGAAACTATAACTTTGCTACTCATTTGATGCTGCCTGACTTGCAGTGTTCTTCCAGCTCCACACTGTATTGACTCTGACATTCAGCATCTGTAGTTCTTGCTATATCCTATTCACTGAAAACCCTACTGCGAAGCCTGTTCCAAGGATGCTCACCTTGAAGCAGTTGTACTCCTTCCTCCTAAATGATCACAGTGGACCTCTCTCCCACTGCGACCCCCGGTGATCTCCTCTGCCTTGAAGCACTTCGACCATATACCAATCACCATCACCCTGCATCCACCTATCATTAAGCCAATTGGAGTCCAAGTTACTATGACAGCATGCACCTTTACATTGATGTTACTATTTGTAGCTCCGGACTGTAATCTTCAGAAGTTCAATTTTCTTTCTATCACTTGGCTGGCAAGGAAATTGAGCCAGTGGGTCTTGTCAGTGTTACATTTGATAAAATATTTTCTCATCTGATGTGCAAGGAGTTAAATCTCCAGAAATGTAGGTGAACTCAGGATCCCAATGTCTCCTTGCCCTCTTTTAGGTCTTTAGGTCTCTGTGGATTGGGATTGAAGACAAATAGGGAGTCCAACTGGATGCTAACTATGTAATGAACATAATTAAAATGCCAATATGGACCTTTTATTTAGCCCTCAAATCTGGCCACTTGTGGTACAGTGATAATGTACCCTCTGGGCCAGAAGGACCAGGATCTAAGCCCCCGAGGTGTGTTGTAACATGTCTAAACACATGGATTACTTTTTCCTATGGCTGCTTAGAAGTCACCTCACTTGTCTAACACTGGCCAATATCCAGGCTTGGGCTGACAAGTGGCAAGTAACGTTAAAGTCACGTTAGTGCCAGGAAACGACCACGAATCTTGCACTATTAATATGCTGGGGGTTACCACCGACCAGAAACTCAATTGATTCACTATATAAATACAGTGGTTACAATAGCAGGACAGAGGCTAGGAATACTGTCACGAGTAGCTTCCCTCCTGACTCCTCTGAGCTTGTTCACTATCTACAAAGTCGACGAAAGGAGTATAATAGAATACTCCTGAGTGCCTGGATGGGTGCAGCTCCAACAACACTGAAGAAGCTTGGCACCATATCCACTAACATCGACTCCCTCCATCACTGATGCTCTGTAGTAACAGTGTGAATTATTTACAAGATGAACTGCAAAACTTCACTAAAGATCCTTAGAATGCATGTTCCAAACCCAGAACCACTTCTGTTTAGAAGGACAAGAGCACCAGATACAAGGGAATATCACCACCTTCAAATTCCCCTCCAAACCATTCATTATCCTGACAAGACATCCACTCAGATACAGAGAGAATGTTCAAACTCATCAGACAGTATAGCCCGCGGATGGAATTGAACATGGGTCCTGGCACTGGAAGACACCAGTTCTAAGCACTGAAGCCACTGCGCTGCCCTTAATTTTTTCTTTTTGAGCAACTCCATAAAAAAGCTAGCAGGAAAAAAAATACAAACGTCCTGGCCTTGCAGTACAAACACCATAGGATTTGAATGTGTAATAAAACACCTATATATTTAAAATCACGTTACATTGTAAAAGAAAATGCCAAGGGCAGTAGAACAAACATACAATTTTCACATTAAATGATGTAGCTTTTTGTAAATATTGCTGAGGTGTTATTATGCAACTAATTCCGATGAAAGAAGAAAAACAAAGTTACCTTGAATCATGAACAGCAACTAAGATCATAACAAGAACAAAGGGTTTAAATATAAAATTGTTCCTTGACTTTCCTTGCTGAATTACTTGTTTTCTTTAGCATGTGTGAATAAAAATAAAATAAAAGAAACGGAATTTATGACAATGATTTATTGGTATTTAAAACATTTCCATGACATTATACCTTAATTTTTGTCATGTACATGAAATAGCAAAGGTTCAAAATACTTTAAGATGACCACTGAACATCCATGGTTAGCTACAAAAATAAATACTGATTCAACATTCATCAATACAAAAGGATGAATTCCACAAATATAGAATTTAATTACAATTATTTCGCAGAATTATTTTTCACTAAATCCATGTCAACATTTAGTTGGAGAGCTGTATAGAAGACCTACAATAAATATTAATGGATGCCTCTACGTTAAAGTTCTAGCTCTTCATATAAAAATGCGTAATGCCTGGCGACCTATAAAAATATAAAATTACAATCAATTGACAGAAAATGATTTCTTATTGCATAAATGTAACATTTTGGTGATTCCAACTACAAAATTTGTCATATTTTCTGGTGCTACCATGTCTAGCACAAGGAGGTGGATGTCTATGTGTGTAAATTTCTGTATATAGTGTGTAGAGGGCTGGACGGTGGAGAAATAATTAAAATATCTCTTTAAAAAGTACACTTTAAAATGATGAAAATGTACTCATTTCTTAAAACTTCCAGTGTGCTGTTCAGGCTAATTCAACCAATCAACATCAAAATAATGCTTAACAGAAGTGAGTTAGCGAAAACAGGAATATTCTAGATTTGTTAACTTGTTTGTGCTGAGTTAGCCTCAAGAAAAGACTGTTATTGCAGTTTAATAGGGTGTTCCATATACTCATTTGTATCTTGCTTAAAACATTTTCCCGAAATTTCTCATGTTGCCATCCTAAAATAAAAACTTTGTAAGTTTCAATGATATTATTACTCATTCTTCCAATTTCAATCTCTTCTAGTAAGACAATCCTACCATCTCAGGGCGTAAAGTGGTGAATCTCTGTTGCACTCAGTCCTGGAAATGTACACCACGGAAATAGACCCTTCGATCCAACTTGTCGATGCCAATCAGATATCCTAAATTAATCGAGTCCCACTTGCCAACATTTGGTTCATTTCCCTCAAAACCTTTCCCTGTTCATATTCCCATCCAGGTGCCTTTTAAACACTGTAATCATACCAGTCTCCACCACTTCCTCTGGCAGATCATTCCATACATGCACCACCCTCAGCGTGAAGAAGTTGCCTTTTAGGTCCCTTTTAAATCCTTCCCTTCTCACCTCAAACCTATGCCCTCCAGTGTTGGACTCCCCTACACTGAGAAAAAGACCATGGCTATTCATCCTATCTATGACCTTCATGATTTTATAAACCCCTTAGCCCCCAGTGCTCCAGGGAAACTAAGCTCCAGATTATTCACCTTTCCATACAGCTCAACCCTTCAACCCTGGCAACATCCTTGTAAATCTTCTCTGTACCCTTTCAAGTTTACCATCTTTCCTACAGCTGGGAGACCAGAATTGAACACAGTATTCCAAACGTGGCCTAACCAATGTCCTGTACCACAGCAACATGACATCCTAACTCGTGTAATCAATACACTAACCAATAAAGGCAAGGGTACCAAACACCTGCTTCACTACAGAGAGATTCTGTGAAGTGGTACAACTCTAAGCTAGCGTGATGCCATGTTGTTGGACAGAGAGGTCGAGAGTACGCATAATGCCGCATGGTACTGCATCTCAGGATGTCGCAAGTGCAGTTGCCTGTGGAATATTGATCATTACTTGCCATTTTCGCCACCTCCAGCAAGATGTCACAACCAGACACATATTCCATGCCCCTCCCTTGTCTGCCTTCCGTAGGGTCTGTTCCCTCCCGGACACCCTGATCCACTCTTCCTTCACTTCCAACACCCCATCACAGCCCCACAGCACAATTCCTTGCAACTGCTCAAGGTGCAACACCTGTCCATTTACCTCCTCACTCCTCAGTATCCCAGGACCTTCCAGGTGAAGAAGCTCGCTGCCTGCATTTTTCAGAATCTAGTCTGCTCACAATATGGTCTCCTCCACATTAGGGTTGAACGGGTGACCACTTCGCAAAACATCTAGATTCTGCCCGAAAATAGACCCTGAGCTTCTAGTTGCTTGCCACTTTCACACAACACCCTGTTCCCTGGCCAACATTTGTGTCTCAGGCTTACTGCAGTGTTCCAGTGAAGCTCAGCGCAAACTGGAACAACAACACTTCATCTTCTGCTGGGGGTCCCTGCAGCCCTCTGGATTCAATACTGAGTTTAATAGTTTTAGGACCTGATCTCTCCCATCTGCTAGCCCTCAACTCCACACATAAGGCCTTGTAATCACATGGTCTGCTATTACATACTACCTATTGTTAGCACTAATAATCTCCATTCACAGATATTCACTCTCCTAGCCAAAATGTTATCCACTCCTTTGTCTGACTGCTTTTCTCTCTCTTTGGGCTCTATCCCCATTATTGTTTACTCCTTACTCCCTCCCCCAACCCAACTTCTGCATATAAGCTGACATTTTCCTAGCTACTGCCAGTTCTGAGGATGGGTCACTGGACCTGAAATGTTAACTCTGACTTCTCTTCACAGATGCTGATATGCTGACCTTTCCCAGCAACTTCTGTTTTCACTACGCTGTTTACCTCTGAGTCCACCTTCAAGGAACCAAGAATCTGCACCCCAAGGTCTCTTTGTTCGGAAACACTCCCCAGGATCCTACCATGAAGTGATCAGCCCTGATTTGCCTTTCCAAAATGCAGCACCTCAGATCTGTCTAAAGTAAACTCTATCTGCCACTCCTCAACCATTTGGCCCATCTGATCAAGGTCCTGTTGAATGCTGAGGTAATCTTCTTCACTGTCCACTGCACCACTAATTTTGGTGTAACCTGCAAAACTTAGTAACCATTCCTCCTGTATCCACATCAAATCAATTATATGAATAACAAAAAGCAGTGGACCCAGTACTGATCTTTGTGGCACACCACTGGTCACAGGCCTCCAGTCTGAAAAAACACTCCTCCACCACCACCACCCTCTGTCTCCTACCTACAAGTCATTTCTGTATCCAAATGGCTTGCTCTCCCTGGATTCCATGTGATCTAACCTTGCTAACCAGTCTACCGCTCGGAACTTTGCCAAATGTCTTGCTAAAGTCCATACAGACAACGTCCAGTTGCTCTGCCTTCATCAGGCATTTTTGTCAGTTCTCCAAAAAACTCAATCAAATTAGCGAGACTGGTTGAGGGTGGATGAGATCCTGGTGGGAAGAGCACTTTCAAATATGTCGGCTGGAATCTGTAAATTCCAACCTCCATGTCTTTATAATGAATGACAGTTAACACTTGCTCCTGTTTGAAGCACAAATGCAGGCAGCACTGCTTAACCTTGTATTTCCACAATGCCTTTTGTTCGGCTTAAATGTGATTAAAATTACTCAACAAACATGTATATGGACACTTTATTAAATTGCTAACCTCACACTTTAAGAGCTGACACTTGTTCTGCTCTAGTATGCCTGTTTCTATTAACTGTGTTTTGTGAGGCACCATTGCAAATTTTGAAGATTGACATATCACTAAAAGTTCATTCACTTAGCTCATTAAAAGCTACTTTTCTCCCTCTTGCATATAACAATTTTTGCCTTGTTCAAATGTTCTGAGTGATTGCTCCTGCTGTCCATTTGATTATGTTTATTATTAACTTCACTATTCTTAACCAGATTGCATTTTGGAAGGTCGAATTTGAAAGCTGAGTACAGGATTAAGGATAGGATTCTTGGCAGTGTGGAGGAACAGAGGGATCTTGGTGTGCAGATACATAGATCCCTTAAAATGGCCACCCAAGTGGACAGGGTTGTTAAGAAAGCATATGGTGTTTTGGCTTTCATTAACAGGGGGATTGAGTTTAAGAGTCGTGAGATCTTGTTGCAGCTCTATAAAGCTTTGGTTAGACCGCACTTGGAATACTGCGTCCAGTTCTGGTCGCCGTATTATAGGAAAGATGTGGATGCTTTGGAGAGGGTTCAGAGGAGGTTTACCAGGGTGCTGCCTGGACTGGAGGGCTTATCTTATGAAGAGAGGTTGACTGAGCTTGGTCTCTTTTCATTGGAGAAAAGGAGGAGGAGAGGGGACCTAATTGAGGTATACAAGATAATGAGAGGCATAGATAGAGTTAATAGCCAGAGACTATTTCCCAGGGCAGAAATGGCTAGCACGAGGGGTCATAGTTTTAAGCTGGTTGGTGGAAAGTATAGAGGGGATGTCAGAGGCGGGTTCTTTACACAGAGAGCTGTGTGAGCATGGAATGCGTTGTCAGCAGCAGTTGTGGAAGCAAGGTCATTGGGGTCATTTAAGAGACTGCTGGACATGCATATGGTCACAGAAATTTGAGGGTGCATACATGAGGATCAATGGTCGGCACAACATTGTGGGCTGAAGGGCCTGTTCTGTGCTGTACTGTTCTATGTTCTATTAGCAAATTTTAAAAATTTGCACTGCAAATTACATAATATGCCTTAAGCATCACGTTTTAGTGATGGAAGAGCTTACACTCATATTGAAGAAAATGCAATTTAGTGACAGTTCTGAGACCAGGGCAGGTAGAATCTTAAGATTTTCAGGCTATTAAAAATCTGTATTTTGATGACATTGAATTAATACTTCAGTTACTTACCGTCAAAGGAAATAATTGTTAAAAACAGGATCAGCGTGCTCACACATCATTGCATTATAATACAGCTTTTGGATATAAACAGCTAAAATAAACCTTACTGATCTGCAAGACAGAGGACTGTGCTATACCGTGAAGAAAATAAAAGATTTACTTCATGTATTGATTCTTTCCAATTAGATTGCCCAAAGTGATCACCTCCAGGTCGGATATCCAAAATGATGTTCGGCAATTTATCTTCAATTGAAACAATATGCAAAACAAAAATTAGAAAAATCTTTGCACAGTATGTTATTTGACTCAATTATTAAACAGACGTAGTTCATTTCAATTAGACCTAACTGACCAGGCCTGTCAAAATGTTGCATTGTACTGATATTTTAAAGGTTAACAGGTAATTTGATTCTTTCCACTTCCATTTAAAATGTCACAGAGTTTAATTTTCTTACATAAAAAAAGTGTATGTGAATTGATGTTACAAGTTCATAATACAAACAGTCTGGCTTCTGCTGTATCTTTACTGAACTTTCTGTAAGAAAGATACTTGCTGTCGGTGCCTCATGGTAGAGATCATATGATTACAGCAATCCTGGAGGGACATTGGTAAAATACTGACTGCATTTATATCACAAACATTCCCCTTTTCATATAAGAGTCAAAAAAAGTTGCATACGTGATTATTTATATTGTAAATGATCAAAATTAATCTCAGTGCACACAGTGTTCTCATTATTAACCATTCATTATTCGTGCAGTGAGTCTGCACATCATTTCCACAGATAGAGTGGAATCTTACCAGACTCTGAGCAATCTGGGCTAAGTGACATGAATGGTAGAATCAGGCAAAATGGAGAGATCATCTTACTGCCACATCCTTGTGATGTTTAAAGAGCTTGGTGAGATTCTTGAGTGGCAGTGGTGAGCTTTTCTTCATTCATTCATGAGATGAGTACGTCACTGGGCAGGCAGCATTTATTGCCCATCCATAATTGCCCAGAGGGGAGTTCAGAGTGAACTGCATTGTTGTGGGTCTGGAGTCACAGGTAGGCCAGACCAGGTAAGGATGGCAGTTTCCTTCCCTAAAGGACACTAGTGAACCAGATGGGTTGTTCTGATAATCGACAATGGAGACATGGTCATCAGTAGATTCATAATTCCAGATATTTATTGAATTCAAATTCCACCATCTGCTGTGGCAAGATTTGAACCAGGTCCCCAGAATGTTGTCTGGTCTCTGGATTAACAGTTCAGTGATAATGCCACTGGGCCATTGCCTCCCCTGACTGAGCTCCAAATTGAACACCTTTATTGCTTGTAAAATGCCTTGTTAACAGTCCAACTTGCCATGGGTTGCAATCTTACCAAACTCACCATATAAACTAACCATTGGGAAACCTTGACTTGGAAACCAGAGAGGGCTCTTGGTAGGATCAACTCAGTGCTTACTCCAAAAGAATACCACGTTGCACACTTTTGATTCAACCAAAAGGTATCACACATCCACAGATATCCGACATGTGCCAACGTCTATGAAAACTTCATGGCACATTTTCAACCCATTTATAGGAGACGCCTGCATTTCAAGTTTCACCTTGGACTACGCTGGCAACTATCGCTGTAATGCTGCAGCAAAAGTAATGGGTGCACAGACCCACCTAATGGATTGGACCTGCATCTGTAGGCCCTTCACTTACATCACCGCACCGACTCACTGCAAACCTACATGGATGCTCATAGCATTCCTGCCTTGCACCGTCTTGCCTTTTTGTGCATTGCACCCTCAGCCAAAGATACCTGCCTCACATTACTAGTATCATGTCCCACCATTTAGTACAAACATAAAACAAGGAAGCTTGTCCAGGTTGTTAGCAGGCCTCAGTCCAGTCAAGGGAGATAGCTTTTGCTCAGAGGAGCTAGGCACATTTCGTCAAGCTCGGCCTCTGCTTCCGGTCCAGGCCCTGTTTGGGGCAGTCACAGTCAGATCCTCTGCTCAAAGGTGGTGAGGAGCCGAATAACAAGGAGCACACCACCTGTCTTGACTCTTTACACCCCATCATGGACTGTTTTGTTCCCTGAATGATGGGCAGGCAGTGGATGGCACAGCTTTACTCTTGATGCAGGTGCGGAGGTTTTCTAAGCCCATGAATATGCAAAGCACAGGGCAAACAGGGTTAGTGGTGTCACAGTTTGGGGCGGGTGAGGGCATGTTAGTACAGTAATTGCATTTCTATCCTAAACATAGAGAAAGGAAATCAGAATCAGATGATTGGGCCAAACAATTATTCTGGATCAGGAAATAGATCAGAGTTGGAATGGAATATTTATCACCAGCTGTGACTGTGTGAAACAATCCATTTAATTTCATACATTTTAAATTTTGTTACTCTGCAACATTAGTTTATAGTAATTTCATTTCAACAATAAAATTGCTCTGCAGAATGAGATTGCAATGAGCCTTTACCTTTCTGTTTGATCCATGGTACCAAAGATTAAATACAGAAATTAGATGTGAATTCTCCTGATGTGCCAATTGACTCCAATGGTCTACAAATGTCTACTGTATTCCACAAATATGACTGGCCGATTGTGATGTTCCTGTGAATGCAGTCATGATCTGAAAGTTATTTGTGATTAATTATTTTGTTTTTAGTCAATCCACAGGTAATTTCTTATTCATATGGCCATCTTTTCCTCACCAAGCTAAATTTCTAGGTCAGCATCTCTGTTGATCAAGGCTGGAATAGACTCCTTGGTAAGATCCTTTGCTTCTAGGATTAGTGCATATGTACTGATGACGATAGTGTATTGAGCCTAAGGATCATGAGATGTTTGTTTATTCCACAATGGGATCACTGAATCAACTAGTTCCTTTATTAAGATGAAGTCAACCTCATAACCAGTGTACTTCTGGCTTACCTTCCAGAAGGTGTAACCACCAGTTTATTCTTTGAATTCACCATCTCTTGACCATTGTGTTTCACTTTAGGCAATAATGCCAAATTCATAGCATTGATCCTGCTGAGTAATGATGGTGGTATGATGTTCAGGCCTGTTACTGTTGGGATTGCCCAGGAGTACCTGGTGTTCCAGGACCCAAATGTCATCTTAAGGGGGTGAAAGTTGCCTGTGTGTGGGATATTTTAATGTTGGTAACTATTGCACATAGACAGCTGCACTGTCCTGGCAGAGCAAGATCTGCGTCTAATGGCTCGGATGAACAAGATAATTGGAGTTCAGACTCCGCAGTATTGATGGGACTATCACACAAACAACTGTTTACCCATCCTAGATGCCTGTGATCCTGCTCGCTTGTGGAATAGCACAGGCGTGGAGATCAATCTGACCCTGTTAGCGAAGACTCATTCTCGACAAAGCAGCAGGCTGATCTTCAAATGCTCATCCTGTGCTGATACCACTTTTTAATTCTTGGTGTTTCAAGATATTCAGGTTCCCTGATGGTCCATTCTGTCTCTCTTTTATTCTCAGTCTATCTCCCTAGTGCACCTGAGGTATTTTTCGGCTGTGATCATGATTCTGCTATTTTTTTCCCCAGTATCTTTGTGGTTTATCCAGTTCTGATCAAGCTCCTACTCCCCCTCTGACCCTGGTATCAAGGGTTCTGCTGTTCTGCTCAGGTCCTATTCTCTACATCCCTGCACATTAGGCTTCTCAACCAAGTGAATTTCCCACCTGCCACCCCACAAATTTTGATACCCACAAATCTTTCCAAACCAAGTCTAAACCCTATGGTACCAATCCTGGCACCCTTACTGCATGGTAACCAAACAATAAGCCGATCCTGGTGAGATAACTCTTGCAATTGTCAGAAATCTGATGTCCTAACTCTGATTTTAAGTTTCCATGAAAGGTGAGTATAAATTTAGAAAGGCGAAAGAGAATCTGACAGAGAGATGTGATCTTGTTTGCAAATTTTTTATGCACTTTTTCTGAGATTTGTGTAACCTACACAAAAGATTTGAGAACACAAGCACAAATTATGTTTGGTGTGAGTAATAAACATCAATCAACACCATCTCCACTGATTCTGTAGACTTTTGAGGGGGCTTTAAAAATTAGACTAGTTCTTTTGGATACAAATACAAATAGGCACAATTTAAAAGCTTCTGGTTTTATTTTACTCTGTTAGGAAATGGTTTATTCTTACTCTCACTAGCAAATGGTTCAAAGCAATTTTCTGTAATTTAAAATGGGTTACGCGTAAGTGGTAAATTGAAATTGTGCTTAAAAATGGATTTTTTACGATAGCTGGAATGCTTCCACACTTAAGTATATCAAGAAAATCATTTGAAAGAAATATAATTTTAAAAAAATTCTGCCTGATTGTGTAGATTCATTTCAGATCTTCTGTTTGGAAATATACAAACAAGAATGAGCAGAAGTTTGAAAAAATGTCAAAATCCTAGTGTGTAATTGATTCTGAAAAATGGTAAAGTGGAAATTCTACCTCAGACAGAACAAGCAAAGTCTGTAGATTTGAAAAGGTGTCACACATACTGATGGAGAGAGAAAGCCCTGGAGTGGCTCACACAAAGGAATAGTGCTGAGTAGGAGAAAAACAATTGTTGTAAGCTGATGATCTGTTTCATTGTCATAGAGAAAGGAAAATAAGAAGTAAAAAGGCAAATCAAAATCAAAAAGGCTTAAATATTGGTTCTAGTGGAAAGAAGGTTATGAGTCTATCAGAAATCAAATAGTTTCATAATAAATACTTGTAAACAGTAAGACAAAATATTTCAGAATAAAAAATCATATAAAACAGCCCATCCATCTAGATTTTAATCATGAGGTTTTAGAAGAATATGTTTCAGTATTTTCAAAAATACTTTCAATACAATTCTTTATGCAGTATTTGTGTTAGCTCTGACATTTTTCCAGCGAGCCTTGTCAGGAGTGTTCACAAAGGTCATTTACTCTTCTTTGATCTATTATCCCTCCATCATATTGCAAACACTTCTACAATTAATGCTTGGGAATACACTGCAGTAGTGGGTTGCCCAAGTGAGGTCCTTCAGTTTAAATTTTTCTATTTCCTTTAACTTGAATTTTAAAGCAACTCCATATTGTTTATAGTTGATTACCAGCAAAGCCAGGTCCCGGTACTGGGTCGGTATCATAACACTGAGTCATCATTTACATCACTGTTCATGTTGTGATAAAAGATTAATAGAAGACAACAAATTTCATTCAAAAAAGTCACAATATAATTCACACTCTTAACCGCTTAGCTGTATGATGTTAAGTGAGCCAGCCTCGAGGATAATAAATATCTGATAACCAAGTCACAGATAGAAAAGTAGAGCTAATTCTTTGGTCAATGAGAGGAACTGAGTAAAACTCATGATCATGCAGAGGATGGCCGTACTGTCACTTAGTGCATTTAGGCACAAACCTAGGAAAATATTCCATGGCATTTAGCCACAAGTCTTAGCTCGATCCTTTCTAATTGTTACAGAAACAGCAATACTTTTTTTTATGCTTAGTGTTATTTGTAGCTATCATGAAATGAAGTGGTAGCATCTCATAGATGAGAAGTACAATCATTAACTAATGTTACAAACTGAAGAATGCAAACGCAAGCTAGAATTTGCTCAATAACCTAGAATAGCTGGTTAATAAATAATAGACTGGTACAAAGGTTTCTTCACGTTCCTACAAGTCTTTTAAAAGCATTGACTCGTGTGTAAAGCTGACATTTGGTACTGTTGAAATGATATGAACAATAGTGAACATAGTGACTGTCATTTACAATTTCAAGAGTAGATAAACACTGCACTAACTTCCACCACCAAATATTCAATTATAACTAAAGTCTTTACTAACAAGTGGTAAACACAATCTTGTGCCTTTGCCTTTCTTGTGTTTGGCGTGGTAGTGCTACCCAGTGGTGTAAAACCAACTAAACACGAGTGACAATATCATGTGCTGACTCCCCTCAGAGATTCTAATACTGCAGAAATGTAAACTATATTGTGGGTTTGGCACAATGTGACAAAATATGCTTTGACGTAAATAGATGTTTAATCTTAAAATCAGTAATTTCCTTTAAATTCCACAAACGCTGCATTGCTTGGAGTGATAAAAATGGCACAAGAAGTTTACATGCACGCCTCATATTTAGAGGTCACCAATCTCACCTGTTGTATTATATGCATTAACAGCCACAGCATTTCTCAGTTTTCTGATATATCTTAGCAACCCAGACAATGGCACACGCTGGTCATCCTGGTAGGCGGTGATGAATATAGATGGGTATTTCTAAAACAAAGCAGCATTAAAATCTTAATTCTTGATTAGATTACCTTCTCAAAAAATTGAGAGTTCTCAAACAACATTATTTCAAATCTCAATTTCAAAATGTTAACACAGGCAACAAGAACTGTAATCAGTGATGGCTGCGATAATATCCTAAAATTTAAGTTAAAATGATATAATTTGAACTGATTATCCACCACTTCAAATCAAGAATGAGAAATGTTTGGAAGAGCCATTAAGTCCAATGGTGGCGAGGGAGTTGTTTTCATTCAGTATGTCTACAGTGGAAGCGTTCTGACTAATAGAGTGTCTCAACACTGGTAATTGTATTGCCTTTCAGTATCAGGCTCACTAATGTATCCACTACACTTACATTTTTAAAAACAAGGGGAATCCAATCACTGATCCTTGATATTCAACAGCATTAGCATTACTGAAACCTCATTATCAATATCCTGGACGTAACTATTGATGAGAAACTGAATTGGACCAGCCACCACAGAGGGTGGTCTGTGTATGGAATGGCACGGCAGAAGAATGGGTGGAGGCTGATATGATTACAATATTTAGAAGGCATCTGGATGGGTATGTCAATAGGAAGGGTTGAGAGAGATGTGGGCCAAATGCTGGCAAATGGGACGACATTTATATTGGATATCTGGTCGCACAGATGAATTGGACCAAAGGGTCTGTTTCCGCGCTGTACATCTCCATGATTTTATGACTCTATATAAAGGCTGTGGCTAAAAGAGCAAGTAAAAGACTAGGAATCCTGCAATAAATCACTCTGTAACTCCTCAAAGTCTGTCCACCATCGAAAGGAGTATAAAGGAGTACACTCCACTTACCTGGATGAGTTTAGAAACTCACCTCTCATGTTACTGGACTGCATACTCAGCAAACCTGCGATGGGGTTAGGGTTAGGGTTAGGGTTAAGACACAGTAAACTCTTACCATTACAACTGCCATCCAAAATTACCTGTGGCTTTATATTGTGATATGGACAATAAGCTTGAATGCATTTAAAAAGATTTTGATCAGACAAAGGATCTCCCCACTCTTCTTGCTCTTCAATGGTGAGCGGTAATGAAGGATCCAGCATGGTGTTGAGAACATCGAGGAAAGGAGCCTGCCAATAAAAATCCTCACCAGTCAGTAATTATTATTGTTACAAGCTAATATTATCATGAAAACAACATGGCAAATACACTTAACGTGTAACAATGACTTATTTTCCAAATCTTCTCTCATAAACAGTCTCCTCTAGCCATATATAAAGATCTGCAGTGAATAATTTGAAGTGCAACAGCCAACTGTTAGCAGACAGACATGATGATAGGTGTCACAAAAGTGCAGATTAATCAGGATACTCAAAATATGAATCAAATCTAATTCTTTTCTCATCAGTATCAATTCTGTTACATGCTGTACCAGTATACCTGTAATTGCTGGGTGTTTTCATAGAATCTCTACAGTGTGGAAGCAGACATTTGGCCCAAGTGCAAACCTACTTTCAGAATAGCATCCCAGCCAGACCCACCACAGCCTGTAACCATGCACATCCCATGAACAACTCACCCAGCCTGCACATCCCCCTGACACAATGGGCAGTTTAGCATGACCAATCCACCTAAGCTTCACATCTTTGGATTCTGGGAAGAAAGCGGAGCAACTAGAGGAAACCCAAGCAGACACGTGGAGAATGTAAAAACTTCACACAGACAGTCACTCAAGGGTGGACTCGAAGCTGGGTCCCTGGCGCTGAGGCAACTAACCACTGAGCCACTGTGCTGCCCCGAGATGTGAAGATGTTAGGTTCCCACATCTATCTTGAATTTGATTAACGAGTAGTAAGTGCTGGTGCACATTCATCCTTTCTTCTGCATCAACTGATCAATCTCCAGTGTTTCTCCTTCAGGATATGATAAACTTCGTTTCCAATACTTCACTCAGGCAAGCCAGAGTGAACACCTCAAAGCTCTGGTGTACTTTTTTAAAGGCATCTAAAGATTAGAAGATTTTGGTCAATGAAGAAACTTGGTGAGACGTCCATTAAACTTAACTTCATTTCGATAGACTTGCTCCATTCACAGTCTGAACCAATATGAAGTGCAAAAATTGTTTTTAAGAATACATTTTCCTTGATGGACTGAGGATCTTCATTCCAACTAAAGAAAGTGCCAACATTTACTGCATAAATGTTCTAAGTCAAAATAGCTTTGTCCTGGAAACATTGTTAACTCAATGGAGTTCCCTTTATTAAATCAGTTGGCCAGTTATGAGTAAGTTTAAGAGCATATTCTGAATTAGGTGCAAATAATGGTGAAATAATGCATTTATTTCACATCTGGACAAACATTATTTTGGAACATTACTCTAGTCATGTGTAATCCTACTTTTAGCACCTATCAAAGCTGACTGCCCTACTAAATACAAAGCACCATTAATGCATTCCAAGATACAGCACTGTGACAGTAAGGTACAGTGCAAGGGCTTTACTTAACACTTGCATTAAACCAGACAATTTTAAATATTGTCCAAAACGGTGTGCCTACATGATGGGGTGGGGAGAGGGAGATTCATAGTCTTTGGCCCTTTTTCTAAGTTCATTAATAATGTGCTAATTAAAAATCTCAAAGTACACACAAGTGTACATTATATTTATTCAGTAATGCTAATCCATATAGTTCTTGTGTGTGTGTAAGAACATGTAGGTGACGTGTGTATTAAACAACTACACTTTTCTTTAAAATCCAAAAACTATGGAAAAAATGTTTTTAGAAGTTTGCTGGTTACCTTTCTTTAGCTGGACAAAGTATGGAAATCAGGCAATGATAGGAGCGGCCTCAGCTCTGACTACAGATTTTAAAAAAGCCTATCAAAATAATCAGGCAGACTCATGGAGGAAAGTTACTTTGGCAAGAAACAGTTAAACACATTAATGAAAAAACTGCATTTATATTATGCCCTTGACATCCTCAGGACATCAAAATTCCTCACAGCCAAACTTGCACAGTTTATAAATAGTCAGTACTACAGTACATTTGCAGACAAGTAACTGTAAACATCAACAAAATTAACTGACCTGTTAAACTGTTTTATCTGAACTCTTTGATTTAGGGATGGATTTTAGTGAAGGCACTGGGACATGTGTCCATCTCTTTTTCAAACACAGCCAGGAGATCTTGTGTTTCCACTTGAATTAGGAGTTGAGACTACTTTAAGGTCCCATTTGAAAGACTACTGTTCTGATGCTGCACTGCTTCAGTATTTGGATAATGCATTCAAGTCCTGAGTTATGTTAAACTGACAAAACTTAAGTTCTGAGGGACTGAGCTCTGAGGAAGGGTCACTTGATCCGAAATGCTAACTCTGATTTCTCTCCACAGATGCTGCCAGATCTGCTGAGCTTTTCCAGCAGTTTTTGTTTTTGATCTTGGATTTAAGCACTGCTTTGCAAGCACCTTCTTTAAATGCTGCCACGGGCTTGTACTTTATGTTCCACCTGAGAGTCCTGGCTGGTCTTATTCTCATGGGCCTATTACTGTGCTAGAATGTCTGGGTTCATTTGCTACCTGGCCTGGAGGTAGGCTAAAAATAATTTGCACTTAGAAGGTATTCGCTGGTAGGTCTGATGGGATAAAGTGTAGTACTGGGAGATGTGAAAGGAATGGGGGAATAGACTAAATACTAAGAGGGGAAATTAAGGTATGAAGTAAAACAGTGAAAGGGAATATAGCTGAGAAGAGGGAGAACGGGCAAAAACTGATAGTATGAAGGGAGAGCAAAGCCTGGCGAGGGAGGTAATCAGGTGAGTAGGTCTGGAGGAGATGTACTGTCTCCACTTTCTTTGCTTTTGACTGATGCTGTGCAGCAGGGCTGCATATTACCTATCAACCCAAAGCCATCTTGTCATAATTGCTGGGTCATTTCTGTCACTCTGGATCCAAATTTGTCAATGCCTTGATGCTCTTCATTGCCTGTTAATTGACCGGCATTTACAGCTCTCACTAATCAGGTGAAATAGAAGGCAAAATACCCAAAAGTGGGCTGACAGAGTACAGAGAGTCAGTGAAAAGAAAAAATGAATGGGAGGAGAAAGAGATACACGTGCAGGAAACAAAAGGATATGGCCAACACAGACAGAATAGATGTGATAATGGGAACTGCAGATGCTGGAGAATCCAAGATAATAAAATGTGAGGCTGGATGAACACAGCAGGCCAAGCAGCATCTCAGGAGCACAAAAGGTGACGTTTCGGGCCTAGACCCTTCATCAGAGAGGGGGATGGGGTGAGGGTTCTGGAATAAATAGGGAGAGAGGGGGAGGTGGACCGAAGATGGAGAGAAGATAGGTGGAGTGGAGAGTATAGGTGGGGAGGTAGGGAGGGGATAGGTCAGTCCAGGGAAGACGGACAGGTCAAGGAGGTGGGATGAGGTTAGTAGGTAGATGGGGGTGCGGCTTGGGGTGGGAGGAAGGGATGGGTGAGAGGAAGAACAGGTTAGGGAGGCAGAGACAGGTTGGGCTGGTTTTGGGATGCAGTGGGTGGAGGGGAAGAGCTGGGCTGGTTGTGTGGTGCAGTGGGGGGAGGGGACGAACTGGGCTAGTTTTGTGGACTTCACCAGCTTCAAAATCTCCCCTTCCCCCACCGCATCCCAAAACCAGCCCACTTCGTCCCCTCCCCCCCACTGCACCACACAACCAGCCCGGCTCTTCCCCTCCACCTACTGCATCCCAAAACCAGTCCAACCTGTCTCTGCCTCCCTAACCTGTTCTTCCTCTCACCCATCCCTTCCTCCCACCCCAAGCCGCACCTCCATCTCCTACCTACTAACCTCATCCCACCTCTTGACCTGTCCGTCTTCCCTGGACTGACCTATCCCCTCCCTACCTCCCCACCTATACTCTCCTCTCCACCTATCTTCTTTTCTCTCCATCTTCGGTCCACCTCCCCCTCTCTTCCTATTTATTCCAGAACCCTCACTCCATCCCCCTCTCTGATGAAGGTTCTACGCCCGAAACGTCAGCTTTGGTGCTCCTGAGATGCTGCTTGGCCTGCTGTGTTCATCCAGCCTCACATTTTATTATCACAGACAGAATAGAGACAGGCAATCTAACTTTAACAATGCTACAGGAAACACACTAGGACGTGATCCTAGTTCACAACATTCACAATATTTTTAAACTAACACGATTAAAAAATCATTTTCCAACTTACTTGTAAAACAACAGCTTTGATGGAATCAGGAGACACATTGCACAAGCTCCCTGCTAGGACTCCACCTGCACTGTTTGCTGTGAGGGCAGTCCGCCTGGGGTTTGAATATCCCATTGAGTGCAAATGATGAAAACAAGCCTCTAAGTCATATACGCCCACTTGCTTCTTGTCCAACCGACTTGCTTTGTGCCAGCTTAAACCTAACTCTCCACCTCCTCTGGTGCGTAGAGCCAAACAGATTAAAATAAATATGTAAACAAAATACTGTATTGCAGATATTGGATATTTGAAACAAAAAACAAAAATGTTGGAAATAGCAAGTGAGGCAGTATTTGATGACAGCAAAATGAAATTAATGTTTCAGGTCGATGATCTTTCATCAGATACCACCTGCCTTGCTCAGCATTACTTGCATTTTCTGTCTTTACAGTAAAATATATGTTAGAATCGAATCAATACAATTTACAAGCATGTGCCCTTTACTTAATTAAGACAAAATCTTCATGAAAAGTTGAATATTAAAAGAAAGCCTATTCAACAAAATGAATTAAATAATGGAAATCATAAACAAGTTTATCTCCCGAGGAATGGATAACACTCCCTGGTTTAAAATGTTACTTTTCATTCCTCTATACATTTTCTCAAGCCAAACATTTAAATATGGGTATTTTCCATCATCACTTGCAAGTACATATTCATATATTAGCTCTAAAAAAGAAAAGATCATTTAAAAAGTTTCAGAAAGGTGCCCCAGACACCAAAGAAAACACACTGAACAGAAAATTTGGTTGAAGGACATCTTAAAGGACAGAGAGGTAGAGAGCTTTAGGGACAAAATTCAAGACAGTGAGAACTAAGATTGAGCCCAGTGGTAGAGAGGCACAACATGCCCTAGTCAGACTAATTCAGAATTTATAGAGCGCAGTGGGGTTAAAGGGCTGAAGCTGGTGGAAGGTTGTGTTCCAATATGGATGAATGAGGTCTGAGGTGTGGAAGATGGGCACTTGGACATAATGTGGGGCAGGAAGCAACCAAACAGAATTTGTAATGATGTGAAGTTTCTGGAAAGAGAAAGGAAGGCTGGCCAGAAGAGCACTGGAATAGCTATTTATGGAGACCTAAATGTAAGGCGTACAAATTATTTTTTGTTTTAATATCATTTCCTTCAGAGTTTGGATTTTGAACTCATGGCATGAGGGTTTTAGCCAATATGTACGAGGTGGTTTAATGTCATTTTCTGGAGCAATGGTTTATTGTGATATAACATCAAGGAGCATTAGATTGCTTTTATTTGAAAGGATTCAAGTTTTTGTTTGCTTTTTGGGAACATCTGGAGCTTGAAATCTTTTGGTTTCAGTTTGCAGACATCCTGAATAAAGTTAGATGAATGAAGTAGCTCTCCCGGTGCAAGGAGTTAGTTTAGAAAATTTAGAAATAGGTTACTGCAGTAAAATGTTTCAGGTTGAAAGTTCCAGACAGGAAGAGTTTTGTTAAAGTTATGAAAGGGTTAATTGAAGCAGTGAAGTCTAAACTCATTTATATGAAGGCTCAAGAAAGAGGCTGAAGTGTTTGGAGAAAGGCAATGGGATTTTGTCATAAATCAGGCCCGTAATTATATCTGAACAAAGATAAATAAAACAACTTAACTGGAGATTTATCTTGTTGCAGGATTTTATCGTGTGCAAATTAGCTGCCATATCTGCTTACTGTACAATAGTGACTTAACTTCAAAACTACTTATTTGGCTTTGAAGCATTTTGAGACATCCAGAGGTTGGGGAGCTTTTGTTTTGAAATCCGATGTTTCATGGCTGGAAATTACATGGTACCCAAGATTGGATATCTGACAGGCAGTCTGAAAGTCGAGGCTGGGATGGGTGTGAGAGAAGGTTGGACAACCAGAACTGCATGTCATCAGTCTACTTCTGGAAGCTGATCTCTTGCATTTGGATAGGATTACGAAGATGTAGCATATTGAAAATAAAGAACATTTAGGGGTAACAATGGTGTAGTGGTAATATCACCAGACTAGTAATTCAGAACTCCAGGCAAATGTTATGTTGGTGCGGGTTCAAATTCCATTATGACAGATGGTGAAATTTGAATTCAATAAAATCTGAAATAAAGATCAAGTCTAACAATGAACCCTGTCAATTATCATAAAAATACATCTGGTTCACTAATGGCTTTTAGGGATGGAAACTTGCTGCCCTGCAGTATGACTCTCTCAGCAATTACAGATGGGCAATAAATTCTGGCTCAACAACTTGCACATCCCATGAATGAACAAAAAAAAAAGGTGGAATTCTTGAGGTGATATAGAGGCAACAAAGGCTGCTGATAGGAATTATCTGGTTGTAATTGGATGGGCATAATTGAAATGAGGCAAGAACAGCAACATGGAGGAGAAATGCTATGAAGACTCTCATCAAGTATGTTGAGACTATTGAGAGGTTAAAGAAGGATAAAGCGCATGACCTGAAAAGGTCTGGTAGTCTAGATATGTCTGATTTTTCGCGACGTTTGCTTTACCCCTACTGGTGATACATCACAATTAGCAAGCCAAACTGGAAGCAAACTTTCATTTGATATATATATAAAATGCCTCAGCCATGAAAACAGTGAAGGTCATAACTGCAATTAGCTGGCTATTCAGCCTATGACAATGTTGGAGGACTGTAACTGGTCTTGGTGTCGCTGGGGCTGTTCCTGGATTGTAATGTACTCTTAAAAAACTGTATAGATGGATGTCAAGTGAATCATTCCATGAACCTCCACCGTTTTAAAAATCTGAACTGAGGGAGGGATGTTTGGGTCATTTTAACCTCTGCCTTCCCAGTGGAATTTAAAATCACCTGTTCCCTTTCTGCAGTTTTCCATATCATACCAATCTTCTGTGCAGGGTGAGAACATCATTCAATGGAAATAAGAGAACTGCTACTTCAAACAATAAAGCCTGACAATTTAATGTTGTCACTCAACTTCTAATTTAACCAGTCTATCTAATATTCTTCTTGTCAGGTGAAGCAAGCAAGAAGAATAGTTAGGGAAAGAAAAGACCTGAACAGTTAAGTTTCAAAGCATTTTATTCATTCATATTGTGGGGTCAGAAACACCATAAATAGCCTTTTGGGATTCACTGGGCTATCACTTATCAATTGCAAGGTGTAAAGGGTTAATAGGATATGTGCAAAAAAGGCATTGAAATGTTTGCTCAACCATGATCAGATTAAATGGCAGACCTGGCTTGATGGGCCAAGTGGTCCACTTCCGTCCCTACATTCTCTCCCAGTACTCCTTATTGGAAGTTATGAAGAATTAAGAATTTCCGAAGAAGGGTCTAGGCCCAAAACATCAGCTTTCCTGCTCCTTTGTTGCTGCTTGGCCTGCTGTGTTCATCCAGCTCTACATCTTGTTATTTCGTATAAACAGATAGCCTCGTGAATGAGCAATACCCACATAGTGCTGCTGGCAAATATCGGGGGAGGAACTGAACGGTCAGAGGGGATGGGGCAAGCACTGACATCAATGTTGCATATAATCATTGTAATGTTTAAATACCCTGTACTTTACTGACAGAGTTAGAGTCTGCTCCAGAAACCACTCCAATGCTGTGTTGGTAAGCAGCTCTGAATAAAAAGAGTCAAAACATTAAAGAAACAGGCCTTTCAGTCCAACTCATGCTGACCAGGTTTCCCCAAACTAAACTGGTCCCATTTACCTGCTTTTGGCCTATATCTGTCCAAACCATTCCTATTCACGTACCTGTCTAAATCTCTTTTAAATGTTGTAATTTTACCCACATGTACCACTTCCTCTGGCAGGTCAATCCATAAAGATTGATTTGTGCTGCTGACCATGGGACTCAAGACTCCTGTTTAAAATATCTCCCCAACAATGCTACCCTCGCTGATTGAAATTGTTACTTTAACTGTTTCTCTAATATTCACCTTTACAATAATAATAGGAACTGCAGATGCTGGAAAATCCAAGATAATAAAGTATGAAGCTGGATGAACACAGCAGGCCAAGCAGCATCTCAGGAGCACAAAAGCTGATGCTTCGGGCCTAGACCCTTCATCAGAGAGGGGGATGGGTGAGGATTCTGGAATAAATAGGGAGAGAGGGGGAGGCAGACCGAAGATGGAGAGAAGATAGGTGGAGAGGAGAGTATAGGTGGGGAGGTAGGGAGGGGATAGGTCAGTCCAGGAAAGACGGACAGGTCAAGGAGGTGGGATGAGGTTAGTAGGTAGGAGATGGAGGTGCGGCTTGGGGTGGGAGGAAGGGATGGGTGAGAGGAAGAACAGGTTAGGGAGGCAGAGACAGGCTGGGTTGGTTTTGGAATGCAGTGGGGGCAGGGGATGAGCTGGGCTGGTTGTGTGGTGCAGTGGGGGGAGGGGACGAACTGGGCTGGTTTTGGGATGCGGTGGGGGAAGGGGAGATTTTGAAGCTGGTGAAGTCCACATTGATACCATTGGGCTGCAGGGTTCCCAAGCGGAATATGAGTTGCTGTTCCTGCAACCTTCGGGTGGCATCCTTGTGGCACTGCAGGAGGCCCATGATGGACATGTCATCTAAAGAATGGGAGGAGGAGTTGAAATGGTTCGCGACTGGGAGGTGCAGTTGTTTGTTATGAACCGAGCGGAGGTGTTCTGCAAAGCGGTCCCGAAGCCTCCGCTTGGTTTCCCCAATGTAGAGGAAGCCACACTGGGTACAATGGATACAGTATACCACATTGGCAGATGTGCAGGTGAACCTCTGCTTAATATGGAAAGTCATCTTGGGGCCTGGGATGGGGGTGAGGGAGGAGGTGTGGGGGCAAGTGTAGCACTTCCTGCGGTTGCAGGGGAAGGTGCCGGGTGTGGTGGGGTTGGAGGGCAGTGTGGAGCGAACAAAGGGAGTCACGGAGAGAGTGGTCTCTCCGGAAAGCAGACAAGGGTGGGGATGGAAAAATGTCTTGGGTGGTGGGGTCGGATTGTAGATGGCGGAAGTGTCAGAGGATGATGCGTTGTATCCGGAGGTTGGTGGGGTGGTGTGTGAGAACAAGGGGGATCTTCTTTGGGCAGTTGTGGCGGGGGCGGGGTGTGAGGGATGTGTTGCGGGAGATGCAGTCAAGGATGTTCTCGACCACTGTGGGGGGGATAGTTGGAGTCCTTGAAGGACATGGACATCTGGGATGTGCGGGAGGGGAATGCCTCATCGTGGGAGCTGATGCGGCGGAGGCGGAGGAATTGGGAATAGGGGATGGAATTTTTGCAGGAGGGTGGGTGGGAGGAGGTGTATTCTAGGTAGCTGTGGGAGTCGGTGGGCTTACTCTCTCTGTGACTCCCTCGTTCGGTCCACACTGCCCTCCAACCCCACCACACCCGGCACCTTCCCCTGCAACCGCAGGAAGTGCTACACTTGCCCCACACCTCCTCCCTCACCCCTATCCCAGGCCCCAAGATGACTTTCCATATTAAGCAGAGGTTCACCTGCACATCTGCCAATGTGGTATACTGTATCCATTGTACCCGGTGTGGCTTCCTCTACATTGGGGCAACCAAGCGGAGGCTTCGGGACCGCTTTGCAGAACACCTCCGCTCGGTTCATAACAAACAACTGCACCTCCCAGTCGCGAACCATTTCAACTCCCCCTCCCATTCTTTAGATGACATGTCCATCATGGGCCTCCAGCAATGCCACAAGGATGCCACCCGAAGGTTGCAGGAATAGCAACTCATATTCCGCTTGGGAACCCTGCAGCCCAATGGTATCAATGTGGACTTCACCAGCTTCAAAATCCCCCCTTCCCCCACCGCATCCTAAAACCAGCCCAGTTCATCCCCTCCCCCCACTGCACCACACAACCAGCCCAGCTCATCCCCTCCCCTCAATGCATCCCAAAATCAGCCCAGCCCGTCTCTGCCTCCCTAACCTGTTCTTCCTCTCACCCATCCCTTCCTCCCACCCCAAGCCGCACCCCCATCTACCTACTGATCTCATCCCACCTCCTTGACCTGTCCACCTTCCCTGGACTGACCTATCCCCTCCCTACCTCCTTACCTATACTCTCCTCTCCACCTATCCTCTTTTCTCTCCATCTTCGGTCTGCCTCCCCCTCTCTCCCTATTTATTCCAGAACCCTCACCCCATCCCCCTCTCTGATGAAGGGTCTAGGCCCGAAACGTCAGCTTTTGTGCTCCTGAGATGCTGCTTGGCCTGCTGTGTTCATCCAGCTTCACACTTTATTATCTTGGATTCACCTTTACAATTTTTTTTCTATTCATTTGTGGGATGTGCGTGTCGCTGGCTGGCCTGCATTTCTTGCCCATCCCTAGTTGCTCGAGAAGGTGGTGGGGAGTTGCCTTCTTGAACTGTTGCAGTCCTCCTGCTGTGAGTTGACCCACAATGCTATTAAAGGAGGGAATTCCAGAATTTTGACCCAGCGACAGTGAAGGAACAGCAATATATTTCCAAGTCAAGATGGCGAGTGACTTGGCGGGAAATTTGGAGGTGTTCACATATGTCTGATACCCTTTTCTTTCCAGGTGGAAGTGGTCATGGATTTGGAAGGTGCTGTCTGGGGATATTTAGTGAATTTCTGCAGTGCAAATTGTAGATGGTGCACACTGCTGCTACCGAGCATCAGTGGTGGAGGGAGTGAATGTTTGCAGATTTAGTGCCATTCAAGCGGGCTTCTTTGTCCTGGATGGTGTCAAGTTTTTTGAGTGTTGTTCGGCTGTACTTATCCAAGCAAGTGGGTAGTATTCCATCACGCTGACTTGTGCCTTGTGGATGGTGGACAGGCTTTGAAGAGTCAGGAGGTGAGTTACTCGCTGCAGTATTCCTAGTATCTGACCTGCTCTTGTAGCCGTTGTGTTAATGTGGTGAGTGCAGTTGAGTTTCTAGTCAATGGTCACCCCCAGGATGTTGATAGTGGGGCATTCAGTGATGGTAACACCATTGAAATGTCAAGGGGTGGTGGTTAGATTGTCTCTTATTGGTGACGGTCATAGCCTGGCATTTGTGTGGCATGAATGTCACTTGCCACTTGTCAGCCCAAGCCTAGATATTGTCCAGGTCTTGTTACATGTGAACGTGAACAGCTTCAGTATCTGAGAAGTCACGAATGGTGTTGAACATGGTGTAATCAAACATCCCTACTTCTGACCTTATGATGGAGGGAAGGTCATTGATGAAGCAGCTGATGATTGTTGGGCTAGGATGTGCCACGAGGAACTCCTGTAGTGATGTCCTGGGGCTGAGATGATTGACTGCAAACAACCTCAATCATCTTCCTATGTGTCAGGTATGACTCCAACCACTGGAGAGTTGTCCCGTGATACCCATTGATTCCAGTTTTGCTAGGGCTCCTTGTTGCAAGGAGAAAGGCCTGTCACTCTCACCTCACCTCTGGAATTCAGCTCTTTTGTCCATGTTTGAACTATGGCTGTAATGAGATCAGGAACTGATTGGCCCTGGTAGAACCCAGATTGGGTGTCATGGAGCAGGTTATTGCTGAGCAGGAGCTGTTGTATGACAGCACTGTTGAAGACACCTTCCATCACTTTACTGATGATCGAAAGTAGACAGATGGGGCAGTAATTGGCTGGGTTGGATTTGTCCTGCTTTTTGTGTACAGGACATACTTGAGCAATTTGCCACATTGTCCGGTAGATACCAGTGTTGTACATGTCCTGGAACGGCTTGACTAGGGGAGCGGCAAGTTCTGGAACACAAGTCTTCTGTACTATTGCCAGAATGTTGTCAGGGCCATAACCTTTGCAGTGTCTCCAAACGCTTCTTGATATCATGTGGAATGAATCAAATTGGCTGAAGACTGGTACCTGTAATGCTAGGGACCACTGGAGGGGACTGAAATGGTTCATCCACTTGGCACTTCTGGCTGAAGATTGCTGAGAATGCTTCAGCTTTATCTTTTGCAAGTACTGGGCTCTTCCATCATCGAGGATGGGGATATTTGTGGAGCCTCCTACTCCAGTGAGTTGTTTAATTGGCCATCACCAATCACAACTGGATGTGGCAGGACTGTAGAGCTTAGGTCTGATCTGTTGGTTGTGGGATTGCTTAGCTCTATCACTTGCTGCTTTCGCTGTTTAATGTGGAAGTCGTCCTGTTTGGTGGCTTCACCAGGTTGGTGCCTCATCTTCAGGTATGCCTGGTGCTGCTCCTGGCATGCTCTCCTGCACTCTTCATTAAACCAGGGTTGATCTCTTGGCTTGATGGTAATGGTTGAGTTGGGGGGGGTATGCTGGGCCAAGAGGTTACAGATCGAGCAGGAGTACTATTCTGCTGCTGTTGATGGCCCACACCGCCTCATGGATACCCAGTCTTGAGTTGCTAGATGTGTGTGAAGTCTGTTCCATTTAGATTGGTGACAGTGCCACACAACACAATGGAGGTTGTTCTCAATGTGAAAGCAGGGATTTGTTTCCACAAGGACTGTGCGTTAGTCGCTCTTATCGATACTGTCATGGATACACTAATCTGCCAGCTGCAGCTGTATAAGAACGAGGTCAAGTATGTTTTTCCCTTTTGTTGGTTCCTTCCCCACCTGCTGCAGACACAATCTAGCAGCTATGTTCTTTCGGACCCGACCAGCTCGATCAGTAGTACTGCTACTGAGCCACTCCTGGTAGTGGACATTGAAATCCCCTATCCAGAGTACATTTTGTGCCCTTGCCATCCTCGGTGCTTCCTCTAAGTTCAACACTGAGGAGTGCTGATTCATCAGCTGAGGGAGGATGGTATGTGTTAATCAGCAGGAGGTTTCCTCGCTGAGAGACTTCATGGGGTCTGGAGTCAATGGTAAAGACTCCTACAGCAACACCCTCCTGACTGTATACCACCGTGCTGCCCCCTCTGCTGGGTCTGTCCCTGCCAGTGAGGCAGGCCATATCCAGGAATGGCGATGGTGGTGTCTGGGATATTGTATGTAAGGTATGATTCTGTGAGGATGACTATATCAGGCTATTGTTAACTAGCCTGAGTGACAGCTCTCCCAATTTTGGCACTAACCCCCAGATATTAGTGAGGAGGACTTTGCAGGGTCGACAGGGCTGTTTCTGCCTAGGTCGATGCCAGGTGATCCATCCAGTTTCATTTCTTTGAGACTTTGTAGCGAATGGTACAACTGAGTGGCTTGCTTGGCCATTTCACAGCAGTTGAGAGTCAACTGCATTGCTATGGGTTTGGAGTCACATGTAGGCCAGACCTGGTGAGGGTGGCAGATTTCTTCCCAAGAAGGGCATTAGTGAACCAGATGGGTTTTTCCAACAACTGGCAATGATTTCATGGTGATCAGTGGACTCTTAATTGCAGACTTTCTTTGAATTCAAATTCCAACATCAGCCATAGTGGGATGTGAGCCTGGGTCCCCAGAACATCAGCTGGGTTTCTGGATTAATAGCCTAGTGATAACAACACTTGGTCATTGTCTGCCTGTTACTGGAAATATCTGTAAAGTTGCATCATTTACTTTTCATAGTATTGGGAGAGAGAAAAATCAAAAATAAGTTGATCTGAAAAGAGAAGGTAATTAAAAAGGTCAAACTCAGTCTTCTGCAAAATAGCATTATTATCTCTACAAAAGTATTCCCCAGATTTAGCCTCAGACCAGGGAGGAAATCCTCTTTTATAGGATTGCTTATTATAAAATTAGAAATATTTCATTTTCTGAGGAATGAAAGTAACAGTTTCAGAATAAATCTCTACAAATAAAACCAATCTATATGTTACATGAAACCCAAAACAATTTACTTTCCAAATTACTTTACTCAAATAAGAAGTTGTAAAATTAAACAACAACCTTAATCAGAAACCGAATTTGACACATTGATAGGCAACATCTTGATAAAATGAAGCAGAGAGACAGTACCTAACATGACAATATGCTAAAATCCAGCCGTCTTCCAATAGCACCATTTGCTCTGGTTTAAAGTCAAGGTTCAAATCGATGCCGTAAGCTCCATAGACATGGGCTAATAAAGGTTTTTTGTTCATTTTATTCAATGTTGTTTTATGAAAGACTGTTATTGGTATCAAAGTGCCGTCCTGAAAATACAAATAACAATGTAAATAAATGTTACAGGTTGCATTCTCAAATATTTTTCCTTACGTTACTGTCTCATTTAAATATATTCACCATTCTCATATGCATTTTATGTAAATCTACACTTACAGTAATAGTCATGTCATGCTACATATTCTTACTCAACCCACCCCTACCATCATGCAAGTTTATTAGACTCCTTTCTACTGAACAGCTCATAGTTCAGTACCAATTTTGACCTGACATTGTGAATTTATCTCTAAGTAATTAGATGTGCCTTATCTCTTACCTTCCTTTTACCTCTCAAACCTTTGTTATGATTTAATTGTGTTTCTTATAGAGAGGAAGCATGACTCAATAGGTATCACCACATCCTTAATAATGCCCAACGCTTTTATTTTGTGATTATAGTAGAAGTAGTCCAGGTTTCTTTATATACACTGTATATGGTGGTATCCTGTTAGAGTTCATTAAAGTTTAAAGTCTTTGTAATTAGCTGATAATTATAACTGACATTAACTGGCACAAGATTCCACGTTATTTTTTAAAAAAAGAAGCAAATGATTTTGCATGTAAAAAAAAATTAAACAAGGCAAGCACTACCAAAATGGCACTATGGTTTGTAAACAGTAGTAAAGGAGACAAGAAGTCCTGCACTCAACCAGACTGCGACATAAGAAGAAGACTCGAAAGAAGAAAAACCCAAAAGGGTCACAAAAGGGTGCCATTGGTTGGGTGTCTGTTGGCAAGGAGATGCAGCAGCAGAAGGTAAATGTTGATCTTAATTTTCAGGTCATGGAGGAAAATTCTTGATTGGTCAGGCAGTTATCATGGCAATGCTGCAGAATTTGAGAAGACCTCTGTGATCTCTGAAAATCAAAATAGTATGAATTCCTTTTGCCAACTTGAAACTGGGTTCTGTATATTCATATAAAATTCTAATAATTTTTAGCAAATGCAAAGGTATCACATTGTGAACCCGACTGATACTCATAACCTGGCTCCAGTGTAATTTTCAGCAGAGTCTGGATTAGTTAATAAACCTCAGAACATTCTGTCTCGTTTTAATTGTGATCTGTTGCTCAATATTTATTAAATAATCCTAATTGCTTTATACATCATGGCTCTGTGTGATTTCTTCAAAAATCCAAAATTGATAAATATTCCAACTTCACCTCTTATAAATTCCAATTTGAGTTTGAGCCCCTAGCCAGATTCCAAGAAGTGTGTAGTATTAATATTTTCTCCATTTAAGTGCAAGCCTGACACTGATCTTTTTGTCTCACCCAATCCTATTGCACTCTACACAGAACAAAAACAGCAGCTTACCTTCTATGATTTAACATCAAAATAACTGAATCAACACAACCTACCAGCCCCTAAATCCCATCTCTATGATAACGTCAATACTTTGGAATATTCTCAAACTCAAATACTCAAGAAAGGTCACTGCCACGTTTTCAAGGGCAAAATCGGATGGGCAGCAAAGGGTGGCCCACCCAACAGTGCCCACATCCTGTGAGTGAACAGAATATGTTTTAACCTGCTCAGCTGAGCAGATAGCAAAGACATCTGACTAATGTTAGTGAGGTTTTTTTTGAAAGAAACGTAGTACAAAATGGATCTTGATAACAGAATAAAAATTCATGAGGATGCCCAAAAGCCTGAGAGTTTTCTAGCAGGACAACTTAGCACAGGACTAGACATCATTAACAGTTAGTATTTATTGTTGTTGTACCTACGCACAATTGAAAAAAACTACCATATCCTTCCCACTGTCCAGACCTGTCAACCATGCCTCATGCCACATGCTTCTTGTTTTCAAGCCTTTAATTCAGAAATTTAGCAAAGGACAATGGCCGCCATTTCAGCTACAGCTACTTCGAAATTCTACACAAGTTTCCCCACTTTACCTTATTAACAATGCAATCTCAGGAAGGTTCCATTTCTTATGCAACATTCAACTGGAGTAATCTGGAGGAAATGCTAACATTTCAACGAGAATAAGGAACTGCGATCTCCATGATGCCGGAGTAGTAATTTGAGGTGGTGGTAAGTTTTATTTAAGGCTAAGTTACATTATTATTCCAATGATTTATGCTGCAAATATATGCTATAAATAACTATGAAGGGTGTACGCTTCTATCACTTTGCGTACTTTTATATTGATTATGTGGACTTGATCAACTGGCACACTCCTGGTCCCATAGGTACCGGCTAACAAAATATTTGCTGTACTTGAGTTACTTCTCAGAAAAGAAAATTCTGAGCTATGTTTATAAAATTCTCACTGTTTCAAATACTTTGTTTTATGTTTTGTATCTCATTAAACAAACAAACAGTACATCTGAAACGATGCCAATCCCACCCATGTAACAATTAACTTCTTAGAATGTCTGATCTGTGCAGGAACAATGGAATGATTGAGAGAGATGTTAAGAGCCATAGAGCGGGCTATCACCAATGTCTGCGTGGAATCTGATCTTGCTCACAGCTTCCTCTTTTTAAGACTATGAGACATATGCTAAGCGTTGAGTATCTCACCATTCCCACTGAAAAGAAAACGCAACTGAACATGCACCAATCAGCGTATTAGGGTTGGACTGGTGAACGTTGGCCTGTATCTCAATCTCCTGCTGGCCTTGAGAGTGACTGTTCAGAAGTTATCAGCCAGTCAGAGCCTTTGGATCCTGAACACTGTCAATTGAGATTGACTCGCAAGTGATCCAATGCCAAGCAGAGCTTCCAATTTTGCTTTTAATGGAGAGAGAAGTGTTAGTGGGGTGGAAGCAATGGCAGGGGGCCAGGTGGGTGACTTCACCTGACAAAGGGGCTATGCTTTGAAAGCTTGTGATTCCAAATAAACCTGTTGGGCTATAACCTGGCATTGTGTGACTTCTTACTTTGTCCACCCCAGTCCAACACTGCACCTCTGCATCATGTCCATCCTAAGGAGGTAAGGTGTTATATTGGCAAAGCATTGTTCATATCAAAGAAGCATTGTGGAAAGCAGCAAACTTTAAGCATTCTTCAACACTTATGTTCATGAGTACAAACAGAACTCAACACTTTAATGAAGAGATCACTGAGGCCAAAGGTAATGTGAATGCCTTGTGATAAGTTATTGCTTCCACTCATTCAAACATATGGCCACTTTGTGTGTGGCTACACAATCTCTTACAAGTACATTATTCTCTGGAGGCAAAGGTTCATTCTGCCTATCAGTCCTACAAGGGAGTACATGTTCATTCAAGGATAGGCAATCACCAATGCTGCACTAACAACCAAAATCTGCTTCATGGAATATTGTTCTGGTGGGAAAAGATGCTGCAAGTGAAGCCTCTGTCACTTCCGATGTTGGAGTGAAACGTACTTGGGCAGCTCATTTGCAATTGCAGATGTGAAAGGATGAACAATCATTGAGGATTGCCAATAGAATCTACCTCACGATGCCTCTCAAACTGATAACGATCCTATGAAAACTCACTATTCAGCTGTTGGACATATGATCATAAATGAAGGCTCAGAAGCTAAATTTCATTTGTGTCATACAATGTCATAACCCTTTTCCTATCGCCTATCATTAGATACAACAGTCTCATGCTTGAATGAACGAGCAGCAGACGTCACAAAGTGTTCATCCAGTTGTTAATGGTAACTTTTAATTGCACAACAGGAATGATGAATAATCACCCAGCAAAAAGTAGCGTTTGTTTTTGACACTAGGCAGGGATGCTTGCTTTTACAACAATCAAAATAAATCTAAACTGAATTATGACTTTACTTAACTCATGTCTGGAAGAGGGTATCAATTAAGTTCTGTCTGCTTGTTGTGCTTGGTGATGCATCACTAACTATTTTTTAAAATGATGCATGGGATGTAGATGTCACTGGCTGGGCCAACATTTATTGACTATTCCAAATTCCCAAGGGCAGTTAAGAGTCAACCACATTGTTGTGGGTCTGGAGTTACACGAAGGCCAGACCAGGTAAGGATGACCCCTTCCCTAAAGGATATTGGCGAGCAAGATGGATTTTTCCAACATTTGATAATGGCTTCATAGGCATCAATAAACTCTTAATTCCAGATTATTTTTGAATTCAAATTCTACCATCTGCCTTGGTGGAGTTTGTCCCCAGAACATTACCAAGGTTTCTGGATTAATAGTTGAGCAATAATAGCACTAGAATATTGCCTACCCACGTTCAAAGTGATATCCCACCCCCCCCCGCCGGTCATTGTCCTCCTAGTGGTAAACAGAAACCAGCTCCCTTGTGGACAGAACATCATCTCTCTGTCTGCTCCAGCTATGCAGGGGATAGCATGCCAGGATATTGTAGTCCACTTGGTCTAGCATGTACTGCAAGGTCCAAACAAAGCAATTTATGCTTCTGAGCTTCATCATGAAGAGACCAAAACATTTATTCTACAATGGCCCCGGTAGAAAAGTAGGCCACACTGTATCTGTGTTCTGCCTCAGGTAGTGGGTTCTGTAAAGGGGTCATCAGCCATGCTTGGAAAGAGTAGTCCTCAATTCCCAGTAGTCAACTGCATGTGACATTCAGCCCTTGAAATGGGTGGGGCAGTTAAGAGTTAGAAAGATTACAGGCATCTTGTTAGCTCTCAGGATTCGTGCCAATGACCTCTGAAATGAGATGACTATGATCACTGATTAGCTGGTCATTGATCAAATAGACATCTTTGCTGTTAAGAAATTCAGCGGCATCATAATCCTGTACTGATGCATGTGATGGCTGTATGTCTCTGCATGCAGAGTAACCAATCAGGACCACTGTAACGTAAGGTCAATGAGCACTAAAGTGCGGAGTGAAGTGCAGAAGTGCATTCGGAGTTAGTCCAAGATCAGTCATAATCATGTGGTGAGGCTGGTGTTCTGCTTATGCCAACTTCTGTGGATCAATAGTGGAGGCATTTGCTGCTCATATAGACTGTTGGTGAATGGACCTCAACATGGAGACCACGAAAACTAATTTTCAACTTCAAAGAAAGCCTGAACTCTAAATTTTCAAACTGACAGTCAAGTCCAATAAATAATTATTACATCACATCTTACCATGCTTGGTGCTTTCAAACAAGTCACTTTATAGTCCATTGGATTTGTTGTTTCAGATCCATCTTCTTGTACATAGAGCTCATCATCTTCTATTGAATACAAAAAACTCATCGGTGGCTGCACTGGAGAGGACAGTCGAAAGGAAAATTTGTTTGTCTCGTGCTTTAGATTATCCTCAGACTCAATGACACAGGCCCAAGATGGGAGCTAATGAAATAAAAGGCATTGTTTAAATACAACTATTCCTCCCAAAACAGGTCTTAATGTTATGTTTTGCAACAAGCAACAAAATAATTTGACTCCTTTCAATCAGTAGGTTCTGACAGTAATGTGACTGCAATTAATCAATACTTTTCTCCATTTGGTGTTAAATAACATCAGATCAAGTTACGCAATCCATATTACAAAAGTCGTCTGGTTCAAAGTTGCAATATAGGTTTAGATATTCCTTAGCAGATAATGCTAGATAGATTCCAACATGTTTCCAGCATCAGCAATGAGGCAAAATACTTGCGGCAACCAAATGCCATTAGCTCAGAAATTGAAAGGAATAGGGGTATATCCTGTATTTTCCTTTAAGAGAAATAACTTGCTTCTATCTAAACTATAGGGATTCTAGGATTCTAATGGAGAGAAAAATAAACTTCAAAAACAAAATTGGATTTTACCCATCACGGATATAACCTATAATTGTCAACGAAATTGAAACATTTACTGAAAACATCAATTAAAACACTAAGTCACCCAAAAATAACTTTAAAACCTCAGCCAAGTCTATATTCTCACTTACCAACTACTTGAACAAATATTCCTAATTACATTTATCAGATTACTTTATTCTTTTAGTTGCTTGTCCTTCAACCACCTAAACTCTAAACACCCACCCTCACAAAAACTCTAAATTACTCTTGCCCTCATTTTGAAATTGCTTGTGTTTACACTTAAACATATGGCTGCTGGTTTTGGATCATAGATCATAGAATCCCTTCAGTGTGGAAACAGGCTCTTTGGCCCAACAAATCCACATTGAACCTAAAACATCCCACCCAGCTACAACCCACCTAATCTACACATCCCTGAACACTACTGGCAATTTAGCACAGCCATGTACCTCATAGGCACATCTTTGGACTGTGGGAGGAAACAGGAGCACCCGGAGAAAATACACGCAGACATGGGGAGAATGTGCAAACTCCACACAGGCAGTTGCCAGAACATGGAATTAAGTCCGGGTCCCTGGCGCTGAGGCAGCAGTGCTAACCACTGAGCCACCGTGCTGCCCCATACAACAGCTGACAGTGGTGGGATTTGAACCCACACCTCCTCAGAGACAGCAACCTAAAGACAGCTAGGCCACACAACACACCACTCCTTTAACAACTTTAATAACTGACAGCATCTATTTTATCTGTTCTGTTCATCATCCTCATTTTGAATTTAGAAGCTTTCAATCACATGGACATCATCAGCATTGAACTAATGAAAACAGCTCTAATTTTTCAAATCTTTTGTTATTTATATTTGCTTCTTCCAGATAAAATCCTAGTGAATCTGCATTATTATCCTCAAAGACTCAAAATTCTTTATTGCAGAAGCCAATATGACAAATAATACCCTACTACTGTATTACATTTTTACTCAGTGCCATCACTACTCCATGATTTTTATTTTATTTCTCTAGAGATAAACTGGAAACTTCTTCAGCTTTTTGTTCCGGCCTCATCAATTTACAATGCCAACTCTCCCAAGGGCCCTGCACACCCAAATTCTTTTACCTTTTCCAATACTTCCAAACTGTAATACTGGCTGTTATTACTTTTGACAAATGCATCACTTCACAACATTGGCATTGACTATGTTACAACACTTCTTTGTCATTCCCATATTTTGTAGCAGTTGCCATGTATGGTGTATGTGCAAAGAGACTGAAAAATGCTGTTAACAATAAGGAGACTGCCTGTTTTCCTGTGTTACATTGCCTCCTTGACAAATCTGCAAAAATATCAGCTTTGAGACAAATGATCCCATCAGGTCCGTAACTATCAGTTATTTAAACATGGATTTCACCCCTCAGAATCCCACTTAGCGAGGAGAGGAAGCTGTGAAAAGTAAAATAAGTGATTTAAGAACAAATTGCTGACAAACACCACCATGCTTCGGGGTTTGTCACAACTACATATTAATTTCAAACCTGACAGCCACATTGAAGTCCTTACAGTTCACTAGCAAGTTCTCACAACTGAAGTTTAAGTGTAGCACGATAACATAATGGGTCAAAAATTCCAGGAATTCCCCACGTACCTGGATGCACTTAACAGTTTTTGGCTCATCAAGAGAAAACACATGTAGATACAAGTGATCGGAATACTTCAATATCATAATGCAGTGATCCTTGAACAGCTCCATATCAATTAATTTAGTCCTCTCTTTTACTGCATAAACAGTCTGCCAGCTCTTCATTCCAGGGGAAGAAATCTGTGTCTTCATCAGCTAAAAAAAGTCCAAAGAATTTAGAGCTTTGCAACTGCTGTCTCAAGAGTTTAACTGTTTCTATTGTTACAGTTAAAGCTGGAGCACTGCACCATCATTTTAGTCGCATTATTCTATCGGTTGCAACATAAAATAAAAATAATCTCTCCAAGTACTGAGAAGATCAACACCTTATCAATATCAAGTATTAAACAAAAAGATTTATCAGGTTCCTTAATAAACACAATGTGTTTGTCAGAACAAAACTTATCTGTTAAAATGCAATATTTGGTTATCACACACACACACACACACACACACACACACACACAGACACACACACAGACCTTGAGAACTGAAAAAGTGATACAAAGTATAAAGCATTTTCGTAACAATATCCACTATTGTTAGAACAGAAGGTACAATTTGGGAATTTACGTGCAGATTGTACATGCTTTTTCATCATTTAAGCCATTGGTCAGGAAATTATATGCTGTAAATGTTCAAAGGACTGATATTTTCACAAAGTTAGTGATGGGGGAAATCGGACTGGTTGAATTGTTTTACAGAGCACTAACATACTCCTTATGGACTAAAACTCTTAAGCTCTTTGACAGGAGCACAAAAAAAATCTTAAATTTTCTAGAAACCGAAGAAGAAATTTGTTTTCTTTAAAGATTTATCTTGTTTGTCATTTTCTTTCCCCAGATAGTAGTTTACTTCATTCCCCTGGTCTCCTTTGGCATTACCGGATGAAAACAATCTTCAACTGAACTAATCTACTCAATTGAGCAGTCAGATGGTTCATATGAGCACTTTTGCGAATTACAGCTCTATTCTATAAAAGGGTGTAGGTGTCTACAGACAAGTTACTCAGGGTGACTCACCCTGTTTGTAGGGAAGGTTGAAAGAGAAAAGAAAGCAGGGAGGGCACCCAATGAGAAACTGCAAGGCAATAAACAGAGAGGATTTTAAAACAGTGAGGCAAGTGTGGGGAACAAGGTAAAACTCTCAGAAGGAGCAGATTTCGATGTGGGGATCAAAGCCAAAATCATTCTAGTCCACCACATGCTGCAGAAACTGCTAAAATTTAAATGTCAAACAAGATTGGGTCACTGCATCAAATCTCTTCCTCTTCCTTAGTAGAATACTGCCCCTCACCTTCAGCAAATTGCCCACAGACAAAGAGATAATCGATAGAATAAATGGGGATCTGTTCAACACACTTCAGTCCAACACCAGAACCACTAAAAGCTGTCACTGAGCTTCAGTGTACAGATGATGAGATATTTCAATGGCTTTTTGTGTCTACCTAATCAGAAAGGACATTGTGTAATCATTTAATCCAAAGGCAGTAAGCAGAATCGTATGGAAGTGATGGCAGTCTTGGCCCCTGGCTGGGGAGCAAACAAGATCCCTGCTTTGCCTCATTTTGAGAAGTTCCGTCACATCTTGTCTCACTCAGGTACCTAACAGGCCAGGGCAGACCTTCCTGTCGGAAGAAGTACTACAGTGGTGGAGATCCTGTCTATCAAGATCAACCCAACATATCAGATGCAGGCTGGAATGCCCAGATTCAGGTTCCACCTGGTATGAGTAAAAACAAATCATTGGGCTGGTGTCACTAAACAGATGGTAGTTACTTCAGGTACCACATCCATCTGAGATCTTCGAATGAAGAAGGACCCTGGCAAAAATGAGGCTACCGATCAGTACCGAGCACCTGTGAACAAGGAACACATCCATCCATGAATCTACAAACGTGCTAGGCTTTGCTCATCATGCTCCCTGCATGGCAAAGCCCCTGCATTCCACTGAGCTGTAACAGGATGAGGCTCTGAACAGGACATTTAAGGGCCTCAATTGGTGGCAGGGGCAGGAAGGCCATACTCAGGCTTTCAGAAATCATCTGTGTGGAAGCAGGAAAATAACGGTTTCCATCCACCATCCTCCAACCCCATTAAGTGCATACCCAGTATAATTCCACCCAGCATGTCCAACATTACAGCACTTCTCCAATACTGTGATTTAATGTCACCCTAGATTCCATGATCAATTTCTGGACTGAGGTTTAAACCTAGAAAGTTCTAACTCAGTGAACTAACATTGAATCAAATGATATCTTTTATAAACAACAGAATAAATAACTCCAATACATCATGGAAATACCTGTTCTTTGCATGAATCACAATCCTGATCACTGTCAGAAGTAATTCAATAGTCAGTAGGCAAAAATCATAGTTACATTTGTCCTTAATTATTTTATTCCAACAGCTTTTTTTGAGTTCTTTTTTGAAAAGGTCATCTTTACAAACTCATGCTTGCTTGGGAGGACAGGTAGTTTAAGGTTACAAATAATCCTATTGATCACTAGTTGCAGATGAGGGACTATTAACTTGTCAGCCAGAAAAACTGTGTAGTCTCAACACGGCAATCAAAATACGCCTTGAATCCCAGCTATATGACATGACCAAAACCTTAGTCAAAAAGCTGCTTCCAATGTTTATTTCACAGAATCGTCACATTATTATGGCACAGTAGGACGCTTATCCACCCACTGTATCTGCATTAGCACTCCAAAAGGTCACTACGTTATATTGAATATCTCTCTCACCTGGTGGATAAAACCATTGCTTGGCAGCTCAGTTACGAAGCCTTTTCAAGTTTACCAATTTGTCACTAAAACAAATATTGGAGCATTACATCTGGTCAGCTCCAAATTTATGTCTGAATGCCCTGTTGTGAAAAGTTGTGAATTTAAAATAGATATAAGGTTCATACTCTAACATATAATTTAATGGTCCCATTTTCTCCACACTAAATTGACTGAGAATGGCTAACTAAGAATGGTGCAAATAACACTGAAGTAACAGGATCAATCACTGTAAAGGCCAGGGAGACATTTCAAGGCAAATGTTTACCTCCAGACCAGAAGCAATTTCCCCCACTCCTGGAGATATGTCTGAAGGTTTCTTTTTAAAAAAAATCATTTTTTTTAAACATACTTCAACAGGAGGACATCTCTGGCATTTTTAAAAAAGTGCTAACTGTTCTATGTAATGCTAACCGGCCATTTACTCTTGAACACCAGAGCTCTAATTTTAAATGCCAAATTCATCAAAATTGGATTAGTACTATGAAAAGGCATCACTCCCTGTGTAATAAAGAATTTGCTTACATCATTTTTTTTCAGTTGTCTTGATCAATTCATCAGTCGTTACTATCTAATAATTTCAAGGTGAACTTTCTTCTCGAGGACCCAACCCAGAGGTAATGCTGTCAAGTCAACGAAATATTCTTCTGGGAGCTTAAAATGTAATAGCTGAAAGTGGGAATAGACTCCATTCAGTCCACACATGAGAAGGTCAATGTTGACTGGCAGCAGACCAATATGTTGTGAAATCACCCTTTAATCGTAAGTCATACGTTGATTATTAGTGATCTGTAACTCACATTTCTTTAAAACTTACTCTGTATTCTTCTGTTGCACCACAATTGGTCAAAATATACAGCTGATTTCTCCAGTGTTCCACATGATAAATTATTCCAGGGACCCGTTCTTGAACAATCCTGGGGTTAACTTGTGCAGACATACGATCAAGTAACCAGACCTCTGAGCTATTCTTGCTGTTACTGTTGATAGTAATAAACCTCCCATCTTTGGTGCTGGCCAATTCTACAAAAAACCTGGATATATCAACAGAAAAAGCAGAAGGAATTCTTAAAATAATTTGCTGATGATTCTGCTGAAATTGGATGTTATGTATATCATTGGGTGTCTGTTGAGTAAGGGGAGGTCGTGACTGACAAACCTGTTAGAATTCTTTGAAGTAACTAGTATGTTAGACCAGGGAAATCCAGTAGATGTTATTTATCTAGACTTCGAAAAGGCCTTTGATACAGTACCTCACAGGAGGCTGCTGAGCAAGGTGGGGGCTCATGGTGTTCGAGGTGAGCTACTGGCTTGGATTGAGGATTAGCTGTCTGACAGAAGGCAGAGAGTTGGGATAAAAGGTTCTTTTTCGGAATGGCAACCAGTGATGAGTGGTGTCCCGCAGGGTTCAGTGTTGGGGCCGCAGCTGTTCACCTTATATATTAATGATCTGGATGAAGGGACTGGGGGCATTCTGGTGAAGTTTGCCGATGATACGAAGATAGGTGGACAGGCAGGTAGTACTGAGGAGGTGGGGAAGCTGCAGAAAGATTTAGACAGTTTAGGAGAGTGGTCCAGGAAATGGCTGATGAAATTCAACGTGAGCAAATGTGAGGTTTTGCACTTTGGAAAAAAGAATACAGGCATAGACTATTTTCTAAATGGTGAGAAAATTCGCAAATCAAAAGTGCAAAGGGATCTGGGACTGTTGGTCCAGGATTCTCTAAAGGTTAACTTGCAGGTAGAGTCTGTGATTAAGAAAGCGAATGTAATGTTGTCGTTTATCTCAAGAGGGTTGGAATATAAAAGCAACGGTGTGCTTCTGAGGCTCTATAAAGCCCTAGTTAGGCCCCATTTAGAATACTGTGTCCAATTTTGGGCCCCACACCTCAGAAAGGACATATTAGCCCTGGAGCATGTCCAGTGGAGATTCACACGGATGATCCCTGGAATGGTAGGTTTAATGTTTAGAAGGTTGAGGGGAGATCTAATAGAAACTTACAAGATAATGTATGGCTTAGAAGGGGTGGACGCTAGGAAGTTGTTTCCGTTAGGCAGGGAGACTAGGACCCATGGGCACAGCCTTAAAATTAGAGGGGGTAAATTTAAAACGGAAATGAGATGACATTTCTTCAGCCAGAGAGTGGTGGGCTTGTGGAATTCATTGCCACTGAGTGCAGTAGAGGCTGGGATGTTAGATCCCTTCAAGGCAGAGATCGACAAATTCTTGATCTCACAAGGAATCCAGGGCTACGGTGAGAGTGCAGGGAAGTGGAGTTGAAATGCCCATCAGCCATGATTTAAATGGCGGAGTGGACTTGTAAGGCCATTCGGCCCATCTTCCACTCCTATGTCTTGTGGTCCCTTCAAGGCAATGGGTCAGGTGACCTGGAGACAGGCAGTAAAAGTGACTGTGGAGCTCAAAGGATGCATAATAAAGAAATCCCCATTCTAGTTTAGCCTTCGTCTATCTTGCATTCTACTTATGGTTCTAGTGAACCACAAACAGAACAACGGTGATGAAGATTAGATTTGGGCCATAAACTGTGTGCGAACATCTTTTTTTTCAGTAAGGTCGGGAGGAAGGGCGTCGTTCAGGCTGAGAAAAAGGTGCAGGATTGTGGAAGTAACATTAGAGAAGTGTTTGTGAGGAGATTTATGCTGTGGTCGACATCAAGCACAGTCTGGAGAACTCATCCTCACCCTCAACAACTTCTCTTTCGATTCCTCCCACTTCCTACAGACAAAGGGGGTGGCCAAGGGCACTCGCATGGGCCCCAGCTATGCCTGCCTCTTTGTAGGTTACGTGGAACAGTCCATCTTCTGCACATACACAGGCCCCAAACCCCACCTCTTCCTCCGTTACATTGATGACTGTATCGGCGCCGCCTCTTGCTCCCCAGGGGAGCAGGAACAGTTCATCCACTTCACCAACACCTTCCACCCCAACCTCAAGGTCACCTGGGCCATCTCCAACACATCCCCCACCTTCCTGGACCTCTCAGTCTCCATCTCAGGCAACCAGCTTGCAACTGATGTCCATATCAAGCCCACCGACTCCCACAGCTACCTAGAATACACCTCCTCCCACCCACCCTCCTGCAAAAATTCCATCCCCTATTCCCAATTCCTCCGCCTCTGCCACATCTGCTTCCACAATGAGGCATTCCACTCCCGCACATCCCAGACGTCCAAGTTCTTCAAGGACTGCAACTTCCCCCCCCGCAGTGGTCGAGAACACCCTTGACCGCGTCTCTCGCATTTCCCGCAACACATCCCTCACACACCGCCCCCGCCACAACTGCCCAAAGACGATCCCCCTTGTTCTCACACACCACCCCACCAACCTCCGGATACAGCGCATCATCCTCCGATACTTCCGCCATCTACAATCTGACCCTGCCACCCAAGACATTTTTCCATCCCCACCCTTGTCTGCTTTCAGGAGAGACCACTCTCTCCGTGACTCCCTTGCTCGCTCCACACTGCCCTCCATCCCCACCACACCCGGCACCTTCCCCTGCAACCGCAGGAAGTGCTACACTTGTCCCCACACCTCCTCCCTTACCCCCATCCCAGGCCCCAAGTTGACTTTCCATATTAAGCAGAGGTTCACCTGCACATCTGCCAATGTGGTATACTGTATCCATTGTACCTGGTGTGGCTTCCTCTACATTGGGGAAACCAAACGGAGGCTTGAGGACCGCTTTACAGAACACCTCCGCTCGGTTCGCAACAAACAACTACACCTCCCAGTCGCGAACCATTTTAACTCCCCATCCCATTCTTCAGATGACGTGTCCATCATGGGCCTCCTGCAGTGCCACAAGGATGCCACCCAAAGGTTGCAGGAACAGCAACTCATATTCCGCTTGGAAACCCTGGAACCCAATGGTATCCATGTGGACTTCACCAGCTTCAAAATCTCCCCTTCCCCCACCGCATCCCAAAACCAGCCCAATTCGTCCCCTCCCCCCACTGCATTGCACAACCAGCCCAGCTCATCCCCTCCCCCCACTGCATCCCAAACCCAGCCCAGCCTGTCTCTGCCTCCCTAACCTGTTCTTCCTCTCACCCATCCCTTCCTCCCACCTCAAGCCGCACCTCCATTTCCTACCTACCACCTCATCCCACCTCCTTGACCGGTCAGTCTTCCCTGGATGGACCTATCCCCTCCCTACCTCCTCACCTATCTTGTTTTCTCTCCATCTACGGTCCGCCTCCCCCTCTCTCCCTATTTATTCCAGAACCCTCACCCCATCCCCCTCTCTGATGAAGGGTCTAGGCCCGAAACATTAACTTTTGTGCTCCTGAGATGCTGCTTGGCCTGCTGTGTTCATCCAGCTCCACACTTTGTTATCTCACAGACTGGAGAATGGCAGTCATGATGGGACTCAGCCTGCAGCCGACGGGTGAAGGAGAGAGTACTCACTTGAATGTTGCCAAAGTCATTGTGGAGAGTGTTTGCAGGTGGAACGTACTAACATTCTGTGAGGGAGTGGCCACTGGTGACAATGTTCATTGAGGGGACTTGGGCTGAGGACAGCAACTAAACTTGAGGTGAGAAAATTTTCCACTGGCGGGAGAACAGAATGGTGGGCCAATTTGGAGTAGATGGGACTGTTTGATGAAAAGACAGAACGTTGGATGCTGTACAAGGTAATGTTATGATGCTGATGTGAAGGCAAACAAGCAGCTGAAAACAATGGCACCAGTTTTCTTGAGTTCAGTCGGGAACAAGATCTTCATGATTCTACGGAGTCTGGTGCAACCAGAGAAAATCACAGACAAGATATACCGATAACTATGCAAAGTATTGACAAGGTATTTTGCATCAAAGTTGATCACTTCTGGGTTCTTCTCAAATTAGAGGTGAAGACAGTAAAGATGGAAATGGAAAGGGGTGCATGTGTGTCTCTAATTCCTGAATCAATATATAGGGAAAAGTTAAAGGCACTGCCGAGATTACTCTAAGGACAAACATGGAACAAGTGGTGCCACTGAAGGGTCATGTACTGGTAAAAGTACGGCTAAGGGATCAGTGTGCTGAACTGCCTGTGTACCTTGTAAAAGGCAACTATCCTACATTATTCAAATGCTCCTGGTTATGGAAATTAAAGTTATATTGACGTGTGGTTAATAGGCTGGTGGACTCAAAAACGAGTTGCAAGAGACTTTGGATAGGTGTAGATGTCTTCACGGGAACCCTGGGGGAAATAAAAGGTGTAGAAATTAAACTTTGGTTGAAGCAGGAGGCTCATCCAAGGAGCCTGAAAGCACATCCAGTACTGTACACTATCCGGCCTAAAGTAGGGGTGCTGGAGTCAGTAACCACTGGTTACCGGACCAGTCCAAACGTCCCAGTCTTAAAAACAGATTCCACTTCCATGCATGGAGGGTCTGTTTAGTGCACTGGCTGGGGGAAAGAAATTCTCAAATACTGATCTATCACAGACTTACTTTTAGATGGGGTTGCAAATGAGTCCCAGTCGTTATTTACAATAGTGACACACAGGAAACCTTTTGCTACAAGTGGCTACGGTTTGTTACCACATCAGCACCAGCTTTATTCCAGAGGACCAGGGACCAAATTTTGAGTGGTTCGCAAGGTGTCCAGTGTTAAACCTGAGCGAGATTTTGGGTGTTGGAACCTCTGAAGTTAAGCATTTACAGAACCAGAAGAAACCCTAAAAATTTTGCAAGGACAGGCTTTAAGTAAACAGGGAGAAATACAAGTTTTTTTTAAGATTCAATAGAACTATGTAATTGATGATGAATGAATACACAAAGCACTCAAGAAGATGTAGGCTTTCGTGAAAACTCCTATACGATAGAATGTGTATCTCAACTGTAATTGTTCTTGGGACCTGTACATTACCATGACAAATTTGTGTTTGATTTGGCAACTGTGCTAAAACCCTGTATAGGTTGTTGGGAAAAGGATGACCATCGAAATAGACCCAGGGACACAGGGCGGTTTACTGGAAGGTGAAGCAAGGCCTAAAAAGATCAGAAACGTTGACTCACTTTGACCTGAAGTTGTTATATACGATGCAGACTATGGATAAGCTGGTCTGGAGGACACAAGCGAACCAGCTGGTTGCCGCACGTCACCAATGGGGAAAGCCTCTCAAAATAACAAGCCAGTCTAGATGGGTCCAGTGGACTCAACCAAGTCATACACCTCCGAGCCATGGCTTTCCATAGCCAGGGAGGAGATAACAGCAGCATTACAGGGTAACAACAGTCAGAGAGGGATGTAGCTGTGGAAAAACAGGAGCTTCCAGAAATCTGGCAGATTACACTCGAAAAGGTTCCTGACAGAAAAGATTCTTGAGACGAGGAGACAGTCTTTTGGGAATCACCACCCTTCCACCACCCCTATTTGCATCAATGTAAACCACAGAAGGTGGAGATGGTGGTTTATCCAGTTTTACTGGGGAAGCGGTAGGTTTTGGAGTCAGCATGGTTTTCTTTTTCCATTTTTTTTGGAAAACATCCGAACCACGTACATATGTTAGTCAAAGTGCCTATATAATAGTTAAATTTTTTATGAAGACTGTTAAAGGGGAATATTAAAATAAAGGGAGGAGGGGTATTATGTATATAGTATAGTTGTGTGTGTGTTGCCCCTTTACGAGAGTGGGTCAGGTGACCCAGAAGTGGGAGCAACAGGGACCGTCTAAAACCAACTGTGGAGCTGTGAGTACTCTCAATAAAATATTCACTGTTTTAATTAATTTCTGTCTACCTTGAATTGTTCTAGTGAACCACACATAACAGTAGAGATTTTGTTTTAGGAATTAAGGAACAAAATTCTAATACATAATAGTTATTAACTTGTTCAAATAGGCTGCATTACATGAAAAGATGTGCAAATACTAGAAATTTTATATAGATGGAAAACACACAATAAATAGAATGAATAAGGCTGATGAAAGTTTTGTCACCTTAACAGTAATCTGATTGACACTCCTTTGTTGTATCCAATATTACCTTGGGTCATTTTCTTTGTAAACCATCTCAGATGTTGTCCTTGCACCTTCAAGTAGAAGCTTCAAAGCTTGATGGGAATGAAGTTTTTCTAAGTTGGTGTAGAACAGACTACTGTCTGTACCCCATTCTGTAACAAACAACATGTTGC